>NC_052627.1:3348247-3973247 GCF_016161935.1 Mauremys reevesii
TGTTCGGGGTGTCCCTGGGCTTTTGCTATTACTTTGACTTTTTGTTATGGATGTTGTTGGCTTGGTTGAGGAGGTTATAACAACAATATTGCATTCAGGGATTAGAAATTACTATTGCTTGCTAAAGGGCCTTTTATTTTGCTTTAGGCTATTATACGAGGAACAGGGTTTGTCCCTCTGGGGTTCAGGGGAGGTTCAGGGCCACCCACCAGTATTTTGCTGTGGCCCTACTGTGTTTATTCAGACTATGCACCGCCTCTATGGCTTTTTTTGTTTTAGCTTTATGCCACACTGTGGTTTGGGCCCCATTAGCTGCTTGAACCAGGGAGAGCCTTTGGAGGTACTTTTTTTTTTTTCAATAATTGTAGTTATTTAGATAATTTTATGAGCAGGTGACGACCCGGATAGTTCAGGCAGATGGCAGGTCCACAACCGAAGCCCATGATGCCATGACCAGAAACCTAGGGAGAAGCGTATGTTTTGCACTGATTGGCATGCGCCCATTTTCGTTTGCCTGGTAGCTGAAGCTGGTACACTACCAGGGAGATGTGATTTACAATGGACTACGAACACACCCACTTGGCGTTCAGAGTGTGGGCTGCCTTCTTCAGCTTTTGCAACATTATCTTGTTTTCAATTTGTTATTTTTGGATCTTTTAATGACCATTTTTTTAATGCTTGGCTTTTTTTTATTTAAAGCGTCTTTTACAGCTTTGCGGGTTTTATATAGCTTTTTTTTAATTGGGCAAAGCTGAGAATTATTGGTTGCATCAAATAGTAAATGTGATTATTGGTAAATACAATATTGACATTACATTTATATTTGTTTATTAATGGGTTGCTAATATTTTTATTTAAAAAAATATTTTTAATACATACACATTGCTTATTATACAGTATTTTGGTTTTATTATTTAATTATTTATTGATTTTATTGATTTTATTTTTAATTTATTTTATATATAGGATTTTAGTGAAATGTTTTTTTACTACAGGGCTTCGGAGCAACAATCAAGGACAAGCACATTTACTTTTGAGGAGTTTACTTGGTACAACCTTTGGTGTTTAATAGCTTCTTTTAAATTTTATTTTATTTTATTTTATTTTTTTAGCCTACTGGCTTGAAGTTCGGGGTAGACAGAAGGATTTTATGTGCAATATGAGGAGTGGGCTAACTTTTTATATTTTTGCTTTTCGGGCTTGTTGGTGTGCGTTTTTAACAATTTTTTTAAATGAAAAGGTTTGGTTTTACTATGCTAGAAACATATCACATTTATTTGTATTGATAAGTATTAAACAGTGTTTGGTGGTTTTTTTTGCTTTAGCAAAAACCTTAGTGTTTTTTGATATTACCCCAAACATTTTGTGTGTTAAGGTGGACAAAGCAAGTATTTGTATTTTAGTACATTTTATAGCTATAGCAGAATGGTTTTTTATTTTTATTTGTTTTTGTATTAGGCTGTTTTGTAGCTGGGATAAAGAGCTTAATTTATTTTTAATTACTTTTAGGTTTATGGTATTTATAATTTTCATTTTAAAATTATTTTTTTAATATGGTGTTTATTACCCGAGGATATTTTTTGCAGTTATTTTCAAAATAGAACAGAGCTAACAACCAGACAAATAACACAAGACAAAACATAGACCACAAAACAGAATTTTTATTATGATAATAGATTTATGGTATTTTGGGTTGTTTTTTAGTTGGTATTAGCTTTTGTTTTTAGTTATTTTTTTGAAAGACAAAAAGAACATGTTTTTACCCCTTTGGGGGTGGAAGACTATTGCTTAAAATATTTTTTTAAATAAATATTTTGCTGATTGCAGGCAAAACAGAGGAATTACCCCCATATTTTTTTGTTTGTTTTATAGGAAGGCCAGGTTTTAATGGCTTTTATTTTTATTAGTTAGGTAATTTGCATTAACACAGACGCTTTTTGGCTTGCTTTTGGATTTAAAGCCATTAGCAGCTTAGAGACTTTGTCTTAAAAGGGACAAAATTAATTTTGAGTTTTGATTATTTTTAATTTTTAATTTTTGCTTTTAAAATATATAAAATTTGGAAAAGAAAACAAAACCTATTGCTTTCCTTGGAGCCCTAATAAGATTTTAATTAAGTAGCATGCTATGTTTGCAGTTTTTTTTATAATATATATTGCACATGTTTTGGGGAAGGTGCATATTTTTTACACTGCTTTGTTTTTACATAGCAGTATATAGATTACATTTTTAAAATATATTTGGGGCAGTTAAGATTTAATAGAACCCCCTTATATTTTTTTTAGCAAATTTGACTAAATTGTTTATAGTTAAATTATTTTAATTAGATAGTTTTTTTGCTTGGCTTATTTACAGATTTTATTTTTAAAGGGCCAATTTTTTTTTTTTTAGAATAGCTGCAAAGAAACCAAGATTTTTTTATTTTTTTAAAAATATTTTTAAAAAATGTTTAACTGTTTAATTTATTTTAGCTTTTGCAGAGTTAATTTTTTATTTTTTTTAATTAGTTGCTGATTTTGTAAAATGACACCTTTATTAATTTAGATTTTACCATTTTAAGTATTGTTTTAGGGATTAGAATTTTTATGCTTGTACTTATTGCTTTTTTTACTTTTGCTACTATGCCCTTAACCTGTTTTTTAATTTTTTTTTATTTGTTGCTTGCTTGCTTGGGCCTAATATTTTTGCTAAACTTTTATTTTTTTTTTTATGGACACAGGCTTTGTTTTACTACCAATTTAGCAAGGAGAGTGGGCTCTTCAGCTAGCCCTCACCCCTCCTGGTCCCTTTCCATAAATATTTTTTTAAATTGTGAAATTACTACAATATTAGGTACAAGAAATACTATACTGCCCAAACTCCTATATTTTTCAGAGTTTGATTTAACAGAGCAAGATTTTTTTAAAGGAGTAATTTTTTGAATAAAGTGTTATTTTTGGATTTAAAAAATATTTTTATATAGGTGCTACCATTATTTGCTTATACTTTTATATCTTTTAGGGTTGGGTTTTATATAGAAAATACTGCCTGAACATATTTTTTATGATTTTTTTTATTTTTGGGCCTAGCTGCATTAAGTTAATTTTTTTTGGCTTTTTGTAATTTGCAATATATATATATATATATATATATAACCTTTTTAAAAATACTTCCCAATGCATATAAAGGCATTAGAAATATACAACACTAGTGCTTACCCAAAAAAAGCCATGGAAAAAAAAGCATTTTATTGTAACAGGAGAATGTCAGGTATGTTGAATGAGGAACTTGTAAGCGGGGTTATAAATGTTTAGGGATTTAAATACTGCAGATAAGGATTCTTTTCCCTTTACCTGGTGTTGATTTGGTAAGAAATATTCACCATCTCATTTTATAGTGTAGGAAATAGAACAACTGACATGCTAAGAAGCCTGTAAAAGGACCAGTGTCCTGAATACTTGCATTGTTTCTTCTAGGTTGAAATGCAATAGAGAGCATTTCCAAATTCTTGTGGAGACAGCTGTTTCATTAAGAATATTCAAACTGTTGTGGCATAATGTGTCTTTTGTGAGAATTGTGCATCTGTCTTCACTTTGTTTGGGACATAAGGGAGAATTTGGTATAGAGTATTCATGAGAAATTTGTAAAATTGTCAACTCCTAGGCCCCATCCTGCAAAACTTTCCTCTCCTTAGAGGCAATGGGGTTACTCCCATGAAAAACAATGACACACAATTGTGATTGGGAATTTGGAATACCTGCCTCTTTAAAATTAACCTTGGCAGAGGCTTCCCCACTGGCTCAAAAGCATGCAATTTCAGGAATCACTGTGCTATCAAAATCCTTTTACTACATCCACCTAATCTTACTCAGATAAATGGGTTAGCTGGATTGTATCTCTGAGGTACTAAAGTCTGTGGTAAAACTTTAATAGATAATTATAGCTTTATCATGTTGGCATGTTTACTAGGATATTTTTGTGGAAGCTTTAATATCACTGCAGCATCACCCTTTTGTAAAAGAGGGGTTTAGTGATTTAGCTGTAATGACCATTGCCTGAGCTGTAATGGAGTTACGTCGCTCTACTCATTGTAAAGACCAATGTTGCCTTGGACCAAGGTTTAAAAATGCCAGCTCAAGTTGTGTCTGATTCCCTTGCAGGTCACGATGGGTTTGTCATCGTTGCTCCGGCTAGAATTAGAACGAGCTGCTGAGTTATTGGAGCCACCTTTCAAAGATTTCCATCCTCTCATCAATATATAGCTCTGGACAGAAATCATGCAGTCAACAGGAAGGGATTTTTTTTCTCCATTCCAAGAATTAACGAGACCAGAAAAACTCAGGCATGATTTGAATGCAAAATGACCAAGGCTACATTTTATCACTGAGGAAAATGAATGACAATGACACTAGAGTGAAATTCTATTAGTTTTTTGGAGGGTGCGGTGGGGGTGGGGAGAGTTGATTTTTATTATAGTCCTACTTGTTTTAACACAAAATAGAGAAGTTTGATATTACCATTAAAATAACTTTGCATGCCCAGCTGGCCTCTGTTGATGAGTACTTCCTATATAATTACTGTACATTATTTTTTTGATGATTTTTGTCAAACCATTAAGTGTAGCAATAAATACTCATGAACCCTGGCTATTTGCATGCCTGCAGTATTGTACAGGTGCGGAGGAGTCAATGATTGTGCATGGGTGGGATTGAGAATTTGGCTGGCAGTTTGTATAATCTCAAGTGCTACCATTCCACCACTGCTCCTACTTGACCAAGTTCTCCTCTTCTTTAAACCACTGATGCCAGTGGGGCTTCAGCTGGGAAAGGAGAAGGAGAATCTGGATCTCTTCCTTTCCACCTCAAATCTACTGGAGAGTTGAACGTAATTGCTGTAAATCAATTTGTGTTAAAATCACTAGGGTGGGAACAGGATTGGACCCACTGAGTGCAAGCTGCACACTCTTAAAACCTGCTTGCTCTTGATTGACTCACTGTCACAGAAGGAGATTCACATTGAGATCCATCACATGTGAGGGCTGAATTGCCTTAGTCACAAAGATGCCACATCACTGAATTTGGATCCAGGACTCAGGTGGTCTGGTAACTTTTGCTGGGCCGTGTACTGTGTGAACTTCTTTCCAATGACAGGACTTTGTGAAGGGAGCTCTGGAGGAGATGAGATCCGACGTGGACATCTTGTGTGAGTTCAGCATGGAGAGGGTCAGACCTAAGATTTATGACTGGTGAATCTTTAAAGAGCTGGTCAGTTAGTTCAAAACAATATTTATGCACCTTCATTAGAACCCAGAATGGGTGTTTGGATTGACCAAGATCCAGTGGATGGAAGTTGAAGCTAGACAAATTCAGACTGGAAATAAGGTGCAAATTTTAAAAGTGAGGGCAATTAATCATTGGAACAAATTACCAAGGGTTGTAGTGGATTCTCTATCTCTGGCAATCTTTAAAATAGAAAAAATATCCATTTTTAACTTAAGCAGGAATGAATTTAGGGCAGTTCTCTTGCCTGTTACACAGGTGGCCAGACTAGATGATCACCTTATTCCCTTCTGACATTATAATCTATGACTTTGTTTTTATGCTTAATACTGGCTGTCTAAGAACATATGGGAGTTCTTATTCACATGGATGTTTGGGGAATAGCTGTTCCTGAAATAAATAACCGTATCTGCATGTAAGTAAAGGTATTTGGGCATGAACAATAGAAGTCGCTCTTCATTAGTCATTGGTTGCTATTTGTTATTCTCTTTTTATAATGTTTTCATCATCCTATCGGAGCAGAACCAATCCTCTTTGACTTATGTGGCCACTCCCATTGCCCTAATAGTATCATATCATCACAGTGACCAATTCACAAACACCCCATGGGCTGAAATTTGTTCACTGAAAGTGTTGGGCGAGTATTTCTGTATAATAGTCTCATTCATAATAATCAGTGCTAGGGTCCAAACAGCTCACAATCAGGACAAAAGAGCCTGTCGGATAATTGATCTACAGTGAAAAATTTGAACAGCTCCAACAAATATTCGGATGTGAAATGTACTGAAATTTATTTGAATCTCTTCTAGTGGGTAGGAGTCTGTCAAACACTCATGATCAGAAGTGATACCTTTGTTGGTGGATTCATTTTAGAAACTAAGGATTGAACTGGTCTGCAGAATGAACTACACTTTGAACCCTAAAAGCTCGGAGAGGGTGGAGGTACATTGGTAGGTCAGAAAGGAGAGACTCATACACCTGGCAACCACACTGTGGCTGTTGCATGGATAGATAGAGTATTCTGCTGCTTTTAATGTAGCACCTTTTCTATGCACTGAATTCACATGAAAATTTAAATTGAAAAAATTTGAGCTTCCTTCTTCTGGAAGCTGAGCTGGAAATCTCATGGGATCAAGGTTTCTTGAGAGATTTCCAGCATGTTTTGTTGTGGATTAGCAGGTCACATGGCAAGAACAGACTTTGTTGTGGTGTTTCAGTCGTGTATCTCCACTGCTATTCACAGATGAAGCCAGCAAGGGGTGAGGGCTGCAAATATAACTAAGGCAACCAATACAAATCATCTTCACTTTTTCAGAATTCAGGAGAAGTTCGTTTTTGGTTCAGTGCAAGTTTTGGGGGAAGTTTCAAGTCAATCCTGACATCACCAGAATGTTTTTACCTGTTTCTATTCATATCTCTTCCGATAGAGTCTGTTGGCCTATGCGATCAGTGACTGGTTGAGGAGAAGGAGTGGACTGTTGGCCTTAGAAGGAGGGAATTTGGGGTCAGAGGAAAGATGGAGCTTGGTTAGAGGAGAAATAATATCTAACTGGGTTGGAAGCAGTGAGAAAGAAGGCTGTGAGGCAGATACAGAGGGAGACCTCAAAAGATTCAGGCCTGATCCAGGGCTTATCTCTACCTCACCTTCATACTTTTGAGGTCCCCTATGATGCTGGCCTGCTCTTGTGAATACTGGCTCACACAAGGAATTCTAATTCACAGGAGCTCCCTGGCACTACTTGTGTGTGTCAGGGCTTGCAGAACTGAGCCTTGTGTTTGTTGACTCAGGCAAAGGCTTGTGCACTTGCTTAACTTTCAGCACGTGGGTAGTCTCACCCAGCTCAGTGAGACTATTTATGCTTAAAATTAGGCCTGGGTGTAAGCCATTACAGCATTGAGGCCTATAGCACTCTGCACTGCCCTGAGAAATCCCAGGTACACTTACAGAACTGAGTTTGGAAGAAAGTAGCCTAATATTATATTGATACTTTAGATAAATCTTAGGCTACTAAAATTACCAGAAAGCCATATATAATTCTCATTTTCAAGAGGAGGAATTTTCCAAAAGGGGGGGGTTGTTACTTGCCAAGTAACAGAGGTTCCCAATTTCCTTGTTGTTGGGATCCTGCTTTATGCACGAGTTGTGTTTCAAGAGGTGTTTGTGTGTATATGGGGTTCTGTCCACCCTGTATGTCCTCACTGAGCTACCATCCCTCCTTCTGGAGTGGGCCCAGAAGGTAGACAAAACACCATGAGGAGATGGTGGCCTGGTGTTCTCGGAAGTGGGGATCTGGGTCCTGTCTAGGGCCAAGGGGGGCCCTCGCCCCTACTCCCACCCCACTCATCGTGGACCCGAGTTCACACCATTCCATTTTGTACACAATAAAATGAATCTCTGAAAGGAGAATTACAATAGATCCCCATTTTGCTTTGTAGGCTTTCAAATTAGCCATAAAAAAACACATTCAGTGTCACACCCTTTGATAGGAATGCTGGAGCTAAAATGTTGTTCATTTGGAGTTCTACCAGAAATGGCACAAACCAAGACATTTAGACATTCCACTCACACCAGCAAAAAAGGCAGAAGTCCTGCACGGGCAGTAATTAGCATTCATACTGGGAAAGAAACTACATATTAATACTGTGTTCTTTTATTGGGTGACTCATTTATTTACAGTGACATGTCTGTGGACTTAACTGTAATTCTTCAGAGAGACTTGAAATGTTGGTGCTACATGCTTTTCACTGCATTAATCATGGGAATAGATCAAATAAACACCCACTGAGGGCTTTTTGTATTCAGCTAGTGTCCAGAGGCTGGAACATTTCTCTTTCAGGATAGCCAATATAATCAGACCAAAAGGGGGAAATAAACTAGGGTAAAATGTACAGGAAAGCAAGGGACATCTCATATTGTAATGAGAATTCAGGCCATCCCGAAATGTGACAGGCAATTGCAGACAAATAGTGGAGTCTGTGTGCCACCACTCTTTGTTTGTTTTAATTATTAAATGCTAGAACCAGCCTAAATGCTTAGAAAAGAAAACAAGCACCACGTAGCCATCTGGAAGCTTTATTGGCACTGAATCTGCTCAGGGTCTGAAGGGCATTGCTGTGTCTGTGCAGCTTTTTACCCCTCATGAGTGGGATGTTCAGAAGTGCTCAGAGATGGTCTGAACGCTGCTGTTCCCATTGAAGTTGGTGCTAAAGCCCCTTTTGATGTTAATGGGAGCGGTGTTAAGCCAATGATGTGTTCTCTTGGAAAAATCCCATCCTGTGTGCGTAAGTGTAACCCTCTGGTGGTTGTGTTACTGGGTCCCCTCTGTGCCTGATCTGCAGGGGATTAGCAATCTGTTAAAGGCACCAATTGCAGAACTTTAGCTTAAGCTGTATAGCAGTTCCTGCTTTTCCAGCCCCGGAGGCCCCAGTGTCTTGGCCAAGATGGCAGCCGTCACAGAAATTCCTCTCTTTCAGACTTAAGAGCTCCTTCTGGGCTCAGCTGTGCTTGGTAGGTGCAGCCATGAGCACAGGGTGGTGCAGGGGCCTCTGGGAGGGACAGGACAGCATGTGTGCCGCAGCACCCTGTAACAGTGTGCAGCTTACAATCCCCTATGCACCTGGCCAGGTCCCCTACCAGCATGGGGGGGGAAGGGGGGAGATTGTGTGTGGCCCTGCCTCTTCCCTGCCCCCTTTGGAATGGCAAGTGACCATGGGAAGCAGATCTTGTGATCTTGGGCAAGTCATAGACTCATAGAATATCAGGGTTGGAAGGGACCTTGGGAGGTTCTAATCCAACCCCCTGCTCAAAGCAGGACCAAACCCAAACATCCCAGCCAGGGCTTTGTCAAGCCTGACCTGTAGGGAAGGAGATTCCACCATCTCCCTAGGTAACCCATTCCAGTGTTTCACCACTCTTTGAGTGAAAAAGTTTTTCCTAATATCCAACCTAAACCTCCCCCACTGCAACTTGAGACCATTACTCCTTGTTCTGTCATCTGCTACCACTGAGAACAGTCTAGGTCCATCCTCTTTGGAACCCCCTTTCAGGTAGTTGAAAGCAGCTATCAAATCCCCCCTCATTCTTCTCTTCTACAGACTAAACAATCTCAGTTCCCTCAGCCTCTCCTCATAAGTCATGTGCTCCAGCCCCCTAATCATTTTTGTTGCCCTCCGCTAGACTCTTTCCAATTTTTCCACATCCTTCTTGTAGTGTGGGGCCCAAAACTGGACACAGTACTCCACATGAGGCCTCACCAATGGCGAATAGAGGGGAATGATCACGTCCCTCGATCTGCTGTCAATGCCCCTACTTATACAGCCCAAAATGCCGTTAGCCTTCTTGGCAACAAGGGCACACTGTTGACTCATATCCAGCTTCTCGTCCACTGTAACCCCTAGGTCCTTTTCTGCAGAACTGCTGCCTAGCCATTCAGTCCCTAGTCTGTAACAGTGAATGCGATTCTTCCGTCCTAAGTGCAGGACTCTGCACTTGTCCTTGTTGAACCTCATCAGGTTTCTTTTGGCCCAGTCCTCTAATTTGTCTAGGTCCATCTCTATCCTATCCCTACCTTCCAGCATATCTACCACTCCTCCAAGTTTAGTGTCATCTGCAAACTTGCTGAGGGTGCAGTCCACGCCATCCTCCAGATCATTAATGAAGATACTGAACAAAACCGGCCCCAGGACCGACCCTTGGGGCACTCCGCTTGATACCGGCTGCCAACTAGACATGGAGCCATTGATCACTACTTGTTGAGCCCGACAATCTAGCCAGCTTTCTATCCACCCTATAGTCTATTCATCCAGCCAATACTTCTTTAACTTGCTGGCAAGAATACTGTGGGAGACCATATCAAAAGCTTTGCTAAAGTCAAGGAATAACACATCCACTGCTTTCCCCTCATCCACAGACCCAGTTATCTCCTCATAGAAGGCAATTAGGTTAGTCAGGCATGACTTGCCCTTGGTGAATCCATGCTGACTGTTCCTGATCACTTTCCTCTCCTTGAGGACCTGCTCCATGATTTTTCCAGGGACTGAGATGAGGTTGACTGGCCTGTAGTTCCCCGGATCCTCCTCCTTCCCTTTTTTAAAGATGGGAACTACATTAACCTTTTTCCAGTCATCCGGGACCTCCCCCGTTCGCCATGAGTTTTCAAAGATAATGGCCAAGGCTCTTCAATCACATCCGCCAACTCCTTTAGCACCCTCGGATTCAGCGCATCCGGCCCCATGGACTTGTGCTCGTCCAGTTTTTCTAAATAGTCCCGAACCACTTCTTTCTCCACAGTCATTTTCTCCCAATACTGTGCTGCCCAGTGCAGCAGTCTGGGAGCTGACCTTGTTCGTGAGGACAGAGGCAAAAAAATCGAGTACATTAGCTTTTCCCACATCCTCTGTCACTAGGTTGCCTCCCTCATTCAGTAAGGGGCCCACACTTTCCTTGACTTTCTTCTTGTTGCTAATATACCTGAAGAATCCCTTCTTGTTACTCTTAACATCTCTTGCTAGCTGCAACTCCAAGTGTGATTTGGCCTTCCTGATTTCACTCCTGCATGCCTGAGCAATATTTTTATACTCCTCCCTGGTCATTTGTCCAATCTTCCACTTCTTGTAAGCTTCTTTTTTGCGTTTAAGATCAGCAAGGATTTCACTGTTAAGCCAAGCTGGTCGCCTGCCATATTTACTATTTTTTCTACACATCGGGATGTTTTTTCCTGCAACCTCAGTAAGGATTCTTAAAAATACAGCCAGCTCTCCTGGACTCCTTTCCCTCTTATGTTATTTTCCCAGGGGATCCTGCCCATCAGTTCCCTGAGGGAGTCAAAGTCTGCTTTTCTGAAGTCCAGGGTCCGTATTCTGCTGCTCTCCTTTCTTCCTTGTGTCAGGATCCTGAACTCGACCATCTCATGGTCACTGCCTCCCAGGTTCCCATCCACTATTGCTTCCTCTACTATTTCTTCCCTGTTTGTGAGCAGTAGGTCAAGAAGAGCTTTTCCCCTAGTTAGTTCCTCCAGCACTTGCACCAGGAAATTGTCCCCTACACTTTCCAGAAACTTCCTGGATTGTCTGTGCACCGCTGTATTGCTCTCCCAGCAGATATCAGGGTGATTAAAGTCACCCATGAGAACCAGGGCCTGTGATCTAGCAACTTCTGTTAGTTGCAGGAAGAAAGCCTCGTCCACCTCATCCCCCTGGTCTGGTGGTCTGTAGCAGACTCCCACTGAGGTTGACTGGCCTGTAGTTCCCCGGATCCTCCTCCTTCCCTTTCTTAAAGATGGGAACTACATTAACCTTTTTCCAGTCATCCGGGACCTCCCTTGTTGTTCATACTTCTAAATTTAATCCAGAGACTCTCAGGTTTTTCTGCAGTTTCATACTGGAGCTCTGAGCAGTCATACTGCTTTCTTACATACAACGCAACTCCCCCACCTTTTCTGCCCTGCCTGTCCTTCCTGAACAGTTTATATCCATCCATGACAGTACTCCAGTCATGTGAGTTATCCCACCAAGTCTCTGTTATTCCAATTACATCATAATTCCCTGACTGTGCCAGGACTTCCAGTTCTCCCTGCTTGTTTCCCAGGCTTCTTGCATTTGTGTCTAGGCACTTAAGATAACTCGCTGATTGTCCCAATTTCTCAGTCTGAGACAGGAGTCCTCCCATCTTGAGCTCCCCTGCTCGTGCCTGCTCCTGGTATCCCATTTCCCCACTTACCTCAGGGCTTTGGTCTCCTTCCCCCAGTGAACCTAGTTTAAAGCCCTCCTCACTAGGTTAGCCAACCTGCTTGCGGAGATGCTCTTCCCTCTCTTTGTTAGGTGGAGCCCGTCTCTGCCTAGCACTCCTCCTTCTTGGAACACCACCAGCCCCCTTCTCTCTGATGAGGGGCCTGTGCTATAGTTAAAGCCTTGTGTAAGGAAAGTCACCTCACAACAGCTGCCAGAGAGCCAGTAGTATCCCCCGAACTGCACAGAAATACAGGACTCCTGCCTCTAACTCCTCCTTCAGATGGGCTTGGACATTGGGACTACCTGGGCCTGGGTGAGACCTCTGTGTTGCCAGTGTAAACCGGGAGTGACTCCAATGAAGTCAAGGGTGTGAGTGAGATCAGAACTAGGCCCTATTATTATTTATACTACACCTTAGAACAGGGCCCCAGTGTGGTAAGTGCTGTGCAGACACATAGGTCTCTGCCCCAAAGAGTTTAGTCTAAATAAACAGGACAAAGGAAATATTATAATCCCCATTGTACAGATAGGGAACAACCGTACAGGGAGATTAAATGACTTTTCCAATGTCAGAAAGTGAGTCTATGGCAGGGACTTAAACCCAGGTATCCTAAGTCTGAGACCAGTGCACTTAGACCACCTTTCCTCGCTGTCTGGAGATACCATTCTTGCAGACGTACTGTGGCATCGTTTCATATAAGCATGGATTGCATTCACATAGGGTCTGAAATTTGAATGGATTCAAGAGATGGAATGTGAAAATCTATTGTCATGTAGGTTACTATCTATGGCAGGAAATCATTTTAATGAAGCTGGCCCTGTTCAAAACTGTTTGGGTCTCAGAACATAAAGGAATATGAACTAGCCAAGCAGGATTTGGAATAACAGAGACTTGGTGGGATACCTCACATGATTGGAGTACTGTCATGGATGGATATAAACTGTTCAGGAAGGATAGGCAGGGCAGAAAAGGTGGGGGAGTTGCGTTGTATGTAAGAGAGCAGTATGACTGCTCAGAGCTCCAGTATGAAACTGCAGAAAAACCTGAGAGTCTCTGGATTAAATTTAGAAGTATGAACAACAAGGGTAATATCGTGGTGGGAGTCTGCTACAGACCACCAGACCAGGGGGATGAGGTGGACGAGGCTTTCTTCCAGCAACTAACAGAAGTTGCTAGATCACAGGCCCTGGTTCTCATGGGTGATTTTAATCACCCCGATATCTGCTGGGAGAGCAATACAGCAGTGCACAGACAATCCAGGAAGTTTCTGGAAAGTGTAGGGGACAATTTCCTGGTGCAAGTGCTGGAGGAACCAACTAGGGGAAAAGCTCTTCTTGACCTGCTGCTCACAAACAGGGAAGAAATAGTAGAGGAAGCAATAGTGGATGGGAACCTGGGATGCAGTGACCATGAGATGGTCGAGTTCAGGATCCTGACACAAGGAAGAAAGGAGAGCAGTAGAACAGAGACCCTGGACTTCAGAAAAGCAGACTTTGACTCCCTCAGGGAACTGATGGGCAAGATCCCCTGGGAGAATAACATGACGGGGAAAGGAGTCGAGGGAAGCTGGCTGTATTTTAAAGAAACCTTATTGAGGTTGCAGGAACAAACCATCCCGATGTGTAGGAAGAAAAGTAAAGATGGCAGGCGACCAGCTTGGCTCAACAGTGAAATCCTTGCTCGTCTTAAACACAAAAAAACAGCTTATAAGAAGTGGAAGATTGGGCAAATAACCAGGGAGGAGTATAAAAGTATTGCTCAGGCATGCAGCAGTGAAATTAGGAAGGCCAAATCACACTTGGAGTTGCAGCTAGCCAGAGATGTTAGGAGTAACAAGAAGGGTTTCTTTAGGTATGTTAGCAACAAGAAGAAAGTCAAGGAAAGTGTGGGCCCCTTGCTGAATGAGGGAGGGAACCTAGTGACAGAGGATGTGGAGAAAGCTAGTGTACTCAATGCTTTTTTTGCCTCTGTCTTCACAGACAAGGTCAGCTCCCAGACGGCTGCACTCTGCAGCATGGTATGGGGAGGAGGTGACCAGTTCTCTGTGGGGAAAGAAGTAGTTTGGGACTATTTAGAAAAGCTGGACGAGCACAAGTCCATGGGGCCGGATGCGCTGCATCCAAGGGTGCTAAAGGAGTTGGCGGATGAGATTGCAGAGCCATTGGCCATTATCTTTGAAAAATCATGGCGATCGGGGGAGGTCCCGGATGACTGGAAAAAAGCTAATGTAGTGCCCATCTTTAAAAAAGGGAAGAAGGAAGATCCAGGGAACTACAGGCCAGTCAGTCTCACCTCAGTCCCTGGAAAAATCATGGAACAGGTCCTCAAGGAATCAATTCTGAACCACTTAAAGGAGGGGAAAGTGATCAGGAACAGTCAGCATGGATTCACCAAGGGCAAGTCATGCCTGACTAACCTAATTGCCTTCTATGATGAGATAACCGGCTCTGTGGATGAGGGGAAAGCAGTGGATGTGCTATTTCTGGACTTTAGCAAAGCTTTTGATACAGTCTCCCACAGTATTCTTGCCAGCAAGTTAAAGAAGTATGGGATGGATGAATGGACGGTAAGGTGGATAGAAAACTGACTAGATTGTCGGGCTCAACGGGTAGTGATCAATGGTTCCATGTCTAGTTGGCAGCCGGTATCAAGTGGAGTGCCCCAAGGGTAGGTGCTGGGGCCGGTTTTATTCAATATCTTCATTAATGATCTGGAGGATGGCGTGGACTGCACCCTTAGCAAGTTTGCAGATGACACTAAACTGGGAGGAGTGGTTGATACGCTGGAGGGTAGGGATAGGATACAGAGGGACCTAGACAAATTAGAGTATTGGGCCAAAAGAAATATGATGAGGTTCAACAAGGACAAGTGCAGAGTCCTGCACTTAGGACGGAAGAATCCCATGCACTGCTACAGACTAGGGACCGAATGGCTGGGCAGCAGTTCTGCAGAAAAAGACCTAGGGGTTACAGTGGACGAAAAGCTGAATATGAGTCAACAGTGTGCCCTTGTTGTCAAGAAGGCTAATGGCATTTTGGGTTGTATAAGTAGGGGCATTTCCAGCAGATCGAGGAATGTGATCATTCCCCTCTATTCAGCACTGGTGAGGCCTCATTTGGAGTACTGTGTCCAGTTTTGGCCCCCACACTACAAGAAGGATGTGGATAAATTGGAGAGAGTCCAGTGGAGGGCAACAAAAATGATTAGGGGGCTGGAGCACATGACTTCTGAGGAGAGGCTGAGGGCACTGGGATTGTTTAGTCTGCAGAAGAGAAGAATGAGGGGGGATTTGATAGCTGCTTTCAGCTACCTGAAAGGGGGTTCCAAAGAGGATGGATCTAGACTGTTCTCAGTGGTAGAAGATGACAGAACAAGGAGTAATGGTCTCAAGTTGCAGAGGGGGAAGTTTAGGTTCGATATTAGTGTAGTGAGGCGGCCTGGCTCCCGACGGCCCCTGAGAGAGAGGAACCAGAACAGCCACCTCAGTGGGCGGAGCCACCTCAGTGGGCGGAGCCACCGCCGCCTGTTCCCGCCCCCCGGAAGTCAAGGTGCGGGACAGGAAGTATAAAAGCCCGGCCTCAACACTCAGTTGGAGCCCAGCGGCCGGAGAGGACGGACGCTCCTGTTCAGGCTCCTGCCGGACCGAGCCGGCCCAGAGCCAGGTACCCTGACGCGGACGGACCGAGCCTCCCTCGAGCCAGGTACCCTGACGCGGATGGACCGAGCCTCCCTCGAGCAAGGTACCCGGACGTGGACCGACCAAGCCTCCCTCGAGCCAGGTACCCCGAGGTGGACTGGCCGAGCCTGCCCCGAGCCCGGTACCCCGAGGAGCTGCCCGAGCGTTCCCGTGACCCGAGTCCGGAGGAGCAGCCCGACCTAGAGAGCCCTCAGCACGACGAGGAGCCCATGGTGTGGGACCCCGCTGCAGAGCCCAGCGAGGAGCAGGTACCCATGGAGGGGGAGATGGAGTGTAGCCCGGGGGTAGCCGACCCCTGTCCGGCTGAGGGCACTGACGTGCCCATGTCAGTGTGTTGCGGCCAGGATCCCCACTGACTGTAGCGGATCCACGCCGCTGCTAGGGCCCCGGGCTGGGACACAGTGGAGTGGGTGGGCCTGTGTCCCCCCTGCCACCCCACTCACGGGTGGCAGACTCCCCCTCCTACCAGCGGTCAGGCAGAGAAGCCTGCACTTACCTGCTGTGGCTCAGTGCCTAACACAAGGACCTGAGCCCCGGTATTGTTGTGACTGCTCGGCTCCTGCTACAAGGACCTGAGCCTTGAACTATAGTTTATTGCCCCACCCTGGGGCTTACTGACTATTGTTGCTCAGCTCCTGCTACAAGGACCTGAGCCCCTGGGACTATTGTTTGTTGCCCCACCCTGACCTAGGGCTGGGGATTACTGACTATTGTTGCTCAGCTCCTGAGACAAGGACCTGAGCCCCTGGGACTATTGTTTGTTGCCCCACCCTGACCTAGGGCTGGGGATTACTGACTATTGTTGCTCAGCCCCTGATGCAAGGACCTGAGCCCTGAACTATTATTATTGCTCAGCTCCTGATACAAGGACCTGAGCCCTGAACTATTATTGTTGCTCAGCTCCTGCTGTAAGGAGCTGAGCCTAGAACTGTTATTGCTACTCAGCTCCTGATACAAGGACCTGAGCCCTGAACTATTATTGTTGCTCAGCTCCTGCTGTAAGGAGCTGAGCCTAGAACTGCTGTGTTTGGTGCCCCGCCCTGATTGAGGGCCTGGGCTTAGCTTGTTAACTTTCTTGCTGATCAGCCTGCAGTGGGATCTGAGCTCCCTGGATGCTTGTGTGCTGCCCCGCCCTGAGCTAGGGCTTGGGGCTTACTGACTTTGTAACTGCTCAGCTCCGGCTGCCAGGACCGGAGCTTAGAACTGGTTCGCTGGCCCGCCCTGAAGGAGGGTCGTGGCTTATTGACTTTGTGGGTGCTCAGCCTGCGGAAAGGGTCTGAGCCTAGACCTAGTGTCTGCTGTCCCGCCCTGACTGAGGGCTGGGACTCATTGCATTAACTGTGTGCCTTCTGTTCCGCCCCTGCTTGAGGGGCAGAACCCCAAAACCTTCAGAACCCGGAGACTGATTGGGACCGTGTAGTGAGGCGGCCTGGCTCCCGACGGCCCCTGAGAGGGCACGGCCCCAACCTCGGACTATTACAATTAGGAAAAACTTTTTCACTAGTAGGGTGGTGAAGCACTGGAATGGGTTACCTAGGGAGGTGGTGGAATCTCCTTCCTTAGAGGTTTTTAAGGTCAGGCTTGACAAAGCCCTGGCTGGGATGATTTAGTTGGGTTTGGTCCTGCTTTGAGCAGGGGGTTGGACTAGATGACCTCCTGAGGTCCCTTCCAACCCTGAGATTCTATGATTCTAAGATTTGACTGGAGGCAAACACTATCACCCAAATAACGCACATATAGAGTAAAAGCTACGAGCAGCAAAAGTGGGAATGAACAATATCTATTTCACTAAGTGCTTTATTCTTTCTTCCTAGGTTTTGTATTTGTTTTTAATGCGATGACTTCAGACCCCGTGAACCAGCTGTTTTCCCTGCAGTATTTATAAGACACCTTTCACCTTGGTAACTAACTATGGGGCAGGGTTGTGCAAGCAGCGTAGTACACAGCCTGCCCTTTGATTAAAATTACCTTTCCAGATGATCCCAAAGCTCAAAGTGGAATAAATCAATTACTTTATAAAATCAATGTATTTGAGTGTTGGTCTCCCCCCCCACAAGTGAAAACCAGCCCTTTCAGAAAGGAGAACCCCAGGGAGGGGCGGCCGTGTGCACTGGAGCCCCGAGTGCCATCCAACATTCATTAAGGATGTGGACTCCAAGTACTTTGTTTTGTATGAGAGTGCTGAGAACATCTGATGCTTCTCGGCATCTTCATGCATTCAAGGCAGAGCTGCTTGCTGGGGGGCAGTGGCCTAGCACTAGGGGTGTACGCGTAGTGTCATGCTGCTGGATGGATTGCAATCGGTCCCTCGTCAGATTGGGAGGCTGGGGACGAGTATGGTACCCAAGGGAAACTGAATGTAGTTAGCAGCAGGTTTGAGACTATTGGCTTTAAAGAGAAAAAGCAGTAATGGTTTGCTGACCCACAGCCCCCTGAAATCAATGACTGCCTTTCCACTGACCTCAATGAGCTTTGCATCAGGCGCCAAGGCCCCAGTTCAGGGAAGCATTTAAGCATATGTTTAACTTTAAGGACTTGCTTAAGTTTGCTTCAAGGGGATTTAACTTTAAGCATGTGCTTAAGTGCTTTCCTGAATTGGAGAAATGGGGTCTAAAAGCTTTATATATGAAGTTCCTCCCTCATTTATTTTTCCTTTTAAGGTACACATAACACAAAAGCTGGATTTATACAACGATACACGTGAGATGCAAAGCCATGGAAACACATGAGAGAATGGGCCAACTCCATCCCTTGGGTAACTCTTTTGAATTCACTCCATTGTATACCCTGGCAAGATTATTTTTCTGCATTATTTGTATATAAAGTGGTAGCCACAACACAGAGCTACCACATCATTAACACATTTTCCAAGTATTTTATTACATCACTGGTACAAGCCACTAATTACCATTGTGAAGTAAAGAAACAAGCAAATTGGTTCATGATAGGAACCTCCCTCAAACCTGGAGCCTTCATCCATCACTCAACTCCACCCAATAGGATCCTCTTTCGAAAATCAATAGCATTTTATTTTTCATTATTGTTCCTCCACACTTCTGGATTCTGGCTAGAAGCACTGGATGCCAGCCTGGCTTTGCAAAGTGAAAAGGGAAGGAAAGTTCAGATCTCCCTCCAGCTTTGGGGTGTCGCTGCAAACTGAACCTAAACGCCAACTCTTTTGAGAAGTTCTAGTTGAATGAAAGAAAAACACTGCTTATGAATAATTATTGGACAAACAGTGCTCAAATTTGCCAAAAATATTATTCACGCTTGTATCTTTCTTATCTTTCTTTTCAGTGGGGTTTGATTGAATGATTTTTGTCTTTTTTATTCTAGGCCAATGAAATATCCAGTCTGACTTTATGAGTGGGACACTAATGCTCTGATCCTCCAGGAATAGCAATCAGGGCTGCAGGACTCAGCTTTTAAATAGACAGACAAGAGCTTTGAGGCTGAGCAGTGCGTCTCAGCTTCTTTTCACACCCAAATCCTATACAGTGGCAACAAAATTTAGCAAACGTGTTCAAAAGGCATGGCTTGATTAATCAAATTCAAAGCGACTTTCTTTGGCTGCCCTTTGCTGGCCTACAACTCTGATCTGATTTGAAGGGGATTGTGTAATGAATGAGCAATGGGCATGGGCATTATTCAAGGGAGCCTTTAATTTCCTTGTAAATGGTTGGACTTTGTGGTACTACCATTATCTAGTGTAGTCACACAGGCTGAAGATATACACATGCCTGTATGTATATATATTGAAATCAATGGGAGTTATATGCCTAGATGCTTTTGAAAATACCACTGTCCACCAATCTGCATATGTAGGCACCTAGTTGCCTTTAAAAATCTCACCCTATGTCTTGATTCTTAATTATAGAATTCCGCACAAGGGGTGTGACTCATCTGTTGTCCCTCATCCAGTCATAACTCTTGGCCAATGGGAGTTTCTTCTGAGTGGGGATTTGCAACATCAAGGTGTAGGCCTTGATTGAAATGCTACCCCAACACATGGGTGAGACGGACAGAGGGAAAAGACTCAGAGGAGAAAAAGAATAAGATGTGGGTATAAAATATCTGATCTGAATTTGAGGCTCAAGTAGAATATTAAGGAAGGCAGAATATTTCCCATGTCAGTGGTAAAATGGCAATTAAGATAAAATGCAGAGGGGTGAGAAGACAGCATTTATTTGTACAGCTCTTGATGAAATGGAGCTCCTGGCCACCCCCTATTATGTTATAGTGGGACCCCCATGGAGCACACATCTCATCTTTGAGCTAATTAGGAGCATCTTTGCTGTAAGCTTGCAACTCGAGCATATTATTTCAACACTTAAGCTGTGCCCATCTGAAGCCGAAAGCAGAATGCCAAACAGGTGTGTCATCTTTTCAGGAAATGCATGACTTTAACTGGCTTAATTTATTGATGAAAGAATGGCTCAGGAAGCTATATACTTGGGCGTTTTATTTTAAATGTGTATTTTTAGAGGACTAATTGTATTTTTTTATTGAAATAATCTGACCACAATCTTCTTGAGTAGCACTGTAATTAGAGTAGCTTGGCTGTGTCCATCCAGCATTCAGAAGAGAGGAGAATTGGCCGTTGTTTCTGGATTACTGAACAGATAACAAGCCTTCTTTCAGAGAGGAAGGAGTTGTACATTTAAATCAAAATTTTAGCTTGAAGAATTGTTGACGGCTCTGTGTATGGGCTATTTTCCCCATTTGTACTATATTGCCTTTGGGACTCAGTGTTACCAAACATCTCGGTTGACTGTCTCCTCCTTTTTCCTTTCTCTGGCATTTCTCCAAGCGTGTGTCTTTCATCTTTGCAGTTAGCCTTAGGATAGTTGGCTAGGCTCTGCTTCTCCCCACCTCCTCCTCTCTGCTAAGATGATCTCAGTATGTTGTGCTTTCTCTCGCCACAGTGGCTTGAGTACGATCAGCATGTAAGACATCAAGGCAACACATTTCCAATTCTCAGCAATGTCATTCCTGCAGAGATGGATAGGCCTAACTAGGGTGAAAGCTACAGTCTTAAAGCCCCACTGCCAGTTATGTCAGGGAAAAGGGGAAGAAGTGAAAATAAATCTGTCTTCCCCAACAAGGGTAACTTGACCCTGAACCTGGAAGCGTTGGAGACTTTGGACTTAATCCTGAATGGTGCTGAGCAGTTAGAAGTCAACCTCAACAGGAGTTAGATGTGCTCAGTAACATGGAGGGTTTATACAAAACCTTTGTGTCACTTCACCTTCCATGCCTGGTAGGGACACAGGATAGGCGACTGTGCAGGGAGGTGTGTACGTGCCAGCCCAGCTTGGGCAGGGCAACTGGGGAATGGGAGATAGAAGGGGCTACTGGGTCTGTACTTGTATGATCCTGTGGCCCAGAACTCCTGCAAAGGGACTGTGTCAATATTCTAGCACAGCAGCAATGGAGGGGTTGCAAAGCATCCCCCCACACAGCCTGCCTGATGGTCGGGGCTTGGATTCTCACCCTTCACTCTTTGCACGGAGCCTAACTGCTGGCTGTGGGGTTTCATGTCACCCACAACATGCAATTGTTTGCTGTGCATTGTTGACCTTTGTCCCCTAACCTGATTTTGAGAAGAAGTTATATAATTTATGTTAAGAAATGGGCCAACAAGGAAAGCAATTAAAGCTGTAATGCAAGTAGGGAAACAGACAATTTATACAAATATTTGTTATAGGTTTTGCATTACGCTATTTCAGAGCACTTTGCATCTGTCGCTCTCAAAGCACTTTACAAAGGAAGGCTGGTCTTGTTGTTCCCATCTTATAGGTGGGGAAACTGAGGCACAGAGCCTTGAAGTGATGGGTCCGAGATCACACAGCAAACCAGTGGCAGAGCTAGGGATTGAACCCACTGGCCTCCTGAGAACTAGACACAGTTTTTTAAATGTGCTTATTCCTGATGAGTCTTACCCTGCAGCCCTTATTCATGTGAGAGGGTTCACTGAGGCTATTATTGTGCCTAAGGATTACTCAGATTGCAGGCTTGGGCCCTAGCATTCCAGCCCAGGTCACTGGGACACACATAGAGCGGAGACGATTAAAAAGAAGAATATTGCAGGTGTTCCGTCCTCCTCCTTCACTCTTCCCCTTACATTAGACACTATGCATATTAGTATTTACATTACATTAGTGCCTAATGCCCCTGGCCAAGATCAGGCCTCATTGTGTGAGGTACCTAGCAAACCACAGTCCCTGCCCCCATGAGCCTTACAATCTACATAGATGGGAGGGGGAGCAGTGATGTAGTGACTGGCCCAAAGTCATATAATTGGTCAGTGGCAGAGCCAGGCATAGATTTTCTGACTATCAATCTCATGGTCCATCCACTAGACCATGCTGCTGTTAGGTAAAAAGCAAGTCCTTACTCACCTCTCCAGCACCCGAGTTTGTGCGGAGTTGGTATGGGGTTCACAAATCTGTCAGAGACCAGACAACAATTCGTTGATCAACGGGCTCACACCATCCTTAGCTTAAAAAAACTTCGGAGTAAGTGTGGCAAGTTTATTAGGGGTGAGCATCAATATTTATACACAGAAGTAAACAAAGTGATTAACAGATCATAATGGTCATGCATAATCAATCAAGATTCTACAGGATAAAACAGGTTAAAATGTAAATTAGAAAAGACAAAGGAGGAGATGGCTACTTATTGGGAGGGGGGGTGTCATGAGTAGTTCGCAGGTCAGAGCTTTGATTAAAAGTTTCAGATAGAGACATCAAGTCTGGGTTAAGTTTAAACTCATGAAAAGTTCAGACTCAACACTGCCTTCCTCCCAGTTACGCTCACCGAAATGCTCATGCTAAAACAGAGTGACATGACATTTCACCCACAATTCTTGCACAAAGAAAGTCAAAGATTGTCAACAGCGCCGTCACCTGAAATATCTATTAGCTGAAATTGTTGTATCATAGAAATGATATGCTTAATGTACAAGGTGTTTGCTCATCTGACCCTTCTGGAAATGCTTTGCTAATAAACAGAAAAACCTTAAATTCCCTGAAGTGCTCTTCTGACGTATTAAAATACATTTGCATGTCTTCAAAAGATAATGTTGCATTACTCTGAAACAATGCTAAACATTGTTAGTGTTGTCTAGGGAGATTATGAGGCTTGCAATTTGTTCTCTGTTGACATGCGGACTTGAGACTTTTACAATGTGAAGTGACTAGCATTTCATTTTACACCACCATTTGACACCTCTGTGTTAGTGCGTTAGACCATTGAGCTGCAATCTACAGAAAGCAGACAGCTATGCTGTTTGGTTCATGGGGATGGCATGCATTCTGAGCTAGCCTGTACAGTTAGATTCAGTGTGTAGCTTCAACGGCTCCCAGGCTGACACACAAAGACTCTTGGAATGACTAGACATAGCAGTCAGGTTTTATGATCGTTATAGCCAACTACCAGATTAGATATGATTGTTCTGGACATGATTAGAGAGAAATTACTCTGCCATGGAGAGCTACCAATATCCAGTCCCAAGGGTTTCTGATACAGTATATGAGTCATGCACTGAGCGATTATGTTTGGCAGAAATACCGACCGTAACCATTTCCTGCAAACAGTCCTTGAGCGTGAACACCCAGAGGAAACATTCTTATGGTCAGATGGCTGCTGGCCAGATTAATTTCACTAGAGCACATCATGGAAAAGTGGAAGGATCTTCCCTGGCTGCACTGTAACACCTGTGAGCAGCAGTAGAGTTGGAAATAATACAAGGATCCTGAAGGAAACCTGTAGCAAATAGCATGGGAAGGCAGCAGTGTGCGAAGACTAGCAAAAGGGGGGCTTAGGAGAGCACAGGCAGTGGGAGAAGGATTGGGAGGACATAAAAGCAGAGATTGTGTAATGGGAAGGTTACCCAGAGCTTTAAAGGTGAGGACTGGAGCATGGATGTGTTGCACAAGATGCTGGGAGGCCAATGAGGGGGACGTGGTTACAGCACTGGGAGAGGAAGACGATTTTTCAATAAACAAACTGAAGTGTGAGGAGGCCACAAGGCAGGCAGTTCACTAACTGAGCCCAGAGCCCACCAAGGCAGGGAGCAGGGTGGTGGTGGGGTCAGAGAGGAGTGGATATCGCTGAGAAATGCGGCAGAGGGGAAAGCAAAAGGATCCGGAGAACAAGAGGGGTCAAACGTGACCTGGGGATTGTGAGTTAGTAACAGGACCACAGTAGGGGTGCCAAGAGCTCTGAGGAAGGGAGGTGAATATCTGAGAGGGACAATATGTCCATTTATCTTCTGGAACTTGGGTTTTCCAGAGCTGTACGCCTCTCAGACCACGCTGATGACAGAGTCCCTGTTACAGGAGAAGTTAGGATATCAGTGACAAATGCAGGCAATCTGGCTTTGCTCTTGCTAAATCCTGCCTGCCACTGATCCCTTGTGTAAAACTCTCTGGAGTGAAGCTTTGGGGCCACCGGAGACCACAGAAGATGATATCCATGGTAGGTGGGAACAGGGATACGAATATAGACCCACTGATCATAAAACACAACAGTCCATGACTTGGCTTTTCCATTGAGCACCATGCGGCCCACTTGTGATGTGACGTGGACTGGAATGAGGACTTTACCAGTAAAAGCCATACAGCTTATGGGAACAGAGGACACTCGTGCAACCAAAAACTATTTACTGCTCTCCAGTTTGACTATAACAGGCATGGGTTTGGAGTAGCCTAATACTTCATCACTGAGGGACGTTGTAATTAATATTTACACTGCACCGAATCATCAAACAAAATGCCCTTTTCTGGTTGGCCTATAGGAAAGCTACTATGGAGGGCAATCCAAGACTGAGAAGGGAGCTCTGTTCTTTCCTTCTCAGTTGGCAGGCACGGGGCACACTCATGAGCGGCATTCTCATGCCCTGACTAGAGCTGTGTGAATAACAGATTTTTCGCTTCACTGGTAATTCCAAGCGATTGAAATAAAATTCTTTTGAGGTGACCTAAAAATAATATTTTTCGGAAATTTTCAGTGAATCAAAATTAAAAAAAATATTCAGGTCAAACTAAATGCTTCGATGGTGAGAGGGACAGCAAAAAATTCCCTTCTCTAGAGCGGATTGACATTTTTTATGCAAAAAGTTTTCCTGCCAAATAATCTGGTTTCATCAAAACCCAACATTTGTCACAGAATGATGTCACTTATGAAAAATTTCAACTTTTCCCTCAGGAAATGTTCAAACTAATATGAAACCTCAGCTGATTTCACAACAAAGAGAAGAGAGGCCACTTGACTTAAGGGGATTATGGGACGTTTCTGGTGGGGTCAATCAGAGCACTGTAATGTAACTCCTCTTTCACACTGGCCCTGGGGCATCTCAGCCAATACACAACAGCCGTTATCCCTCTCGTGGAGGTGGAGTACCAGGAGCGCTCTAGCCAGGGAGTCAGAGCGCTCTACGTGCCTGGCCAGTGTGGATGGGGAGTAAGGTAGAGCGCTATAGGAGGCTTTATTGCGGTATAAAGTGCCAGTGTAGCCAGGCCCTGAGACTCTGCAGGAGAGCAGGTGATGGGATGGGGCTGTCCTGCTGAAGGCAGGGCTGGACTGATGAGCTGGGGTGACCCATATGTGAAGGAAAGGCTCTGACAATGGCAGCAAGGTAAGGAAAGCAACAATTAGAGGTGGGAACAGCCCTCCAGGGTGGCCCTTGGGCTGTCTAAGAAGAGACATTCTGGGAACTGTCGCTTCCCTGGTCGGGACTGAGAGCCCAGAGGGCACATGACCAGGGAATGAGGTGACCACATTTGGAAAGCCTGAACACTGCATGAGAGAGCTGAAGGTGGATGGGGCGGTTGTGGTTGAGAGGACTTTGAGTTAGAATCATAGAATATCAGGGTTGGAAGGGACATCAGTAGGTCATCTAGTCCAACCCCCTGCTCAAAGCAGGACCAAGTCCCAACTAAATCATCCCAGACAGGGCTTTGTCAAGCCTGACCTTAAAAACCTCTAAGGAAAGAGATTCCACCACCTCCCTAGGTAACACATTCCAGTGCTTCACCACCCTCCTAGTGAAAAAGTTTTTCCTAATATCCAACCTAAACCTCCCCCACTGCAACTTGAGACCATTACTCCTTGTTCTGTCATTTGCTACCACTGAGAACAGTCTAGATCCATCCTCTTTGGAACCCCCATTCAGGTAGTTGAAAGCAGCTATCAAATCCCTCCTCATTCTTCTCTTCTGCAGACTAAACAATCCTAGTTCCCTCAGCCTCTCTTCATAAATCATGTGCTCCAGCCCCCTAATCATTTTTGTTGCCTTCCACTGGACTCTTTCCAATTTTTCCACATCCTTCTTGTAGTGTGGGGCCCAAAACTGGACACCGTACTGCAGATGAGGCCTCACCAATGCTGAATAGAGGGGAATGATCACGTCCCTCGATCTGCTGGCAGTGCCCCTACTTATACAGCCCAATATGCCATTGGCCTTCTTGGCAACAAGGGCACACTGTTGACTCATATCCAGCTTCTCATCCACTGTAACCCCTAGGTCCTTTTCTGCAGAACTGCTGCCTAGCCACTTGGTCCTTAGTCTGTAGCAGTGCATGGGATTCTTCCATCCTAAGTGCACGACTCTGCACTTGTCCTTGTTGAACCTCATCATATTTCTTTTGGCCCAATCCTTTAATTTGCCTAGATCCCTCTGTATCCTATCCCTACCCTCCAGCGTATCTACCACTCGTCCCAGTTTAGTGTCATCTGCAAACTTGCTGAGAGTTCAGTCCACGCCACCCTCCAGATCATTAATGAAGATATTGAACAAAACTGGCCCCAGGACCGACCCCTGGGGCACTCCTCTTGCTAGTGGCTTTGTTGCTTTGTTCTATATTGGGATATTTTTGCTGGATATTAAGGGGAGCCCACAGGAAAGGGCCTCGAAGCATCTTAGCTTTAGAGCTTCAGTTTTACATTCCCTGGCTGCTGAAACTTACAGCAGGATTTTCAAAGCCACCTAAGTGACTCAGGAACACAAGGTCCATTGACTTTCAATGGGACTTGTGCTTCTAAATCATTCAGTCCTGTGGCACCTTATAGACTAACAGACGTTTTGCAGCATGAGCTTTCGTGGGTGAATACCCACTTCTTCAGATGCAAGCAGTGGAAATTGACAAACCCAAGAAAGACAAACCCAAGAAAGAAACCAACAGGACTCCACTGGCCATCACATACAGTCCCCAGCTCAAACCCCTCCAACGCATCATCAGGGATCTACAAGCCATCCTCGACAATGATCCCACACTTTCACAGGCCTTGGGTGGCAGGCCAGTCCTCGCCCACAGACAACCTGCCAACCTGAAGCATATTCTCACCAACAACTGCACACCGCACCATAGTAACTCTAGCTCAGGAACCAAGCCATGCAACAAACCTCGATGCCAACTCTGCCCACATATCTACACCAGCAACACCATCACAGGACCTAACCAGATCAGCCACACCATCACCGGTTCATTCACCTGCACATTCACCAATGTAATATATGCCATCATATGCCAGCAATGCCCCTCTGCTATGTACATCGGCCAAACTGGACAGTCTCTAAGGAAAAGGATAAATGGACACAAATCAGACATTAGGAATGGCAATATACAAAAACCTGTAGGAGAACACTTCAACCTCCCTGGCCACACAATAGCAGATTTTAAGGTGGCCATCCTACAGCAAAAAAACTTTAGGACCAGACTTCAAAGAGAAACTGCTGAGCTCCAGTTCATCTGCAAATTTAACACCATCAGCTCAGGACTAAACAAAGACTGTGAATGGCTTGCCAATTACAGAACCAGTTTCTCCTCCCTTGGTTTTCACACCTCAACTGCTGGAACAGGGCCTCATCCTCCCTGATTGATCTAACCTCGTTATCTCTAGCTTGCTTCTTGCTTGCTTATATATACACCTGCCCCTGGAAATTTCCACTGCTTGCATCCGAAGAAGTGGGTATTCGCCCACGAAAGCTCATGCTGCAAAATGTCTGTTAGTCTATAAGGTGCCACAGGATTCTTTTCTACTTCTACAGAACCAGACTAACACGGCTACCCCTCTGATACTAAATCATTCAGGTGCTTTGGAAAATCCACCCCTAGCTGTGTGTGTTGCAGTGTCCTGCAAGAGAGGCTATTTTTGCAGAAACAGGAAACGCAGCAGACCTCCCAGGAAAGCTTGTTCTTGTGAACCATCTAGAACCCTCCACTGGTGTTAATTGGCCACTTCATTTAAGTGGCCTCTTACCACGTGTTCATCCCTTATTCGCTACAATCTGTCCCACCTCGTATTTAGCTTGGACACTGGTTATCCTCCCCAGCTCTGAAGAGGAGCTCGCTGAAACTCCAAAGCTTGTCCCTCCCAACAAGAGACACTGGTCCAATAACCGGTATTACCTCGCCTGCCTTGTCTCTTGCATACAGCCAGGAGGTTTAGAAAAGCAAACATTCAAATCCTGTGTGTTCACCCAAACCTCCAGCCTGGCTGGAGCTCACTGCACTACCAGCAAGGCTTGTTTCAGAAGGCACAAATCATAGAATCATAGAATTCAAGATCAGAAGGGACCATTATGATCATCTAGTCTGACCTCCTGCAAGATGCAGGCCACATAAGCCGATCCACCCACTCCTAAACTAATTCACTCCCTTGACTCTGCTGTTGAATGCTCCAAATCATGATTTAAAGACTTCAAGTAGCAGATAATCCACCAGCAAGCGACCCCTGCCCCATGCTTCGGAGGAAGGCGAAAAACCTCCAGGGCCACTGCCAATCTACCCTGGAGGAAAATTCCTTCCCGACCCCAAATATGGTGATCAGCTGAACCCCGAGCATGTGGGCAAGACTCTCCAGCCAGACCCTCTGGAAAAGGCTAACAATATCCCAACATTGACCCTTTGTACTAAATGCCAGGTGTTTAGGTGCTAGTCACCCAGTGGAATCCACAACCCCAGATATAGGCACCTGGACTCCCTATACAATGCACAGGGAGAGAAATGCTCCTGCAGGTACGATCCTCAAAAGCAACCCTGGGCAGGGAGACACCCAAGCTAGCCAATGGGAGATCCCAGCTAGAGGGGTGAGCTAATCCTTACCCATCTCAGGGAGTTAGGAGCCTACATCCAGGCCAGAGACAGGAGCGTGTCTCTGCTAGTGATCCAGGTGTCCTGCCTGTCTCCACCTGGTTTGAGGATTGTGCTAGGGCGTAGGTGTAAGCTAGGCAGCTGGGGGCCTGCCTGAAGCAGCAGTGGGCATGCTCAGAAGAAAGAAATTGGACACCCACAGGACTTGTACAACAAAAACATAGGCACCGAGTGAGTTCAGTCATCTCCAGGGGGTTAGACAGCAGCCAAATGGGGGCTCTGTGGAGCCTATGTCCCTTTGTGGATCTGGGCCAATGGTCTGGTGGCACTATTGTCTCTCTAATTACATCACTAATGCCTCCCATTGTTTAAAACATTGTCCTGGGTTATAGGCTGTTTTAAAAACCAGTTGCAAGAACTAGACTTGGGGTTTCTGAAGGCCAAAAACGGAGAAGGAAATCAGGGTGACAGGTATCGGGGGCTGGACTGCTGTGATTTTCAGTACAGAAACGGTGCCTCCCAGTATCAGAGCACCTTTCCGAGCTGCAAAAGTTTAACGGATAGTGGCCCCAAATAGTGAATAAAAGCTTTGCATGGTGAGCCCTCTGTGCAAAATCAACTCCCAGGGCAAAGCAGAGGTTCAAAGTAGGGATTTCTAGTGGCTGTTTTATTTAATACACTATGAGACAAGCCTTTACATATGAGCAGTGTGACCCCCCCACTATAAGGGCCTTAGCCTGGAAACCATTCCATATGGATGTGTGTGAGCAAAGGCTACGCATGTGAGCAAGGGTTACAGGCTCAGGATCTTGTTGAGTGATGTTTATGTGGAGTGAAGAGCTGTCAAGCATTTGCTGAAGCAGGAAGAAGCAAACTCCAGCCCTCATCTGTATGCAGCGTGGTCAGAACAGGAAATGATGAGCTCAGATTTTTGAAAGGACTGAATTAACATTGTGAAGAGTTTAGAGCTGGCTCGTTTGCATAAATCCACAAAATACTGGAGAGTGTCAGCATTAGCTATTCAATGTCATCTGGACCTGCAGGTTAACAGCAACTCGTCCGCTTAGAAGTGCTGTTGGGAGGAAGTGCTGTCTAGTAGTTAGAGAAGGGGAACTGGAATGCAGTTCCAATTCAGGTTCTGCCACTGACTCGCTGTGAGACCTCGGGCAAATCATTTAACCTCTTTGTGCTTCTGTTTGACCTTCTGTGAAATGGGTATAATAATGCCTCCTTTACATGGGTGCCGTGAGATTAATCAGGTATCCCAGCTCTGTCAGATAAAAGCTGCTCTACAAATGCGAGGAGTTATTTATTGCACCAAAGAGGTTTCCTTACTTAAAATACTTCATTAGCTGCAGTACAATTCCCTTTATTCTTTCTAGAGAGTGGACCATTTTCCGATGTAGCAGCCAACTGATCGTGGCCAAGACAGACTTCTCCAGCTGTATGGCAGTAGGTACTGCTTACCTGGAAGGAGGACTGTGTATGTAGATCTTAGCCTTGGGTAATTTACTTTCCAAGTACTTTACCTTTCCTTTGAAATTTTTCATGGGAAACCCAGTTCCTGGTGTTCATCTTGAGCATCAGGGCTGCGTGCTTCAACGGGGACTTTGGGTGGGCTGTGCAGGGTACAGGAGGTAAGCATGTCCTCTGTGAGCTGAAAACTAGCTCTCCTCCCAGCAGTGGAATTGCAGTGGGTTCACCCTAGGTAGGCAGGACCCTTTGTGACAGGTTCACCAGCTGGAACTGGGGTACCACTGAGCCCCCCATGACCAGTTTGTCTTGGCCACAATCAATTGGCTGCTACATCAGAAAATGGTCCACTCTGCTGTGACAAGCTGCAAAGCCCTCTCCAGCCTGCACTTTCACCAGCATACGTACAGAGAGAGACACACCCAGCTGCAGTTCCATGCAGGCTCTCTGACCAGCCCCTGCATGGGAAGGCTACAGCTAGGGCAACTACCAGCTCCTCGAACACGCACCCCCTCTGGAGTATAAACCCAAAATTATACCGTCTTGCGCTGCACAGGGAACTGTACAGCATAAGCTCCTAAAATTCACCCCCCTCCCTCAGTGTGGAGAGGAATAGGCAACAGCCATTTGCCCCTGAGTTATGATTCCCAAACACTGGTTTAGATAAAGCAAAAACAAGTTTATAACTACAAAAGATAGATTTTAAGTGATTATAAGTGATAGCAAACAGATCAAAGCAGATTACCTAGCAAATAAAAACATGTAAACTAAGCGTAACATACTAAACAGATTGGTTATGAATAGCAGATTCTCACCCTAAGAGATGACACCAACAGGCTGCAGATTCTGAAGGGACAAGCTGCACTTGCTTACAGCTTGGAATCCCCAGGTGTTCCATTCGCAGGCTAGAAATCCCTTTAGCCTGGTGTGACGGGTTGGGTGACAGAAACCCCCTTGGGATTGCCACCTGATGTGCTGGGACTACGTCTGAGCCCGTTTTCCCAGCCAGCTTGGGGGCTTCACACCCAGGTCTGAATCACGTCCCACAAAAGCTGCAGGCTTAACTGAAAACAGCTCAAGAAGTGCTCTGGTCTCCAACACCCAGATACCCAGTTCCCAATGGGATCCAAAACCCCAAATAAATCTGTTTTACTGTGTATAAAGCTCATACAGGGTAAACTCGTAAATTGTTCGCCCTCTATAACATTGATAGAGAGATATGCACAGCTGTTTGCTCCTCCAGGGATTCATTACTTGCTCTGGGCTAATTAATAAGTAAAAAGTGATTTTATTAAAAATAAAAAGTAGGATTTAAGCAGTTCCAAGTAATATCAGACAGAACAAAGTAAATTACCAAGCAAAATAAAATAAAACACGCAAGTCTAAGCCTAATACAGTAAGAAACTAAATGCAGGTAAATCTCACCGTCAGAGATGTTCCAATAAGCTTCTTTTACAGACTAGACTCATTCCTAGTCTGGCTCCAACAATCACTCACACTTCTGTAATTACTGTTCTTTGTTCCAGTTTCTTTCAGGAATCTCTTTGGGGTGGAGAGACACTCTCTTGAGCCAGCTGAACACAAAATTGAGGGGTTTCCGGGGCTTATATAGTCTCTCTCTTGTGGGTGGAAACCCCTCTCTCACCCTGTCTAGAGTCACAGCTACAAGATGGAGTTTTGAAGTCACGTGGGCAAGTCACATGTCCAAGCATGACTTGCATCCAACAAAGTGGGTATTCACCCATGAAAGGTCATGCTGCAAAACATCTGTTAGTCTATAAGGTGCCACAGGATTCTTTGCTGCTTTTACATGTTCAAGCATGACTCAGTTCTCTACAGGCCGATGCCATTGCCCACGTTAGCTTGAATGTTCCCAGGAAAGCTTAGATGTGGACTGGCGTCTGTCATGGTCCATTGTTAGCCAAGTACTGCTAATTACTTGAATAACTCCTTCACACTATGTTGACAAAATCTGCCTTAGGTGTTTCTACGGCAAACACTTTAAATACAAGCATAGAGCCAATGCTCATAACTTCAGATATAAAAATGATACATGCATATGAATAGGATGAATATATTCAGTAGAACATAATCTTTGAAAGATATGTTACATGGCATATCTAGCATAAAACACATTCCAGTTATATCATATTTACACTCATAAGAATATTTCTATAAAGCATTATGGGGTGCAACATGACACCTGGGTCCAGCACTTCCCCCAGTTCAGTCGTTGTTCCTCAGGTGTTTCCCATGTGTTGTTGTAAGGAGAGTGAGGTCCCATCATGATGTCATTTCCCCCTTTTATATCTTCTTCCCACTTGCTGGAAAGCTCCTTTGCTGTGACCTGGGTCAAACAGTTCCCATTGTGCAGTGCTACCTCTGAGAGGTTCTATTGTACACAGTTCCTGGGGTAATCCTTGTGCATGTGGGCATTTCCTCAATCAGCCAGTAGCATTGTTTGGCCTTGTTACTGTTGTACCTGAAAGGCTGCTTGTGGGTGTTTTCAACCTCACACCGTGTTTCAGAGACACATACCTAGCCAACCTTCATAACTTCATATACAATGATAGCATATACAATACAACGAGCTAGTACTGTCTAGCACAGGGATCGGCAACCTTTCAGAAGTGCTGTGCCGAATCTTCATTTATTCGCTCTAATTTAAGGTTTCGCGTGCCAGTAATACATTTTAACATTTTTAGAAGGTCTCTTTCTATAAGTCTATAATATATAACTGAACTATTGTTGTATGTAAAGTAAATAAGGCTTTTAAAATGTTTAAGAAGCTTCATTTAAAATTAAATTAAAATGCAGAGCCCCCCAGACCGGTGGCCAGGACCTGGGCAGTGTGAGTGCCACTGAAAATCAGCTCGCGTGCTGCCTTCGGCACCCGTGCCATGGGTTGCCTACCCCTGGTCTAGCAGATCAAGACTTTTAGAATGATATCTCACAAGATATACTTTGTGCAATACACATCCTAATTATATAACATAGCCACAGATAAAGGGTAAGGATCTGAGTTTTAAGGAATATTGCAGAGCAGTGCTATGGCCAACCCTATATGCTCAAAACCCATGACTCATGCCCCCCAAAGTCATAAGATTGGCTTAAAAATCATGAAATTTTTAAAAATAACAAATGTTGGGCTCCTTTTATTTGCTTCTGGTTTTTGAGCCTTTAGAGTTATATTTTCAAGTTTTTCTCTGCAACCATGAGAACTAAAAAGTTCATTTGTCTTTTAAATGAAAGCTGAGACTCTGCCATAATCACACGATACTGGGAGCTAGGTCTTTAAGAAAACGAGACTTTTGAGACTCATGAGACTTTTGCAATAAGATCAAAGGAGCTGGCTATCCGGGAGTGGCAAGAGAGCACCTTGGCCTGACGTATTTGTGCACTGTGGTTTGGGCAAGATGCGCACAGCTGGGGTGAGGTGGAGACTGCAGGAAAGTGGGGAGAGGCCATTTCCACTTTACAGGTGGCTCAGAACTAGGCCTTTGAGTTCAAGCCTCTCAGTTTGGGTGCCCAGGGAGCCTCTTTAGCTCCTGCCCAGGGATGATTTCAGTGACTTCACCCAATTTCTGGGGTCCCAGTAGCATAATTACTAGTGGATTTTTTTCTTAATAGAAATACAGCTTAAAAACATTTTAAGGTGGGATTTGCCATACTAGCTCACACCATAGGCCATGACCTACATCCATCAGAGGCCAGCTCTCTCTGCTTCAGAGCAGGTAAATGCCTCCAAAGTCACCTGTGGCCAGATTTTTAAGAGTATTTAGATGTTGGAGTCAGACACCTAAATACCTGGAAAAATCTGGCCCTAACCCTTTCAGCAATGTTGTACATAGAGGGGGAAATTCTTTCTTGAGTCCTGCAGGCCATCAGAGTAGACCTGAAGCATGACATTTAATTACTCATATCATTATTGTAGTTTAGATTGATATAGATGTTTTAAGTAACGGCCTTAGTCATAGTAAAAGTAGTGAGAGATGAAAAAGACCCTATAATATTAAATCCAGCACCCTGTGAGTGCAGGACATACCCCCTAGAGAGAGGACTTAGCAGATATTGAACAGATACTGTGCCAGATCTCAGGCCAAAGGCTTCCATACCCCTGTGAAATTATGCTGCACAAATAACCTGGGAGTGCCCAAGCCACAGGAGAAATCAGTAGCAGTGACCAGGCAGACAAACATTCCATCTTATTCCATCTTTGAGCTGAAGAAGAGCTTTGTGGAGCTCCAAAGCTTGTCTCTTTCCCCAGCAGAAGCTGATGCAATAAAAGATATTGCCTCACTCACCTTGTCTTTCACATATCCCAGGACCAAAGCGGTTACAAATGTGCAAACAACATTTTATTCTTGAATATAACAAATTAGTTCCTTCAAAATGAATTCCCTGCCAGATGCTTTGTGTTTAATATCATAGACCATTCTTCTGCCTGCCATGAAGTGCTTTGCTTTCCCCTTGCTGTGACAAAGCTATACAGCTCCCCAACCCATTTTTTGGGGGAAAGAGTCTTTTAAATATTCGAATGAAAATTCCACTCTCTGTTGCCCCTTGTCATAACTATAAAGGGAAGAGAACAGTCCTCCTGTGTACAATACTATAAAATCCCTCCTGGCCAGAGACACCAAAATCCTTTTACCTGTAAAGGGTTAAGAAGCTCAGGAAACCTGGCTGACACCTGACCTAAAGGACCAATAAGGGGACAAGATACTTTCAAATCTTGGTGGGGGGAAGTCTTTTGTTTGTGCTGTTTGTTTTTGGGGGTTGTTCGCTCTTGGGACTAAGAGGGGCCAGACATCAATCCAGGCTCTCCAAATCTTTCTGAATCAGTTTCTCATATTTCAAACTTGTAAGTAACAGCCAGGCAAGGCGTGTTAGTTTTATTTTTGTTTTCTCAACTTGTAAATGTTCCTTTTTGCTGAGAGGATTTTACCTCTGTTTGCTGTAACTTTGAACCTAAGGCTAGAGGGGGTTCCTCTGGGCTCTATGAATCTGATTACCCTGTAAAGTATTTTCCATCCTGATTTTACAGAGATGATTTTTACCTTTCTTTCTTTAATTAAAAGCTTTCTTTTTGAGAACCTGATTGATTTTTCCTTGTTTTAAGATCCAAGGGGATTGGATCTGGACTCACCAGGAATGAGTGAGGGGGAAAGGAGGAGGGATGGTTAAATTCTCCTTGTGTTAAGATCCAAGGGGTTGGATCAGTGTTCACCAGGAACTTGGTGAAAAAGCCTCTCAAGGCTACACAGGGAGGGGAAGGTTTTGGGGGGAAAGAGGGTGTTCCAGACACTGAGGAATCTGGATGGTGGCAGCGAACCCAGATCTAAGCTGGTAGTTAAGCTTAGAAGTGTTTATGCAGGTCCCCACATCTGTACCCTAAAGTTCAGAGTGGGGGAGGAACCTTGACACCCCCGCTCATCCCGGCTGATTTCTCCAGGAGCACAGGATTAGAACTGAAGGCACGAACTGGTCCACATTTATTTGTCCGGGGGCATTAGAACTAGCCCAGGGGATCAAGTTGCATCTTTGACATTCCCGGGTAGATCCCAGTTCAGGGCGACGGCCGTGCTGTGGGTGCCGTACTCAGACTAAAAAGCTGGCTTTGCCGTGTAGTCCAGTTCTTTCCCTCTTATCAAGCCCGTCGCATTCATGGCTCTGTTCTTTGCTCTACAGTCCCAATCTAATACCCATTACCGCCAATGGGAGTCTTACTGTTGTCTCAGTGAGCAATTTACTGGGCTGTATGTCAGTGCTGTGTACGTATCCTAGACTCCAGTGCAAAATTCTCTGTCCCTGATGGGCTTCCCAGTAGCTTCTTTCATAAGATAGGGAAATGGGTGTAATAATATATTACTGATAGTACTGAGAAGTAAAGTTGAAAATCTCTTGGCCAGACGTTATGGAACAGTGCTACATCCTGCTGTGGGAGAGGGGCTGTGCTGTGTACTCACAGCTCCCCTTTATCCCAACAGCTGTGCTGATGCTCGGCCCCTTTTAAGGTCAGTCTGGTTATTTCACCTGCATTTTGACTGCATCCTTTGTCATGATGCCTGCCCAAGGTTGCCAGCTGATAATGAGTAGGCAGGTGGCGAGCTCAGAACAGTGCTGCTCACAGGCGTACTTGTCTCCATTACCAATAAAGGAGAAAACACTCTACCTACAAGCTGGGCACATCGCCGGTTTCTGAAAACCACCCTTTGTGTCGGGTACTAGAGCTGCTCCCTGGAAAAAAATCCATTTTTCAACAACAACTAACATTTTTGGTTTTCATTTTTTAAACAAAAACCTGACAATTTTCAAGGAGAATGAAAATGTCCATTCTTGCCGAAAGGCATTTCTTGTTGAAAAAATGTTTCAGTGGCAAATTTTGGACCAATAGTATTTGCTACCCCATCCACTCTCCACCTTTTCCTTTACTTGCTTCCCCCAATGTCTTAAGCCAGCTTTTGTCAAAGTGTGATATGTTCTCCCTTAGGGGGCACAAGGGACTAGCTAGGAGTAGGGTGAAAGTGTGAAAAATTGGAATGGGGGTGGGGGGTAATAGGCACCTACATAAGAAAAAGCCCCGAATATTGGGACTGTCCCTATCAAATCGGGACATCTGGTCACCCTAGCTGGGAGTAGTGTGGCATGGGCAAGTCTCTCAGCTCTTCTCCAGAATCTCAGCTTTCATTTAAAAAGGAAAGAATAGTGTTATGGTGGCAAAGCAAACCTTCCCACTGTGACCCCAGTGTAACGTATGCAGCCATGTCTACCTGAGTTTGCAGAGACACTGAAGCAATAGCTTTGAAAAGCCTGAACTGCTCCAGTTAACAATGTGTGTTAACTTCAGTGCCAATGATAATAGTTAATAGTGCTGATGTTTGAAGTAGTTCCCTGCTCATCAAAGATTGTAGGAAAGGAGAGGAAGGTTCATATGAAGATCTTCATGATCTGTCCTGACTGACTGCTTGTTTTGGGTAGGCCTTTAGCAAATGGGAGTGGGGGCAAGAGTTGGTTTCATTTATCTGAAGGAGGGCTCAGCTTTCACAAGTTTGGGAAATACTTTCTTAAATTAATGTTGGCCTTTTGGGGCTGAGACTGTCATGTAGTATGTGTTTGCACAGCAGCGGGCACAATGGAGGTGCTACTGTAAGACAATTAATTAGTATTTCTAAAATAAGAATTCTCCTGTAAGAACAAATGGCCAAATCCTGACCTCCTTCCTCCTTTTTTACTTAGACAAAACTCCCATTAAATTAAATTACAAGGAGCCAGACTCTGATCTGGAACTGCTCCCCGTTTATATTGAAATCAGGATCGGGCCCACTGAATGTACTTAATCACCATGTGACCTATTCAAAGGGTCATCTCCAAAAAGAATCCAGTCCCTTTAAAAAGCCGCAAGGCTTGTCCTCAGTGATTACCAACAGCAGTAAAATCTACACATTGACTATATGCCACATAAAGGAACATTTTCATTTATTTGCTTCTAAATTTCTTGTAATAATGGAATCAGCTTTAGAGTTTTGGTACCATGGAGTGAAACAATGAACCCCATTCGCTGCTGGCTCCTACAGTATGGAGGCTTAAAGGCTTTCAAGGAAGTCCCTTTATGCAGAAGAGTCATAGAATCATAGAATCTCAGGGTTGGAAGGGACCTCAGGAGGTATCTAGTCCAACCCCCTGCTCAAAGCAGGACCAATCCCAACTAAATCATCCCAGCCAGGGCTTTGTCAAGCCTGACCTTAAAAACCTCTAAGGAAGGAGATTCCACCACCTCCCTAGGGAACCCATTCCAGTTCTTCACCACCCGACTAGTGAAAAAGTTTTTCCTAATATCCAACCTAAACCTCCCCCTCTGCAACTTGAGACCATTACTCCTTGTTCTGTCATCTTCTACCACTGAGAACAGTCTAGGTCCATCCTCTTTGGAATCCCCTTTCAGGTAGTTGAAAGCAGCTATCAAATCCTCCCTCATTCTTCTCTTCTGCAGGCTAAACAATCTCAGTTCCCTCAGCCTCTCCTCATAAGTCATGTGCTCCAGCCCCCTAATCATTTTTGTTGTCCTCCGCTGGACTCTCTCCAATTTATCCACATCCTTCTTGTAGTGTGGGGCCCAAAACTGGACACAGTACTCCAAATGAGGCCTCACCAGTGCTGAATAGAGGGGAATGATCACATCCCTCGATCTGCTGGAAATGCCCCTACTTATACAACCCAAAATGCCATTAGCCTTCTTGGCAACAAGGGCACACTGTTGACTCATATTCAGCTTTTCGTCCACCGTAACCCCTAGGTCCTTTTCTGCAGAACTGCTGCCCAGCCATTCGGTCCCTAGTCTGTAGCAGTGCATGGGATTCTTCCGTCCTAAGTGCAGGACTCTGCACTTGTCCTTGTTGAACCTCATCATATTTCTTTTGGCCCAATCCTCTAATTTGCTAGGTCCCTCTGTATCCTATCCCTACCCTCCAGCATATCAGCGAGTCATTACTGTTGTGTGAGTCATGGGGGGTATAACATAATTACCCTGCTCTGGATCTTGTTAGGTGGTGTTAGCTACCTGTATCTGACTAACACTTTCTAATGCTCAGACAGAAAGAAGAAAGGGAAAGCAAGAGAGAGAGAAGGCAAAAGAAACGGAAAGGAAAAAGGAACAACAACAGAGGGCTAGAAATCAATAGAAGCACTGAAACGAGAAGAAGCAAGCTGAGGAGATGTGGATGGAGCAGTCGGAAGGCAGAGAGAGGAAACTGAAAGAAGGGGCTGACCAGAAAGCAGATGGCATCGGGGACAGACAAGGGAAAAGGGGAGTGAAAGCTACAAGCTATGCTGTGGGATGAGTGTGTTTGCTGTGACAGCTGTACCCTGGGAAGCTGTAGATGGGAGAGACCCTATTAGCTCTGTTCTCTACAATAAGATTTCCCAAGGAACCTAAGAGAGTTAGGTGTTCAACTCTCATTGGGTGCCTAACTCCCGTAGGGTCCACTGGAATGGTGCTCAGGTGTATTAAACAGTGCACAACAGTGTGTTTTGTGCACTGAGTTTCTTTCTGTGTTTGCGTGTAACACTCTGCCAGGTCCTGATAGCTGGTCACATGCTGGTTTGCTGTTAGTAATTGTTTGCTGAATCTCATGTGTGAATCACTCACAACAGCCGCTAGGTGAGAGTACCTGGTATTCAGGAGTTGCTATTTGTTCCATGAGACTGATCACCAGAGTCTGTTCCCTAACTGGCTGGTTAAGTTTCATTAAGAGGAGAATGTCCGAAGAAGCCTTCAGAGGTGTGAGTCTCTCCTGGAGGACTGGGCTGGGAGAGGGAGATGCATTGAGTAGGCAGACCTAGGGGATTTGCGGAGATTTAAAATCTTCTCCTGTCTCCTTTTGCACAAGAAAGACCATTCTACCTGGCTACACACAGGCCCCAGATTTAAAATCAGTTGGCAACTTCCTGACTGTGAGAGATGTATTAGACATTTCTCACTGGCATTTTCTCAGCCACTTAGGAGAAGGTGCTCTGTTGGGTAGAGTCTAGGGGATGGAGAGAGGGGGTTAAACAGTGAGTGGGAGAAGAAGAAGGAGGTTAGTGTTTGGAGAATTCACTCCAAGAAAATATAATTTAGATTTAAATACTGTGACATTGAGCTATTGATTATACTGGGGTGTTTTGCCATTTAAAACAATGTTTAAAGGTTGAGAGATTTACTACTTTACGTTCATTTCACTGCAGTGTGCTTTCCAACAGGTGGGAGAGTCAGGAAATGAAGAGTATTTGCAATGTGTTAATAACAGAAGTTCTGCTTATCATTCAGACGCACGACAAACACCCTTCAGTTAATTAGCCAGCCTCAATAGTTGCCAGTATTGCAACCCTTACTCATGGGAGAAGTTCTTAATCGCCTATGCCTTCCCACTGAAGTCACTGACGATCTCCTGATGGGGGAGAGTCCCAGAGCCCAGGCTCCAGTCCAAGACCAAATGTCTAGACAGCAATTTTTTAGCCTCGCAGCTCAAGCCCCACAAGCCCAGTCAGCTGGCCCGGGCTCTGTCTTGGGCCTTTTATGTCAGTGTAGATGGGTGGATTTTCAAAGGAGTTCAGCACCCAGCAGCTTCCATTGTTCATAGAATCATAGAATTGTAGGTCTGGAAGGGACCTTGAGAGGTCATCTGGTCCAGTCCCCTGCACTCATGGCAGGCTAGGACTGAGTATTATATTATTCTCAGTGCGGGCATCCGGGAATGTGTGTGTGTTTTCCATTGTGGACATGCTGCGTGGTGAGATCTTTTGAAAATCTGTCCCTTTCTTTTAACTCCAATAATCCAGACTCAGCAAGGTATATAATAAATTAGCTCAAAGTAGACAAATAGAGACAAGCCGTATACACTATATATAAGCTTTGTCAAGATGGAAACCAATCACTTACTATCCTGGCAGACCCGCTGTCGTCAATATGTTTGAGACAATTACTGGAGCCGTTCTGCTGCCCTCCCTGGTGATGTCAATCAGAGTTAGCACTATTTAGTGAAATTCTGAGGCGATGTTGGCCAGTGGGTTCACACCCTGGGTAAGGCAGGCTACAATGACACTTCCGTTGTTTATTGCCAGGACAATATTGGCTCAAGCCTCAGAAACAACCACTCCAGCTCCTGTGAGAACCAGTGCAGACTGATGTAGACACTGAGTTTCTCAGGCACATTGTCAGCGGTGTGTCAGCTTCTAAGGCTCATCACGTAATGCGCTGACATTTTCTGGGAAGTCATTGCCTTTACACATACCTTTCCCAGTAGCTCACATTTGCATACATTGTTTTATGGGTCATGACATGGATTATTGATGTTAAAATCATTCCAATATGGGCTATCGTTCCTGTGTGACCAGCATTAACCCAGCCTATGCCAAAGCCAAATTGCCAAGTGCCCAAGGGTGCTAAGGAACGGCCTTCAGACCACGTGCACTGACACTGACGGGAACTCTGCACATGAAGGGCAAAATCCGAACCTCTTTGCCCGAGCACTGCATTGTTGTCAAGACATAAGTGTTCATCAGCGATGTCACAGCTGCTCACCCCCTCCTCACTCCGAGCCACAAATCCTCCTCCGAAATACCGCTCAGTCTCGTAATGTAGGGCCTGACTCGGCAAGGTGAATATGCATGTGCTTAATCTTAAGCACATGACTACTCCCATGGGTACGTACTGAGATATTTTGCATCACTGGGGTCGTAAGACCAAAGCAAAGATTATCAGTTTATCAAAGTCTTAGGCTCATGCTCAACTTGTAAATTCCTTTGATCTTCCCTCATTCTTTTGGGTAGCTTTGCCTTTTCTGTACCTTCAAGCACAGTATGTGCGCTCAAATATGCGTACAGTTTGACTCCTTGTAGAAAGTCCTGTGTTTAGCTGCTGTCTATAATGACAGCTCTAGGCCTATGCTACAGATGTGGTCATCCTTTGTGTGTGACTTTTACATCCAGGAGATCTGCTCCATGCTTCCAAGCCACGGACCATAGATAACTTCAGCTGATAGACTACAGAGTGTGGAAGGCCACATCACAGATGGGGAGAGGGCTGATTAGGCCCTACATGTCCTACATATTTAACATAGGGCTGTGTAAATCTGGAGCTGATCCAAGGCTCCAGCTCTGTTCGTGCTCTGGGATTTGGTTTTGTGAGGACGGGCATGTGCCCAGCCGGTTGGGATTTGGTAGAGGGATATCAGAGGGTCTTTGTTGAATTAAAATAAGTCCAAATAAAGGTTCAAGAGAACCAGACCAAATAACATGTGATATAGAACGATAGACTTGTAGGACTGGAAGGAACCTCGAGAGGTCATCTAGTCCAGTGGTTCTCAAAGCCGGTCCGCTGCTTGTTCAGGGAAAGCCCCTGGCGGGCCAGGCTGGTTTGTTTACCTGCCCTGTCTGCAGGTTCAGCTGATCACAGCTCCCACTGGCTGCGGTTCACCACTCCAGGCCAATGGGGGCTGCAGGAAGTGGCGTGGGCCGAGGGATGTGCTGGCCACCCTTCCTGCAGTCCTGAACAAGCGGCGGACCGGCAGGACTAAGTATTATCTTGACCAGTGGTTCTCAACCTGCGGCCTGTGGGCCCCTTGTGGCCCAATCAACACAGAGCTGTGCCCCATATGACATCCTCAGGGCCATACAGGTAGTATTGGATACGGCCCACAATGGTAAATAGGTTGAGAAACCCTAATCTAGACCATCCCTGGCAGGTGTTTGTCTAACCTGCTTTTTAAAATCTCCAATGATGGAGATTCCACAACCGCCCTAGGCAATTTATTCCAGTACTTAACTACCACTTAGGAAGTTTTTCCTAAATCCAACCTAAACTGCCCTTGCTGCAATTTAAGCTCATTTCTTCATGTCCTATCCTCAGAGGTTAAGGAGAATAGTTTTTCTCCCTACTCCATGTAACAACCTTTTAAGTACTTGAAAACTGTTATCATATTCCCTCTCAGGCTTCTCGTCTCCAGACTAAACCCAATTTTTTCAATCTTCCCTCATAGGTCATGTTTTCTAGATCTTTAATCATTTTTGTTGCTTTACTCTGGACTTTCTCCAATTTGTTCACATCTTTCCTGAAATGTGGCGTCCAGAACTGGACACAATACTCCAGCTAATGCCATATCAGCGGGGAGTAGAGCAGAAGATTTACTTCTTGTGTCTCGCTTATAATACTCCTGCTAACACATCCCAGAATGACATTTGTTTTTTTTGGAACAGCATTACACGGACTCATATTTAGTTTTTTGTTCACTACAACCTACAGATCCCTTTCTGCAGTATTCTTTCCTAGGCAGTCATTTCCTATATTATACTGGAGTGTCAGGAACCCAAGCTGACACCAAGGTTCTGTAGCTCCCAGACAGATCTCAAAGTCCAGTGAATTTGAAGCATTTGAGCTAAGGCATAAGTAGGTGAGTTGCTGCTATGAGAGGAAGAAGTTGTCATTAGATGTATCTGGGTCAATAGAAGCCAGGCTATTATACCCATACTGCATTTCCATGTGTTGTTTCCCATGTATCCTTTGCCAGCACAGGGTTGATGGTGTTTGGATAAAATGCTGTTAGTTCATATTGGTATGAAAGATGGTTTTGGTTGTAGAACACAGAAGTCCTGAAAGAGAATGAAATCAAGTTTACAGTAACTCATAGTAGCAGATGGAGAAGACTTATTTAATCCAGAAATCAGTTCCTCATCAAGAGCAGGAAATAGTCTTCCTGATAATGGATAATGACATCAGACTGTGATAGCTGCCTTGACGTCAGACAAAAGGCCAAGTAGAAATGATCTGTGCACTTACCTGAATGTTTTCCAGTTAGAGAACCACAGATGTTCAAATCAAAGTTTGATGCATAGGAATTGGAGCTAGCTGAAACTTGGGATTTCCAGTTTGATTTAGTTCTTCAGGGTCTTTGGCCCCAGGGCAGTCCACATGGCAAGGCTGCCTGGAGCCACGGATCCTGGATAGACTTGGGAACCCTCTGCCTTTGATTTGCCAGAAGTTCATAGAAGTTTCACAGCTACATCTCAGATTTTATAGAGTGACATTTTCCAGTGAGATGTCCTCAGAAAGTTTCCAACCACCTCTAATAGGACTAGTCAAGAACTCATCTAGATTGACAGACAAAACACGTTGCGTGTCCTGTGCTTACATAATCAGGTTACAACTGGTGCATAAGCCAATGTTGGAATAGGAGGGTAGCATGTAAAAAGGTCTTCTATGTGGAGTGAGTCTACGCATCTGAAAACTACATACTTCATTTTGGATGACTAGATTGCAAGCTCTTTGGAGCAGGAAATGTTGTGTTTTGTGCTTATATAGAGTCTAGCACAATGGCGTCCTGACCCATGTCCGGAGCTCCTAGATGCTACAAATAGTTGTTAATAAAGTTAGGGGGAGTTACCTTTCTATGAAAATTCACCCCAAAATATATTAATAATTAACTACAACATCCTAGCCTTAGCTTGGTCTAGTGCAATGCATGGCAAGAGTGCAAGAGGTGATGAGTCACACCACATGTGGTGCCAGCCCTGTGCCAGCCCGTCCCTTGCATTTCCTTGCTAGTGCTGTCTGCAGCATTGCCACTTGTAGATATTAGGTTTGTGTCCATTGAGAAATGGGCGTTGAGTTGGTCAGCTGGGGGCGATGGGTATTCAGAGGCCAGAGGGTGGCTAGAAAGTGAGTGTGCATGTGTGTGTGGGGGGGAGTGGAGTGGAGGGGAAGGTTCAGCTGCTTTTATTGAGTAATATAAGGGAGCCCTAGCTCAGTTCCTGAAAGTTGTGTTAGCCACAGTAAGGGATTGCACAACCATCCCACCACTTTCTTGAGCAAAAACACCATCGGTTTCTCTCTGAGGAGTGCAAAGCAATCTCCATCCATTCTGTGTAGCTTTGAGGACTGCTGATTTTCTTCCAAAAGCAGTCAGAGCTGTAGAAACTATTCCCAGTTCCAGGCTGTGAAGGGATACCCAGGGTTCTGGGAATTACGTACAAATGGGATCTCCCTCCCTGCAACACAGTATGCATTCACATCAACTTTCTCAATCTCGCAGCCTGAGGAGAAGTGTTTGACCCTAGAGGGAATTCTAGATCATGGCTGGTGGGGTCTTCTTCTGAGCAACTCTTTAGGGGCTGCTCCCATTGAAGTCAAAGGAAAAATTCCCATTGGTTTCAGCTGGGCACGAAAATAGTAACCCCCTTTCACTAAATCTGGTCTCTGTGCAGGTCAGGGTGTCTCTGTTTTAATTAGCATGTGCACACCCATCACTTCACAGTTCTTCTCTCACGCTTCTGGAAATCACACTGGGACTCTGTGACGTGCCTGGTGCATGGAGCAGACTGGGAAGTGTATCTTGTGATGTACCTGGCCTATTAGGCAGTAACGCAGCAACTCAGAAGGCTCGCTGTTCAGTCAGGCAGAGCTGCTTCACAGGAAGGAATGAAAGGAAGAGTCTTCTGATATTGCGAAGCCTTTGCTCAATTGCTTCGACGAATAAGGGGAGTAAAATCAACAGAGAAGAGGCCTGGGAGCGTGGGGAGGTTTCCCAATGTTTCCAGGGCTTAACTGTTATTCTTCGGGATCTTGAAACACATTGGAACGTCTTTGCTGTTCTCTCTGCAACAGTGCAGATCTGAGTGCCACAGTGGTAGGTGGCAATGCAATCACAACAATTCAGGGGGTGGCTGATTTTTCTCTGAAACATTTGGGTTTGTTGCACAAAGTCATGGTGGCCTAGAAGGGCCATACTTGCAGGGAATGGAACCAAACCCCAAATCACAAAACCAAGAGAAAACCACAAACAAATGCAAATGTGGAAACGAATGCAAAGCACAGCAGAAAATCCAACACCTCCCTGAAATTCCTTTAAGTCTATTGGACACATTTCCAGGGTTCATGTATACAGTCAAGAAATACTGCAGAAATATTTCAGACTGCAGTCCACGTAGGAACAGTGGTTGCCTTGGAGACAAGATGCTATACATGCTCACAAGGGCAAAATATTACATTGTAGATCAATTTTAATTACAACATGATAATTAATGAACTAAGACAATTTTCAGGACTGGATATTTGTGGCTTAAGTACATTAAATCTGTAGTTTCCAGAGAAACCCCCACATGAAAACAAGTAAAAGGTAAAATGAATGGAGAAGAAATACTGTGCATTTCAAACAGATTAAAAAAGATAGATGCCACCTTAGCAAATAAGTACAACTGTAATTCTCTCTCACACTCACACACTCACACACACACACGGGTTGCCAACTTTCTATTTGCAGGAAACCAAATACTCTGGCCCCGCCTCCTACCCTGCCCCTTTTCCAAGGCCATTCCCCCCTCCCGCCGTCCACTTCCCTCCGTTGCTTGCTCTCCTTCACCCTCGCTCACTCACTCATTTTCACCAGGCTGGGGCAGGAGTTTGGGGTACAGGGGGCAGTGGTGGTGAGGGGTTTGGGGTGTGGCTGGAGATGAGGGGTTTGGGGTGCAGAAGAGGGCTCTGGGCTAGGGCAGGGGTGTGGGAGGGGGTGATGGCTCCAGATGGGGGTGCAGGCTCTGGGTTGGGGCCAGAGATGAGGGGTTTGGGGTTCAGGAGAAGGCTCCAGGTTGGGGCTGGGGGTTGGGGTGTGGGAGGGAGTACGGGCTCTAGGATGGGAGTGTGGGCTCCATGGTGGGGCCATAAATGAGGGGTTCAGGGTGTGGGAGGGGGATCTGGGATGGGGCAGGGGGTTGGGGGCAGAGGTGGGGGATGGGGGTGAGGGCTGTGACTATGGGTGGAGGCTCTGGGATGGGGCCAGAAAATGAGAGGTTCGGGGTGGGGGCAATGCACAGAGCCCCTGTAGCCGTCCCTCTGCCTAGGAGCCATAGAGAGATGCCGGAAGCTTCCCGGGAGTCGCACGGAGCTAAGTAGAGAGCCTGCCTGCACTGCCAACCAGACTTTTAATGGCCCGGTCAGAGGTGCTGACTGGAACCCCCAGGATCCCTTTTCGCCTGGGCATTCCAGTAGAAAACCAGACACCTTGCATGGCAACCCTAACACGAAGTTACCTACCTTAAAAGAGCCCAGTGAAGTTAGATGCCCAGATCCCATTGGAACACATTACCTATGGATGAGGTGCATTCTCCATCACTTGAAGACAGGATGTCTTTCTCAAAGATACACTCTGCTCCAACAGAAGTTATAAGGTTGATACAGGACCCATTCCCGTTCTCTGACCTGTGTTGTACAGGAGCTCAGAGTGGATGATCACAATGGGCCCTTCTGGCCCTAATAACTATGAATCTCTGAAATTCGGCAAGCAGTAGAGTATTTCCCTGCCTTCGGCCCAACCCTGAAAGATCCCTGGGCATCAGTGCGAGCTGAGCCAGCAGCAACTTCCAGGAGGTGCTCAGCACTTCTTAGAATCAGGCTCTCACAAGAAATAAAGTCAGTAGAGCATTTGGAGTTGTCTGGTTGAGAAATGCCGTGATAGTGTGTGCAATGTTAATGAACAGCCTCGTTCCATTTGGGGTAAACACAGGTGTCTTGGGATATGCGCTCTGCCCTGCAACAGGATTGCCAAGGTTAACAATACCCATTTACTAGTATCCCCTGCTTTGCACAGAGCTGAAATACCCCTACAGGGCAGTTCTCAAAGGCCCAGTTTCCACTTGGGCATTTTTCTTCCCTTCTTGAAAGCGACGAAGAGGAGATTGAAAAGCTTGAAGAGCAGTTGAGCTGTGTGACTTAGAACGGACCCACCTACACATGTTGTTAGCTGGACACGTCATTTTCAGGAAATGCCAGGCCTGTGGCGTTCCTAGTGGCTCAGGCTGATACATGCTGGAGACAGAACCTAGTCCAAAGTGGAAAGAAAAGGCTTCAAACATAAGCTGGCTTCCTACCCTCTCTCTTGCGAGCAGTTGGCTAGAGTGGCAGCCTGTGCTCGCCCCTGTCCCTCACGATCCCATGCGTTATCAGTACGTTACATGTTCATTCTTGCTCGCTAACCATTTGGAGCCTCCAGGCATGAGCTGGGCTCTGCACCCATGCAGGGCACTCAGCGTGAGGCTGCACTGCAGTCGGAGGTGTGATCGCAGCTTGGGTTGGCGTACCCACACTAGCATTGATCTAGCCAGCCTAGCTAAAAATAGCAGTGACGATGCAGGGGGCTGCACCAGCATGGCACAAACCCTGGGGACATCCTTGCCTTGTGAGCCCACGCTGAAGTCTGTGCTGCTGCACCGTCACTACTCTAAATAGCTGGGCTAGCCCAACTAAAGCTACTGTGGGTAAGGCATCCTGCATTGCAGTCACGCCCGGAGGAGACACAGGCACTCTCTCTTCTCCTTGCACAGGGCTGCTGCAGCCTGTCCCACCCAGGGGGGCAGGGCGTGGGTGGGCAGTAGAACGGTGGCTCCTCCCCCTCACTGTGCTGGCCACTGTAATCCTCTCTGTCGCCCGCTAGTGGAGGCTGGGCCACAGATAACTGTTGATGAGCCTGCTCCAGCCGTGCCTAACGGAGTGGGCATTTTAGCTCAGGCAGCCGGGGCCCCTATGTTTTGATCCAGGTTCAGTCCCCACCCAGGGGAGCAGCGGTACACCAGCACGGCATGGGAGGTAACAGTGCCCCCAAAAGGAATGACTTTTCTCACTTCTCCCCAGAACCCTCAGGGACCAGACTGTGACTCAGAATTGCCATCTGGACTGTGCTGTGCTCTTCGGACATGCCATGGTGTGTCCTCACTTCCAGTGGCGCCCCCTTGTGCCAGGTGCTCTGCTGCTAGGGGTCCTCATCTCTGGCACCCCCACCCCCAGTGTGCACATCCTCAGCCCTGCTATGGCCTGTCTGTCTTTGCTCCTCTTTGTCCTGGCCTTCCGGCCAAGTCACCTAAAAATTAGTTCCCTTCTGGGGTAACAAAAGGTCCAGATGCCCAGACTAATACTTCTTCTGCCTCTCTCAGGCTTCACTGGCCCCTGCAGAGCTTCTCACTTCTTGCTTCCTCCCCATCGGGACTCCCCCACTGCCTCCCTTCCCTTCATGTATGGAGCTCCCTTCTCCTTGTAGCCCTGTCTCAGGGCTTCCTCCTGCTCCCTGGGTGGGGTCTTCTATTCTTTGGTCCCCTTCCAGAGCACCAGGCCCAGGCCCTGGACATCTTGCCATTTGTTCCAAGGGCTCACCACAGGAGTTAGCTCTACTCCCGTGGCTGAGCTCTCCAGTCCCAAATGACTGGGCCTTTCCCTGTAGGAAAGTCCCACCTCCTCTGCAAGTCCCACCTCCTCCCCCATCCAAGTTCCCTCAGGCTCCTTAGAGGCCCAGGTGATGAATAGCATATCCCTAGCTCTGACCCCTCTGGATGGGAGGCAGTCAATCCTCCCACAGGGCTTTTTTCCCTTCTTTCACAGAGGATGGGGGAAACCCCATCACCAAAGCCCAGTGAGGCATTGCCCCTGACTTGGGAGATGTCATTATTCAGAAGTATTGTTAGAGGATGTTTATAGCAAAGAATAATAGAGCTGAATAGCTAGTGACAGTGGTACAAGAGATTCTGAGTACGAGACCAGATTGAAATAATGTAATCTTCTCAATTTATTACACTTTTAATTATACTGCCCTTCATTTAGAGAGCTACCATACACTATACATTGAAGTCCTGAGGCTAGATGGAATCAAACTGAAGCCTAACCAAAAATTATACCTTCACACTTTGGAAATCCATTTTAACATAAAAAAAGGTTTTATGAGGCTTTAGTTTATCCGGGGTATTATGTATCATCATAACTTTTTAAATTAGTTTTAAATATCTGTGAGGAGAAAGCATAAATCTTTTTTCCCCAGCTTTCTCTAATTTTGAAACCTAGCGATATTTTTACAATGCTACTGTAAATGTACGGAGATGGAAGAAAATGTGAGAGAAATCTCATTATCAGACATAGCCCATCAGTTCTACAGGCCGGCATTCAATTTTAAAGGGTCAGTTAACCATCAGTCATCCAAACTCACTGACAACCGTTCCTTAAGGGCTTGGGAATGCAGGTTAGTGCCCTAAATTCTACCTTAATACGGGCTGAGTGCTCAGCACCACCCAGGATTGGGCCCCCATTCAGCGAGGTGGATACGTGCAGCGTGTGGCTGATATAATAACTAGTGCGTTCACTTTTACCCATAGAGCTCAGGCCCCTTTATCGAGGAATCAAACATCATTGTCACCACTTTACAGCGGGGGAAACTGGGGCACAGATGTGCTGCAATTTGTCCAGCAGCAGAGCTGAAACTGGAACACAGAACAGCCAGACTAGGCCAGACTAAAGGTCCATCTAGCCCAGTATCTCGTCTTCTGACAGTGGCCAATGCCAGGTGCCCCAGAGGGAATGAACAGAACAGGAAATCATCAAGTGATCCAGCCCCTGTCGCCCATTCCCAGCTTCTGGCAAACAGAGGCCAGGGACACTCAGAGCATGGGGTTGACCCTGGCTACCTGTACCCCACAACCACTGCACTAGCCACTAGTCCACACTACCTTTGTCAGAAGTTGGTTTAAGTTAGCTCTTTCAACTCAAGTGAGGCTGAGTGTTTATCTCTGGGCTGTATGAGACAGAAGGAGGGCACTTGTGATGTGCAAGGGCTGTTACAGAGTTTGACTGGCAGCTGGATAGATGGAACCCTGGGAGAAGCGGGAAAGCAGGCAGAATTTGTACCATAACTTCTGACATATTGCTGATTTGTTGTTTGCCTAGATCAGGGGTAGGCAACCTATGGCACGCGTGCCGAAGGCGGCACGCGAGCTGATTTTCAGTGGCACTCACACTGCCCGGGTCCTGGCCACCAGTCCAGGGGGCTCTGCATTTTAATTTAATTTTAAATGAAGCTTCTTAAACATTTTTAAAAACCTTATTAACTTTACATACAACAATAGTTTAGTTATATATTATAGACTTATAGAAAGAGATCTTCTAAAAACATTAAAATGTATTACTGGCACGCGGAACCTTAAATTAGAGTGAATAAATGAAGACTCGGCACACCGCTTCTGAAAGGTTGCTGACCTCTGGCCTAGATCACTTTGTCAGCCTGTTTTTTTTGGATGGTAAGATTCATAGATTCCAAGGCCAGAAGGAACCTGGAATCAGTGTGCGGGCGCTGAGTGATGCTGGTGGCCTGTGATATACAGGAAGTCAGGCTGGATAATCTGCAGGGCCCTTCTGACCTTAAATTTATGTCTTTATGACTCTGTGAGCACTGTGATCATCTAGTCTGACCTCCTGTATAACACAGGCCAGAGAACGTCTCTGAATTAATTCCTGTTTGAACCTGAGAATATCTATTAGTTGGAAAATTTGGGTCTTTTTTATTTAAATAGACCATTGTGATTTTCCTAGGTAAGAGAATAAAATAATCTTGGAGCCAGGAGTCCTGATTCCCAGTCCAGTGCTCTAACTAGTAGATAACACTGCTATTACTTCAGAAATGACATAGAATATTCATGTTAACTGTAATTAAAATAAAGCCATGGGAGATACACTATGTGACAGATATGACACTATCCTGGACAAACTTTATTGAATTATGTTTATTTTAGGACACTGTGGTATTAAAACATGAAAATGTGTAAGGGTTATTGTGGGCTTGTATGTAGCTTGTCTAGGATACCTGACTAATGTAATCCTTGGGAAGCGTTGTGATCTTCAGGAATCTTTTAGCAATGGGCTAAGAAAAGCATGAACTTTTAAAATTCAGTGAATTTCCCAGGATATGTCCAGGGAGAGGTGTTTGCAGCTGAATCTTCTCCAGTTATGCAAGAACTCAACCTTTTGAAGCTTGGCTGGCAGAGGTGGGGGAGGTGGGTGTGGTTGGGGTGGGGAAACTTTGTTTAGCTGATTACCTGTTTAAGGTGCCTTCAAAGCCTCAAACAGGATAAGAGTGAAAAACCCATGTGTGGTATTTGAAGGACTAATTACCAACTAGAGCCCTTGTTGGAGTGAGGGGCTGTTCTCTGGTGAGCTTATTAGCATGCATGCAGGCTCTTTTATTGTTTTTAACATGTTTTTTTCTGTAATGCTTTCACCTTAAGAATAAACATGCTTGCTTGGAAAGAGCTAGGTTGCTATTACACTGTGCACCGCTCTGAGGAGAAAAGCAAAGCAGTCATGCTTTTGCTTGGAATATCACAGTATAGTCAGGGAACTCTTAAGCTTGGAAATATCTTGGATAGAAGGGAGAGCGACACGAGTCTCCACCCAAGAGAGTTGACGGTGCGGAAGCTGGAAGCCTGAGAATGGATGCCCTAGCTGAATCACTGAGGGGAAATACAGCTGCAGTTACCATGAACGGCGACACTCTATTATTGTTGTAAAATGTTGTATAAATCCCTCCTCATCCCAATACATATTGCTTGGAAATTAAAATGTAATTGCTTTTCTGTTGAAAATGAAAATAGTTCATTATTAACGGGCATGTACTTAATTATGATTTTGAAACAAGTGTTCCTTGAAATTTTGAAGTAATTAGTTTTTATTATTCGCATAATTCGTCCGACAAATTAATTAGCCACCTCAGGACAAACACATTCTGAAAAATGTATCCGATTAATGAGAGTGACATTTTGTGTGTAAAACTTAAATAAGAGCCTTTGAGGTTTCTTAGTTTCAACTGAAAGCCAATAACAATAATCAATAAAGCTATTATTTAAAGTGAATGTTCAAACTAAAGGACAATCATTATTTCAGATGAGATGTGAAAGGACGAAGATTAATTGTAAAAAAAACTTTAATTAGTGGGATGGAATTGGTGGAAAATTATTAACTTGTCCCTTCATAAATCTTTACTGCTTAATTGATTATTGCTTAATCTATAAAGAGATAATCAACAGACTGTAAATAAGCAGTGTGCTGTAACCTTTGGAATGCAAGTGAAATATTTCTTACCCCAGAATGTGGCACGGAGCATAGTCTCTGCTGAAGGTTGTCATAGAGGGCACATTGCAGGTCAGGACTGAGTTGCATTGGCAGAGGTCTGTGGAAAAGCCAGCACAATACCTACCTGGCTCAATTTACCGCACTAACCTTTCTCCCTCACTGAGCAATACAGGCTTCACTTTTCACCATGGATAGCCACGGAGAGTCTCACGTTCGCTACGATGCGAGCCGGGTCGAGCCCTCAGACTGTAAACGCTTGCTAGGGGCTAGATGGAGGCTGGCATTTTCACATGAGACAAAAGGGGCTAGATGCCCAAATCCTGTTGGAAACCCCGCCCCGAGCCAAGGAACAACCCTGTGTAATGGGTGTAAGGATATAGCTATTCAGGCCTGTCTGCAAAGCCTATACTTTAAGAATTTAGGTGTATTCTTATCACTTAGCTAGTTATAGAGGTATAGAAGAAATAATCAAAATTACTGTCTGCTAGTGTAAGGGCCTTCTCTCACTGTGACAGTCTGAGGCCTTGTTCTTAGCCTAAGGCCTTCGGCTAAGTAGCAGAGGCAGCCATAAGCTGGGAAGTGAACGGTCACAGCCCCACATTCCAGACTAGTCACATTGAAATAAGACAATCTGGGGGTGTTAGAAAGGTGATCCGATCTATCACCTCCAGAGAAAGGGAAGAGTCTAAAAGCTTTAAAGAAAGTTTGATAGCATTCTGTTTGGCGAGAACTCACTTATCAATAGCTGGGGTGTACATTTTTTATTTTTATATTGTTCTATCACTGTAGTCTTTACCTTCCTATTGCTTGTTTGTATAATTTTTGTCTGGTTTTGTAATTGTTTCTCTTTGCTGTATAATTAATTTTGTTGAGTGTAAACCAATTAAGGTGGTGGGATGTAATTGGTTAAATAACCATGTTACAGTATGTTAGGATTGGTTAGTTAAATTTCAGTAAAATGGTTGGTTAAGGTCTAGCTAAGCAGAACTCAAGTTTTACTATATCGTCTGCAGTCAATCAGGAAGTAAGAGGGGAATGGGAATGGGGAATGGGGGTGGGGGAATTGGAATCATGTTTCACTAACGGGGGGAGAATGGGAACAGGGACACAGGCAAGGCTCTGTGGTGTCAGAGCTGGGAAGGGAGACACTGAGGAAGGAAACTGGAATCATGCTTCCTGGACGTTCACCTCAATAAACATTGAATTGTTTGCACCTTCGGACTTTGGGTATTGCTGCTCTCTGTTCATGCAAGAAGGACCAGGGAAGTGAGCGGGTGAAGGAATAAGCCCCCTAACAATGGGTGGCCCATTGCCCCAGGACGAGTGCAGGGCAGGAATTCTTAATTCAAGACACAATTCTTTCCCTGCCAGCCCTGTTGCTCTCTGGGAGGGAGGGGGGGGGGGAGAAGATATCTGCTATAGCCCCTTACCGTCTGCAGACTATTGTCTCCCTCCTCCTCCCTCCCCCCCAATAGCACTGGCTCAGCTCTCTGGATAGTGGAGCCCTGGCTTCTCCTGCTCCCTGCCCCCTCCCCACCCACTTGTAGCTGGAGCATCCCGGTGCAGCCTGCTTTCCCTATACCCGGCATGGGGTCTGTGACACTCACGGGCATGGTGGGTAGGAGGGGGTGTTATTCCCCTGCATGCCACTGCACAGTTGGACCACACTCTGGCCTTAAGGTTGTGAGCTCTTTGGGGCAGGGACTGAATTTGATTTCATAAATTTCAGCACCTACCACAATGGGCCCCTGATCCTAGTTTGGGATGGATAAATCTTGCAAGGCCCACGTTGGGAGAAATGGTGAAAAATTAATGCACCAAGTGCAGATGGAAAAAAAGGCATCTTTAGCCATCAAATCCAGGTGGGACTCAAAGAGTGGTCCCAGACCAGCCATGGGGTGAAACTAGCTACAAGTCAGCCAGAAACTACAGCTATGTGTATCTACATGGGACATGGATCTGCAAATGTGACAGCTGCCAATCCAACCTGAATCTCAATGATTGGCATGAAAAGTCTGGAAAACTCTCTGTAGTGAGGAATACTCAACTCTGCCTCCAGTGAAAACAGCCAAGCTACACCCAGCTCTCTAGCTGCTGGCTGAGAGTTCAAGGATGGTGATTACAGAAGGAAAAGGAACACAATCGCCTTCACATCAGCCAAGGAATAGAATTTAAAATGCATAATAGCCTTGAATGGGTCATCGCACCCCTACAGCTAAAAGCATGAGCCCAATTGAATAACCAGGCCCTTAAGCTTAAAGGAAGGATCTGGGGGTCATAGTGGACCACAGGCTAAATATAAGTCAACAATGTAACACTGTTGCAAAAAAAGCGAACATCATTCTGAGATGTATTAGCAGAAGTTTTGTAAGCAAGACACGAGAAGTAATTCTTCCGCTCTACTTTGCGCTGATTAGGCCTCAACTGAAGTATTGTGTCCAGTTCTGGGCACTACATTTCAGGAAAGATGTGGACAAATTGGAGAAAGTCCAGACAAGAGCAACAAAAATGATTAAAGATCTAGAAAACATGGCCTATGAGGGGAGATTGAAAAAATTGCATTTGTTTAGTCTGGAAAAGAGAAGACTGAGAGGGACATGATAACAGTTTTCAAGTATATAAAAGGGAGAAAAATTGTTCTTCTTAACCACTGAGGCTAGGACAAGAAGCAATGGGCTTAAATTGCAGCAAGGGAGGTTTAGGTTGGACATTAGGAAAAACCTCCTAACTGTCAGGGTGGTTAACCACTGGAATAAATTGCCCAGGGAGCTTGTGGAATCTTTATCATTGGAGATTTTTAAGAGCAGGTTAGACAAACACCTGTTGGGAATAATCTAGATCATACTTAGTCTTGCCATGAGTGTAGGGGACTGGACTAGATGACCTCTCAAGGTCCCTTCCAGTCCTATGATTCTATGATTCTATATTTCCTCCAATTGAAGTCACTGGGAGTTTTACCATTGGCTTTAATGGGAGAATAGGTGGGCCAATGCTGAATGCTTTGGAAAATCTCACCTTCTGTTTTCAAATGTGTTTAGCACCCAGGAAACCAACTCATGTCAGCTAGAACTGTGGAGATTCAACATCTCTGAAAATCAGGCCCAAGGTGTCCAAAGATTGTAACTAAAAATCAGAAAATCAAAATTAGAGGTCTCCTTATAAAAATATGGCCCTCTGTTTGCAATTGTAATGATTCAGCTTTTTATACAGTACAATTGTTTTGTCTTCTTCGATTATCCTGCTGCCATGTTCAAATTTCCTAATGTAGAATTATAAAATTAACAACTTCTTATCATGACTGTCTCAGGGAATTATCTTTATGTTCTTGACGCCGGTGTAGAAGTATACTTTACTTATCTGGTAGCTTTACTTTTTGACATCTTTATGTAGCCACTTGACAGAAGTGCTTGTTCTATTAGAGGCAGTTCCTCTAGAGCAGTGTTTCCCAAACTTGGGATGCCGCTTGTGTAGGGAAAGCCCTGGCAGGCCGGGCCAGTTTGTTTACCTACCGCATCCACAGGTTCAGCCGATCGCGGCTCCCACTGGCTGTGGATCGCTGGTTCAGGCCAATGGGAGCTGCAGGAAGCGGCGGCCACTACGTCCCTCAGTCCGCACCGCTTCCAGCAGCTCCCAAACTGGCCCGGCCCACCAGAGGCTTTCCCTACACAAGCGGCGTCCCAAGTTTGGGAAACACTGCTCTAGAGTTTCATACCTACAGCAGGCCTGTCCTATCACCAAGTGCTCCATGACTTCTGTTATAATACAAACACAGTGAAAATCAAAGGCAATATTAGACCTGACTAATTCCAACCTTCCTTTTCTAGCCTTGATCCCATCTACATGGAATCAGCTTGTTGAGTCCTTCTTTTCCATTCCAGTCTGTCTTGAACCAGTTCCTTGGAAATGTTGCAGCTGTATGACATCCATCCATCTACTTTTGGGTCTTCCAATAATCTCTTACCCTCCACTTCTAAGTTTAACACCCTATTCCTTCTGACCTTCTTTTCACAAGTCCAAACCATCTAAGCCTAGATTCCCTCAGCTTTTCCATAATTGGTACTACCTTCATACTTCCCCTAATTTGATTGTTCCGAACACGGTCCATCCTTGTAATTCCAAGCATCCATTTTAACATTTTCATTTCCTCTGTATTCAAGTCTGTTCCTGTCTCTTCTTCAAAGCCCAGAATTCAGAATCATGCAAAAATGGAGGCCTAATTACCATCCTGTAGATCTTACTTTTCAATCTTACTTTTCAATTTGATAGGCATTCACCTATCATGGATTACTCTGCTCACTTCTCTCCATTTACTGTGTGCATTTCCTTTTCTGCTTATAACTTTGTCATTGAGTTCACCATTGCCCCATACTATCAAACCTAAGTACTTGAACTTCTGCTCCTTTGGTAGAGGCTGGTCCCCTCAGACACAGTCTTGTTGTCTCCCTTCAGGGTATCATCAGACCTACAGACCACACACTCTGTTTTATTTTTGTTAATTTTCATGACATTTCTTTCAAGTACCACATCCATCGCTCTCAATCTTCTTCCACTTCGTCTTTGCTCTCCATCATGAGCACCAGGGTGCATGGATTTTTCTGTAAGTCCATTGAGCATCAATGTAAACACAAAAGAGCTTGGTGCAGGGTCCCGATGGACTCTGACTCTTACTAGAAACTGTTCACTTTCTCTGCATGGCCTTCCAACTGTGATAACAGCACCCGTGTACATGCCCTGGATAAGTCTGATATGGTCTTCAGGTATCTGTTTCATTCTCATGCACCACCAGATGACTTCTCTCAGCATGTGGTCATAAGCTTTCTCCAGATCGATGAATACTATGTGCAGGTTTTTCCTTTTTTCTCTATATTTTTCCACAAGGAATCTTAATGCAAAGATAGCATCCACTGTTGACTTCCCTGGCATGAATCAAAACTGAGCCCTGGTCTACACTACAGGGTTAGGTGGAATTTAGCTACATTGGGTCGATTTTGTAATGAATAAATCTACACAAGCAACTCCATTACGTTGACCTAAAGGGCTCTTAAAATCGACTTCTGTATTCCTCCCCGGCGAGGGGAGTAGCGCTAAAATCAATCTTGCTGGGTCGAATTTAGGGTACTGCGGACTCAAATCGATGTTATTTGCCTCCAGGAGCCTATCCCAGAGTGCTCCAATGTGACTGCTCTGGAGAGCACTTTCAACTCTGTTGCACTAGCCAGGTACACAGGAAAAGCCCCGAGAACTTCTGAATTTCATTTCCTGTTTGGTCAGCGTGGCGAGCTCATCAGCACAGGTGACCATGCAGTCCCCCCAGAATCGCAAACAAGCTCCAGCATGAAGCGAACGGGAGACACTGGTTCTGATTGCTGTATGGGGAATCTGTGCAGGCAGAACTCCGATCCAAAAGAAGAAATGCTGATATATATGCCAAAATCTCACAAGGCATGATGCACAGAGGCTACAACAGGGACACACAGCAGTGCCGCGTGAAAGTCAAGGAGCTCAGGCAAGCCTACCAAAAGACAAAGGAGGTAAATGGTTGCTCTGGGTCAGAGCCCCATACATGCTGCTTCTATGATCAGCTGCATGGCATTCTAGGGGGGGACCCTACCACTACCCCACCACTGTCCGTGGACACCTGCAAGGGGAGAGTCTCACGCAACACGGAGGAGGATTGTGGGGATGAGGAAGAGGAGGAGGAGGCAGAGAATGTGCAGCAGACAAGCGGTGAATCCGTTCTCCCCAGCAGCCAAGACCTTTTCATCACCCTGGAGCCAATACCCTCCCAAGGCGGGATCCCCAACCCTGAAGGTGGAGAAGGCCCCTCTGGTGAGTGCACATTTGTAACTACAGTACAGGGTTTAATGTTTGATTTGCCCTGAAGAGTTGGGATGCATTTGCGGCCAGTACAGCAACTGGAAAAGTCTGTTAACGTGTCTGGGGATGGAGCAGGAATCCTTCAGGGACATCTCCATGAAGCTCTCCTGGCGGTACTCTGAAAGCTTTGCAGAAGGTTTCTGGGGAGGGCTGCCTTATTTCGTCCTCCATGGTAGAACACCTTACCACTCTAAGCCAGTAGCAAGTAGTTTGGAATCACTGCAGCACAAAGCATGGCAGCGAATGGTCCTGGGTTTTGGTCACATTCAAGCAGCATTTGGTCTATATCTTTCTGTGTTAGCCTCAGGAGAGTGATATCATTCAGGGTCACCTGGCTGAAATAGGGGAATTTTTGTAAGGGAACAGTAAAAGGCCCCCGTTCATGCTGGGCTGTTTGCACTTGGCTAAAAGGGATCATCCCTGAGAATAGCCATGCGGTTGGGGCAAACCCAGTTGGCATTGCTTGTTATGGGAAAGGAGGGCGCTGCAGTTTGAGACCATTCCCACATGTTATGAAGGCAGAAGAAGCCAACCCCACGTACCCTTTGGCTTACCATGGCTGCCTGGAAACCAAATTCTGTTGCCTAGCTGTGTGTGATGTGTCACCATACCGGCAGGTGCTCAATATAAAAGGCAAAATGCAACCTTGTACCTAAAGCACATGTGCTGTCTGCTGTGAATTGCTTGATTCACTGTGAAAGAGTCTCCCTTTTGTTCTCAGAAATGTATCATCTTAAATTTTACTCTCCCTTTTTATCCCCCCGCAGGTGCAAACATTTCTACGCTCCCCCTATAATCTCTGTCCCTGAGGTTATCGCAGATTAGAAGGCAAAAAAACGCACTTGCAATGACATGTTTTCCCAGCCCATGCAGTCCTCCTTCACTGATAGGGCACAGGTGAATGCATGGAGGCATTCAGTGGCAGAGTCCAGGAAAGCATTAAGTGAGCACGATGAGAAGAGGCAGGATGCAATGCTGAGGCTAATGGAGGAGCAAACGGACATGCTCAGCCATCTGGTTGAACTGCAAGAAAGTCAACAAGAGCACAGACCACTGCTGCATCCACTGTACAACCGCCTGCTCTCCTCCCCAGGTTCCATATCCTCCTCATGCAGATGCCCAAGAACGCCCGGGGGGTGGCGGGGAAGGCTCCAGGCACCCAGCCACTGCACTCCAGAGGAACAGAAGGCCATCATTCAAACTGTTTTGATTTGTAGTGTGGCTACAATAAGCAATGTGGCCTTGTCCTTCCCTCCTCCCCTCCTTCCCCACTCCACCCTACCCCACCCGGGATACTTTATCAGTTATCTCCCTTTTTTTTATTTAATAAAGAAAGACTGCTTGGTTTGAAAACAATAGTGACTTTATTTCCTTTGCCAGCTGTGATCGAAGGAGGGAGGGTGGTTGGTTTACAGGGAGTTAAAATCAACAAAGGGTGTGGGTTTGCATCAAGGAGAAACACACACAACTGTCGCACCATAGCCTGGCCAGTTATGAAACCGATTTTGAAAAACTCTGATGCACAGCGTATCTACCTGTGCTCTTCTAATCACCCTTGTGTCTGGCTGTTCAAAATTGGCAGCCAAGCAATTTGCCTCTACCTCCCACCCCGCCATAAACGTCTCCCCCTTACTCTCACAGATATTATGGAGCACACAGAAAGCAGTAATAACAATGGGAATATTGGTTGCGCTGAGGTCTAACCTAGTCAGCAAACAGCGCCAGCGAGCTTTTAAACGTCCACATTCTACCACCATTCTGCACTTGCTCAGCCTATAGTTAAACTGCTCCTTACTACTGTCCAGGCTGCCTGTGTACGGCTTCATGAGCCATGGGAGCAAGGGGTAGGCTGGGTCCCCAAGGATAACTATTGGCATTTCAACATCCCAACAGTAATTTTCTGGTCTGGGAAGTAGGTCCCTTCTTGAAGCTGCTCAAACAGCCTGGAGTTCCTAAAGATGTGAGCATCATGCACCTTTCCCAGCCATCCCACGTTGATGTTGGTGAAATGTCCCTTGTGATCCACCAGTGCTTGCAGCACCATTGCGAAGTACCCCAAGATAGGGATATGGGTTCCATCTATTGCCCCACCACAGTTAGGGAATCCCATTGCAGCAAAACCATCCACTATGACCTGCACATTTCCCAGAGTCACTACCCTTGATAGCAGAAGCTCAGTGATTGCATTGGCTACTTCAATCACAGCAGTCCCCACAGTAGATTTGCCCACTCAAAATTGATTCCTGACTGACCGGTAGTAGTCAGGCATTGCAAGCCTCCACAGGGCTATCACTTCTCAACAGCCAGGGCAGCTCTCATATTGGTATTCCTGTGCTTCAGGGCAGGGGAAAGCAACTCACAGAGTTCCATGAAAGTGCCCTTACGCATGTGAAAGTTTCGCAGCCACTGGGAATCATCCCAGACCTGCAACACTATGCGGTCCCACCAGTCTGTGCTTGTTTGCCGGGCCCAGAATTGGCATTCCACTATATTAACCAGCCCCACTGCCACCATGCTGTCCCAGTTGCCACAGCCCGTGCTTTCAGGAATGTCTGTGCCTATGTCCTCATCACAATCAGCCTTGTGCTGCCATCTCTTAGCCTGATTCTGCAGTATAAGGCGTGAGGTGTTTACAATGCTTGCAACAGCAGTGGTGAGCTGAGCGGGCTCCATGCTTGCCATGCTATGGCATCTGCATGGGTAACCCAGGCAAAAAGGCGTGAAATGATTGTCTGCAGTTGCTTTCACAGAGGGAAGACGGGAGGGGTGAGTGATGACATGTACCCAAAAACACCCGCGACAATGTTTTTTCCCCATCAGGCACTGGGAATTTAACCCATAATTCCAATGGGCAGCGGAGACTGCGGGAACTGTGGGATAGCTTCCCACAATACATCGCTCCGTAGGTCAATGCTAGCCATGGTAGTGAGGACGCACTCTGCCGACTTAATGTGCTTAGTGGGGACATACACAATCAACTATATAAAATCGATTTCTAAAAATCGACTTCTATAAAATCAACCAATTTTGTAGCGCAGACATTTATCACTGATCTTTATTTCTCTTTGTAGTCTCTTATCAATAACTTTCTCCCACATCTTCATTGTGTAGTTCATGAGCTCAATGCTGCGGTAGTTACCATAGACTTGTGTGTCTCCTTTTCTCTCACAAATTGGTGCTAATGTGTTCTTTCTCCAGGCATCACACATCTTCTCAGTTCTCGTGGTGAAATTAAACAGTTGTGTCAATATGGTCATGCCTGTTTGCCCCATGCACTTCCACACATTTTCTGGCATACCACTGGGGCTTAGAGCTTTCTTATTTTCCATGTTGCCCAATGCTTGAGTAACATTTTCTTTTAGGAGTGGTGCCACCAGACCCTGGCTTGGTTTTGGCATAAGGCATGGTTCTCTTGGATTCTCTTCATTCATAAGCCATTCATAGTAATTTATCCACCATTCCTTAATCTGATTCTCATTGTTTAATGCATTTCCACTTTCATCTTTAATGATTTTGATCTCATCAATGTCTTTAGTTCTCTTATCTTGAGTCTTTGCCAGTCTCTATATATCTTTTTCACCTTCCTTCATTTCAAGATGGGCATATAAGCCTTCCATGGCTTTAGCCTTAGTGGCTACTACCTGTCTTTACTATCTTTTTGGCTCTTTCTACTCCTGAAAATCCTGTTGAAGAAGAATTAAAATACTTTTTCTACTCCTTTTTGGCCTTTCAAACATTCTCATTTCACCACCAGATCTCACTGGGGAAAAAGGCGCTTGCGTTTGTTACACCAGCCAGGATCTTCACACATTCTTAAATTTTACTTGCAATATGATTCCACTGTTGTTTCGTATTTTCTCTTAACTCTTCCAAAGAGATCTGCTCCAACACTTTAGTTTTAAACTCCTTGCTAACTTTGTTAAGCTTATACTGACTAATTCCACAAATTACATTAATTGTATTGTAACAAGAGTCATCTTACAATACTGTTTATATTCCTAAAATGTTTCCTAAGGAATAGATTACCACCAGTGGTGGATTAACAAATTTGGCGCCCCCTAAGCCCTCAAAAAATTTCCGCCTCCCCATCCCCAGCTCACCTCTGCTCCCCCACGGTAAGCCTGTGAGGGAGGGGGGAGAAGGGGAGATGTGGCGTGCTCGGGAAATGGCAGCGGTGGAGTGGAGATGAGCTGGGGCAGGGAGCGGTTCCCTTCCCCCTCCCAAGTCACTCCTGCCGGCCCCAGATCACCTTTGCTCCGCCTCCTCCGATCGCGCCGCTACTCGCTTCTCCCTCCCTCCCAGCGCTTTTGCGCAGCGAGCCTGGGAGAGAGGTGGAAGGAGGGAAGCGCGGCGCGCCTGGGGGAGGAAGCGGGCCGGGGATTTGGGGAAGGGGCGTAAGCAAATTTGCCGCCCCTGCAAATTTGCCTCCCCAGGCCTTGTTGGCCTAGGCGATAATACGCCACTGATGACCACTATATAATTACATAAAGTTTCACTCATAATTATATGTTGCAGTCACTATGAAGGGTCAACATTTCCTCCCAGTGGCATCTGAGTTACTGCTGTTATTTCCTAAAGCAAATGTTATGAAAGAGTGCAGTATCTCAGATATCATTGTATGGTCCCTGGGTAACTGGTGACTTTATAATAGTGACTCCACTGTAGATGCAGCATTTGATCACACAGTTTGTCAATATTGACACAATCACTGGAAATCTCCTGTAGCAGGGATCTGCCAGTTTCCTACAGAAAGGGGGCAGATATACTTCTTGGAAAGTATAGGTGATACTTTGGACTGGTATCCAGGGCACCATGGAAAATAATCATAGAACCATAGGGTTAGAAGGGACCAGGAGGGTCATCTAGTCTAACCCATGAGTTTTGGTAATGGCACTGTCTCACCAAATCCTGTTTCCTGCTCCCCATTCCTATATTTCTTTTCCTTCATTCTTATTTCCTCTTTTCTTTAACAACTTCCCTTACCAGTAAGCTCATCTCTTTCATCGCTAACTAGCTTTCCATATACCTGTCTACTTTGCTTACTACCTTATACATTTTCTCCTCCTCCCTGTTTCCATTGCTGCTCCATCTTGTCCTCATGATCGTCCTCTTCTTCTTTCTTCACTATTAATGCAAATATCCTTGTCAGCTGAGTACCTCTCTCCAGTTGCTAAGAGGAGATGCTGATTGCCAAAGCTCTGACTCATCTCAGTGGAGGAGCTCTGGTCCAGGAGCAGAGGCTTTTAAACACGTTGGTGTTCGAGCATGAATTCACATATCTCCACCTACTCTGCTGATGTGTTTTATAGGCGCCTGCCATTTCCGAGAAACCTTTAAGATGCTCCACCATGGAAAGCACTGCTGGAAGCCTTTTGAAAAAAGCAATTATGCTAATGGCCCTTTCACATCCGATTCCTTAAAGAAGCAGCAGACTGGAACTCCAGCTATTCATTAGACTGAAGGGGACCTATGCAAATACCTTGAACAGTGAACTACAGCATATAGTGCTTCATAATTTCTTGCAAGGCGCTAGTTTGTTAACGAATCCTTCCTGCCACATATGACAGTACACATATAGTCAGTTCATAAGCACATTTTCTCCTGTTTTTCCACTCCTTGTCTTTGACTACATTTGAGCTGGCACAATGTGGCTTTTTCCTTAGCTAATTGCTCCAATAGGCTCCAACAGGTCTTTACACTCCTGTATCCTTGAGATAAGAGGCTTTTTATAAGTTCCAGACCTATACGCTAATGTTTTACCTGTCTCAGAGTCTTTTCTCTGCTTGTATTGTCTTACTGTCCAGGTTTTATGGGATGCTGCATCTGCTGGCCATATCTTTTTATCTACAATCCATGACTCCTGTCTTTTTTGGTTTTCTCTCCACATATCCTATTCTTCCTATGTTTCTTACCACATGACAGATGACACTCCATCCAAAATCTTAATGCCCCCATCCCCTTCCTTTTCTTCACAAGATCCTACTGCTTTAGTCATGTCTCCTGTATTGCTCCTTTACAAAGTCTCATTCGGATTTCACTTGCAGCACACTAGCTCATGTATAAGTCTGTTTCTTTGTGACTACCTGGAAGATAAAATCTCTTTTGAGTATATATCTGACAACATATATTATTTTGTTTTATCATATTTTTGCCCCCTGTTATTCTTCCGCTTGTGCTGTTGGGAGTGTTCTGGGAACACTTTTGTAGCAGCCCTGGCTGAGTTCCCCTTTGGGATGGTCTCCAGTCTCCTGTACTGTACTCAACCTTTGGATCCCACATGCTTTTCAAGCCAACTGGGTCTGGTGGTATCTAACCACTGTTCCAACTCTCTGGGTCTTTCAAACACTCCCAGGTGCATCGCCTCGATATTATTATTACTGTATCGCCGCAATATTATTCTTAATACTACCTATTACCGGTGTTGCAGTGGAGCCCAAGGACTGAAGTCAGTGATCAGGGCCCCTTTTTATGAGGCCATGGACAAACCCTTATAGAAAAGACAGTCTCTACCCCTCAAATAAATAAATGGCAGATAAGGGCACACTAGCAGCACATGGCATCATTCCACAGGAATAATTGATGGGTTTTCTGGGGTGTATTTTTCTGCACAGAAGCAATTCAGGTCCTTTCTTTTGAATGTAATCTCTTGTATGTTACAATTAAGGATGTGGGAACTGGTGCAGATAAACAATATTTGGTGCTATAGTATTTTTCATCTAATAACCACAAAGTACTTTATAAACATGAATTCTCACAACATTCTGGTGATTTATGTAGGTACTATTACATCAGATTTCTAAATGGGTAAACTAAGGAATAGAGAGGTTAAGTGATTTGTCCATAGGTAAGTGGTGAATCAGTGACTGAGGTGGGACAGGGAGAAGATGACAGCCTTCATGTAGTCTCCACTGTCACATGCAAAAGCACAAGAAATGTCATCAAATCGCAGCTGAACATCCTTAAAGGACCTCCTGGTCAGAAAAGCAATGGCAATAATGGCCCATGTCAGGGCCAAACTTTCCTTCAAATAGGCCCATCACTGCGAATTATGCAGCTCAACATGCAGGGCCTATCCAATACAAAGTGCAGAATCAAAACACTGATTCCTTGAACTACAAGAAACACATCTGGAGAGTGAAGGCCCTTGACTGAATGTCTTCATATCTTCAAGCCATCACCCTTAATATGGACTCGCAATGTATGTAGAACATGATCTTAAGGATTCCGTTCAGGTCATGCCTATCATGAATCCCTACTCAATTGCCACCAAGATCAGCGACATGACTGTTGTAAATGTGTACAAGCCCCTGTGAATGGAATGGCCATGTCAAGCCATCCCATGATCCACCTCTGTGATTTCAATAGCCACCATAGCCCATGGAGCTATAACCAGAACAAACTTTCTGGAGAATCGGTGATATCCTGGCCTTTCACTGAAGACCAGCACTTCCTCTACAATGCCAAAGATTATGGCACATTCAGGTCGGCCCAATGGAGGAAGTGCTACACTCCTAACCTTTGTTTTGTGTAGTGTGACAATCAGCGGCCACCGAATACATCCGCAAGCTCACTTCTCAATGACTTTCCCAACAGCCAATACCATCCAGTCATGATTTGCACAGGCCTACAAGTTCCACTCATTCGATTCCTCCCAAAACCACGCTGGAATTTACAGTCTGCTGACTGGTCCTGCTACACAGTGATCTGGAGGGCTCAATAAACCAGATTCCATCCTATCTTTCTCATTACCACTTTCTTTGTAGGACAGCCACCAAATTGAGCATTGCCAGGGGCTTCAGAAAAGCATTCCTCCTTGCAGGACAGAAGAGAGCAAGGCACTCTTTCAGAAATATCAAGCTGACAAAATCCTCATAACTGCAATGGCATTGCTAGAGTCTTTGAACTCAGCAAGAAGAAAACGGGAGTGCAAATTTGTGACAGCACTTGACTTCACAAGGTCAAGCTTCAAAGCTTGGAGGTGCCTCCATCTTTTACGCCAGTGGCTCTCAAGCTTTCCAGACTACTGTACCCTTTTCAGGAGGCTGTTTGTCTTGCGCACCCCAAGTTTCATCTCACTTAAAAACTACTTGCCAACAAAATCAGACATAAAAATACAAAAGTGTCACAACACATTGTGACTGAAAAATTGCAGACTTTCTCATTTTTACCATACAATTATAAAATAAATCAATTGAAATATAAATATTGTACTTACATTTCAGTGTATAGTATATAGAGCAGTATAAACAAGTCGTCTACATGAAATTTTAGTTTGTACTGACTTTGCTAGTGCTTTTTATGTAGCCTGTTGTAAAACTAGGCAACTATCTAGATGAGTTGATGTACCCCCGGAAGACCTGTGTACCCCCAGGGGTATGCGTGCCCCTGGTTGAGAACCATGATTTAGGCAGTGTGGCTCCAGCAGCCTACAAACCACCTCAAGTAAGTGCAGATGCCATCTCTGCACAGTTAATTGCCAACTCCTATGTGCCAGTGGATAAAATCATCAGGCAGCAAGTCCACTAGCAGCTTAACCATGCACTAAGCCAGTTTCAGTTGTCTTCACCCTTTTCTGCCCCTTACAGAGTAGATGAAGTGGACAAGGGTCCCTCCAACACCAAGTCCAGGAAAGCATCAGGAATGAACAGAATATATCCAGAATTCCTGAAGAACTTTGGTCTGAAGGCAAGAAGGTGGCTAGCAGACTTCTTCAGCAACATCTGCTCTTCTGGCATAATACCAGAAGAGAGGAAGGTAGCCAAGATCATAGTCATTTTAAAGCCTAGAATAGAAGCCACTGACTCCAAAAGCCACCAGCCATCCTTAGCAATTGCTATAAAATGAGCAGCTCATAGCATTTCAAAGGTTAAAGTCGATACTGGAGCCATTGGTCCCCAAAGAGCAGGCTGGGTATAGATCTGGTCACAACTGCTGTGACCAGGCGCTGGTCTTAACCAGCTACATAGAATCCATCTACCAGCAAAAATTAAAAACAGTGCCGGCATTCATTGATCTTTCTTCTGCATATGATACAGTGTGGCAGAAAGGTCTCCTGCTGAAGTTATCAATAGCTTTCCCATGCCAATCAGCCACCAGACTCAGTACTGAGATGTTGAGTAAGAGAAGATTCACCGTACACCTGGGTGAATCTGCAAGCAAATCATGGAGATTGAACAACAGCCTCCCACAGGAATCCATTTTATCGTCTGCACTGTTCAATACCAGTAACATTCAGTTACATCATCCCGTAAATTCATCTGTGGAGACGCTATTGCACTAGGAATGCAAGCATCCTCTCTGTAGGCCACAGAAAAGATTATGAACAACAACCTCCAGACGAATTTCAAAGCTTGGCAACTGAAACCCATCACTTTGAAAACACTCGTCTTTGCCTTTCGCTTGAATAACCATGGAGCCAACGTGCTGCTGATAGTGGACTTTTCTGGTCTGCCTCTATCGCATGACTACAATCCATGGTATCTTCGAGTTACCCTCGATCAGAAGCTAAGCTATCACCAATACCTTGGCAACATCAAAAAGAAGATAAAGACAAGGGTTGGCATCATCCAGAAGCTCGCTGGCACATCCTCGGGATGTGATGCATACACACTTCGAATATCAGTTCCAGCCCTGGTCTTTCCAACAGTGGAGTATTGTGTGCCAGCTTGGTGCAACAGCTCCCATACGGTCTTGTTTACACTGAAATAAATGCCACACTCAGGATTGTTAGCAGCCCTCTCAAATCAATGCCACTGCCATGGCTCCCAGTTTAGTGGGCATCATGCCAGCCAACATCAGGCGAGATGCTGCTCTGGTTCAAGAGTATAACAAGATCCTGGCCACTCAAGACCTGCCAATATCCCAAGACCTCAATTCACTGCCACAGAATACAGCACATTCTCATCTGTCCAAACACTGCAAAATCATTAGGGACATTTAGTACACCAGCCACAAAGGCCAAATCCTCAGCTGTGCCAGACAGAGCTCTGCTCAGCAAAGAGTTGGAAGGAAAAACAGCTTATTTAAAGCCACCTTTGGTTTATCTTGATATGTTGGGCTGCTGGAGGCTAATTTGGCTCACAGCATAAGTCAGAGCTGCTCTAAATTGCACCTGGCTGCAATGGCTTGCAAGGGGCCATCATGCAGCCTGGACATTGTCAGACCCCAGCAGTTCTCCACTGTACTCCCAGCTGAACAAAGCTGACACAGAAGGCACCTTGAGACAACAACTACAGAAGCTCAAGCTCACGTTTTTACAGTCACTTTAGATTAGTATTGCACGTAAAATATCAGCTCTCCTTTCTCCCACCCCTGCCTGTCCTGTTTGTTTAGTATGGAAACATCTTTTGTATTTGAGGTTTTCAGTGTCGATTCGTCACCTACTCTGCTGCCCCTCCGCTAGGCAAGCGATGTGCTCTGTTTGCCAGCACTAGGACGGCCCCCATTCCAAAACGCGGTATGCCAGAGAGACAGCCTGGCCGACGCCAGCTAGTCATGCAATGCATGCAGGAAGAGCCGGGGCCGTGGGAGCCGCAGCCCCGTGTAATGCTTTCACATCACGTCACCAGCCTATCATTAGACTACTTCTGAGCAAAATTACCACTAAGGCGTCTGCAGGCACAATAGCATTAATGAAGTTAGGGAATTACTCCTGCAGATGCCTGACACTCAATCAATCCTACTTAATTTAATTACACTTCTGAGTGAAAGACAAAAGAGATGCTCTTGTAGGTCCACTCCTTGCTTTTTATTTTGCAGTCAGGTTTATTTTTAATACTCAGTAAAAAATATCAGGGTAATTAAGTTAAGTTATAATTATTTAAAAGCAGACTTTATTAAACTGCTTTGCATCACTATTGTGGTCCCACGTAACCTCAGTTTGCTGGGAACCTTTATAATACAGCTGAATTGGAAGTATGGGGAAAAGGTTTCAATTGACTGACCTTGACAATTTCACAGCACATTGCAATGCTGGGAGGGTTTTGCTACAGCGCTCATGCAGCAATACACCCCGGTGTTCTGGAGTGGGCTGCACTGAAAGGGGAGTAATTGTGAAATCTGGGTAGGTGTTGCTAGAAGTTGAATCTAAATACTTGCTCTACAGCTGAGAGACGCCTTGAGAAAGTGCATTCCCGAAGTGCGTGTTCACTTCATCGCTTTAGAGTGACAGCTGGAGGTCTCGCTGGAGAGCGGGACTCAGCAAGGTGCTGTACAAGCATGTTGTCAGAGACAGACTCCGCCCCAGTCTAAACAAACACAACAGGCCAAGCATGGGAAGGGAAACAGAGGTGAAATGATGAGACTGTAGCAGCATGAATGGCTAAAACACATGATGTCTACCGAAGCCCTTTTGACAAGTTAGCTGTTTTGATTGATACAGCTCTGTTTTCTCTCTCTATTTTGTCCTTCTTCCCAATCGTAATTGCACCACGTGTGCACTCACTAATACTAATAGTGCAATGACCACTGGTGCAATCATCACTGGTCCGTGAGCAATAACAGAAGGGAGAGGGCACTTGGCACCCTCTCACACACTTTTGCACCCTTGCAGGACCAGCCAGCACCTGAAACCAGAGATAGAATTGATGCAGCAATGCACCTTGAGAGCATGTATTATAGGTACAGAACAGTCAGTACAATCCTGGAAGAACCAGTCTGAATTCTGGGACCAGCAAGACAACGCCTTAGTGATATAAAGATTTCCACCTCACTGACTGTGCAGTATATTTTGGTGGGTTTAGAGCAAAATAAATGTAGGGAGATCCTTATGTTCCCTATGCTATTCCCATTTTTCTCTCTTTGTGTCATTTACAGAGCTCCTGGATTTCCAGCATGGATGAGTACAAAATTCAGGCTAGTTCTGTATCTTTATTACCATAGGCAATGCAAAGGAACAGCTGTTCATGTATCTCATGCTGGGTAATAAAATGAGAGGACTCCATGCTTGTAAAAATAAACTGGCTCTTTATTAAGAGAACAATTTACAAGAGGTGCTGCAATTGCAACTAGCATTCCAACCATGTGCACACAGACTGACTTCCTGATGCTTCCTCCAAACTCTTCCCTCCTGCAACCTGTGCTCCTCCCTCCAAGTTCCATACAGGTTGCTACAACAGTGACCCTCTTTCAAGTGGTCTTAACTACTGTCCTTACCACGTACACTGTAGAGCACAATTTTGGATCTGTGAGACAATGGAAACATGGGGGCAGCTCCTGAGGTACACCTTAGCTGTGTTTGGTGCAGCCATGAGGGGAATACGAAGGAAGCTTTAACCCACCTGTAGTGGGGTGGTTACCCTGCTCCTGCCCTGAAGGGCTTAAAACAGCCTTGGGAGAGGGCTGTGGCAGTGGAAAGGCTGGGCTGATTGGGAAAGCAGCCACAGCTGTGGCTGGCTTAATCAGGGTCCAGCTGGCCCTTATAAGAGGGCAGTGGGCCAGAAGGAAAGACAGATTCTCTCTAGCTTTGAGAGGGAGCAACCTGGCAGGGAGCTGAGAGAAGATACCTGCAGTGGAGCAGGGCTGGGGGCAGGCCAAGGGAGCTGGGGAGCTCCAGCCTGGAAATTACCCAGGCTGCGGCCTAGTAGAATGCCAGTTGGGTACTGAGGTTGCAGGGGACAGCCCATGGGTAGGCAGAGGCAGCAGGTCCAAACCCCTCTTGCCTATGATGAGTGGCTTTTACACTGCAGTCTGCCCCAGTGAGCAAGGGCTAGACAGTGACTGGCAGTAGCCCACGACTGAGGCAAGGTGGGGATACAGGGTTGGGGGTTCCCCTGGGTGGGGAGACTTTGAAACTGTGGGGATATTGCCAGGGGGCAGCATCCCAAAGACAAGGGGCACCAGGTCCTGGGAGGAACATGGGGGCCAGCAGCAGCGGGACACCGACCTGCAGAGGGCGCTCTGGAAGCTGGACGAGCTAATACTCTGAGAAACCAGCAGGAGGCGCCGCAGGTCTGAGTCGCACACCGCGACACCACCTTTGCACTCCCTGAGTGTGTGCCATTCTGGCATCCATTTGTTCCAATTGCGTATGCCCCCTTTTCTGTGTGTAACCCATGCTAATGCAGCCCATCTCTTTGTTCCCTCCTAGAGGGTAGGCCATGTCTAGTGGTCAAATCCCCATACTTGCAATGTCACCATGGTTGGGCTGCCTGTGGGGATCTAAAAGCAGGAGATTTGACTATTTGAGTCAAAGAATCAGATAAATTGGATTGGAAGCAGTTGCTGACACAAAGTCTATGAATGGTCTAACCATTAGGCCAGGGCCCACAGTCCTGCTGGGTAAGGCACCAGCAAAGGGTGTGGTGCAGAGCTGCTGCCATGGCTGAAGATCCACTTACACAATGGAAGGGGTCAGTTCAGCCAGTTACCAGCTGTTTTGTGCCACTGAAGATGCCCAAGACGGACAGAATGCAGGGTCAGATGGTGGCCAGTGTGCTGGAAGGCACAGAAGGAGTTAACAGAGGGTCTTGGAACTCCCAGGAACAGTGCTGACTACCTATCTCCCATCCAAAGGATGCTGCTGCTGTTGTTGTGTGATCCTTCAATAAAAAGGAGACCCAAACCCAGGTGCGTTATCTAAGACACTCACTGACTGGACACATTTCTCCACCCAAGGAGCTGAAGTCACAGAAGAGCTTTGCCTCAGAAAATTCCTTATCTTAACATTCCAGTGTGGCAGGCGACAGAGTAGCAAATTGTCAGGAAATGCTGGTGATTTTGATGGAGCTGGTTCTCTCCAGTCACTGACCTTCACTTTGAATACTGGTGTATTCTAAATCGAACACAGCTGGAGGGTGGGGGTGAGAGGAGTGCAAAGAACCAAGTGGAAGCTGAGGAATGACCCCAAATCTGAATGCAGCAAACACCTGAACATTGCCAGAGGCAGTGCCTCTTGTCAACATGCTGTACTTGTAAGGAGCTATTTAAGAGGCGATCGCACCTGGTCTTTGCTGCTGTTTTGGAGTGACACGCTATGACCCCCAGTAATGATCGGTAATAAAGCACTAAGCCTGTGTTGTAACAACAGTTGTCGCTCTGGTCCTTGCTTCTTGCAGCACCACAACATGAGAACCGGTGTCCTACTGTCATTGTTACAAGGATGCATTTGTGCCAATGATTATCCATGAGAGCCAAGTAAAATCACTTCCATGGGAACGCATAATAAGAATGCTAATGCTTCTTACAGAGAGCAGTTGTGAGTACAACTACTTTGGCCCTCCTGCTGTTCCGTAGTGATTAGATTTCTGGACCATTCTTCTCCATCATGACATCAGCAACCTGGCCAGAGAAAATAGCTCATTGAAATAGGAACCATTTCTAGTTCAGAGTGGGTGCAGTGACATGCCATCCTGATGCATGCATGATAACTCATTTAGAGGTGAAAGGGAATTACAGATGCTGAGGGTACTGGAGTAGCTTTTATTCTGTTCTGGTTCTTATGCTGCCATGTGGTACCTGAGGCTCAGCTCATCAAAGCACTTACACACCTAACTCCCAGAGCCTAAATACCTGTAACAATCTGGGCCCCGGTGCCTTCCAGCAGTGACTAGAATCTGGCCCAAGTAGCATCTGTCATGTTTGTGTGGCTAACGCTGACAAACCAGCTACACCCCAGTCAACCAACATTCCTAGGTCTCAGTCACAGTATCACCAGGCCCCAGTGTTTAGAAATAATGTCCGCCCTCTCCCCCCAAAATCATGAGATTGACATAGAACCATAGAATATCAGCGTTGGAAGGGACCTCAGGAAGAATGGTGATCTCAGATCCTGGAAACTAGGTAAACCAGAACATCGCTTCCCAATCTTTTGTTTTAAAATGCATTTATGTGACCTCATTTGGGCCCAGTGCTCAGCAGCTGAACCTGGGCCCGCTCTGCACTGGCAAAGTCCCAGGGCACTGGTTCGAGCAGGCGGAGGGGGATGTAGCCTGCATCAAGTGCCATCAGTCCTAAGGAAGTTACTCCTGACTCACTGTGGTGTGAGCACAGAATCAGACTATGGACCCTGCCCTCCTGGGTTGGCACCCACATCGACAGAGATTATTTGCATGTCAATGGGACGTGATGTTGCCAATGGGCCCTTGATGCCAAGAAGGCTAATGGCATTTTGGGTTGTATAAGTAGGGGCATTTCCAGCAGATCGAGGGATGTGATCATTCCCCTCTATTCAGCACTGGTGAGGACTCATTTGGAGTACTGTGTCCAGTTTTGGGCCCCACACTACAAGAAGGATTTGGAAAGAGTCCAGCGGAGGGCAACAAAAATGATTAGGGGGCTGGAGCACATGACTTATGAGGAGAGGCTGAGGGAACTGAGATTGTTTAGCCTGCAGAAGAGAAGAATGAGGGGGGATTTGATATCTGCTTTCAACTACCTGAAAGGGGGTTCCAAAGAGGATGGATCTAGACTGTTCTCAGTGGTAGAAGATGACAGAACAAGGAGCAATGGTCTCAAGTTGCAGAGGGGGAGGTTTAGGTTGGACATTAGGAAAAACTTTTTCACTAGTAGGGTGGTGAAGAACTGGAATGGGTTACCTAGGGAGGTGGTGGAATCTCCTTCCTTAGAGGTTTTTAAGGTCAGTCTTGACAAAGCCCTGGCTGGGATGATTTAGTTGGGTTTGGTCCTGCTTTGAGCAGGGGGTTGGACTAGATGACCTCCTGAGGTCCCTTCCAACCCTGAGAGTCTATGATTCTATGATTCTATGTCAGAGACAGGCTTCTGATTTCACAGAATCCACAGAGCTAGAGACTTAATCAACTAGCCCACCCTCCTGTCAATGCAGGACTACACCCAGCAGAACATTTCCTAGGATTACATCTAGTGCTCCAGACAGAGAAGGGGTTAGGGCTGGGTTGATCTCCTCAGGGGAGCTACATGGGGCTGAGAGAGAAGGGGTTTCTTTCTCTGATTCCAGCCCTGGCCCACCCACTCCTTCCCTCAAGCCATCCAGTCTGCACTACTTTTTAAAAGTTATGATGGGAAACTCGTCAAGTTTGTGATTGTCACATCATCATCAAATATTAACACAGGTTCTCCTGTTCTGTTCCTAGGCAAAACCATCTGGACTAGGGGCCCCCAGCCAAAGAAGAGTAGCCCCTGGAGCTCATAGGATTGGCACCAATAGTTTTTCTGTTGTGCCAATTGTATCTTTAAACCATAACTGAATGACTAGCCATCTGGTCCCCAGCGCCAGTGGGCTCCATTCATGCTAGTTCAGCATAAACTCAGAAGGGATCCCATGTTTGGAGAGGCCAAGAATATCAGATGCTGAGGCTCCGTCTTTGCTAATGAATAATCCAGTTTTCTAATCAAAGGTGCCAACTAGAACTCAAGACTGGCAGTTGGCAATGTACTTTATCATGAGCTGCCATTGGCTTGTCCACCTAAACGCAGCTCAGTGACATAGCTTGGTTTCTAAGCCATGTTCTAATGTGCCTTTGTCGAGCTTTGTGCCGGGACCATGCAGCAAATAATGATTAGCTGACATCTTGACCTGTTTGTCAGCCAGCCGTTGGGAGCCTTGGGCTGGACGTGAGCTTTGCTATTTCCAGCATAACTTGGCTCTCCATGGAAGCTTTTAACGTAGCCCCCTGATGAGTGTGTGTTAGAAGACCCCTTCTGTGTCCAATCTGAAGAAGATATGGGTGGGTGGGGGGATATGGCTGTAGTTAGAGATGCATGGCTTGCTAGCTCACGCTGTAACTGCTCATGCTTTAATCTCTGGAGGTCCCTAGCTCAATCTGTTGGCCATCACAAGCCAATATGCCCTCAGCTGATGTTATGGACGATGATTCCCCAGAAAAGCCTGCACTCATTTCCATCCAAAATCACCGCCCTGGCTCTCTGCAGTGCTGTTAGACATGTAAGTGCTGCACCTCTCATCTATGTTACATGTCTTCATTCATTTCCAAAGTGAGAGAGATGGAGACAGAAGGTAGTGGGAAATACAGTTAGCCAAATCACACCTCTTCCCTGCAACCAGTGTCAAATAACCACAGTATAACTCAGCATTGCCAATCCCAGATGTTCACAAATTATGAGTTAGACCCATATGATGATGTTTCAGGACTCACAGGTAAACACAAAGTTCCTTAAAGGAGAGCAAGGCCTGATGGCTTCCCTCTTGGGGAGAAAATCCTTTGGTCTGGTCTGCTGCCTCTGTTTGGGGACAAGGAACGCGAGATGAGTCGAGATGAGCAAAGAGATGAGATGGGGTGAGCCAAGAGCACTGAGATGCCAAGATGGGTTGAGGAGAAGCTGGAAGCTCCACACCATCAGGCAGAGTTTTATACCAGTCTGTGTCATTTGAGCAGTTAGATCCCCTCAGCAAGAGCTCCTGCAGTGGGACCTGAGTCCCCTTATTCTATACATTGGGGAGTGCTGGAAGCTGAGTGTCTCTCACACACTGGGGGTGAGCGGGGGAGCTCACGAATCCAATGAACACTAAGTAATCTTTTAAATATCGCCTGGGTTTTTGAGGTCTGCCTTGTGATTGTTGGACTTGTGGGGTTGGTAATACTGAAAGTGGTTTTTCCCCGAACTCTTTTAGATATAGTTGTCTCAGGAGCTGCTTGTAACTAAAATAAGTACAACATTTTCTGGCTGAAATGTGATTTCCCAAGTTGATGGTGCCCTTTTAAAAGGTTAAAGTTGTTCATGAAAAAGACATAAGAGAAAGAATGACGAAACCTTGAAATGGTGTTCTGTGTGTGTGTGCGTGCGGGTGTGTGTGCAGCTGTGCGTGCAGGTGCGCACATACTCCGCAGGTAGGGTCCAGGGGATGGTCTTTTGTTAACAAAGATCTAAACGCATGCTGTATAGGCTTCCTCTCCTTTTAGTAGGAGAAAAAAATATATCAGGCTGCATTTATGCCAGCCAATATAATTACATCAGGGAGGAGTTGGTGCCACACTGCTCGGTCCACTAAAGGATCTCAGGCCAGGTCCACACTACAAACTTACATTGGTATAGCTATGATGCTTGGGAGTGTGAAAAATCCACACCCCTGAGCAATGCAGTTATACTGACCCAACTCCTGGCATAGACAGCACTACGTGCATGGGAGGGCTTCTCGCATTGACATAGCGACCATCTCTCGGAAGGGTAGATTAACTATGCCCACGGGAAAAGCTCTCCATCAGCTATACATTTTCAAACTTTGCTCAGCAATCACAAGGGTGAGAAACTATTTTTATTTTAAATGAAAGCTGAGGTTCTCCTTTGATCACATGATACCAGGAGCTGGGACTTTAAGAAAAACACAAATATTGTAAAACTCTCAATAAAACTATGAGAACTGGCAACACTGATGTTGCATATTTCACATTGCTTAAATTTAAATTCTACTATTTTTATTTTCCATAGTAAAGTTTACTGGACTATAGGACAACATTCATAGAATCATAGATTAGAGTTGGAAGAGACCTCAGGAGGTCATCTAGTCCAACCCCCTGCTCAAAGCAGGATCAATCCCAACTAAATCATCCCAGACAGGGCTTTGTCAAGCCAGAACATAAAAACCACTAAGGATGGAGATTCCACCAACTCCCTAGGTAACCCATTCCAGTGCTTCACCATCCTCCTAGTGAAATAGTGTTTCCTAATATCCAACCGAGACCTCCCCCACTGCAACTTGAGACCATTGCTCCTTATTCTGTCATCTGCTACCACTGAGAATAGCCTAGCTTCTTCCTCTCTGGAATCCCCCTTCAGGTACTTGAAGGCTGCTATCAAATCCCCCCTCATTCTTCTCTTCTGCAGACTAAATAAGCCCAGGTCCCTCAGCCTCTCCTTGTAAGTCATGTGCCCCAGCCCCGTAATCATTTCTGTTGCCCTCTGCTGAACTCGTGCCTATTTGTCCACATCCCTTCTGTAGTGGGGGGCGGGCCAAAACTAGATGCAGTACTCCAGATGTGGCCTCACCAATGCTTCCCTCGATCTGCTGGCAGTGCTCCTATTACTGCAGCCCAACATGCTGTTGGCCTTCCTGGCAACAAGGGCACACTCATATCCAGCTTCTCGTTCATTGTAATCCCCAGGTCCTTTTCTGAAGAACTGCTGCTTAGCCAGTCGGTCCCCAGCCTGTAGTGGTCCATGGGATTCTTCCTTCCTAAGTGAAGGACTCTGCATTTGTCCTTGTTGAACCTCATCAGATTTCTTTTGGCCCAATCCTCCAATTTGTCTAGGTCACTCTGGACCCTATCCCTACCCTCCACCATATCTACCTCTTCCCCCAGCTTAGTGTCATCTGCGAACTTGCTGAGGGTGCAGTCCATCCCATCATCCAGATCATTAATAAAGATGTTGAACAAAACCGGCCCCAAGATCAACCCCTGGTTGATACTGGCTGCCAACTAGAATTGAACTTTTGATCACTACCTGTTGAGCCTGATGATCTAGCCAGCTTTCTATTCACCTTATAGTCCATTCATCCAATCCATACTTCTTTAACTTGCTGGCAAGAATACTGTGGGAGACCATATCAAAAGCTTTGCTAAAGTCAAGGTATATCATGTCCACCACTTTCCCTTTATCCACAGAGCCAGTTATCTCATCATAGAAGGCAATTAGGTTGGACAGGCATGACTTGCACTTGGTGAATCTATGTTGACTGTTCCTGATCACTTTCCTCTCCTCCAAGTGCTTCAAAATGGATTCCTTGAGGACCTGCTCCATGATTTTTTGAAGGACTGAGGTAAGGCTGACTCATCTGAGTTCCCCAGATTCTCCTTCTTCCCTTTTTTAAAGATGGTCACTATATTTGCCTTTTTCCAATCGTCCGGGACCTCCTCCGATCACCAAGAGTTTTCAGAGATAATGGCCAATGGCTCTGCAATCTCATCAGCCAACACCCTCAGCACGCTTGGATGCACTGCATTTGGCCCCATGGACTTGTGCATGTCCAGCTTTTCTAAATAGTCCTTAACCTGTTCATTCATCACTGAGGGCTGCTCACCTCCTCCCCATAAGGTGATGCCCAGTGCAGCAATCTGGGAGCTGACCTTGTCTGTGAAGACTGAGGCAAAAAAAAACATGTAGTACTTCAGCTTTTCCCCCATCCTCTGTCACTAGGTTGCCTCCCCCATTCAGTAAGGGTCCCACACTTTCCCTGACTGTCTTCTAACATACCTGTTAGAAACCCTTCGTGTTACCCTTCACATCCTTTGCTAGCTGCAACTCCAATTGTGCTTTGGCCTTTCTAATTAAACCCCTGAATTCTCAAGCAATATTTTTATACTCCTCCCTCATCATCTGCCCAAGTTTCCACTTCTTGTAATCTTCCTTTTTGTGTTTAACTTCACAGAAGATTTCTCTGTTAAGCCAAGCTGGTCACCTGCCATATTTGCTATTCTTTCCACACATCGGGATGGTTTGTTCTTGTGCCCTCAATAAGGCATCTTTAAAATACAGCCAGCTCCCATGGACTACTTTCTCCCCCATATTAGCCTCTCGGGGATCCTGCCCATCAGTTCCCTAAGGGAGTCAAAGTCTGCTTTTCTGAAGTCCACGGTCCATATTCTGCTGCTCTCCTTTTTTCCTTTTGTCAGGATCCTGAACTCGACCATCCCATGGTCACTGCTGGCTGGGGTTGCCACCCACTTCTACTTCCCTGTAAGTTGCGTCGCCTGGCTTACCACCGCTAGGGGCGATGGTGAGCTACTCTTTCCCTGGCCGGCTTGAGCCCCGCCCGGTCTCGGAGAATCAGTGGCAGGGGGAACACCGGCGAACGTCTGTAGCGTGCCCCTCAAGCAGGGGAGCGCCGGCAGGAGCCTGTAGCGTGCCCCTCAGGCAGGGGAGCGCCGGCAAGAGTCTGTAGCGCTGTCGGGACCCGGTTCCTGAGGCTGACTGGCCGGGTAGGGGAACGCAGGCCCGCCCTACACCTCTGCGTTCCAGCCCAGGGCCCTGGCAGGGCGAGACGAGGGTCTCGTCACTGGGTTAGCGGGGTTCTTTCCGCAACATAGACTCACCCCCGTGTCGTTCAGTCCCTGGGCTACTTCCTACCCGATTACGCGTCCCTCAGGTCCCTCCAGTTCACCCGGGTAGACCGCGGCTGGCAGCTCAAGCTCTCCCCCCGGCTCAGGCTCTTCCAGTTCCTCGGGGTACTCGGCGGCAGGCAGTCCTGGCGAGCCCAGTCCTTCCTCCAGCTCAGGTTTCCCCTGGTCCAGGGCCTCCCCTGGGGTGGCAGCAAGGTCCGAAGGGAGCAGCGTGCAGTCTGCATCTGCCTCCCTCCCTGGTGCTGCCCTCACTGAGCTAAGGGCCCCGCCCTTTGTACTTCCTGTTCCACCCCTCCCCTTCCGGGGGGCGGAACAAGCTTGGCCTGGCCCCGCCCACTCCGGTTGAGAGAGTGGCTGTTTACCCTCAGGCTCGGAGGGAAGCCACCCTGGCTCCCTACATACCCCACCCCTCAAATCCAGCTCCCGCACCCCGGAGCTGGCATCCCCAGCCTCCCCTAGGCGGGATAGAAAGTCCGCGTTGGTGTCGTCCCGCCCCGCCCGGTGGCGAATCGAAAAGGCGTAGGGCTGTAGAGTGAGGTACCATCGCTGAAGCCAGGGATTCGCGTCCTTCATCTTATTGAGCCATTTCAGGGGTGCATGATCTGTAATCAGTGTAAAGGGGGCCCCAAGGAGGTAGTAGCGGGCCTCTTTCTCAAGGACGGAGTAGTTCCGCTCCCTGGGGAACAGCTTCCGGTTAAGATAAACAATAGGGTGTTCCTCCCCATCCACCTCCTGTGAGAGGACTGCCCCAAGCCCCACGCTGGAGGCATCGGTCTGAACGATGAAGTCACGACGAAAGTCCGGGCTGAAGAGTACTGGCTCGCTACACAGGTGGGCTTTGACAGTTTGAAAGGCCTCCTCGCAGTCGTCAGACCAGCACACTTGGTGGGGGCTATTTTTAGTCAGGAGGTCCATCAGAGGGGCCGTAATGGTTGCAAAGTGGGGTACGAACCGCCGGTAGTAACCAGATAAGCCCAAGAACTGCCACACCTGTCTCTTCGTGGTCGGCGCCTGACATTCCTGGAGTGCTTGGACCTTCCCGACGAGGGGCTGTACCAGTCCTCGACCCAAGGTGTACCCCAGGTAAGTGGTTTCCTCCCGTCCGATTTGGCATTTTTTTTGGATTGGCTGTGAGACCGGCGGCGCGAAGGTCCCGGAGGACAGCTGCTACCTGGTTGAGATGTTCCTCCCAGTTGCTGCCATAGATGACCACATCATCCAGGTAGGCCGCGGCGTACTTAGTGTGTGGTTGTAGAACCCGATCCATCAACTGCTGGAAGGTTGCCGGGGCCCCATGGAGGCCGAACGGCATCCGGGTGAAATGGTAGAGCCCGGAAGGGGTGGCAAACGCGGTCTTCTCCTTGGATCGGGGTTCCAAGGGGATCTGCCAGTACCCCTTAGTGAGATCTAACGTGGTGATATAACGGGCTTCCCCAAGTCGATCATGGAGCTCATCGACGCGGGGCATTGGATAGGCATCAAACTTTGAAACGGCGTTGACCCTCCGGAAGTCAATGCAAAACCGCTGGATCCCATCTGGCTTGGGGACAAGGACGACAGGGCTCCGCCATTCGCTCTGGGAGCGCTCAATAACACCCAGCTCCAACATTGCCTGGACTTCCTCCTCCACGGCCTCCCGCATTCGCCTAGGCAATGGCCGGGTCGTCCCCCAGACCACCACTTCTGGGTCGGTCTGGATCGCATGGTAGGCGGGTGTAGTCCGCCCGGGTTTCGTGGTGAAGGTCTTGGGGAACGCTTTCACTAAACAGGCAGCCTGTTCTTGCTGCTCAGTGGTGAGCGTCTCTGCTAGCTGGGGCCCACCACTTTCAGACTCCTCGGGGGGTTGTGGCCCCAGGTCTGGTTCGGGGGGGTACAGGGCAATTAGTAGTCCTTCCCGTTCCCTCCAGGGTTTCAACAGGTTTACATGATAAATCTGGTTTTCCTTCCGGCGGCCAGGTTGCCGGATTTCGTAAGTGACCGGCCCCACCTGGCGAAGGACTTCGTACGGGCCCTGCCAGCAGGCAAAAAGTTTTGATTCCTCCGAGGGGAGTAGGAGGAGGACGCGATCCCCTGGTACAAATGTTCGGGCCTGGGTGCCCCGATTATACTGCCGCTCCTGGGCTCTCTGGGCTGTGTTTAAGTTCTCCCTAGCAAGCTCACCCGCCCGGGCGAGCTGCCCCTGTAGTTGTAAGACATACTGCAGGAGGCCCTGGGTTGCGGATGGTGTGCGTTCCCAAGTTTCTCTTAGGAGGTCCAACACGCCACAGGGTCGTCGCCCATAGAGGAGCTCAAATGGAGAGAACTTCGTGGAAGCCTGCGGAACTTCCCGAATTGCCAGTAGTAAAGGGGGGAGTAGTTGATCCCACTGGTGGAGGTCCTGGGTGGGGAAGCGTCATAACATTCCCTTCAGGGTCCGGTTAAAACGCTCGACCAACCCATCAGTCTGGGGATGGTAGACTGAGGTCTGCAGTTTCTTAATCCCTAGCAGAGCACACACCTGACAGAACAGCTTAGAGGTAAAGTTGGTTCCCTGGTCAGTGAGTATCTCCCGAGGGAGGCCCACCCTGGCAAAGATCTTCACGAGCTCCGCCGCAATAGTGCGGGCGGTGATACTTCTTAAGGGGACGGCCTTGGGGAAGCGGGTGGCGTAGTCCATCACGACAAGAATATATTGATGACCCGCCTGACTTTTTGGGAAGGGCCCAACCAGGTCCATCACTACCCGCTCAAAGGGAACGCCCACGATTGGTAAGGGGACCAGAGGGGCCTTCCAGACCCCCGCTGGCGCAGCGTGTTGGCAGTCCGGGCATGACATACAATAATCCTTTACCTCGCGGTAAATACCGGGCCAGAAGAACTTGGCCAGGACCCTAGCTGCGGTCTTCTCCGGGCCTAAATGGCCTGCGGCCGGGATGTCGTGGGCCAGCTTCAGGACAGCCCACCGATGAATGCGGAGAACCACGAGTTGGGTCCGGACCTCTTGTGTTTGAGGGTCTCGCTCCACGCGGTACAGCCGATCGTGGCTGAGTTCAAACCTAGGCCATTGGATAGCCCACTGGGCCTCCACGACGTCCCCCTCCACCCGTGCCAGCTGTTCGTAGGCAAACCGTAGGGTAGGGTCCTCCCTTTGATCTCGGCTAAAGTCCACAATGTCCTCAGGGGGGCCCCCCGTCCCCTGGCCATCCTGTCCGGGCATGAGAAATGGGGCAGCGCCGGGGTCGGCCCACACCCTGGGGTCTATGTCGATTTCCGAGTAAGTCCCCTCAAATGCCTCTTCCGGGGATAAGGACCGGAGCACTTTGACGAAATCTGGCCAGTCCCGGCCCAGAATAACCGGGTAGGCCAGAGATGGGGCCACTGCCACGCTCATTAACTGGGTTGCTCCATTCACCGTGATAGGGACCTGAACCGTGGGGTACGGTCTCATGTCCCCGTGTATACACTGGATCCGAACCTCCCCCATGATCCGCTCGGCATCTGGAAGGAGCGCCTGGCGAACAAGAGTCTGTCCACAGCCCGAATCGATTAGACCCACCACGTGGGTCCCGGCAACGTCCATGGGAGCCGTCAATTTGGCCGCGGAAGGCAGGCGGGCTCGGCGCTCCCCAGTGTACACGCGGCCAAAGTCACACTCCATCGCCGTACAGTCTCGTTGCAGATGGCCGTACTCGCCACACCGAAAGCAAAGTCCTACCTCTGGGTGCCCCGACCACGTGGGTGCACCAGGGAGGCCGCGGGGTTGGACAGGTCCTGGGGGTTGGGTCCAGCGTCCAGAGCCCGTATGCAGCGGAGCCTCTGGGCGTCGGGGAAAAGAGGTCCCGCCGCCCTCTGGCCGTCGAGCACGGGGTGGTGTCTCAGCCTTGGAGTTGGACCCCCTTTCCAGTTTCTGAGTGCCCGGTCCCGAATTTGGGGGCCGGGCGGCCGGCCCTATAGGGGCCTCGGCCTCTAGAAAGTCCTCCATAAGCGTGACGGCCGCGCTCAGAGTTTGAGGTCGGTGCCGCAACACCCACGCCCTTCCTGGAGTCGGGAGGATGTGCACGAATTGCTCGAGGACGATCTGTTCCGTCACGTCAGCCGCGGTTCTACGCTCGGGCTGTAGCCATCGGCCAGCTGCATCCTTTAACTCCTGGGCCACGGCTCGGGGCCGGGCGCCCGGAGGGTAAAGCTTTCCCCGAAACCGTTGTCGAAAGGTCTCCGGGGTGAGGTCGAAAGCATCCAAGATAGCTGCCTTCACTCGAGCGTAAACCCGGGCCTCATCGTCTGGGAGCCCCCGGTAAGCCTTCTGAGCGGGCCCCGTCAAATAGGGGGCAAGGAGGGTCGCCCACTGGTCCGGTGCCCAACCGGCTACTGCCGCCACTCGCTCAAAGGTCACCAGATAAGCCTCTGGGTCATCCTCAGGCCCCATCGTGGAGCAGGGGGGGTAGGCGAAGCTGCCCCCCCTGGTGGAACCCCACCGGGGCTCGGCCACAGGGTGGCCAGTTGCTGGAAGCATTGGGTTTGTTGTTCACGGTGCTGGACCCCCAAAGTCTGAAGTAACTGCTGCTGGTGGGTTCCCAGCTGCTGTATGAGTTGCTGCTGCTGCTGCTGCTGACTCTCGGCCAGGAACTTGATAAGCGTCTCTATCTCCATCCTCCACCTAGGGCGTGAAACGCCTCTTGGCCCTAATCCCTTCCAGCAGGGATAGGGTCGGGTCCCTGGTCAGGTGCCACTTGTAAACTACGTCTCCTGGCTTACCGCCGCTAGGGGCGATGGTGTGCTACTCTTTCCCTGGCGGGCTTGAGCCCCGCCCGGTCTCGGAGAATCAGTGGCAGGGGGAACACCGGTGAACGTCTGCGGCGCGCCCCTCAGGCAGGGGAGCGCCGGCAGGAGTCTGTAGCGCGCCCCTCAGGCAGGGGAGCGCCGGCAGGAGTCTGTAGCGCCCCTCAGTCAGGGGAGCGCCGGCAGGAGTCTGTAGCGCCCCTCAGTCAGGGGAGCGCCGGCAGGAGTCTGTAGCGTGCCTCAAGCAGGGGAGTGCCGGCAGGAGTCTGTAGCGCCCCTCAGGCAGGGGAGCGCCGGCAGGAGTCTGTAGCGTGCCCCTCAAGCAGGGGAGCGCCGACAGGAGTCTGTAGCACGCCCCTCAGGCAGGGGAGCGCCGGCAGGAGTCTGTAGCACGCCCCTCAGGCAGGGGAGCGCCGGCAGGAGCCTGTAGCGCGCCCCTCAGGCAGGGGAGCGCCGGCAAGAGCCTGTAGCGCGCCCCTCAGGCAGGGGAGCGCCGGCAGGAGTCTGTAGCGCCCCTCAGGCAGGGGAGCGCCGGCAGGAGTCTGTAGCGCCCCTCAAGCAGGGGAGCGCCGGCAGGAGTCTGTAGCGTGCCCCTCAAGCAGGGGAGCGCCGGCAGGAGTCTGTAGCGCCCCTCAGGCAGGGGAGCGCCGGCAGGAGTCTGTAGCACGCCCCTCAGGCAGGGGAGCGCCGGCAGGAGCCTGTAGCGCCCCTCGGGCAGGGGAGCGCCGGCAAGAGCCTGTAGCGCGCCCCTCAGGCAGGGGAGCGCTGGCAGGAGTCTGTAGCGCTGTCGGGACACGGTTCCTGCGGCTGACTGGCTGGATAGGGGAACGCAGGCCCGCCCTACACCTCTGCGTTCCAGCCCAGGGCCCTGGCAGGGCGAGACGAGGGTCTCGTCACTGGGTTAGCGGGGTTCTTTCCGCAACATAGACTCACCCCCGTGTCGTTCAGTCCCTGGGCTACTTCCTACCCGATTACGCGTCCCTCAGGTCCCTCCAGTTCACCTGGGTAGACCGCGGCTGGCAGCTCAAGCTCTCCCCCCGGCTCAGGCTCTTCCAGTTTCTCGGTGGCAGGCAGTCCTGGCGAGCCCAGTCCTTCCTCCAGCTCAGGTTTCCCCTGGTCCAGGGCCTCCCCTGGGGTGGCAGCAAGGTCCGAAGGGAGCAGCGTGCAGTCTGCATCTGCCTCCCTCCCTGGTGCTGCCCTCACTGAGCTAAGGGCCCCGCCCTTTGTACTTCCTGTTCCACCCCTCCCCTTCCGGGGGGCGGAACAAGCTTGGCCTGGCCCCGCCCACTCCGGTTGAGAGAGTGGCTGTTTACCCTCAGGCTCGGAGGGAAGCCACCCTGGCTCCCTACATTCCCCTACCAATTTTTCCCTGTTTGTGAGCAGCAGGTAAGAGGAGCATGGCCCGAGTTGGTTCCTCCAGCACTTGCACTAGGAAGTTGTCCCCAACACTCTCCAAAAACTTCCTGGATTGTCTGTGCACTGCTGTATTGCTCTTCCAGCAGATGTCAGGGTGTTTGAAGTCTTCCATGAGAAGCAGGACCTCTAATCTGGAAACTTCTATTAGTTGTCTTAAGAAAGCCTTGTCTACCTCATCCTCCTCGTATATAGCTGCCCACCACATCACCCTTATTGCTCTCACCTCTAAACTTAATCCAAAGACTCTCAACAGGTTTTTCTGCAGTTTCATACCGGAGCTCTGAGCAGTCATACTGCTCTCTTACATACAATGGAACTCCCCCACCTTTTCTGCCCTGCCTGTCCTTCCTGAACAGTTTATATCCATCCATGGCAGTGCTCCAGTCATGTGAGTTATTCCACCAAGTCTCTGTTATTCCAATCACATCATAGTTCCTTGACTGTGCCAGGACTTCCAGTTCTTCCTGCTTGTTTCCCAGGCTTCTTGCACTCATATACGGGCACCTAAGATAACTAGCCAATTGCCCTACTTTCTCAGTATGAATCAGGAGGCATCCCCTGTTGCACCCTCCTCCTTGTGTGTCCTCTCAGTATCCCATTTCCCCACTTACCTCAGGGCTTAGGTCACCATCCCCTGACATACCTAGTTTAAAGCCCTCCTCACTAGGTTAGCAAGCCTGCCTGTGAAGATGCTCTTCCCTCTCTTCGTTAGGTGGATCCCGTCTCTTCCTCGCAATTCTTGTTCCTGGAACAACATCCCATGGTCAAAGACTCCAAAGACCTGCATAACCATGCATTTACTTCCACAATTCGATGCTCCCTACCTGGGCCTTTTCCTTCAACAGGGAGGATGAACAAGAACATGACCTGTGCCTCAAACTCCTTTATCCTTCTTCCTAGAGCCAAATAGTCTGCAGTGACCTCCAGAAGGTCATTCTTGGAAGTATCACTGGTGCCCATGTGGAGAAGTAGGAAGGGGTAGTGGTCCGAGGCCTTGATCAGTCTCAGCAGACACTCCACCACATCCTGAGTTCTAGCTCCAGGCAAGCAGCACACTTCTTGAGTTTCCAGGTCTGGATGGCAGATTGATGAATCTGTCCCCCTGAGGAGGGAGTCCCCAACCACCACCACCTGTCTCCTCCTTTTGGGAGTGGTGGTTGTGGAACCTGCATCCCTAGGACAATGCACCCCCTGCTTTAAATAAATAAAATAATTTGAGATACACCTATCTCATAAACCTGGAAGGGACCCTGAAGGGTTGTTGAGTCTAGCCCCCTGCCCTCACTAGCAGGGCCAAGTATGGATTTTACCTCAGATGCCCCCCTCCAGGATTGAACTTACAACCCTGGGTTTAGCAGGCTAATGCTCAAACCACTGAACTATCCCTCTCCTCCCTGCCTCTGGTTGATGGGGTCTCCTTCTGATCCCTTCTTTCAGATGACTCTCCCAAACCATTCTCCACTGTAGTACCTGTGCAGAGAGCCTGAAAATGTTTTTTTACCTCTATCTGCATTGGGAGTACATGGATTCTCCTCTTTCTTCTTCTGGAGGTCACATGCTGCCAATTTTCTTCCCAGTTCTGCACTGCCCTCTCTGATTCTTCAGCAGGCTGTGCCTGCAGTACCAAATGCTGACTTCTATCCATAGTCTTCATTTTCTCTGATGCAATGCAGGGTTGATACTTGGGTCTCTAGTCCTTTAACCTTCTCTTCCAATATGGAGACCAGCTTGCACTTCATACAGACAAAATCACTTCTGTCCTCTGGGTGAAAGACAAACATGGCACATCCTGTGCAGGTCACAACAGCTGATCGCTCACTATCCATATTGTCTTCCTTCTGAGAGCATCTTCAGATATTGTATTTACTGCTCACAGAAGCCTACAAGGCAAAAACTCTGTGGGAACTCCCCCCAGGCGAACTCCCAGGCAAAATCCCTCTGTTTTCTTCTCCACGGTTCACAGCTCACTCGGTTTGCAACTGGCTGCTTTTTTATAAGGCTTCTGGCTTGAAGTAGTTGCCCTGGCTCATAGCCTTCTCTCCAACCAACTACTCAAGGCCCACCTGGAACAAAGCACTCCCAATTCACACTTTTCAAACAAACAAACAAACACATGGTCAAACAGTCCCTGTAACTAGCACCACTCAAACAAGTGGTCATAGCAGACACTTGGATATTCACCCCACCAGCTCACAATGCAGCACTCACCATAGCTCCTCTCGGATGGTTCCCAGGCAAACTCCTTCTGATTGTTTCTCCTCTGTTCGCACGTTAATCATGATTGTTATTTTTTGGGGAAAATAAAAGTCAGATTTCCCCCAGGACTTTGGTCAATAAATTATTGCTCCACAATAAATAACTGATCCTATGAGAATACCGTAATGGGAAAATTAGGGTTTGATCCTGCAAACACTTACATCAGTAATTTTAATCACCAATAGTCCTATTAAGGGTATAGCTGCTCAAGGACCTAAGCATGTGTAGGACTGGGCCTTTAAAATGTTACTGCATGTTGCTAATTAGTAGTAGCATCCAATAAAGGCTTTGTATTTTAATCTAAAGCCCTGTTAGGGCCTACAACAAAATGAAACATCAATTAAATGCTAGTATTACTAGCAGTCTGGAGCGACTGCTAGCAATACCATCTGTTGCTTAATTCATCAACATTGAAACTAATAAGGGACTTTTTGTTATAAATTGCACTATACTCTTACCCACCAAGATGCGTTTGAGAGGACCGAGTCACACATGCTGGAAGTAGAAGAACTCTCTTGCAGGCTCTCACTTTGATCTCTGTAGGTGACAAACGTATTGTTTATGAATAGCAGACATTGACTCCTGACAAATTAACCCTTTGGGTTTCTTTTAGTTCTACTCCAGGTATAAAAGGAAAAACAACTATAATAAAACTATTGTCTATCTAAAGTTTGTTGGTGGCAAACCCAGTTTTGCTAGAATTGCCTCCTTTCCTGTAACTGGGATGGAACACAGGCAAGAGACAGTCATAGAATCATAGAATCTCAGGGTTGGAAGGGACGTCAGGAGGTATCTAGTCCAACCCCTGCTCAAAGCAGGACCAGCACCCTCTCCTGCTGTCTGTTTCCCTGCTCTCCTTTACCTGTCTCAGGGCTGGAGCATGGGCAGCCTGGCCTAAGGGTCAGCATCAGGCATCATCCAAGGGTCCAGAGCCCAGGAGTTGGTGACCAAGAGTCAGTCCAGGTCAGGATCAAGTGATGGAACTGGAGGGCAGAAACCAGGAGCCAGTTACCAAGGGTCAGGCCAAGGGCTGATATCAAGAGGTCAGGATCAGAAGGCAGGAACAGGTAAACTCCATGCCAGCTGTTGTTCATGGCAGGATAGAGCTCATTTGTAAGGACAACTTCCTGTTGCCTTCTTGGGCATAAATAAGGTCTGCTGCCCAATCAGGAGCTTTGGAGCTCTCCCAATCAGAATGTAGGGGGCGGAGCTTGTGCCCCAGTTGAGCTTCATGGATCTGGTCCCAGCTGCTACCTATGAGCTGCTGGGATGGGGACTGAAGTGTGATGGCTTCCAGGGACCAGTGTTCAATACCCACCAGGCCTGGCAGGCAGCTTCTCACTACCACTTGTTTGTTACTTCTCTCCTGGCCAGCAGGGAGCTGGATACATTGTCTCTGCTAAAAGCATCATCCACATTACTCCCTCTGGAGAAGTCCTATTCTTAGGCCCTCCACTCCTGGTCCAGGGGTGCAGGATCATCACCAGTCCTTATGGTACAGTTTCTGTTTTGTCCAGGCTAGTGTCTAGTATCTCAGATGATGGAGCTCCAACTCTTCCTTTTGCGAATCTGTTGCACCATATAATTGCCTCTAAACTTGGGAGGTTTTCTTGATCTTCAGCCTAAATTTTTTCTTTCATTCATTTCATCCTAATCAATTGCACACATACAAAATGGGAACTGCTGCAGAAAGAGATCTGTGGATCATAGTGGATCACAAGCTAAATATGTCAACAGTGTAACACTGTGCAAAAACCCCAAAGATAAATCTAGGATGTATTAGAGGAGTGTTGTAAGCCTGTCACGAGAACTAATTCTTCCGTTCTGCTCCAAGCTGATTATGCCTCAGCTGGAGTATTGTGTCCAGTTCTGGGTGCCACATTTCAGGAAAGATGAAGACAAACCGGAGAAAGTCCAGAAAAGAGCAAGAAAAATGATTAAAGGTCTAATAAACATGACCTAAGATTGAAAAAAAAGACTGGGTTTGTTTAGTCTGGAGAAGAGAAGACCGAGAGGGGACATGTTAACAGTTTCAAGTACATAAAAGTTTGTTACAAGGAGGAGGGAGAAAAATTGTTCTCTTTAACCTCTGAGGTTAGGACAAGAAGAAATGGGCTTAAACTACAGCCAGGGCAGTTTAGGTTGGACATTAGGAGAAACTTTCTGTCAGAGTCGGTAAGCACGGAATAAATTTCCCAGGGAAGTTGTGGAATCTCCATCATTGGAGATTTTTAGGAACAGGTTAGACAAACACCTGTCAAGGATGGTCTAATTTTATATAGCCTTGCCTTGAGTGCAGGGGACTGGACTGGAAGACCTATTAAGGTCCCTTCCAATCCTGCACTTCTGTGATTGCTTCATAACCCCTCTATCACTTTAGGCCAAGATTTTCAAAAGCCCTGAAAAGACTTCAGGGAACAAACTCTAATGAAAGGCAATGAGTTGAGGCAGTCTGAGGGGGGGACAAGAACTAGTGTTGGAGGACTAGCTTAACTCCTGCATGCATTTTCCTCCAGGTTTGCTAAGGGATGACCCCACATAGATCAGCTGTCACCTCACTTCATCCCCAGGCTAAATCTATGTCCTCCCCTGAACTGTCAGAACACAGTCATCCTGTCCAAAGAGATGTGGCGCCGTCTGCGACAGGAGTCCGTAAAAAGAGCAGCTGCACAAAAAGGTTAAAAACTGAAAGCTGAATGGGGGCCAAATGACCAAACTCACAAAAGCAAACACAGAGTGTGAGGAGGTTTAACAAGGTGAGTAGTTTGAGGAAATAAACAAAAAGCAAATTGACATAATGGGCTGGTTTCACAGGCGGGAGGAGGGGAATATTACTTTGTGTTTGGAGAATTTTAACAACTGCATGTCAATTTCCCTTGTTTAATTACTGTATTTATTTTGCAGTAGGAGTTGCAGGGTGCCATCTGATGGGTGATATTTAGGGGAGTGGGCCCATGCACTATGCAGAAGACCTTATACCTCCACATGTAACGAGCTCAGGGTTCTTTAAGGAGGCACCGAAAGCCAGGAGCCTTTAAGGAAGGGGCAGAAAGAAGAATCTAGCCAAGCAAGGTTACTGTGTGACCCTTATTCACCAAGTGCCCAAGGGTACAGCATGTGGGGAGCAGCTGGGAGGTAGTGCCAGAGGGTGGTCCTGGCAGCAGGGCCTGGCAAGTAGCCACAGTTAGATGCTGGGAGAGTCCAGAGTGGAAGGGGCAGTTCTTGAAAGTCTGGGTAACTGGCCATGAACTGGGCGAGGGAAGGAAGTAGAGCCAGCCACCGGGGAGAGACAGTGGTCTGAGCAGTGGCCAGAGAGAGGAAGTTGGGCTAGTAGAGCTGATGGAGAGTTGGGGAGTCAGACAGGCAAATTTCCGCTTTGTGTGGGAAAGGTGGCTTGGTTTAAATGGTCTGGGCTTGGAGGGCAGCCCTCTCTGGAGCAGCGAGGTGGTTCAGAAAATGGCACCAGTGGGGTATAAAGCTGCATTCTTCACTATCACTCAGCAGGGAACCAGTGCCCTAGTGAGGTGGGGTGGGTGCGGAGAATGCAAAGGCCTATATTGGAATTTAGCCAAAACAGTGCGGTTAACACTCCTATTCTGGGGGAGAGCAACATGGGCTCTTTAATGCCCAACCATGGTCAGGTTCATGCTGTTGTGCTTCACGCTGCTAGCTGAAGGACAGAACCTCCCGTGGCCCAAGTTTGCAGGCCCCTGGAGTTCCGATAGTTCATTAAAACTAAAACTAAACACCTGAACTTTGGGGGCTTATTCATGGGAAACCTTGAACTCCAACTCCTTTGAGGCTTGCCCGTCACTAACATCCTTATGGTGGAAATTTAACAGATAAGGGCAATGGCTGCTTTGTTTTAAACCAGTGCATGGGAAGATGACGATGATCCAAAAAGACCTCAGTATATCACTGTCAGCTGAAATCAGTAAGCCACCACTGCTTTGTCAGGCACAATCTCAAGAGCTGAAGGAAAATATATATCTCATGTAACCTAACTGCCCCACCTCCACCACATCACCGCAGTTGTACAGCATAGTCACCATGACATCCCAAGGAAAGAGCCACCTCTCCTCGCTCCTTCGCCTTCTCAGAGTGAGACTGTGTCACTCCCTTTCCCACCTCTGGGTACTGGGGATTACACTGAGTATAATGTGAGGAGATACTGTCACATAGCTTAATCATCATTAAATTGCACTGCTAATTCACATGTTTAGAGGAATAAGGAGACCCAATGAGAAGTGTCATTTTATGTCTTTAAAGGACTTAAATTATATCCACTTCTTCACAGTAAGGGCACAATGGAGTTTCCATTTTGTATCTGCCCCTAAAGGTTAGCCCGACAAAGTCTTTGGATTAGGAGCCAACATTTATTCATGCTTTCTAATCTATACCAGGGGTCATCAACCTTTCAGAAGTGCTGTGCCAAGTTTTAATTTATTCACTCTAATTTAAGGTTCCGTGTGCCAGTAATACATTTTAATGTTTTTAGAAGGTCTCTTTCTATAAGTCTATATTATATAACTAAACTATTGTATGTAAAGAAAACAAGGTTTTCAAAATGTTTAAGAAGCATCATTTAAAATTAAATTAAAATGCTGAATTTACGCCTTCAGCCTGCTCAGCTTGCTGCCAGCCTGGGGTTCTGTTCACCTAGGCCGGCAGCGGGCTGAGCAGGGCCTGTGGCTGGGACCCCAGACCTGGGGGGGAGGTTTGGGGGTCAGGGCAGAGGGCTGGGGAAGGGGGTTCAGGGCAGAGGGCTGCGGGTGTGAGGGGGGTGCAGGGCAGAGGGATGGGTATGTGGAGGGGTTCAAGGATCAGGGCAGAGGGCTGGGGGTGAGGGGGGTGCAGGGAAGAAGACTGGGTGTGGGGGAGTTCAGGGCAGAGGGATGGGGCTGTGGGGATGCAGGGCAGAAGTCTGGGTGTGTGTTAGGGTGGGTGAGGGTTTCAGGGCAGAGGGCCTGGGGGTGCAGGGCAGAAGGCTGAGTGTGTATGTGGGGGTCAGGGCAGAGGGCTGGCGGTGTGGGGTGCAGGGCAGAAGGCTGTGTGGGGTTCAAGGGTCAGGGCAGAGGGCTGGGGGTATGGGGGTGCAGAGCAGAATGCCGAGTGTGTGTGTGGGGGGGTCAGGGCAGAGGTATGGGGGTGCAGGACAGAATGCTGAGTGTGTGTAGGGGTGTCAGGGCAGAGGGCTGGGGGGAATGGGGGGTGCAGAGCAGAATGCCGAGTGTGTGTGGGGGAGGTCAGGGCAGAGGTATGGGGGGTGCAGGACAGAATGCTGAGTGTGTGTGGGGGGGTCAGGGCAGAGGGCTGGGGGTATGGAGGGGTCAGGGCAGAGGGCTGGGGTGCTCCCAGCCCTCTGCCCTGAGCGGCTCAGGGCAGGGGGCTGGAAGGGATATGCCCTGTTCCACCCCCTTCCCCAAGGCTCTATCCCTACCTCTCTTTGTCTCCTCTACGGAGCTGTGTGCACACTGTCGTGCTTCCCCCGCCCCCTCACTAGGGCCATCAGCAGATTGGTGCAGCGATGGAGAGGGGGCGGGGCAGGAAAGCACCACGCTGCGGGAAGAAGCGGGAGAGGGGGAAGCTTGGCTGCTGCAGAACCAAGCTTCTGCCTCCTGCCCCCGCAGGGGAGAGCGGTGGGCGGGGGGGCTGAGTGGGGCTGGGGGCCGGGACCACGGCAGGCAGCTACGTGCCGCTCAAAATCGGCTCGCGTGCCATGTTTGGCACCCGTGCCGTAGGTTGCCGACCCCTGATCTATACCTTCTCTTTTATAGGTGGGGGCAATTAGCCAAAATAATTGTGGTTAGAGCTGAGCAGAGTGCTCAGGGGGAGCCGCAGGGGTGTGAAATCTGTGGCAATCATTGCAAATGCCATGATACTTGAATATTGATATTAGAGATGGAGTGAGAATGTTTGGCGACATTCAGGCTTTATCTGAACTAGGTTTTGTCCGTTGTGGAACTCCACCAAAGATAGCAACAGTGGGAGTACTAGGGTTCTGGGGCTACCGGCATTTTAACTGCCATGTCAGCTAATCCTGTTTAGAGCAGTTCTAGATTATATAGTGTAGTTCCCTCGGTTTTCCCTTCCTAAAGTGCTGAAACATGTTGACAATTCTTTTGTTTTTATTAATTAAGAGAGGCTTGTGTCATACATCCAAGGAGAAGCACAGAACACACAACCCATTGGGAGCAACAGACACAGCTCCAAAGGAACTCCTTTAAAATGACAAGTTTTCAGGAAACAAAGAAAATAGAATTTAATTAGGAAGAGAAACAAGAGAAGCTAAAAGAACAGTGGCCCAGATCCTCAAAGCTATTTAGGTGCCTTATACCCTTTGGTGATCTGAGCCTAAATGTCTAGAATGCACAATTTACTGGTACGGATATGGGAAGTGATGGATGTTTCTCTCATTTAAAAATGATTATGTTTTAATTTCTAAAACATCCTCCCGTATCTCCACAAACTTTCCCCTCTTCCCATAAAAGAACAAGAATGAAGGGTAAAAACTCTAGGATCAAGCAGTATTGAGGTCACCATCTAAAAGTCAACCTCAGCCAAATCATTCGAGTTATTTTATATTCTAAATAGAGGGAAATGCTGTAGTGTCTCGGTTGGCCTCTCTGGGGTTAGTTGCTGGTGGTTATTGACATTTTAACGGTGACCACTTCAAGATTAGTGATGCTGTGGATGAGTGCAGCACTGTTCCATTGCTGCTAACACACCTAGACAGGTTGTGTATGAGCAATTTAGCAAGGCGTTTCCCATGGAAAAAGGAGCCATTTGTCTTGGAACAACATTACATTTCATAATCCTATTTTAATCGTAGATTAATAGAGCCAAAAGTGGGTTTGAGAAATTGTTGAATTCTGCTCCTACACTGAGAATCATAGAATCTCAGGGTTGGAAGGGACCTCAGGAGGTCATCTAGTCCAACCCCCAGACCAAGTAAATTTAGACCATCCCTCCTGGGTGTTTGTCTAACCTGTTCTTAAAACCCTGGGGAGAATATTGTTCTATGAGGTGTCTGTATAAGCAGGGTAGAAATGTGCCAGTCAATAGATGGAGAAAGACACAAAGACTATCCACTACTTTGCAGCATGTTGTTTTATTTTGTTAATAATAGTTCTGTGTCTCTCAGCCTGGTCTACACTATGACTTTAGGTCAAATTTAGCAGTGTTTCCTCGATTTAAGCCTGGACCCATCCACATGACGAAGCCCTTTTTTTCAATTTAAAGGGCTCTTTAAATCGATTTCTTTACTCCACCTCCGACGAGGGGATTAGTGCTGAAATCGGCCTTGCCGGGTCGAATTTGGGATACTGTTGACGTAATTCAATGGTATTGGCCTCCGGGAGCTATCCCAGAGTGCTCCATTGTGACCGCTCTGGACAGCGCTCTCAACTCAGATGCACTAGCCAGGTAGACAGGAAAAGGTCAGCAAACTTTTGAATTTCATTTCCTGTTTGGCCAGTGTGTTTGCAGAGCTAATGCAGAGCTCATCAGCATGATGTGCACATTGCCGGGGCACATTGCCCAGCCTGTATTTTGTGAGAAGTCTATGACCATGTCCCTCCCGTCACCATGCTGCCATCACCTTCTTGCCTGGTTTTGCGCGAAACAATTGTCTGCTGTTGCTCTGACAGAGGGAGGGGCAACTGACAACATGGCTTACAGGGAATTAAAATCAACAAAAGGGGTGGCTTTGCATCAAGGAGAAACACAAACAACTGTCACACAGAATGGCCCCCTCAAGGATTGACCTCAAAACCCTGGGTTTAGCAGGCCGTTGATTTCACAAAACAAACCAGGTCAATTTCTTCTTTGATCCATCTATCTTTTCCATCTTAGGCTGGCAGCACACAGTGCAGTACGATTGCAAGCCATTGTCATCTCCTGGCTGCTTGCCAGAAGATGGTGCAGTATGAGTGCTAGCCATCGTCATCTCCTGGGTGCTCGGCAGAAGATGGGAATGACCTGGCTGAGTCACTCCCATGTCTGCCCAGGCGCCCCTGACTGTTCTCACCGAGGTTAGCTAAAAGAGCACTCAGGAATATGACAACGATGGCTGCCAATCGTAATGCACCGTCTGCTGCCAAAAGGCAATGAGCTGCTGCTGTGTAGCAATGCAGTCCCACATATGCCAGCACCCAGGAGACATACGGTGATGATGAGCTGAGCGGGCTCCATGCTTGCCATGGTATGGCATCTGCTCAGGTAACCCAGGAAAAAAGGTGCGAAACGATTGTTTGCCGTTGCTTTCACGGGGGGAGGGAGGGAGAGAGTGGCCTGACGACATTTACCAGAACCACCCGCGACACTGTTTCTGCCCCATCAGGCATTGGGATCTCAACCCAGAATCCCAATGGGCAGTGGAGACTGCGGGAACTGTGGGATAGCTACCCACAGCTACCCATAGTGCAATGCTCCGGAAGTCGACGCTAGCCTCGGTACTGTGGATGCAGTCTGCCGACTTAATGCACTTAGAGCATTTTGTGTGAGGGACACACACAATCGACTGTATAAAAATGATTTCTAAAAACCCAACTTCTATAAATTTGACCTAATTTTGTAGTGTAGACATAAGCTTAGGGATTAGATGGCCCTGGGGCTCTCCCACGCTGCACCTTTAGATCAGACCATTGGCAGCAGCACAGGCAAAGGGGAAAAGAGAATGCTAGAACCCAGAAGGCAGGAGACTTGATTCTACCAAAGAAAATGTTCTGTGTTCTCAGGAGAGGATTCCTCAATGGTTCAATTTTCTCCTCTCTTCCCACTTCTGGTTGGTTTAGTCCCCCTTATGCTGCTGAAAGAAACTTGCTCATCAGACTGTACCACTGAAAGCAGCAGGGGGATGAGAGAATATAGGAGGAAAGGTAATATATGGAGGTATACCTATCTCATAATGCTGGAAGGGACCTTGAAAGGGCAGCACGTCCAGTCCCCTGCCTTTACTGGCAGGACCAACTACTGTCCTTATTTTTTTGCCCCTTCTCCCTAAATGGCCCCCTCAAGTGCTGAGCTTACAAGCCTGGATTTAACAGGCCAAAGCTCAAACCACTGAGCTATCCCTCCCCGACTAGCTGCCTCATGCCACAGCCTCCTGCCTCTTTCCCTGTTCTCCCTGTCTCATACAGATGGGTCCTCTGTTCACACTCACGTCTCTGAGACTTTTCTCTGGCTATGTGCAGCCAGAGAAACCATGTTTTCCAGAGATTTCATGGTTACTGTGAAAACAGTGCAGCCACCTCCATGGCAATGCTTGGTACTGCCTCTGAAAACATGCTTTAGTGGTGGCCGATAGCATAGGGACGGCTCTAACTGATCCGAGTTCTCACTGCTTTCTCGTCTATAGCACCAGGTGCTGTCCCTGTCCGGCGCTCATGGCCTAACGACTGTACCAGCATCATCACATTGTCTTCAATGCAGCAATGCATCTTCTGGCACCTGATACCATCTTACTGCCAGGTGAACCTCGATGGCGGGGGTCCAGCTCCCTCCTCCCTCTCAGTTCCCAGACACAGTTCTCCGGAAAATAACAGTCCAGAGTCCAGTCTGCAGGCAATTCGATGGGTTTATTGGGGCTAAACAAGCAAGCATATTCCGAAGCCCTTCACACCAGTCGGGCTATCTCTATACGCTGATACCGTTTTCCTCTTCCCCTCCCCCAACTACAGTTCTATACACTGATAGAACCCCCTTCTTCTCCTAACCCCTAGCTCCGCACGCCGACGGAGCGCCCTCCTCTCCCCCCTCTTCTCAGCAACCTGAATTATACTTGTAGAGCCCCTCCCCTGGTACCACCCCTTCCAAAACATGGTCATGGTCCATTCTGGGGGGGTCCTGAGTCTGAGGTCGATAAGACCCTCTCTTTTGTACCTGATGGGAGGGGTAAGGAGTAGGGTTTCTTTTGGTTATGGTCACTCTCTTGCACACTCTGCATCTCCTCCTTACACCCTCCCCTCCCCTCCAGCTACTTGGTAACTGTTGCAACCCCTTGCTCGAGTAGCCCCTTATCTTCAAGCATACCAGCTGCGGGAGGGGGGGTGTGCAGCCTTGTGCTTTCACTTACATTCTCTTGCTTGCTTATTCAGCTTGTTTAAATTAAAAGTAAGGCCAGAAGCAAGATTTTTATTATTTAATTTCTACTAGGGCTGTCGATTAATCACAGTTAACTCATGCGATTAAGTCAAAAAATTAATTGGGATTAATCACACTTTTAATTGCACTGTTACACAATAGAATACCAATTGAAATGTATTAAATATTTTGGCTGTTTTCTATATTGTCATATATATTCTGTGTTGTAATTGAAATCAAAGTATAAATTATTTTTATTATAAATATTTGCACTGTAAAAGTGATAAACAAAATAAATTGTATTTTTCAGTTTACCTCAGACAAGTACTGTAGTGCAATCTCTTTGTCGTGAAAATACAACTTACAAATGAAGCTTTTTTTGTTACATAACTGCACTCAAAACAAAACAATGTAAAACTTCAGAGCCTACAAGTCCACAGCATTATCTCCTGTAAATGTGAACAAACTTGTTTGTCTGAGTGATTGGCTGAACAGGAAGTAGAACTGAGTGAATCTGGCCCTGGATATGATACAATTCAGCAGCTCTGTGGAAAATCCATTGTCATCTAATAGGCAGCTAGCTCACCAGATGCCTGAATTAACTAAGGGCCAGACCTTGGACCCCTTCTCATCCTGGAGAGCACATTGGAGTCAATAGCACTATTCCTGTGAGTACATACTCCCTGCTGGGAGTAAGGGGCTCACTGTCTGGACCTACACAGTCATTGATCACTCACTACCATTACATAGCAACTGAGTGCTCTCCACTGCATAGGAGTGCCAGGCTCTCATATCTGGGCCAGCCACTCCCATCCTTACATTGACTGGGAGTCTTCCCACTGAAGAAAACAAGGCTGCTCACACAGCTAGGGGCTACTCAACCAGCATTACTCAGAGCCTGGGTAACAATAACCGAAGGCACCCATGTCAACATTTAAGCAGCTGTAATCCACAAAGGAAACAAGAATGACCCAGCTCTGTATCACAATTTGTACATTAATCAAGATTTCATACTTTTTTTGAAGCTCAGACATGGCCTCTGCTCAGCATCAAACCCATTGAGTCCTATGTCTGGAACGAGAAATAATCCATAAGCTTAGCCAGAAAAATCCCAGTGAAAACCCAGTATTGCCTGGCAGTTTTCATCAAACAATAAAAATCATTTCCTCACATACAAGGGCTCCAATTCTAATGGCGCCACTTTCCCAGCTTGGGTCTGATGACAGAAATGTGTCCCGTGCAAATTTGGAAAAGGCAGTGCTCAGTCACAGGGCAGTGCTGATTAGAGAGAACACAGTCACACATCAAACTCTGACCAGTTACTTTTCAGCATCAGTCACTAGTGCTACCGTAGCTACTATAATCACCATGCAGTTCAGTCAACACTTAACAATGCAATCATTCAAATTATTCCCATCTACGGCTTACCTTCCAGCCCTATGCAATCTAATCAACAACCCCACCTGACTAATAGGTCTGTGTGTAATTGCTTTTTTAATTATTGGCATGCTCTCTGGATTTATCAGTTACCATGGTACGGTACTGCTGGTCAGCGTTATATGTAAAGTCCTGAACACACGCTGAAATCATGACTGAAGTCTGTTTCCCAGATAAGTCCGGGGAGTGGCCAAACCAGAGACAAAGGACAATCTGATGCCTCATCCAGGTGTCAACAAGGCTGATGGACCATTGCCTGCTAAGTGGCCATTCTTTGGCAGAGAAGGGGGTAGGGACAAAAATCTGCATTTTAGCAAAGAAATGGCATGGAGTTTCCTTCCACACAGACTGCCTGTTGCCTAGCTCCCAGCTGGAAATGCTTCTCACAGGGGGGATAGATCTATAAAAAGGAGCAGACACCCCAAGAAACCCTCTCCTCTCTCTCCCTTTTTGTCTCTGGCATTGTGCCTAAGAAGACAAAAGAAGACAAAGGAAACAGCCCTTGGAGTCAGGGCGGGGAGTGGGTTCTGTCCTGAGTGTATGGTCAATAATCTGCTGGAGCATGTGGTCAGAAACTTTGCTTGACTCTAATATAATTTGTTAAATTATATACCGGTAAGTGTTTTATCTTTATTTTTCTTGTAACCATTTATGACTTTTATGCCTCATTACTTGTATTCACTTGAAATCTCTGTCTTTATCGTTAATAAACTTGTTTTACTGTTTTATCTAGTCCAGTGTGTTTAAATTGAAGTGTCTGGGTAACTATTTAAGATAATAAACTGGCATATTATTCCCTTAAAGGAATAATGAATTTAATATATTTGTACTGTCCAGGAGAGGGCTGGGCACACAGCACATACATTTCTGGGGGAAGATCCGGACTGGGGATGTATCGGGGTCATCCTGCAGTATAACCAAGGCTGGGGAGAGCCCGGGTGTAGCTTGTAGGCTGCAGTCACACACAGACCCTTAGGGTAAGGCTTTCATGAGTGGCCCAGGTGGGAGCTACTGCAGCAAGGCATTGTGAGGCACCCAAGGTTGCAGGGCAGAGATGACACAGCCCCCAACTTGTCTGGTTGTACCCCGGTATGTCACAGACATTCACCTCTTGCAGGCTATTGCTGATTCCTCAATATTGAGTAAATGCATGACAGCACCTCCAGTTTCATTGTCTTGTGTGTTAACACTCAGCAGCCCTCATTAAATCTTGCCATATCCTGAGCCCTGGTCCTTCATACTCCAGCTCCGGCATTGGCAGGGCACGGCAGCCATCACTTCTCCCTTTGTATCAGGCCAATTAGCGAGAACCGATTTCTGATGATGATAGCTGATGACATCTTGTTTTGCATTTGTATCTCATCCCTTGATGAGATACACAGATTGTGCCGGTTTTGTACCGTCTGGGCTCTGTCACACCAAGGCTATTCCTATCTGTCTCGATGCCTGGGTGAGGAAAGTGGCAAAGGAGTATTTTTCTTTACTTTTTACCTTTGCAATCATAACACATGAATTGGACTTGCATCATGAATCGTGCTCTGCACCATGCTCTGCAGTGGTGCTGCATCAGTTTCCACGTGAATACATGATAAAGGCTTCAGCTGCAATACAACATAAGCTTATTCTGGTTCCCAAATAGGGACAAGGCTCATGAGGCAAAAGCTACTGCCCATTGTGCCTGTCCCCTCTCAGCTATGTCACATTGTATAAGGACAGATATTGCTTAAGTGAGAATATCTTACTGCTCTTGATAAAACTCCCTTCATAGCTTGCATGTTAAAATGCAGAATATTACCATTATACATTAAGGCACAAGAATAAAAATACAAGGGAATTTCTATCCTTTCTTTTCTTTGAGAAGGTGTTTTTAAAGTAGTTTGCAGCTGTTGTTGTTTTTGGACATTTCAGAGACATTGTACACAATGGTTGTTTGTCAAAAGTTACTGAACGAGGCTGGACTAACCATAAATCAAAGTGAATAACAAGTAGGACATGATTTTCTAGCTTCATGAGCCCATGCTGTGTGCAAAAATGTGAGTGGAATTGCGTGTCTATTGAACATCAAATTTATGTTTAGAGTTGTTGTAAATGTGCATACAAACTGAGTATTTGCATGGGAATGGCCTGTTATATACAAGTCACCGGTGGTCACAAACTGGGCGTTCAGAAAGAGAGGCAGCCCAATTGGGGGGGTACTTTTGAAAATTTGGATGCTTCTGTTTCCCCATCTGCAAAGCAGATAAAACCACTTATCACAAGTGCTGTGAGGCTTCATTCACATTTGTACATCAGTCAGAGATACTTGGGTGAGAAGTGCTCTAATTGCAAAGTATAACTTTTTATACTAACAGTGCATGGTGGGTTGGCTAATAATATGGAGTCAACATGCTCCATGGAAAGGGAGTGACTTACTGGTATATTGCTTTCAAATAAATAGAGGGACTGAGAAACCCACTGTTTAACAGAGATGGATGTTTCAGAAAGGAGGAGCAGAGCTGTTGCTTTGGGAGGTTTTGTGATCATTGGGCATACAACTGTGAGCTTGACTGTAAAAAGCAAGTGTAAGTTCATAAGTTGTCACAATAATGTGTAACAACAAATGCTGACGGGATGAAGTGCAAAAGTGACACACTGAGACTGGATTAGTCTAAACAAAAAAGCTATAAGTCAAGGACTGTGTTAAGAGCATGCCTGGTAAACAAGAGACACGTGGAACCTGAAATCAGAGAGTGTTGTGTGTGACCCTAACCCCCCCTGTATTCACACCCGACACACTACAAAATATGCCTGCACCAGGTGAATCCTGAACACCACGTGGGATGTGAGCCTTTGTCTTCCACCTCCCTCCCCAAGCGTGTCCTTTTTCTTCTACACCTTGTTTCTTCTCTTTCCTATCTCTCCCCTTTCCCTTCTGTCTAATAAGAGTCTGCTTAGCCAGCCAAGACCATGAATTTTGCAACTCTGCTGTAAGCCTGTGACCAGAAAAAGGCAGCTAAATGCCAGGGCCTAAGCAGTCCAATGCTGGTTCAAGTTTGCTAGGTCTCAGAATAGCTGATCAGACCATGGGCTGGACTTGTGTTTCTCCAGCAGTGAGATTGCAAGTGAGAGTCAACACCGGAGACAGAAGCTGCATTTTTACTTTGCTGTTCTTTTCTCTCCCCTTTGTGTGTGTTTGTCTTTTGTCTTCTAGGAAATGGGACTGGACACTAACTCCAGCCCCTCTGAACTAACCTTTTCTTTTTTCCCCGAAGGACAGTTATTGCCATCTTTGATACCATCTAAGAGACTGTCAAACAAGGGGCTTTTTCCTTCCAAAACCTCTGCCTAGCTAAAGAGGAAGGGAGCGAGGGACGCTGTGAAAATGAAAGCCTTACTTCATTCTTTACATTTCAGATGCTTTAACCTTTTATTAAAGATACAGAAAAGAAGGAAAACTAATTAAAAGGATGGTTACTGTTTGCCATGGAGCTAAGCAGGCTGAGGTCTCTGAACACCAAACCCTGAACCTGGTTTGACACTGTCTAATGTTGGACAGTGACTGGCTTGTGTGAACACCTTTGGCCCATATATTCCACTAAATCAATACAATGAAAGTCTCTTAAGACAGGAGGTTGTGTGATAAGGAACATGTCTCTAGAACAGGTTTTGCTGTAGTTCCTCTAGCAGATTGAGGATCACCCTAGGGCTCCAGAGGCAGAGCTAGCCCATGCTAAACTGGGGGCTGTGACACAGGGCTTTAAAGAGTGGTGGAGCCTCAGCAGAACTCCATGTGAGATGGGAAGGGTTTTTACACTACCAAGAGAGAAACCCGAACCCAATAGAGAATGCTAGATTCTAAGGTTAATGTACAGTCTACCTTCCGTCAGGGATTTCCTGTATAATCATATAGTAATACAGGACTGGCAGAGACCTCCTGGGTCATTGTGTCTAGCCCCTGCTACCGCAGACAACCCATAATATAATCCCAATCATAAATTGATGATGCTCCATCCATTTATAAAATCGAGATTGGATGTTTCTCTAGCAGTAATTAATTCAGAGAGATTCTCTGGCTTGTGTGAGGTAGGAAGTGGGCCTAGATCATCTGTCCCCTCTGATTTTAGAATCTATGACTCAAAACTAGTTGGGTTGTTTGCCCTGCCTGCTCCTATTGGCAGATTTTCCAGAACCTCATCCTTCTGATGGTTAGAAACCTTCTTCCAACATCCAGCCTAAATACATTCTTGGAGGCTTGGATCATTCACATAAGCATCTGAACATCTGGATTCTTATCTCAAACAGAATGCTCATTCCAAACCTTTGCAGTTCACTTGTCACATAATGGTTTGCTTTACTGCTTTAATGGTTTTCTGTGATCACTGCCTATATGCATCAGTCTGCAATATTCTCTCAGAAACATATACTTGAGCAAATATGGAATTCACTGGAATGGACAGATATGATAAGGCGGGCAGGGGGAGATTTAGATTGAAAGACAGTGGGGCTTGCATACCTAACTCCTTTAGATGTTCTTGAATTTCTCCCCTCCGGCCCCTATTCTACCAGGAGATGAGTGTCTCCAGGTCCAAGTGATTTCCAGACACTGAAAAGCCTGGGTAACAATAACCGAAGGCACCCATGTCAACATTTAAGCAGCTGTAATCCACAAAGGAAACAAGAATGACCCAGCTCTGTATCACAAATTTGTACATTAATCAAGATTTCATACTTTTTTTGAAGCTCAGACATGGCCTCTGCTCAGCATCAAACCCATTGAGTCCTATGTCTGGAACGAGAAATAATCCATAAGCTTAGCCAGAAAAATCCCAGTGAAAACCCAGTATTGCCTGGCAGTTTTCATCAAACAATAAAAATCATTTCCTCACATACAAGGGCTCCAATTCTAATGGCGCCACTTTCCCAGCTTGGGTCTGATGACAGAAATGTGTCCCGTGCAAATTTGGAAAAGGCAGTGCTCAGTCACAGGGCAGTGCTGATTAGAGAGAACACAGTCACACATCAAACTCTGACCAGTTACTTTTCAGCATCAGTCACTAGTGCTACCGTAGCTACTATAATCACCATGCAGTTCAGTCAACACTTAACAATGCAATCATTCAAATTATTCCCATCTACGGCTTACCTTCCAGCCCTATGCAATCTAATCAACAACCCCACCTGACTAATAGGTCTGTGTAATTGCTTTTTTAATTATTGGCATGCTCTCTGGATTTATCACTTACCATGGTACGGTACTGCTGGTCAGAGGTGCATAGGTTCGAGGACTGCTAATTCATGCACCAGTGTGAAGGGTCAAGGATAATGAAATAATGGGATTGCTCTCTGATCTTTCCAGTGGTCTCTCAGCATTGTAGACAATCTCTTTTGCTTTCCGCAGGCCATGATGACCCCGCTTTTGCTAGACTAGCTGCTCCTTTAGTGCCTTATCCTGCTCCCATTCATGTCCATAAGCATTTTGACACTGCCTTCAATGTTAGGAAGTTCAGCCCCATAAAGAACAGTCAGATCTCAAAGAACCAGGGACGTGCCCAGCATAGCTGAATGTCTGGGAGTCTGAATGACTGTAAAGGTCACAGTCTCTGCTTTAGAGGAGCACATTAAAAACGGATGCTCTGTGTTTGTTAATAGGCACTGGGCCTGATCCAAAGCTACTGAAGGCAATGGAGAGGCCCCATTAGCCAAGAATTGGTCATTTTGACCTGGAAGTCTAGTCAGGGATTCATGCATAGGGGTTAAGGCCAGAAGGGACCATTAGAGCACCTGGTCTGACCTCTTGCGTAACACAGGCTGGAGAGTCTCACCCAGTTGCCCCTGTATTGAACCCAGTCAGGTGTGTTTGGCTAAAGCACACCTTCCAGAAAGGCATCCAATCTCCCATTTCCTGCCCATCTCTAATGTAGCTCACTGCAGGCACCACTCCTCTCCTCCCTCCTGAGTCCCATTCTTTTCAGGTCCTTCCCCTAACAGTTCTGCTGCTCTCCAAGATCCACCCAGGTTAGTTATCTGTATTGCGTCTCGGGTTTTGGTCCTCATGGCTTGCTTGCCACACTGTTCCTGGCAACAGGAGCTTGGCTCTGTCCTGCAGGTTCTCAGATGATGGCAGGGGATTGCCTTTCCCAGGTATGAGCCATGGCCTAGTACTACCGCCTGCTCCAGCATTGTCAACCCCCCCCCCCCCACCACACACACATTTTAGGGTTTTTTTTAATTTGCCATCTGGCCTTTAGGGGGTCACATTTTCAAGTTTTTCTCCACAGCCATGAGGGCTAGAAACAGAATAATTTTAAAATGAAAAAGTTGAGATTCTACCCTAGTCACAGGCCTCCAGCAGCAGGGGTTTTAAGGAAAGAAAACCCTTCAGCTATCTCAAGAGTTACGCAAGTTGGCAACCCTGCACAGACATCCCAGCCGTGCCTGCACACCGAGCTAGCAGCTGTGACTTGCCCCTTGGGGTTCTTTACCAAACTACTGTCTAATCTGCGTGGCACATCAGGAGAGGATTCAATCTGACTAATGAACAGCGCATTAATTCTCTCAAAATGTCCGGTGCGTGGCAAAATATACTGCATTGTCCCTCCCCACCTCAACAATTCCCTACCCCAGTGTATTTTTATTATAGCAGTAATGGTCTTCTTACAGAACATTGCCTGAGAATGACTAGCTAGGGTTAATAGCCTGCGGCACAGCCATAGGCCATCAAGTCTTCCCCACCGTCATTAATCACCAGGAGATAACCTGTGACTTAATCATTATTACATCAAATGATTTTTTTTGTCTGACCTTTCTATGAAGTGATGTGGCAAAAGAGGAATCAATCTTGACACCTGGTGTCACAGAAAGGGATTGTGGTTTGTGTTGTTTTTTAAACACCCGCTAATTCAGGTCATGCTGATTCACTAGCTGAGTGGTGTCTATACTGCTGAGGTGAGTAGTGACGAATGAGTGGTTTTCTCATCACCAGTCTGCAGAAGGTACCTCAGCTCTGATACCACGCCAGTTTACATGGTGTTCAAATGCTTTCTTCAAAGAGAGCTTTTCAAATGCTAACTTCCACGAATCCTGCCTGATCGGCACAGGAAATGCGTTTTGGAAGAATGTGGCATTATATACAGATTCCAGGTGTATGGAAAAATACAGCAAATCCTAACTATCTGTATGAGGCTGCAAATTGCAAAAGAGCCTAAACTAGGTGCCTCAATGAATGAATTTCAATCTAGGCGAATTCCATTGAAATCCAATGGGTTCTGGGTGCCTAATCCCCTTAGTTGCCTATGAAAGCCCATCCATGAGCTTTAGTTGATAAGATACATGCAAGCCATGGTGTACAATAGTGGATATGTCTACACTACAAGTGGAGGTGTAATTTCCAGCTTGGGTAGACATACGTGTGCTAGCACTGATTGAGATAGCATGCTAAAAACAGCAGAGTAGCTGCAGCTGCACGGGAAGCGGGACAGGATCACCAGCTGTGTACAACCCAACCCGGGACTGTAGGTATGTAAGCAGGCAGCTAATCCTCCCCAGTATCTGTGCTGCTGCAGCTACACTACTATTTTTAGCGCAGCAAAGAGAAAGTGAGTGATGGAGCTGGGAGGAGTTATTGAACAGGGCAGGAAGTAAGTATCAGAGATCCAGAAACAGAACCCACACAAGGATATGGGGGAATGCCCAGGAACAGAAAGGAATGTGGGAATCATGAACAGCAAAGTGGGGAAGGTAACAGTATAGACTGGAGCAAGGAAACACCATCAGCCACAGCTTAAAACATGGGACTGGTTATAGGGCCAGACCCTAGGATGCATTAGGCTGCTTTGTGCTGTTTTCTCAGTGCTAAGATGCCCTCGTTCCAAGGAGGAGTCACCCTGCTCTAGGAAGATTTGCAGGTGTCATGGAGCTGATGTAGCAGCTCCTACACCCCCACTGCTCTGCACAGCTTGGCCAGGGGCCATGACCAGGGAAGGAGGGCCTCCCTTTCATTCCTCACCTTGAGCCCCAGTGACCCCAATGTCTTAGGGCTAGATTGTGATTTGAACAACATGCCCACAGAGGGAGAATAAGGAGGCGTGAGAACTCCCTATACAATTCTGAGCAGCCTTCTCTGATGCACAAGGCACTGCTTGCCTCCTTATCCCTGCTTCCAGAACAGGGCAACCAGGAGGGGTGGAAAATGGGCAGAGACTTGGCTCCTCCCTAACCCTTGCTGCCCAGGCGGGTGAGCTGGTGCAAAGGATGCTGTAATCTACTGAAGGTAAGGGCCAGTACAGTATTCACTCAAGAGTTCTGAAGGAACTCAAATATGGAATTACAAAACTACTATCTGTGGTATAAAACCTATCATTTAAATCAGCCTTTGTACCAGATGACCAGAGGATAGATAATATGATGCCAATTTTTAAAAAAGTCTACAGAAGTGATCCTAGCAATTACAGGCCAGTAAGCGTAACTTCTGTACCAGGAAAATTGGTTGAAAATATAGTAAAGAACAGAATTATCAGACACATAGATGAACAGGATTTGTTGGGGAATAGTCAACATGGCTTTTGTAAATGGAAATCATGCCTCACCAATCTAGAAGAATTCTTTGAGGGGGTCAACAAACACGTGGACTAGGGTGATCCAGTGGATATAGTGTACTTGGACTTTCAGAAAGCCTTTGACAAGGTCCCTCACCAAAGGCTCTTAATGAAGGTAAGTTGTCATGGGATAACAGGGAAGGTCCTCTCATGTATCGGTAACTGGTTAAAAGATAGGAAACAAAGTGTAGGAATAAATGGTCAGTTTACAGAATGGAAAATAGTGGTGTCCCCAAGGGGTCTGTACTGGGACCAGTACTGTTCAACCTACTCATAAATGATCTGGAAAAAGGGGTAAACAGTTAGATGGCAAAATTTTCAGATGATATAAAATTACTCAAGAAAGTTAAGTTCAAAGCAGACTGTGAAGAATAACAAAGGGATCTCACAAAACTGGGTGACTAGGCAATAAAATGGCAGATGAAATTCAATGTTCATAAATGCAAAGTAATGCATATTGAAAAAAAACCCCAAACTATACCTACAAAATGATGAGGTCTAACGTAGCTGTTAACACTCAAGAAAGAGATCTTGGAGTCATTGTGGATAGTTCTCTGAAAACAGCTGGTCAATGTGCACTGGCAATCAAAAAAGCAAACAGACTGTTAGAAACCATTAGGAAAAGGGTAGATCATAAGACAGAAAATATCATAACATCTCTATATAAATCCATGATATGCCCACATCTTCAATATTGTGTGCAGATTTGGTTGCCCTATCTCAAAAAAGATATATTAGAATTGGAAAATGTACAAAGGCAACAAAAATGATTAGGAGTATGGAACAACTTCTGTATTAGTAGAGATTAAAAAGATTAGGACTTTTCAGGTTGGAAAAGAGACGAGTAAGACAGGATTTAACCGAGGTCTATAAAATCTTGACTGGTGTGGAGAAAGTAAATAAGGAAGTGTTATTTACTCCTTCACATAACACAAACTAAAAGTCACCCCATTAAATTAATAGGCAGCAGGTTTAAAACAAAAGGAAGTACTTCTTCACACAATGCAGTCAACCTATGACACTCATTGCCAGGGAAAATTGTGAAGGCCAAAACTATAACAGAGGCTAAAGAAGAACTATGTAAGTTCATGGAGGACAGGTCCATCATAGGCTATTAGCCAGGATGGCCAGGGATGGAACCAGGGCCGGCTCTAGGCACCAGCGCTCCAAGCATGTGCTTGGGGCGGCACTGTCCAAGGGGCGGCACTCCGGTTCCTTTTTTTTTTTTTTTGCTTGGGGTGCAAAAAGCCAGGAGCCGGCCCTGAGTGGAGGTGAGCTGCGGCGGTGGGGGGCATGGGGAGGGCCGCAGGAAGTAACCCTGGGGGGACCGAAGAACTGCTTCCCCCCAGCTCACCTCTGCCTCCTCCCCTGAGCATGCCGCTTCTCTGCTTCTCCCCACTCCCTCCCAGGGTAAGGAGGGGAAATATGGCATGCCTGGGGGAGGAGTCGGGGCTGGGGATTTGGGGAAGGGGTTGGAATGGGGCAGGGAAGGGGCGGAGTTGGGGCGGGGACAGGGGGGCACAGGAAATTTTTTTTGCTTGGGGCAGCAAAAAACTTGGAGCTGGTCCTGGATAGAACAGCATGCTCTGAGCCCTGGTCTACACTACAAGTTTGGCTGAATTTAGCAGGGTTAGATCGATTTAACCCTGCGCCCGTCCACAAAAAAAAGCCATTTTTGTCGACTTAAAGGGCTCTTAAATTTGATTTCTGTACTCCTCCCCGACGAGGGGATTAGTGCTGAAATCGACATTGCCAGATCGAATTTGGGGTATTGTGGACGTAATTCGATGGTATTGGCCTCTGGGAGCTATCCCAGAGCGCTCCAGTGTGACCATTCTGGACAGCGCTCTCAACTCAGATGCACTGGCCAGGTAGACAGGAAAAATACCTGGGAACTTTTGAATTTCATTTCCTGTTTGGCCGGTATGGTGAGCTGATCATGCAGTCCCAGAATCGCAAAAGAGCTCCAGCCTGGACCGAATGGGAGGTACTGGATCTGATCGCTGTTGAGGGAGATGAATCCGTGCTAACAGAACTCCGTTCCAAATGACAAAATGCCAAAATATTTGAAAAAATCTCAAGGGCATGATGGACAGAGGCTACAACAGGGACCCACAGCAGTGCCGCATGAAAATTAAGGAGCTCAGGCAAGCCTACCAAAAAGCCAAAGAGGCAAACGGCCACTCCGGGTCAGAGCCCCAGGCATGCCGCTTCTATGATGAGCTGCATGCAATTCAAGGGGAGGCCCACCACCCCTACCCCACCCCTGTCCGTGGACACCTGCAATGGGGGAGTCTCACACAACAGGGATGAGGATTTTGGGGATGAGGAAGATGAGAAGATGGAGGAGGAGGAGCACGCAAGCGGAGAAACCATTCTCCCTGACAGCCAGGAATTGTTTATCACCTTGGAGCCAATACCATTCCAAACCTCCCTAGGTGGGCTCATGGACCACAAAGCCAGAGAAGGCACCTCTGGTGAGTGTATCTTTGTAAATATAATGCATGGTTTAAAAGCAGGCGTGTTTAATGATTAATTTTTCCTGAAGACTTGGGATGCATTCATGGCCAGGACAGCCCCTCCTTTTAAATGGCCAACCCAACGGGTGCTTGGTATGGGAAAGGAGGGTGCAGCTGTTTGAAACCATTCCCATGTGTTATGGAGGCTGAAGAAGCCGAAAGACTGTGGCTTACCATGGCTGCCTGCAAGCCGAATTCTGTTGCCCACCGGCCCTGTGTGTGTGATCTCTCACACCGAACCGGCAGGCCCTCAATATAAGAGGCAAAATGTGACCTTGTACTGAAAGCACATGTGCTATGTAATGAAAACTGCTTGGTTCACCATGAATGAGTCTACCCATTGTTCTCTAAAATGTGTCTTTTTAAATACTACTCTCCCTTTTTTCCTCTCGCAGATGCAAATGTTTCAACGCTCCCCCTATCATCTCCGTCCCAGAGGCTAGCGTAGATAAGAAGGTGAAAAAAATGCACTCATGATGAAATGTTCTCTGTGCTCATGCAGTCCTCCTGCATTGAAAGAGTTCAGCAGAATGCGCGGAGGCAAACAATGTCAGAGTCCAAGAAAACAGAAAATGAATGCGAGGACAAGAGGGACGAGCGAGATGAGAGGTGGCGGCAGCACGATGAGAGGGGACAGGATGCAATGCTGAGGCTACTGGGGGATCAAACCTATATGCTCCGGTGTCTGGTGGAGTTGCAGGAAACACAGCAGGAGCACAGACCGCCGCTGCAGCCCCTGTGTAACCACTTGCCCTTCTCCCCAAGTTCCATAGCCTCCTCACCCAGATGCCCAAGAATGCAGGGGTGGAGGGGCCCTCCGGCCACCCAACCACTCCACCCAGAGGATTGCCCAAGCAACAGAAGGCTGGCATTCAATAAGTTTTGAAGTGCAGTGTGGCCTTGTCCTTCCCTCCTACTCTCATCCACCATCCCACCCGATGCTTCCCTCCTCCCCCCATTAATAAAGAATGCATGATTTTGAAGCAATAATGACTTTATTGCCTCTGCAAGAGGTGATTGAAGGGGGGAGGGCAGTTGGCTTACAGGGAAGCAGAGTGAACCAAGGGAGTGGGTTTTCATCAAGAAGAAACAAACACAATTGTCACACCGTATCCTGGCCAGTCATGAAACGGGTTTTCAAAGCTTCTCTGATGTGTACCGCGCCCTGCTGCACTCTTCTAATCGCCCTGGTGTCTGGCTGCACATAATCAGCGGCCAGGCGATTTGCCTCAGCCTCCCACCCCACCATAAACATCTCCCCCTTATTCTCACAGATATTGTGGAGCCCACAGCAAGCAGCAATAAAAATTGGAATATTGGCTTCGCTGAGGTCTAACCGAACCTATAAGTAAACTGCTCCAGTGCGCTTTTAAACATCCAAATGCATATTCTACCACCATTCTGCACTTGCTCAGCCTATAGTTGAACAGCTCCTGACTACTGTCCAGGCTGCCTGTGTACGGCTTCATGAGCCATGGGAGCAAAGGGTAGGCTGGGTCCCCAAGGATAACTATAGGCATTTCAACATCCCCAACGGTTATTTTCTGGTCTGAGAAGTAAGTCCCTTCCTGCAGCTGTTCAAACAGACCAGAGTTCCTGAAGATGCGAGCATCATGTACCTTTCCAGGCCATCCCACACTGATGTCGCTGAAATGTCCCTTGTGATTCACCAGTGCTTGCAGCACCATGGAAAAGTACCCCTTGGGGTTTATGTAGTGGGTGCCCTGGTGCTCCAGTGCCAAGATAGGGATATGGGTTCCGTCTATCGCTCCACCACAGTTAGGGAATCCCATTGCAGCAAAGCCATCCACTATGACCTGCACATTTCCCAGAGTCACTATCCTTGATAGCAGCAGCTCAGTGATTGCATTGGCTACTTGAATCACAGCAGCCCCCACATTAGATTTACCCACCTCAAATTGATTCCCGAATGACCGGTAGCTGTCTGGCATTGCAAGCTTCCAGAGGGCTATTGCCACTCACTTGTGAACTGTGAGGGCTGCTCTCATCTTGATATTCTGACGCTTCAGGGCAGGGGAAAGCAAGTCACAAAGTTCCATGAAAGTGCCCTTACGCATGTGAAAGTTTCGCAGCCACTGGGAATAATCCCAGACTTGCAACACTATGCGGTCCCACCAGTCTGTGCTTGTTTGCCGGGCCCAGAATTGGCATTCCACTGTATCAATCAGCCCCACTGCCACCATGATAGCCCAATTGCCAGGGCCCATGCTTTCAGGAACGTCTGTGTCCATGTCCTCATCAAAATCGTGATCGTGCTGTCATCACCTCCTTGCCTGCTTTGGCAGGTTCTGGTTCGGCACACTGCAGGATAACACGTGAGGTGTTTACAATGCTCACAACAGCAGCGATGAGCTGAGCTGGCTCCATGCTTGCCATGGTATGGCGTCTGCAGGAGAGCAGAGTTGCAGCGGAAGCGGTGTATGACGATGACGATGGTTTGCAGTCCTATTGCACTGCCTGCTGCCAGCAGCACTCAGGAAGCACCCAGGACACAACAGTGGCGGTGTTGGTGAGCTGAGCTGAGCTGAGCTGAGCAAGCTGCATGCTTGCTGTGGTATGGTGTCTGCGCAGCAAAAAGGCGCAAAACAATTGTCTGCCATTGCTTTCATGGAGAGAGATTGGAGACTGACGACATGTACCCAAAACCACCCGCGACAATGTTTTTGCCCCATCAGGCACTGGGAGCTTGACCAAGAATTCCAATGGCTGGCGGAGACTGCGGGAACTGTGGGATAGCTACCCACAGTGCACCGCTCTGTAAGTCGATGCTAGCCATAGTAGTGAGGATGCACTCCACCGCCTTAATGCGCTTAGTGTGGACATATGCAGTCAACTGTATATAATCGATTTCTAAAAATCGACTTCTATAAAATCGACCTAATTTCATAGTGTAGACATACCCTGAGTGTCCCTGGCCTCTGTTTGCCAGAAGCTGGGAATGGGCAAGGAATGGATCACTTGATGATTACCTGTTCTGTTCATTCCCTCTGGGGCACCTGGCATTGGCCACTGTTGGAAGACAGGATACTGGGCTGGATGGACCTTTGGTCTGACCCAGCATGGCTGTTCTTATGTTCAGTAGCAAATCACTGCCCCTGGAGCAAGGGAATTGTAGGAAAGAGGGGCGTTTCTGTGCTTCAAAGCCTCTCGGGGCTTCATCGGGGGTTGCTGCTTGCCAATCAGGAGGCAGTTTACAATTGCCAGAGCTGAAGATGAGCCCTAATCTCCCCAGACCTCTTGTGACAACATGTCTGGGCCTAATGGCACAATGTAGCCCTCTGATTTGGTGTCACAAGGATTGGGGTGGCCCAAAGAAATAGGGGGAAAGTTTATCTCCAGAACCTTGTGAGGTTTCCTGTGCTTGTTGTATATTAAATAATATGGTATTGCAGAGAGCAGGAAGCCATCAGATGAACCCACTCCTGTCACGGACCTGATAGGGCAAAAGGCTTACAGCTCATCCTCCAGAGAGCTGTTGCAATGGGTTGCATTACCAAAGCATTACTAGCCATGGAAGGAGAAGAGTTAAAGAAGACTTCACTGAAGTATTTGAACTACGAAGGGCACAGTAAAAGCTGCTCTCTCATTTTATACCCTCCCATAAGAAGAGAATAAAGGGATCACTGGTGATGTTAATGGCTAGTGCATTTAAAACAAATTAAAGGAGATACTTCTTCATGCCGTGTGTCGTCAGCCTGTGGAATTCATTACCGCAGGAGGTCACAGAGTCAAATGCTGTGGCTTGATTTTAAAATGGGCTGGATAATTTTATGGCCAATAATAACATTTGTAGCTATGGCTGTTAGATACTGGGGGAGTAGCAGCAGCAGTAATCACATCTCATGCCTCACTCAGCTGATCACTGCAGGGGTGTGATGAGATGGATAAACCCCACACTGGGGGGTGAGGGTGGGGCGGCGCAGGAACAACTCCTGGCTCAGGAAGCCCTGCCCCATCAGGCCTGCTCCGGTTGGAGGAGGGATTTACAAGAGAATCTGTTCAGCACAACAGAGCAGTGGGCGGAGAGACACAGGGCAGGGTTTGGGGATGGTGCGAGGAGGGTATCCTCAAGAAGAGAGCGGCTGCACAAAGCCAGGATTCCTTAGCCAGCAGAAGCCCATGAACTGGGTTGCCAGGATGTTGGAGGCAGGATACTGGCCTTGATAGGTCATTGCTCCAAACTGACATCGCAAAGCTCATATTCATGTGGGATACAACGTGGATATTATTTGCACAAGCCTAATTCCCACCTCATCTTACTACTGCTTCCAGAATTAGCGCACACCTTTTAGTGTCTCCAAGCAAGGGCAGTGCCTACTCTTGATAAAACTGGAACATTGACTACATGTGAGTTCAGCTGCTTATTCCTGGGAAGGCTAAATGGCTGGGATGCTAATTATTCTGGTTTTCCAGGTGGCCAAAGCGCTGGCTCCACAATAAAAACTAGACATGGGCCAGGCTGGGTTTGAACTACCCCCACATGCAGGGTGTTTCCATCTCCAGGGAACTGGCTTAGACCCATCTCTATTACGTACAGAAGAGCAGATCGTTACTCCGAGGGACACAGGAATTTCCAGCCTGGACCAAACCCAAGATCCATCTAGCCCAGCATCCTGTCTCGGATAATGACTAACACCAGCTGCTTCAGAGGAAGGTTCAAGAAACCCTACAAAGGGCAGTTATGGGACAGGAAATGGCCTCCTGACCCTAGTCGATTAGAGGTTAGCTCATGCACTGAAGCTTAAGGGTTTAGATCCCTTCCTAAACTCTTGGGATGTTTTAGTATTTACTATTATAACACTGGATATTCTGACTTTGTGGGACTAGTTGTGGGCTCAGAAGGTAGAATCCATCCCTTACTGAATACACACAGTAAATATAAAATGATGGGAATGTAGCAGAGTAAGTGTGCACAGAACTACAGTGTGATAATGGGAACTGAGTTTTCTGTCATGCCCTAATGGTGTTCCAGGATGTACCCAATTAGAAGCCCAATCATATGCTTGTTGAAAGCAGCGAAAAAGCTCAAGGAGAGCAGGGTTAGGTCCAAATAGATGACAACACACTGCATTACAAAGAAAAGAATTGGCTCTGTGGCTGCGCATCAGACTTTCTGTCATTAAATGCCAATGACTCACATGTTATTTGGCTTCCAAGTAGTGTCACTTTAATCTGGCATATCTCAAATGTACAGTATTCTAAGCATTTGAAGCATTGGTCCAGGCTGTTACAAAAGCCAAGGGACAACATTTTACCATGTAACATGCTCATTTGTTACTTAGCTGCTTTATGCCTTCACAGAGATCTAGGGATAATTTTAGATTTACTGCAGACAGTATTTACAGGAAAAAAGCATAAACAGTTGGTAGCTAATAGCCCAATTTGATATCTAGTATGAAATAAAGTGTGTTTTCTTCATACAGCGAAGTACAGAAAAATCAGGAATCAGTCTTAGAACTGTATCAGAGAGAACTGTTCATTAATGTTTGAAAATGCATAAATAATGAATACAAATGCTATTTATTTGCTACCATTTTAAAATGAAAAATATCTAGCTGCTTTCACTAGTTTTATGATGCAAGAGGTTAAGCGTGATTTTACCTCATTAACCAATGTATGAAGAGCTATGGATTTCTTTGAACTTTTGTCCTGTTTCTTCAAGGTTTTTTCAGATTGAAAATGAAAAAAAAGACAAAAGGAACCCCGGACAAAGTGAAGAATAATTTCAGTTTAAGAAGAATACTTTCAGAGCTGATAATTACAAGACTGGCTGCTTTATCTCCTTTCAATCACATTTTAGTTTCTCCTTTCTCTAGATTTAATGAGCTTTCAGTTTGATTTTTGTTTCCAGGAACACATTAGTCAGCTAATGGCTTTTCCCATTGTCAGACACAAAGTTGGTTTAGGTACATGCACCTACTTGAGTGTACTGAATCAGAAACAAATGTGTAAAGGGGTTATTTTACATGTGTATTTGACACTGGTGTGACCACTGCTGGAATCCCGTGTCCAATTCTGGTGCCCACAATTGAAAAATAATGGTGATAAATTGGAGAGGGTTCAGAAAAGAGCCATGAGAATGATTAAAGGATTAGAAAACTTGCCTTAGAGTGATAGATTGAGCTCTTTGAGTCTATTTAGTTTAACAAGGAGAAGGTTAAAGGATGACTTGATTACTGTCCATAATTACCTACATGGGGAACAAATATTTGATAATAGGCTCTTCAGTCTAGCAGAGGAAGGTCTAACATGATCCAATAGCTAGAAGCTGAAGTTAGACAAATTCAGACTGGAAATAAGGTGTAAATTTTTAACAGTGAGAGTAATTAACCATTGGATCATTTACCAAAGGTGGTTATGGATTCTCCATCACTGATAATTTTTAAATCAAGATGGGATGTTTTTCTAAAAGATCTGCTCTAGTAATTATTTTGGGGAAGTTCTCTGGCCTGTGTTATACAGGATATCAAATTAGATGACCACAGTGGTCCCTTCTGGCCTTGGAATCTATATGCTGGCACTTGTTAAGCACCTAGAAATGTAGGCCTTGATTTAGCAAAGCCCTTAAGAATATGTTTAACTTTCATGATGTGCTTAAGCCTATCCTCATTCAGCAAGGCAGCCACATTTTCAAAGGTATATAGATGCCTAAAGATGGATTTTCAAAAGCACCAAAGCAGGCGAGGTGTCTAACTTCTATTAACTTTCAATGTGATTTAGTGCCTTGGTCAATTTTGAAAATAGGACTTAGACTAAGGCCTTGTCTACACTAGAATTTTGTTGACAAAAGTTATGCTGCTTCAATTAAAGCACTTTAATTAAACCACTACTGCATGTCCACACTATGTTCCTTGTGTCAACAGAGTGCATCCACACTAGCAGCTCTCGCATTTACAGAGAGCAGTGCACTGTGGGTAGCTATTTCACTGTGCAACTGGCCACAGGGTGCTTTGGGAAGCATGGGGCAGGTACGACATCACATCACGGAGGTTTCTCAATCCTATCGTTCTAGTGGCATCCTACTAGACTGCCAGATGCTTTTCAACTGAAGTGTATGTGGTGGGTATGAAACTGGGAGGAGGGCCCTGTAACCCGCATATTCATTATTTATGTATAATAGTGATATTTCATATAAAGCAGGCCATGTAAGATATCAAGGGAAAGGTTATGATCTGGTGAAAGCCATTGTTCTATCTAAATATGTATATCATTAGTGCATATAAAGTTATGAGAATTGTGTTATATGGTTATCACTAAAATATGCTGTGAGTTAGGGGATGGCCCAGATATTAGCGCCCCAGAAACAACAACAAGGGAGCTAACCAATGCCTGGTCGGGTGTCGAACAACTATCAACAGCCGTTGTCCAAAAAGGGAGTTAGAATTCAATGACTCACTTGCACAAGGACACACCAGGGAAATTGCTCAACCTTGCCTGGAGACTCAGCAATGCCAATGCCCACCATACATGCCTGGATTTGTGTTCCCCAAGCACAGGGACTAAGGGTATAAAACAGAGCACAGTGATCCCATGCTTCATCCTTTCTCTTCTCCCCCATCTATGCTGAAGGCAACAAGACACTGGAGCTGAAGAGACTGGGCCTGAGGCTAAGAAAGAGAGCCTGCATGTGAAAGACAGTGACCTGCCTGCAATATCCAGTGGGGTGAGAAAAACTGCTTAATCTAGAAGTTGCCGAGTCTAATAAGGTTGAGAATTTAGACTGCGTGCTTATGTTTTATTTTCTTTTGGTAACTACTCTGACGTTTTGCCTATCACTTAAGATCCATCCTTTGTAATCAATACATGGATTCTAGTGTTTATCCTTACCAGTGAGTTTGCCTGAAGTGCTTGGTAAATCTGCTCCAGTTACAAAGGCTGGTGGATATCCACTTTCCATTGATGAAGTGGTGAACTAATTAATAAACTTGCATTGCTCAAGAAAGGGTCTTGAGCAGTGCAAGATGGTATATTCTGGTGGTACAATTCTGATAGCTGGGGGAATTTGGCTGGTGCCTTTCTCTGAGTGATTCATGACTGGCTCTGGGAGCATTCACGCAATCTAGCTGGATGTGGGGCTTCATATGCTGTTGTGCTGAGTGGTAACAGCACCCGGAGGAGTTAAGGGGAGCAAAGTGGTCCCACTGTCCCAGGTTGCACCCTGGGGTGCCATCACAGCAGGGAAGGGGGAGAATGTGTGACAGGGAGCATGTTTGTGCGTATGCGGGGGAGAGACAGAGACAGCGTGTGTGTTGGGGAAGTGTGTGAGAGATAGTGTGTGTGTGTGGGAAGTGTATATGTGAGGGAGACAGAGAGTGTGATGGGGAAGTGTGTGTGTGTTGGGGGAGAATGTGTCAGCATGCTTTCTCTTTAAGTTCAGACAGCAGCCTGAGCAACCAATCCTGAGTCAAGGGGAGGGTGACACCCCTCACATCAGCCCCCAGCTGTGCACAGCACAGCAGCCTCTCCTCCTGCCCACACAGCAGTAGCACCTGCTCTGCTTGCCCGCCGCTGTGTTCCTACTGCCGGGGGGAGCAGGGTTCCACATCAAAGGTTCTGTGATTCCCTCCCAGTTCTCTCACAGCCTCCTTAGCTGCCAGGAGCCGCATCCTCAGCAGCTCTGTGAGCTTGCCAGGCTGAGGAATTTCAAAGCTTCCAAGAGCTTTGAAAGGGGAGGGGCACATGCTTGTGTAGCGAGATGCAGGGCAGCTGAGTTCAAAACAGTGAGCAGAGCGGTCACGGTGACATTTTGGGAGGCTGGGTGAGGCCAGTTATGGTGACATGATGAATGGCAGCATCTACACTGACGCTTTGTAGCTTGAACTTTGCCACGAAAAGCTCTGTGCTTCTAGTCGAGGTGGTTTAATTTGTTGGCAGAACAGCAGAGTGTTGCTGCCAGAAGTAGATTTGTACTGTATACCCCTCCACTGTTCTGTCGGTCAAAGCTACCTTCTTCCAACAAAACTGTGTGGTGTAGACAAGGCCTAAGTCACGTAAGTGCTTTAACATTGTTTACCCATAGGGCCTGACTAAGGAAAGCATCTCTACTCAGCACAGCGCTTACTTCGCTGGGTCAGGCTTTAGATAATGTGTTCATCTAAGAAGACAAAGGAGTGACTTTGCTGTATTTGCAAAAAGTTCACCCCTCCCTCAAGTCTTGACTAGTCAAGTTTTGTACAGGACAGTAAAATAGGGTTAGGGGATGGGAATTATACACCAAGCTAGCAGCAGGGTTGGCACCTTTTCAGCTGCTATTCCACTCTGAGATGAGGGTGCCCCTTTGCACTCCCTGCATGATTGCTTTGAATGCCTGGATCTGGTATTCAAAGAGCTCAAAACCTCTGCCACATCTAGCCCCCAAATCTCCCCTTTGCACCAGCCTATTTTGATTAATTGTAGGGTCTCTTAGGGTATGTCTACATTACAAGAGACGGTGAGGTTGTAGTGTTCGTAGGCATGCTCATGCTAGCTTTAATCTAGCTAGTAAGGTTAACAACAGAAGCATAGACATGGTGATGGGGGTTGGCAACCAGAGTGCGTGCTCAGGGTCCCCAGTGGTTGCTAGTCCATGCTGAAGCCTGCGCTGTCATGTCTACACTACTATTGTTACCCCTCCTAGCTAGATTAAAGCTAACCTGGATATGCCTACAAAAGCTCCAATCGCACCTTGACTTACAGTGTCAACATACTCTAACTGGGCACCGAGGGAGTGCCCAGGTCCCATTGTGCAATTGCTATGCCCACCCCTCCTCACACACACTCCCACCATAGGGATTTAGTACTGCTAAGTGCCTTGGGCTGGCTGTCCTCACAGGGTAAGGTCACCTTCCACACTCAGACCAGGAGGGGAAAAGATTTGCATTGCGGTTGACTAATGTAGAATGTCAGAGATTTAAATCCCCAGGGTTGCAGCTGATAAAGTGGATGAAACTTTTAGGAAGATCTCGTCTGAAGAACTGGCTAGGAGTACACAGTTACGTTTTACCTATTGCAGATGGTTTCTAGAGTACATAAAAACCAGGAGGAAAAGAGAAACGAGAGCCAATATGAAGCAGTGCTCTTCAGCAGAGCAGTTACTTCTGGCTGCCTTGACAAAGAGGTACAAAAAATGCTTTGAGTATTTTTTCTTTAGATTTAAATATTTAAGAAGATGCCTACACAAGGGCTCTAGCTGCCTCAGCAATTAAATTTACAATGTAATCCCCCCAGCAGCAGAAGAAAACATTTAAACAAGAACAAGTTACTCAAGCCCCCTCAGGCTGCCAGCTACAAAAAGCTCCTTTCCACCACTCATTACAGGAACAGACCATCAGCCCTCTCCACTATATGGCTTTTGCAGCACAACCATAGTCAAGCTAATTCAGACCAAGTTGGGGAGCAAACTGCAAAGTCCCAGGGCTCCCGCAGAGAGCACTGTGCCAGCAGCATCCTCTCTCTGATAGCCAGGGGATCCAGCCCAGTACTCCTTCTGACTGCAGCTATAGGAGTATGGCCCAAGGAAGAGGAGGCTCTCAGGTAGGAAGGTCTCAGGCCATTAAGGGCTTACCCATTACTTTAAGCTCCACCCGGAGGCCTTTGGGCAGCCAGCGCAGCTCCCAGAGCACTGGGGGCAGGTGCTCCCAGAGAAATGCTCTGTTCAGAAGGTGAGTCACTGAATTCTGCACCAGCTTCAGTCTCCAAAGGGCCTTAAGGCCTAGCCCTGGTGGAGCACATGACAATATCCAATCTGAAGGTGACAAAGTCCTGGATAATGGGGCAGGCTCCTCATGTCAATGGAAGGGTCGCACACGCTGAGCTAGATGCAGATTGTTAAATAGCTGACTTGGTTACTGCAGTGATATGGTCGTCAAACAGCAGGTGGGGCTCTAAAATTATCCCTAAGTTATTAACCCCAGTAACTAATGGTGGACCCTGTGTCATCTGGCTACCTACCTACCATGTATCCCTCCTCTCCACATCACCATAATACCTGAGCAGCAGGGCCCTGCAAAGTGAAACCCAGCTGTAGGTTTTGTGGAATTGTGCCATATAATAAGAGAAAGCATCTGGATTCTTTAGCAGCAGTTTATCTTTCCAGAAACAGCCCTAGTTATTTCATGGTCGGTTACAGCCCTGATAGCGTTCCATGTTGCTGTCAGAAATGGTTTCCTTCCAACCTTGTAAGATGGGTATTACCCTGATGATAGAAAAACAGGTGACTGTACAAAATGTATATGCTACTACAATATAGAGATGGCCCAATATAGGTCCATGCCGTACTTGATAGACAGACGCAACAAAGAAAGCGTGGTTAACTTTGAGTTAAAGTTGCTAGGCTTCATAGCCCACTATCCGAGCCAGAGAAAGCAAGGTAATAAGCAGTTAAGTCGTTAACCATTAAGGCAATTCCAGCTCTACCCCATTCCCCTTCTCTTTCACTATGCACCTTCATATAGCCACCTTCTTCCTAAGCTACCAAAGTTCACCGCCCCCATCTTGGAGTCTCTGCTCCCCAGCTCATGCGAGGTATGCATGGAACCCAACTGGTGACTCAGCGATAGAGCAAGTGGGAAAATTGTCAAGAATGTTTTTGCTCCATTTTTTGATCAGCTATAAGGCTGGCTGGAAAACATCAATGAAAATGAAATTTTGACCAATAAGGAAACACGGTCACTTGCTGGAGGATTCTCTGTAGCTTGAGGTCTTCAAATCACAATCTGAGGACTTCAATAACTCAGACATAGGTAGAGGTTTGTTATTGAAGTGGGTGGACTAGATGATCATAATGGTCCCTTCTGACCTTAAAGTCTATGAGTCTATGAGAATCATTCTCAGATTTTAATGTAGTTGTTTCTCCAGAATTGGCTCTAGCCAGGCAGCCAGCTGGCATCATTGGAAGATGGAAAGAGCTGATGGGTCTAAGCAGTTTGTCTGCTGATCTTGGGCAAATAAGGGGAGCAATTGTGTAGTTTGAATTGTGAAAGTGCAGAAGTGGCCTATGGCTGAGCTATTAGCATGTGTGTATGTCATTTCCAGTTTGTAGGGACAAGGTGTTTAACTAGGGGAAAACCGGGCAAAACTTCAAAAGGGAGCATTTAAAATGTTTCCTTTGCAAAAAATAAATATTACTGAAAAATTACAGGGACATTTCTCATTGGGGCACATGTAGGGCTTAGTCATGAGCTGCTTTAGCCTGTTACTCACTGCCTGCTTTGCTGGGCTGGTGTGATGGGGGAGAACAGCTGCTGTGGGAACATTCCTTCTCTTGCCACCACATTCCTTGGGAATGGAATAGCAGCAGAACACAGTGTCCTGATCAGTCCCCACTCATATAGGAACTGATCCTGAGATATCTGGTCCCCATTTGGCAAAACGCTTATGCATGTGGGTAACTTTAAGATACAGCACCGCCTGTTAGTGGAGTTACTGTCTACACTGACCATTACAAGACACTGGACAGGACCCAAAGTGCAGAATCCAGACTTTATCTCCAGATAAGGTAACAGTCTACTCCACATGTCCAAACTCTTTTTGGCTACTCAGAAGACAGGGCAACTGACTAACCATTGCTAGAAGTGGCCTAACATCCTGAGACTACCTATAGGCGTGCAGAATAGATGGGGATTTGAATACAGACATTCCTTCAATGTGCATTTTCTCTGTTCTTTCAGCAGCTAAAGCATCCTTGATGCACTGCCTTCATTCCCGTTTTTCCTCTTCCTACACAAATCAGGTCTGATTAAAGGTAATAATTGGAGATATACCAATCTCCTAGACCTGGAAGGGACCTCGAAAGGTTATTAAGTCTAGCCCCCTGCCTTCACTAGCAGGACCAATTTTTGCTCTAGATTCCTGGGTGGCCTTCTCAAGGATTGAACTCACAACTCTGAGTTTAGCAGGCCGATGCTCAAACCACTGAGCTATCCCTCCCAGGAGAACAAAATAGCCGAAGTAACAACAAATATTCTCCAACATCCAGACGCAATTCAAATTTGTGAACATCGGGCAGTGCTGCAAACATGTTTTATCTCGCAAATTTATTTGCAACATTTGCTTAACTCAAGCAAATTTGCATATTCACATCCATCTGCCTGGAAAATATCCCCCTGGGAGGAAAATGATGCAGTTCTGGATTGACAACTTTATTTCTTTGCTTTTCAAAAAATGGACATGCTGATTACAAACACAAATCAGACAGATCTATACACCTTGGCACTTACATTCTCCTTGCCTAGCATTTGTCTTGCATATTAAGTTGTAACTCTGACCTATCATACACTGATGTATTGCCCAGACCCTAAAAATGCATTCAAAAAGATTTTAGGCTTATATTGCTGTATGCCCTTCTTTGGGGTCCGAGAGTGTATCTTTCAGATTGCTGCAAAGTTTGCTAAAAAAGATAAACTTTTAAATTCATTGCTTGTCACATTGTTTTAATAATGTTAAAATAATTTTAAAAATCTAACTCACTTTTTGCATTTATGTTGGTTTGCTTTCTTCATCTCTTTTATTGGGACACCTGTGTTGCCATCTCTCATGGCTTGATTGCCGGTCTTTTGAAATTAGGAGTTTCTTAAAGCTCTAGCTGTAGCTACTGGAATCATGTGAAAACATCAGAAGCTAAATTAAAAAAAGTTATGGCTGCAGAGAAATGCTTGAAAAATGTGAAACCTACAGGGCACAGAAAGCAGAAGGCAAATAAAATGAATCCCAGATTTATTATTTTTAATAGTCTCATGATTTTTAACCCAATCTCATGACTTGGAGTTGAGTGGGGTGAGGGAGCTGGTTCATGATTTTTGAATGCTTGGGGTTGGCAATAGTGGGACAATGAAAAGGGCCAGTTCCGTTTCACAGCCCATTTCATTTCTTGGTTCTTCTGCACTAGCACAAAGTTGTTGTGTTTGGGTAAAAATGTCAAAGCATGTGACATAGGCACTTGGGGCCAGATTTATAAATGACAGTTAGGCACCTTGGGTGCTTCTGAAAATCTCCCTAGGGCCCAGATCCACAAAAAGTATGGAAATGAATGGGCATTAGGTATCTAAATACCTTTGAAAATCTGGTCCTAAATGTCTTCTGAAAATGGAGTTAAGCTTCTCAGTCATTTAGGTGCTTTTACATTTCTTTCTCCTTTGTCTTGCTGATACTGCAAATGAATGTTTACATCCCAGTCCATACTGCAGTACATAGACCTTCTGCCTTGAGTCTCCAGCTTGAGCTGCCTCCTCACTGCAAAGCAACAGGGCTTGGACTCAACTCCCAGGCTCTGATCAGCCACCTTAGCAGGGTCCTAGGACCTGGGATCTGAGTGCTTGCTGACCCAAGTCAGACTGAGTTGTAAGTGGAAGGGGCTTGGACTCAAACGTGAGTCAGATTTCCTGTGGGGTGGGTGGGGCAATGTGCATTGTTTCTGCCTCCTAACCCTTCCCACTTGTGGGTCTGATGCAGGGAAGGGACAGTGCCAAGGAGGTCACAATTGTCCCCTCGCCCCACAGAGTGCAGCCAGAAGCAGAATCTTGCTTCCCCAAGTGGATCTTGGAGGCTCAGTCCAGCCTTATGTGCTGTTTCTATTGGCACCAGTGACAACGTATGTAATAACTAGGGTCTAGTACTGTGGCTGAGAGCTCGGCTGCCTTTCGTACTCCAGAGCAGCAAGGCTGCGACTAGGATTGCCTCAGCTACAGTGTTCGAATATTGGCAGCTATTTATCAGCTTGGAAAGCTGACGGTGAGAGTCTCTTACTTTAGGACAAAGTATGCAGAACGGCGGCCTCGTGCCTGGAATCTGTATGTCTGATGTGACCACCATAATTTGACAGAATGTGTTAAATATTTGGAGCCTCTCAAATGTGCTCAGGTTGCAATGGCTTTGGAAATGCCGTTTGCAAAGGGAGGTCCCTGCCTTTCAATGCACCTTGAGCTCGTTTTATCTTTGCAATGTTTCTCAATGAGCATGCTACGCAGAGAAGGTTTCTCTAACAGCTTGACAAGCCAAACATTTTAAGTCAATCAGTTTTCTGCCTGACTAGTGAATGCTTTTAATCTCTAGAAAGCAGGCAGGTTGTACAAATGGGGATGCAAACATGCCTTTTACCAATAGCAAAAAGAGCCTCTTGGCTTTCTCAATATTTTTGTAAACATTTAAGTACGCTTGATTTGCTTTGACACATACTGGCAGGATACACCCTGGAAAAGTGCCTGGCCAAAGCTTCACAATCCTGGACACCCAAATGACCTGATTTGCACCGAGGTCAAGGAGCCTAATTTCGTTCTTAAAGTGAAGTTCTCCCCAGCACGAGGCCCATGCACCACCTAGGGCCCACTTCCCTCTATTCTGAGGGCTTTATGTGATGCATGTGAGTGGCAGCTCTGGTGGTGATAGGGATTAATGCTGACATGAAACTAAATATTTTGGCTCTATTGTCATGACAGAAAAAAAAGATTGGCAAAAACTGACATTTCCCCCACAGAAGGTTTGGATTATTTTTTGGAAGCCATATTTTTAGTTGAAAAGATATTTTAGTGGTAACTTCCTGACCAGCTCTACTTGTTTATTGAGGTGGGACTTGAAAGAAAGCTGGGAAATTCGGACATGACTGCACCCGATGCTGCAGTAGGGTATGGCAAGTGCATTAATGAGTCCAAACTGGCAGAACCAAATACTAATTCTAGGCATTTAAATGCTGGCTGGACCTGCGTGTCTGAACATCAGGAGTCAAAACACCATTAGTACAGAGATTTTATTTTGTTTGTCTCAATGTTCTTATGAATTAAAAAACCCAAAGACATGCTATACCAGCCACCCCTCCCCCCCACCCCATTTAACTGGCTGGTATTGGTAAACTCCCAGTAAATTCATGCTCCAGCCAGTTTTGCTAAGTGATTTGGCTAAGAGCCAAAGAAGAACCCAAAGTTTCGGGTACTTTTCTCAATCAAACAGGAACTCCCAGTCTTTGGAGGTTCTGCCACAAAGGGCACATAACCAAGTCCAATCAAATACAGAAATTCTAGTATAGCTTTTATAATAGAAAAACTCTCTTCTTCTGCCAAAGCCTTTAACCATGTCATGGTCTCCTCTGAAGCCACCCATATCTCACACCTGAAAGTGTCACACCCACAAGCCCTTCCAGGAGACCACTGACTTCTGATCTCTCTCTGCATCCAGTTCAGACTCTTCACTCTCATCTAGCCCTGCACAACTCTGCAGGTGCCTCTTGGATTGCTCCTAGTCACCCGTTCGCTCAGCCCATTCAGCATGACTTGCTGATTCCACTGCTTTCCCTCCCTACAAGTGACTCCATGCCATCTCTCATGTCACCCCTTATGCCTCAGACATCACCCCAGACCCTGTGCACCAGCCAGCCCCTCTTTCCTCCTTAAAACTCACTTTAGTCAGTTAACCTTCCACCACCCATTCCCCATCGTCTTCCTCACACCACCCCCTAATTTTAATTATTAATGAAAACCAAAGCAATGGGTGCGAGAAGACAAAAAAACGAACAGGATAAGTTTGCAACTGTGATGTCCTGTCCCTTTAAATGTTTGAGTATGCCCCCTCTCCAGTGCAAAGCCTCATTTTCATGTTGGTTTCAATTTTGCTGCCAAAACAATAATGTCATAGAATATCAGGGTTGGAAGGGACCTCAGGAGGTCATCTAGTCCAACCCCCTACTCAAAGCAGGACCAATCCCCAGGCCCCTAAATGACCCCCTCAATGATTGAATTTACAACCCTGGATTTAGCAGGCCAATGCTCAAACCACTGAGCTATCCCTCTCCCCTTCACAGCTGAAAGCTGTGTTTCTATCAGCTGATAGGTTATATTTGGACCCAGCAGAGAAAGTGATAGAAATATAACCTACTGGGGACATGGATCTTCTATCCCATGAGTTTCCACTGCCTCTACTGCCTGACCAAGAAGAAGAAACAGTAAACAAATATATATATATATATTTGTTGAAAAGGCCAAAAGCTCACCTAAGAACAGAAGGTGGCATACTGCTGCTGCATTTTGCTTCAGGTATAGTTGGAACCAGACAGCTAGAGAGGGGAAGTAGACAATAAAAAGAAGAACAAAGGAATAGGACAGCAGAGAAATGGCAACTTTTATGGGTGTGATGGGTTCAGTCACAGAGACCCCCTTGGGACTGTTACCTGATGTACTGAGACTACCTCTGAGCCCATTTTCCCTGCCAGCTTGGGATTTCAGAACCCTGCCTTGTTGAGCCAGATACGTTAACTTGCTGCAACACAGACCCAGGGTCTGAACCATGTCCCCAAAGCTTCAGACTTTAACCAAAAACTGCTTAGCAAGTACTCCTGTCTCCCGCACCCAGGCACCCAGCTCCCGATGGGATCCAAACTCCAAATAAATCTGTTTTACTCTGTATAAAGCTTACAGAGGGTAAACATGTAAATTTTCCACCCTCTATAACACTCATAGCGAGATATGCACAGCTGTTTGCTCCCCCAGGTATTAATCACTTACTCTGGATTAATTAATAAACAAAAGTGATTTTATGAAGTATAAAAAGTAGGATTTAAGTGGTTTCAAGTAATAACAGACAGAACAAAGTAAGTTACCAAGCAAGATGAAACAAAACATGCAAGTCTAAGCCTAATACATTAAGAAACTGAATACAGGTAAATCTCACCTTCAGAGATGTTCCAATAAGCTTCTTTCACAGACTAGACTTCTTCCTAGTCTGGGCCCAATCCTTTCCCCTGGTACAATCCTTGTTAGTTCCAGCTCAGGTGGCAACTAGGGGATTTCTCCATGACTGGCAGTCCCCTTTGTTCTCTTCCACCCCCTTTTATAGCTTTGGCACAAGGCGGGAACCCTTTGTCTCTCTCTGGGTTCCCACCCCTCCTTCTAAATGGAAAAGCACCAGGTTAAAGATGGATTCCAGTGTCATGTGACATGTTGAAATGTCCTGTGAGACCACAGCCTTCATTCTTCCAGTGCTGGCTTGCATGTACCCAGGAAGTTTTGCAAGTAAACAGAACCATTCACAACCAATTGTTCTAGCCAATGGGAGCCATCAAGATTCCAAGCCACCATTAATGGCCCACACTTTGCATAATTACAATAGGATTTCAGAGTTACACTATATATTCCCAGTTTTAGATACAAGAATGATACATTCACACAAATAGGATGAACACACTCAGTAGATTATAAGCTTTGTAATGATACCTTACAAGAGACCTTTTGAATAAAGCATATTCCACTTACATTATATTTACACTCATTCGCATATTTTCATAAACATATGGAGTGGAAAGTCACAGTGGGCCTATTGGGGAGTTCAATGGAAATGGCGAATCCTGGGTGGTGTTCCTCAAATGTTTTGAGCAGTTTGTAGCCTGCAACACCTTGCTGACAGTGATGACTCCGAAGGCATATGCACTGCTGCTTTACTTATTGTCTCCAACTGTGCCCAGAACTGCCATGTATGCCACCATCCGCAACATCAGGGAAGTGGAGAGTTGGTAGGACTGTTTGTTGCTGCTCTATGGAAGTTGGCAGAGCATTGTCAGTTCGGACAAACATTAAATAATGCTCTGCATGACTAGTTTGTCTTTGGATTATGCAATGACCAGATCTGGAAGAAGTTACTTACTGTATCAGTGCTTACATTCAAGAAGGCTGTTGAAATAGCTATTGCCATGGAAGCTGCAGAGAAGGATTCTTTGGAATATAGTGTGAGTCAAGAAGTTTATCTTCTGCATCAGTGAGGTAGAGGACCACAGTGCTCTCTGAGAAGGCTTGCTGCGCATTTTTCAGAGTGCCAGAAGGAAGGACATATTGCTGTGACCTGTCACACAGTTCAATGGCCAGCAACTCTGAGTTGCTCCATCCAAGGAGACACCTATGAAGACAGAATCTAAGGAAGGACGGAAGTTGCAATTCATAATGTGGAACAAGACAAGAGCTCTAGTGACACTGATCAAGATCTAGCACAATATGTGTTATCAAAAGCTGGAGTCAGTGATGGCACCTGGATCACACCGTTGCTTGAAGGAGTTTCTACAAGAATGATGAATGACCATCACCACGTTATTTCAAGAGAGTGCGAGAACAAGTGGTGTGCTGTATTTCTAAATTGTTTAGTTAGCCAGTTACTATTCCGGGGCAAAATAATCCCTTGCAACTCGAGAGTCTCTGGTAGTCCACCTGCAATTTTTAGCTAGGTACATAGTGTCTTGCATTAGGGAAGTATTTTAAAGTAGGGTGGAGGAAGGTGATGTTCAGCCCGTTTACATGGTTGAGAATTCCCCTGTCCCCAGTGCAAAGCCTCTTTCGTGTTGGTTTCAGTTTTGCTGCCAGAAACATAAAGTCTCCACAGCACACAGATGTGTTTCTGTCAGCTCCCTCTGTGTCTATCTTCTTCTCTGTTGGGTCCAAATATAATAGTAACAAACAAATTGCATGATTTTTCACGTGTATAACCCCCATAGTTCCCACTGCCCCCCAACTCACCTTATATTTATTGACACCTAATGCTGTGTTGCCTCTCATGTAGACTGCTAGCTCCACAGGGCAGGGACCTGGGCACAAGATTTTCCAGAACAGAAGCTTGAAATTAATTAGGCTCCTAAATCCATATTTAAGGTGGGATTTTAAAAAAAGTGCCTAAATGACTTTGGAGCATAAGTTCCATTGGTTTTTCAGTTAGACTTTTAAGTAAAAAACAGCCTGATTTTCAAAATTGCTGAGAACCCAGCAGCTCCAACTAACTGCAATGTTCAGCACCATTGAAAATCAGGTTACTTACTTAGGCACCTGAACACGAATCTGAGTGCTAGAAGTGCGGCTGCTATTTTTGAAAATCTTGATCGGAACTCCCTGTTTAGGTTCCTAACTCGAAGGGAGCACTGTCTAAATAATAGTAATTCCAAGGAATTCTCTTCTTGGGTCATGATTCTGTTCCTGTTATCTTGATGACTTCTCCAACCACCACAGGGTTTTGCCCAAGCTGATTATTAGGACAGGAGAGCAGCCTGAGCCACAAGAATTCCAATCTGGCTATGGAGAAGAACCACTACATGCTTCAAGGGTGTCCAGTTATAGGAGCTAGCTCAGATCCTTAGGGAGAAAGGGCCAATCAGTAATCTTAACTCCTCTGATATGGATTCTCTACCTAGCTTTTATGTAGCGCTTTTCATCCAGAGCTCGTAAAGCACTTTAGAATGGAAATCAATATTATCCCCATTGTACAGATGGAGAAACTGAGGCACAGAGAGGGGACGTGACTTGCCCAAGATCATGCAGCAGATCGGTGACAAAGCAGGAACTAGAACTCAAGTCTCTCATGTCCCAGTCCAGTGCTTTATGCACTGTGTCAGAAGTAGGGCTAGAGTGGGTTGTGTCCTATCCTGCACAGCCATTGGGGAATAAGAGTGCCTAAGACAGTCCCTTCTGCCCTGTCCATGCTACCTACATCGCAGTGAGGATTGCAGCCTTTGCTGGGCTGCTAGGACCTCCTCCCATGCATGTGGGTGTGCAGGGGTGGGGAATGGCTAGCGCCTTGTCTCTGCCAATGCCAATGCACTAGCCAGTGCAGCTGAGCTGTGTGCCCGGAGAATCAGCTTGGGCTGGCACAAACACTGCCCCCAGAACAAGGGGGAAATGGGAACCAGGGGACTCATTCCCTGGTCTGCTCCTGGAACAGCACAACTACCTGCAGCCCCTGGCTCCAGGTCTGAGGCAAAGCTGTAGCCTTATCAAGAGGTAATACTGAGCAGTACACACAGTCTGCGGGCTAGTGGTGACTGGAAGTTTCCTATCAAAATGTAATTTCAATGAAAATTTTTTGTCACAAATAAGTCACAGGAAAAACCCACAAATTTTCCAGTTTTGTGATGAAAACCCACAAATTGTTAAATAATCATTCATAGGCATTGGAACTAGGGGTGCTGGGTTTGCTGCTGCACCCCCTTCTGTCATATACAAGGTGTCGAGTTTGGCTGAATGGCTCTCAGCACCCCTACAATACACATTGTTCCAGCACCCCTGGAATCATTTTCAATGTTTGGTAAAATTTCTCATTTTGGCAACAGGCTTACAGAGCAGTAGAAATCTTCACATTTTCAAACTTTTGATGAAGCTTTTTCACAAAATTAATTTTTTGCATTTTTTTACTATTTCTGCACATATCCTGGGTCCAGTATCCCCTCCCTCAGCCTTCAGGAGCAGCCGGAGAGCCAGTTCTCTTGTGACCAGGTGCCTGGAAGGCCTCACTGAGAATGCCACATTTAGGGCAGACTGCAAGAAATAGGGCAGGCAAATCCCAGTAACTGGTGGTTTACTCTGTAATTAGAATCACCAAGTCACTCATAAAAGTGCTTTTGCAGCATCTCACTGGTTAACTAGAAGCCAAACATAGTTCCCTCCTCTAGGCATTCCAGCCCTTGGCTCCCATCCAGACAACCAAGTCTAATACAGTGAGGGATTATTGAAAACCCATTTCACCTTATGTGAGTTTCTTTCTAAGCCCAAAAGACCAGACATATCACCACGTCAGTATGAATCTCAGATCTTCCCCAAATATCATGCTGTCAGTAAACTAACTAAAGAATTATTAAGAATAGAAAAGAAGAGTTATAAATGGCTAAGGAATCATATACATGCAAGTAATTGCTAAGTCCTATTATCAGGTTTGTAGCAATGGTGGAATAAACTGCTGGTTTGCACAAGTCTCTCTGGTAACTTCCAAAAGATTCAAAGGTCCTCAGTCTATATCTCAAGATGTCCCTTTTAGTTGTAAATCCACACTCCAGAGAATTACAGCAGGAAAGAGGCAAAATGGAGATCTCAGGGGTCTTTTTATCTCCTCTGCCATGTGCGCGGAAATTTCCTGTTTGTGGAAAGTTACTCGTCCAAGATGCAGTCCAGGGTCACATGAGCCTATCACACGTCCTTACATGGTTTGCTGAATCACAGGGGGTGGCCATTGGGTCCTTGCTGTCTGAGGCATCCTCAGGAAGAGCTATCTGGCCAGGATGAGTTTCTTCTATGGGCCATTGTGAGATTGGAGGGTCCTTAATGGGCCATCAACACATAGAATTTACATCAAGGCTAAACGGCTCTCTGGAGGGTGTCACCCCAAGAACACACGCATCTGAGACACAAATACATAGCCAATATTCTTAACTTTAAATCCATGTATCATCACTGTATTTGATCAGGATAATTACATTTGCCATACTGTAACTTTTCCATTGATGCCTTACATGATACACTTCATATAAGATTTATGGAAATTGTGTAATTGTGGTAACAACAGTGATATAAATGGTCCTCTTTCTTATACACAGAATCACACCCCTATTTTTATGTTCAGGGCCAGAGGGCTACAGCTGTAACTAACTGTCTTCTAGGAGGATCCAGAGAAAAAGGGTTTCCATAATGGGAGCTATTTTCCACATGTTAAATACTCAGTAACTAACATCACTTGCTAACACTCTCTTCACCTTCTATGAGATGGTTTTGCAGCAACGAGCAGAGGCTGGTCTCCCACTAACAATTATTTTTGGAATGGGGGGAAAATATCATCCACAAACATTTTAATATCCTATTGGTGTCTGCCTTCAAATTGGTTCCAAGATTGTGTTGGGGGTTTTCCCTTTGCCCTTCTCCCCCCTGGTTCTTGTCACGCAGACAGGAAGCAGAAGATCAGAAGTCAAAAGTGCAGGCAATGCGACGTTTTTTGGAGTTAGTTCCAATCAAGCATAAAACAGCAGAGCTACATGTTCCCGTTCCAACCTCATCTTTCTTAGCAGGCATAATTATACCTGCAGCACCTGCCCTTGGTCCCACCCCTTACAATTTATGGTCATGTTCCATTTTGGGGGTCATGAGTCTGGGGGCTTTGTCCCACCTCTTTTGTATCCCACGGGAGGGGTAAAGAGTCAGGTTGTGCTTCGGTCAGGGACAGGCATTTCTTTGGCCTTTTAGTGTTTCTTATACCTTCTCCCATCCCCCTCCCAACAAGTTGCTTGAACTTATCTTGGGAGTGGAGTTTAAGACAGGACTGTCCTTCAAGTGTATGCTTGTATATATAAAAATTTTATTAAAGTTAATGTTTAAAATCAAATTTACACAAGTTAAGAGGGAATGTACTGTACACCTGGGGTCAGGCTTGGGTTATGTGGGATTGCAGGTATTGGTTACAAGGTTCACGAGGTACATACATATCACATAACCAGCATAGACCCAGACTGGGGTGCGGGAGTTTTTAAAGCATCAGTGGATAAGTGGGCTCAAGTACACCACCCATGGAATGTATTAAGAGTCCAAGTCAGTATTGGTGTAGGTAATAAGTACATGGGTGGAGTGCGTCCCTCGGTTCGTCAGGGAAGGAAGTGGGTTATTTCCCTGGTCGGTGGTCTCAGTTACTCGACCTGGTACTGGCGGTGTCCCATGATGTGTTCAGTGTAGATGTCTCTGGACCACCTGATGGTGTCAGACACCATGAGCTGTCTCATGAGCCGGGCATAGCGTCGACCGACTCCGCATGCTCTCAGTACCGTCTCTCCCATGATTAGGGCGTGCATCTGAACCTTGTAGCCCTGGGCTTTCAGGGTGTTGGCCAGTGGGTGTACTTCAATGCCTTCCGTGCTCGGGCCTCGTGGAAGGCCGGTGATCTCTTTTCAAATGGCACCGTGACATCTATTACACTCCTGCTCTGCCCAGCAGCACTTTGGCTCTCTCTCTTTTCACCCCATCTGCTTATAGGCAGATATAACACACAGCGTTTTTGTTCACACATATTAGTAAGAATAAAAAATATCAAAAATCAAAGGGGCAAACAAGACCCCAAATTCTCTCTCAGGCTAACACACAGGCTTGATACTACTAACACTCCTAACTGACTGCTCTAGATAAGCACTTATTTGGCCTTAGGAACATGGGAATTGACAGACAGGATCAGACCTGTGGTCCATGTCGTCCAGTATTCTATCTCTGACAGTGGCCAGTACCAGATGCTTCACAGGAAGGTGCAGAGAAGCCAGCAGTAGCAGATGTGTAGTTCTCATCCTGATCTGATTGTTAGATATTGGCTTAAGCCCTGAAGCCTGACATTTAATATTCCTTCCAAAACTGTTCTTATTGTTCATTATGATAATTCGAGAATTTTGATATCCATGTAAATGCCCTAGATTGCTAAATTCTCGGCCTCAATGACTTCATGTAGCAATGAGTTCCACAGCCTAATTTTATGTTGTATGAAAAAGTGTTTCCTTTTATTGGCTTTTGAATTTCCCACCTTTCAGTTTTATTAAATGTCCCCTTGCTCTTGTGTTAGGAGACCGGGTGAACAGAGGCTCCTGATCAACCAACTCTAAACCTTTCATTATTTTACACAATTGTATCAGACCCCTCTTATTCATGATAGTTCCAAGGTAAACAATCCCAATCTTTTCAATCTCTCTTCATAGGAGATTTTTTTCCAGCCCCTTGATCATTCTCATCACCATAGCATCTGAGTGCCTCACAATCATCAAGGTATTTGAGCCTCATAACCCCTGGGAGGTAGGGAAGTGTCATGCCTATTTTACAGTTGGGGAACTGAGGCACAAGGTACATTAAGGGATTTGAGCAAAGTAAAACAGGAACTGGATGCAGGCACCTGAGCCCCACTCTAATGCCCTATCCCCTTGGTCACGCTTCCTACAGGTGTTCTCACAACAAATTTTTGCTGGCCTCAGAGTGCGGCCATCAACCTTTGCTGGTGGCTGCTCTGACAATTAACTTTAGAAAAAACTAATAAATATGCACATATCCAAATCGTAATTTATTTATGTAGAGTTTTTTTGCAGACACACTAATAAAAATAATTTAAAGTTGTCTCTATTCTTTACTGGACTTGAACATACAAATATAACTTTTCACAGGAGCAGACTTACTAGCTAGCAAGTCTTTTTTTTTTTAAAGCAACCAAAAAGCAAAAGAAACGAAAGGAGATAAGAATGTGCAAGCACCTTATTTGTGTTTCTATTCTGTTTGCTAGTATCAGTTTTCACAACAGACTTACTAGCTAGCTGGGAGGCTGTGAAAAGTGATATTAATATACACAAATCGATTAATCAGCCCTGGCAAGGCAGGGGACAAATTAAGCCCTGGATGGGGAGGTGGATAGGGAGACAGCAGGGGCCGGGAGTGGGTGAGCCAGGGGCCGGCACCCACCGCTGTGCATCCAGGGTCCAGGGCTGGAGCCTGATGCCCCATGACTGGAGCCTGCTACCCGCCACTCCAGAGCTGAATGAAGAGCCTCAGCGCCCCCAGGAAGGTGGGGAACTCACTGGCTGCCTGCTCCTCCAGCCTTTGGGGTTCCAGAGGGCAGGGTCCAACCTCTGCTGATGGCCCTAGGGGAGGGTCCACTGCTTTGCCTCCCATGCCCCCAGTCACTGCCCAGGAGGCTGTGGCTGCAAGAAAAAGCCCCGGGTGGTTGCATTTGAGAAACGCTGTACTAGACCACCCACCCTTCCTCAGCCATTCCCATTCCTGATCCCTCCAACCTTGTTTTTCTTCTTTGTGTATTTTCACCTGTCCAGGCTAATGTGTATTTTCTTTAAAAAGCCCATGTAAAAGCATTGTTTATTATTAACCTTTTCAAATTCCGAACCATAATGGCTGATGACATGAATATGTATGCTTAAAAACCCACAAATGCTTCCTCCTGCTTCTCATTTGCATTATTCCCAGAACACAAGTAGTAAGATGTTAAAAGCCAGTGAGACCGTCAACTGAAATTCACTCACCTGACATTTTTGTCACTTCAGATTGTTTTGTTGTCTATACTGCAGTTCAGATCTCCATCCAGTGCTGGTAAATTACCCACTCACGGTGATTATATCATAACAAATTTATCAGCATTTTAAATGGTGAGCTGCCATAGGTTAGGTATGACATTACTGTGATGGCTCACAGGTGATTGTTATCATTAAATGTGACGTATATAAACCAAAGCTGCAATTTCAAACTCTTTTTCCCCCCAGCAAAAGATGTGAATAACCTTTCGGGTTCTCTGGTAAAATTGTGAAGGAAACTTTGAAAATGTTGAAATGTTTATGAAGTGCAAGAGTTCCATAAAATCAGTGATTAATTAGATAAAATTAGAGCCTTGTAAAGTTAAAGTATTTCCCTGTATGTTACACATAACACTTAGCCCAAGAACTATAACATTTGCAAAGTGAAAATGTTTCAGTAATAACTATGATTTACTGTTCAGCCTTCTGGGAACGCTTGTATAGTACAAGTTACCTTAGTCACAGTTCAAATGCACTGGAAATGGTTTACCTGGAACTTGGCTAAAGAGGCAGTTGTTCACAGGGTGAAATTTACCCCTTAAGCACAGGTGAGACTGGATAGTCTAGTGGTTATGGGTGCTAGGCTGGGACTGATTCAATTTTGTGCTCTGCTTCAGACTTGTGTAAGCTTGGGCAAGTTGCTTAGTGTCTCTGGCCCTGATCCACAAAGGGACTTAGGCATTGCAATGCTAACCTTAGGTGCCTTGAAAAAAAAAATCAAGGAATTCCACTAGCCCTGGGTGAGGTGCCTACGCTTCCTATACAGCACATGGGGAGAGACAGGCATCAGAGAATGGGTTCTACAAAACCCAGCATGTGAGGCGAGGAGCCACCTGACCTAGCCAATAGGAGATGACAACAAAAGGGGTTATGTCCAAAGCCCACACCCTTTCATGAAGTTCAGTGCTTAAACCTGCTTGTGATCCACAGCCAGGAGCCCTCTCCTGGTGGCAGGTACCTAAGCCATGCTTGCAAGGCTCATACTCTGAGCAGATCAGAGTTCCACAGACAAAGCAAGTGTTGTCCTGCCTATTTCCACCTGATTTGAGGATGGCATTGGGGCTTGGTGTGAGGTTGGTGTCTGGGCATCTGCCTGAGACAGCAGTGCTCATGCCTGAGGCAGAAATTTCGGCAGCTAGGGGACTTCTGCAGTGAAAATTTAAGTGCCTACAGAGTTAGGTTACAGCTGAGGGGCTTTTGTGGATTGCAGTTGATCTTAGATCTGGGATTTAGGCACCTAAGTCTCCTTGGGGCTCTGGGCCTCAGTTCCCCATCTGTAGCACTGTCCTGCCTCACAGGGTTTGTGGGGATGAAGATATTAAAGATCATGAGGGACTTAGTTATTATGGTGATGGAGGGGGTAAATAGCCAAGATAGACATAGAGGCCCTGCACCACTGAAGTCCAGTATAAGCCTTATTTGGAGGATATAGGTGGTGCCTAGGCCATGTGCTGGCTCTACACGGTGCTGAGATTCACATTCGGGGAAATAGAATGAAATGCCCTCATGACTTCAGTGCATCTCAATGTGCAAAGTTGAGTTATGGTGACCCACCTCTTGTAAAGCCAAACACAACGCTATACTGGCACACAATCAGCAGCAGGAATGGGCTTTGTCCAGGAGAGTGAAAGCTGGAGGTGTTGGTGGGACGGAATCCACCCATCAGCTGCAAGCAAAGTCAGAGGCCATGGAGAAGCCGCCCCTAGGCTGGGAGTTGTGCTCAATGCACCTGTATAAGCTTGGGCCTACTGTCCATTCCCCATCTCCTTCCTGCTACACAAAGCTGGCGAAGAGAACCAGCTCTGCCAGGCACAGGGGGTGCAGGGCTCCCGAGTGCCCACTCCACAGCCAGCCTCCCCTCTGGTATTGGAGCAGCGGTGACTCCTCTATGTTGGGGTCCTTCCAGAGCCTCCCCTGTGCATGAAATCCCTCCATTGCACATTTGTGCAGTGAAAGGTGAGTCACTGGTAAGGGGCATTTTTACTGTGTTTGCATATTGTTCTCTTTCAGATACAGGCCCTTTCCTTTTCTGCGAGGCAGAACCTTGTATGTTGTTTCTGAAACAGCAAGACTTGGTTGGGTTATTGTTAGGAATGGCCAAAGTGATGCTGAATCAAGCCTTTTCTGGGCCAACATTTTCCCTTATTTTCTTTCTCTCTCTCTCTCTCTCTCTCTCTCTCTGCAGTTCTGCTCTTCCAGATACCTCCCAGGACAGGAAACCAAAGTACTAACTAAGACAGGCTGGAATTATTGGAAGAACAGTTTAACTAGAAGCAAAGCTCACGATAAAATTTATTCTCATTAGAATTCCAGTCCAGTTTTTCTAAATACTTTGAATAAACTTCAGAAAGAGACACACCCACGACTGGATTCTGATCTCAGGTACATTCAGAACATTTGGTGAATAGAAACAGAGGTTCAAATTCTTAATCACAACATTCTTCATTTTGGAGCCCAGCTCTGGGTGTCAGGAACACCAGAGTTCTAACCCCTGCTTCCTCGCAGATTCTCATTGTTCACTTAATTTCTTTGCCTCAATTCCCCAGCTATAAAACTGAGATATTAACAATGTAGGATATAGCTACTGTAGAAGGGTACCACTGCCCTCTACTGGAAGATATCAAAGCTACTTAGCTGTGCATCATAAACCTGATACCGCTAATTACAGTTAAGGCTCCAATTCAGAAAATCATTTCAGCAGCTGCTTAACTTTTATACACATGAATAATCCTTCCCACCAATAAAATATTCAAGCAGGTGCATAAGTTCCACTGAAGTCACAGACATATCAGTAGAGTCCTTTGAACTTGTGAAGCACTATACAAATTCTACATACTATTTAAGGATGTTTTGGGGATTCTCCCATTTTGCTTGTAATAGCAAACAGTGCTTTAAGGAGAATGAGATTATGGAGGGATTAATTGCTGCTGGCAGACACACTGCAGTAGCTGTATATCAAGAACAGCCTATTAGTAAATGGCCCTAACAGAGGGAGGAAGTGCATTGTTCAGTGGAAATGTTGATTTGAGCAATAAGCATTGTCACTGATTATTCTAAAGTCACACTAAGTGCATCTCTTCACTGGGATCTACCCTGGAGCCATCAAGGAGACTCAGGCCTGCATCTCAGATGAATTCTCAGGTCAGTTGTAAAAGACAATGAATTACATTGAGGTTTTTGTCTTTTGTACCAGCCCCGCTGTGTTTACTGAAGCATCTTTTGCTGAAAGAAAACTCCAGTCTTGCCTGGGTGTTGATAAATGATGACGGGGTGTTCATGGAATTACAACTTTCATCCACATTAGTTCCAAAATGTGCCCAACATGAATCACTGCGATTGACACAGAAACGCAAACAAATGTGATGCATGTAGTATGCTGCAGAGAGTAAGTACTATACTGTGTGTAGCTCCACAGTAGATTGGTAATAGACAAAGGTCAGCAATCAGTAAGCCAGTAGGCCAACTCCTCTATTTATTCACTGACATAACCCAGTGGGCGTGCTTTTCAAAAGAGCCCAGCTCCCCTCTAGGCACCTACACGAAGGGCTTAGATTTACCACAGGGTTCAGCATTTAGCAGCTCCTATTGAGAACAATGGTGAATCCACTGGGCTCCCCGTTGTGAGCCTTGACAGCTGAGCTCTTGGGAAAACCTACCCTGTTCTTTTCTTCATTCAGCCATCCATTCTGTCACCCCACTATCCAGCCACCCACAACAGTTTGTGCTCTCTGGGTGCAGCCCTGCCGTTCTGAGAGGGCTGTTTGCAGAGAATTGCCGGGCAGCAGATTTCACAAATGTGCAATTGTTATTCCTTCCCCTGAGCCACTTTGCGAGAAGGAGCTGAAATATTTATGTGCACCATGCTGTGCAAAAGAGGCAAGACCAAAGGGGCCACTTGGATTCATTCCCAACCGGGGAGAAGAATAGAAGAAGAAAGGTGGAGCATGAGTAAATTACTTAGCCGAATGAAAATCAATGACATCTTTTATCAGATGCCATTAGCACAGGCCTCAAAGTGTCAGGAAAGAGCCATCTAACATTCAGTGTATCCTAGTGAAGGGCAAAAAAATAAAATGCTTTTACTGGAAGCTCAGAGGCTGAGGAATCACTAGTTAAATAAAATCAGGTATGAGCTGCTGACTGGAGCTGAAGTCCTTGCAATCCGGTTGATTACTCGCATGGCTGAGCCCACTAAGAGCCTTCCTCCTAATGACAGAGCCTGTTAGTCTGGCTCTTTGGTTTTTGAGGTTATATACAGAAAGCTGATGAGGCCAAAGAAATTAAATGTGCTGCTGAAATGACTTTCCCCATCTGTGCAGCCTTCCTGAAATATGGTTCCATCCCCTGACCCAGGAAAGATGAGGTGGGTTCCCCAACCTTTCCTCCACTTGGCATCTTCAGCCTCCTTTAAGTTTCAGTTTTGCATCTGCCAAATACTTGTCTTTTCTCAGGACTCTTCATGATGCCAAAGGGAGCCTTGAGATTCAAGTGGCTCTTTTCACTTAACCCAAACAGAAGTCTGCCCACAGTGCTCACTGCAATGAGCTGAATCTCTCCCAAGAAAACAAGTAAGCGGCTGGAGAGCTTACCTGTCCCCCAGAAGATTTCAAAGAACTAGGTCAAGGTGTTAATTACAGTCACTCAATAAAACCAAAGGGCACAGCATTGTGTAGAAGCTATTGCATAAGCACCTATGGTTTTAGTGGGGATTTAATTCATTTACTTCTCTCTGCAGGTTACATTAATATTAGACTGGATTCAGTAACATCAATTTACTCAGCTGCTTGAGTACATTTTGAACAGTTGCCCGGGCAAAGCTCTGCAGTGAAAAGGCCACTCACGACCAAAGGAAGGAGCTTTGCATTGGCTGGATGTTTAACATACACTGAACCTTCATTGAAATGTCTAGGGCCATGGCATGTACTTGAATGTGGGTAGATGACTGTGATGGCCACCAAGCTTTGACCAGAGGACACCCTTGCTCTGCAGATCTGGCTTTGGGAAAGATCTGAATATCTGCTCTTCTGAATCAGCTGCTCAGCACTTGGCAAATAACTACTCTGCTCTCTGGGCAGGGTTCGGGGCAAAGGGGCTTCTCTCTAGCCTAAAACAACAAGATGGCTTCACTAGTCGTTCTGTTATCTGAAAATATAGCGATTGCCTTCCTAACAGAGGATACATTATGTGGAGCACATTTGTGCTTGTGTTAAAAGACCAGTCCCAGGATACCATCTAGTCAGGAAAAGGAGCAAATGAGCTAACAGCATGCACTTGGAAGCATGTAGGGGCATCACAATGTTGTCCAACTAGAGTTGTCCAGATAGGGTGACCAGACTGCAAGTGTGAAAAATCGGGACAGGGGGTGGGGGGTAATAGGAGCCTATATAAGAAAAAGACCCAAAAATCGGGACATCTGGTCACCCTGTGTCCAGAATGCCACACTGGCAGTATAGTGCCATTTCAAGGTTTCCAGTATCAGACAATTAGGATGCTGGTTTTATAATCCAGCAATATGGCCTAGCTAATTGGTGTGCTCTACAGCAGGCTGCACTAGGCGTCCCAGTAAGCTGTGGCATGCATTTCGGGGAAGTAGCGGAGCTGAGAACAATGATTTGAGTCAAGGAACTACTCCAAAGTGAGAGAAGAGAAAAAGAAGAGAAAGGAGATGGGTAAGCTGTGAAGTGCTAGACATATATACAACAACATGATGAACGGCACAGGGAAGGTAAGTCAGTTGTTCCACTTTACTCTTACTCATACTACAAGAATAAAGGGACAACAATGAAATGAAAAGCCATTCATGTAGGACTGATCAGAAGAAATGGTATTCCCTCCCCACCCACATTAACTTACTGAACTCGCTGCCCCACATTGCTGTTGCAGCAAAGAGCTTCGCAGGATTCAGAAAAGGATTAGGCATTAGGAATAGAAAGGCAATCTGGAGTTACTCTAGCTCCACTAGAAATGTTCGGAGGATATCAATGCTCCTGCTTTAGGACATAAGCCAACTGCAAACTGCTTTCAGTTAGGAAGAAACTTGTGACATGGGCGCTTACTGCCGAGCTCTCCGATGTGAGGTTTGGCACTGGCCTCTATCAGAGGCAGGACACCAGCCTAGATGGATTGCTGGTCAAACCGTCTCTGGCAATTCCGGTGTTCCTACCTATGCCACACACCTTCATGTTGGCTGCGGTGACTCAGGCCATGACATGCACTTCTTTCCCTTCCACTTGTGGCTTCTTGTCTCAAATTAGATCGTAGGCGCCTCGGGGCAGAGTCCATTGCAAGATGAGTGCCTGATATAACAGGACCCCAGCACTGAACAGGGCCTTTTGGTGCTACCAGAACACTAATGCTTTAAGCTCAGTACCAATGTGGACACAAGAACAAATGGATATAAACTGGCCATCAGGAAGTTTAGACTTGAAATTAGACGCAGGTTTCTAACCATCAGAGGAGTGAAGTTCTGGAACAGCCTTCCAAGGGGAGCAGTGGGGGCAAAAGACATATCTGGCTTCAAGACTAAGCTTGATAAGTTTATGGCTGAGATGGTATAATGGGATAGCCTAATTTGGGCAATTTATTCGTCTTTGACTACTAGTGGTAAATATGCCCAATGGTCTGTGATGGGATGTTAGATGGGGTGGGATCTGAGTTACTACAGAGAATTCTTTCCTGGGTGCTGGCTGGTGAGTCTTGCCCACATGCTCAGGGTTTAACTGATCACCATATTTGGGGTCGGGAAGGAATTTTCCTCCAGGGCAGATTGGCAGAGGCCCTGGAGGTTTTTCGCCTTCCTCTGCAGCGTGGGGCACGGGTCACTTGCTGGAAGATTCTCTGCACCTTGAAGTCTTTAAACCATGATTTGAGGACTTCAGTGGCTCAGACACAGGTTTGATAAAGTCTATGAGTCTGATGACAATGGGCCTGACCCAAAACCCATTGAAGTCTGTGCAAAAGCTCTCTGTGTCCTCAACTGGCTCTGGATCAGACAATAAGAAAAAATGGCCTCTCCCCTGCCTTCCTGGAAGTCTATTTTCGGGGCAGGGGTCTGCTGTGCAGAGGCTTGTTCTCTAGTTAGTCCAAGGTAAGAAAAGTCCAACTCAGCCTGCTACATACAATTGCTTATAAAAGTCAGTGCAAGTCAAAGACAAAAAGACTGAATTAGTCTAATCAAAAAAGGTCTACTGAGATGACCCAAGGACTATGTTAAGATTGAGACTAGAAAAGAGAATGCAATTGGAAATTACTAGACCTAAATTGGTGTGTTGGACAGTAGGTCCAGTTGGTAAATAAAATAAGGAGGGGGTGGTCTATTCTACCCTCGCTCCCTTTTGGGGTCCTTAAAATGTCTTTTGTGTGTGTGGGGGGGGTGAAATCTAGATGTCTGGGTGATGGGTGGACTGAGAGGAGAACGTCACCATCATGGCTGCTACCCCCCACCATTTCCTGGGACCTCACAATCTACCATAATACTGTTGGGCCATTGTTGTCCTGATCCTGGGAGATGTCCTGATCAGACTGGCCACCTCTGCTGGTGTCAGCTAAATCCTAAATGCCACCTGTGATGTGAGACTTGAGTTCCTTTTCTAACCCCTCCTCCCTCATGTGCCCTTTTCCTTCTCCTCTTTCCTGTCTCTCTCATTTTGCCTTCTGTCTAAACAGAGTCTGGCTTAGCTGGACAGGAGTGTCTCTTTGCCAAGAGCATCTGATCCTGTAACCAGGGAGGCAGCTAAAAGCAACATCCTAAGCAGCCCAATGCCGATACCAGTTTGCTAGGTCTCAGAGTGGCTGATCTGACCATAGGTTGGGCCTGTGTTTCTCTAACAGGGAGGTTGCAAGTGAGAGTCAGCACCACAGACAGAAGCTGCATTTTCTATCTTTGCCATTTTGTTGTTGTTGGGTTTTTTTTTTCTTTTGTGTGCATTTGTCTTGTTTTCTCTTAAGGGAACAGGATCAGACTTCAGCTGGAGCAAGAGCAGCAGCTCCAGTCCATCTCCACTCTCTTCTCTCCATCCCCCACAAAGGACAGTTAGAAATATCTTAAATACCCCTAAAGACTGTCAAATGTGTTTTTTCCATATAAGAACACTATGGCTAAAGGCAAAGGGAACAATCAGATATTGTTAAAATAGAAGCCTACTGTATACTTTCCATTTCAAATGTTTTGACTGCTTTCCCTTCTTTTGCTTTAGTAAGATGTTATAAAAATGTAAATGGTGTGTTTGCCATAGAACTAAGCAGGCCAAGGTATCTGACCTCAGCTTCCCTAACCATGTTTAACTGTTTACTGTTGCAGAGTCTCAGGGTCATGTTGACACCTTTGACTCTCTGGACCCATTTATTCCATCACAATTAACACAACAGATCCTGTGGAAAAGACAATATGTGGTCAGAGAGAAAAGGTGGCTGAGGGAATATCTTTTATTGAACCAACTTCTGTTGGTGAGAGAGACAAGTTTTTAAGCTACACAGAGCTCTCTGTGTAGCTCAAGCTCAACTCTCCACCAATGGAAGAAGTCCACTTAAAGATTCCCCCAACCACTTTTGATCTCTATACAATCCACCAACACAGCCACAACAACACTACAAACAAGTATGTGATCATATAGTTAAAGACTGTACCACAAGAATGCTAAGTTAAGGTTGCATGGGCACCCTTAATTCTGGCATCTCCTGAGTGCTTGACCTGTTCTCAGTTCTGGTGCCTGATGTTGATGTTAGAAAGAGTTTGAGGAGAAGCAAGAAGCAAAACAAGAATGTCCTGTTCCCTGCAGCCAGCCTGCATACTGCACATGCAAACAATTTTAGCTGTCAACTCTTCTGCTCTCTAACAACTCTCTGAGCATATGCAAACTGAGATTTTTCAGAAGCCAGAGAGAATTTACATTTACACAGCAAAACAGACAGCCTTCCCCCCTACCCCCCACCCCACTGCCAAATTTCATGTCTCTGCTCCAAAGTAAGGAGGAGCGCGCGAGGAGCGGAGGGCTTTGGGCCTGAGGGGCTGCATCAGCTCAGGGCTCTGGCAGCCGGCCCGCTAGGGCCTCCTATCATTCCTGACCCCCCCCACCACCCCCCCCCCCCAACCCTGACCACCCCCCCTCCCCCTGCCCCCCCCCCCCCCCATCCACCTGCCCCCCTGCCCCCTCCTGCCCCTCCCCCCCTCTCCCTCCCTTCCCCCCTCCCCCCTCCTCCGCCCCCGACCCCCCCTGCCTGACCCCCCCCACCTGCCCCCCCTGCCCCCCCCCCTCCTGCTGCCCCCCCTGCCCCCTGCCCCCTCCCCCTCCCCCCCTCCCCCCCCCCCTGGGACTCCTGCCCCCCCACCCTGCCCCCTCCCCCTCCCCCTGCCCCTGCCCCTGCCCCCCCCTCACCTCTCCTGCCACCCCCTCACCCCTGCCCCTGCTCCTGTGGTAGCCTGTGGTCTGTGCTCACTGTACTGCCCAGCCCACTGCAGGCTGTCAGTGCCCACAGCAGGCAGCCAGCAGCCACCCAGGCCATCACAGACCACCAGGTCAGCCAGCCAGCCAGAGCAGCGCGCTGCAGCTGCTCCAGCAGCAGGCCAGGCCCAGAGCGCGGCGAGGCCAGGCGCGGGCAGAGCAAGCTGGAGGAGGCTGCCGGGACGGAGGGGGGGGGGGCCAGGAGGGAGGCCAGGGGGGGAGGCAGGGGGCTGGGAGGGGGGGTCAGGGCTCTGCTCAGTGGCCACAGGCCGTGGGCTGTGGCAGCTAGGTCCTGGAGCTAGAGCAGCTCCCAAAAAAAGAGTTTAGATTTAAAAAAAATAAAAAATCTTTTTTTTTTCAAAAAAAGTCATTTAAAAAAAAGAAGCAAAATTTTTTCTTTTCATTGAAAATATATTCCCTGCTGAAGTTTCTCTCAATATTGGGCCAGTGTCTGAACAGTTTAACTCAGAAGTTTTTAAGCATTTGAAAATGGTAACCTATGAAAAAGTATGTCAGGAAATGTTAAATGTATATTATGTGGGAGTGCCAGGCAAAAGGAAACCTAAAACTTGCTGGCACCAATCTGGGACCTCTCCTGTTGGGGACCTCACCTCAGGCATAACCACCACTGACCAGGACAGTAGTGTCAACCTGATTTAACAAAGTCTCAGCCAGGTCAAAGGGCCTGACAGCAGCAGCAAGGGTCAAGGGGGGGCAAGCAGAAGTACAGCAAGGTACTGAGAGCCAGGAGAAAGGTCAAGTCAGGAGTAGGGTCAGGCTGGATCAGAGGAGGAGAGGTCCAAAGCAGGCAGGGAGGAGGGGGGAGGCAAGGTCCACAAGAGTTCAAGAGCGGGCAGGAGTTCAATAGTAGGTGTGGTTCAGGATCCAAGATCATCAGAGGGTTAATGGTTGTTTGGGAAACCAATTGTATGGTTTAGAAATCTCTCTGGGAATGCTGCAGAATGCTATGTATGTATGGTGGATCAGAATGGGAGGGTCTCTGTGGGTGCTGCTCTGAATGGGTTTGCAGGGGTTCAGTGTGGGTGGCAGTCCTGGGGTTCTGGAGGGCAGGTGTTTGAAGCTGATGCCTGGGGTGGGGGGTTTTGCTCAGGGGGCCCCAGGTAGGCTGCTGGAAAGCAGAGAGGCCAGGGTGGCTGGGTGGGCTGAGAAGGGAGACTGAGGGGGGTTGAGACACTTGGTCCCATGGTCCCAGTCAGGCCAGTGGTCTCCCAGTCTCCCAGGTCACAGAGGTCCAGTTGTCTGTGTTTCAGTCCAGTGTCTGACCAGGGATCTGTCTTGGTTGTTGTGGTTCCAGATTTGTGGTGTTGGTGGTGCATTGGCGTGGTGGGGTTGTGAGGCTAGGGTTGGCGACATAGGGTGTTGGCTGATCTGGGTAACACTTTCCTTATGGTGGGGGTCTGATTTTGCTTATGATGGGGGGGATATTAACTTATCTATGGAATTTGATTACCTGGCCAGTGTCATATGGTGAAATATATCAGTAAGTCAGTTATGGGCTGGGGATGGTGACGATGGTCCTTCTCAGCATTGGCTGTCAATGTCACCTTCCTTCTTCTTGGTCCTTTTGTTGTATTCTTCCTTTCCTTTGCTTGCCTTTATGTGCCTGTTGTCTTCCACCTCATGTATCTGGTATACTCTGGAGTACAGGTTGGTGGTGTGAGGGTGAAGCCACAGTTTGCATAAAACAGATTCTGCTCCATGAAGACATGATCAGCATTGCTGAATGCAAACTGTGCTTGGGGTAGGAGGCTCAACCAATTGTCTGGTTGGAAATTCATAAAGCAGCACAAGTATTGTTCTAACACTTGATTCTCTCACTTGGACTGACCATCAGTTTGTGGGTGATAGGCAGTGGATGTCTAAGGGCAGATTCCAAGCAATCATAGGGTTTCATTCCAAAACTGCAACACAAACTGATGACCCCAATCACTTGTGACTTGCTCTGGGAGTCCATGGAGACAGATGACATGAGTCAGCAGGAGCTGAGCCATTTCTTCTGCACAGCACAGGTGCTCCATGGGGACGAACTGGGCCATTTTTGTCAATTGTTCGACCATGGTGAGGACTCCAGTGTGCCTGGTAGATTTGGGGAATTCGACTATAAAGTCCAGGGTAAAGGCTGTCCAGGGTCTGGCTGGTGTCTCAGGAGGCATTATGGTGATGAGGGGTTTTGAGAGTGGCATCCTGGTGTGGGTGCATGTCTCACAGGAATCAACCTAAGAGTGGATTGTTGTGCACATTCGAGGCCATCAGAAGGAGCGAGTGGTCAAACTGAGGGTCTTGAGTGACCCATATGGCCTGCTAATGGTGGGTTGTGACAGAGCCACAGTACCTCTAATTGAGTGGGCCCCAGTGGAACATAGAAGTGGCTCCGCCATAGATCAAGTAATCCTGGACCTGGTGTTGGCCCTGGCAGGCTGCCTCAAGTTCCTTGGGAGGGGGCTCCTTCCCTGCAGCTGAGTGGATCAGTGATATGAGATCTTGGGGAATCGCAGTGTCCAGGAAATTCTGTGGCTTAAGAATTCATGGGGACTCCATATGGGGGGTAAGGGGGTTGCTCCTGGCTGGTGAGATATCCCGCTTTTCAGGACAAGGCATTGGCAGTTTTCTTCTGGGTCCCCGGGTGGTATGTGATCATAAAATTCAAGCATATGAAGAACAGGGGCCCTGCAAAATTGCCTCTGGTTCAGTGCTTTGGCTTGGCAGAGGTTCTCTTAAGTTTTTATGATCGATGTAGACCTGTACTGGGTATCAAGCATCCTCCAAATAGTGGAGCCACTTTTCAAAGGCTGCTTTGATGGCTAGAGGCTCCTTGTCTAGAATTCTGTTTGGCTGGAGTGAGCAACTGTGAGTAGAAAGCTGGAGTTGCTGGAGGTGCTGTTGGGGACCACATCTTTGGGAGAGTATAGCCTCATTTGCCACATTGGAGGTGTTGGTCTTGATGACAAAGGGTCATGGTGGGTCAAGATGGGCCAGAACTGGGCTCTGGTAAAGGTTATCTTGAGATGGGTCAAATGCTCATTGAGTCTCTGGAAACCAAGCAAAGGTGGTGCTTTTGCAGAGATGCACTGTCAGTGAGGCGATTTGGCCTCAAAACCGAGAGATGAAGGATCTTGTAGCTCCTTGATGTTTCAGGGTGATGGTGCCCAGGTCTGTAACACCTCCACCTTCTGGGGGTCTATTCAGAGGCTGTTGGGGGACAAGAAGAAGCACAGGAACTCCACAGAGTGGTGGTTGAAGCTGCTCTTTTCCAGCTTCGCATACAGGCCATGTTAATAGAGCCATTCCAGGACTGACCAGACGTGCTGAGTGTGTTGCTTGGGATCCTTAGAAAAGATGATATCATCCACGTAGACTACAATGTACTGGTCTAGGATATCATGGAAGACCTTGTTCATGAAGTGCTGGAATGGTGTCAGGACGTTCATAAGGCCAAACAGCATTACCAGGTATTTGTAGTGTCTATACCAAGTTTGAAAAGCTGTCTTCTACTTGTCCTCTGCTCAAATACAAGCCAGGTTGTAGCCCCATGCAGATCAAGTTTTGGGAATACCAGGGCTGACTGTATGTGGTCCAGTAGTTCCTGGATGAATGGTAGGGGGTATCAATTCCTGATGGTTACCTGATTGAGGGCCTAGTAATCCATGCATAGGTGCAGGGTTCCATCTTTCTTTTTGATTAAAAGAACCAGGGCCCTGGTGGGAGAGGTAGATGGTTAGCTGAAATCTTTGGCCAAATTCTCCTGGAATGCAGTCATTTCGGGTTCCAACATCACATAGATATGATCAAATGGCCCCTTGGCCCCTTGTTGCTGCTTGATTGGGCACTGATAATCCCAGTATGGTGGTAGGGCATTCTTCGTTTTGAAGATATCATTATAGTCAGTGTACTTCGGGGGGCAGGGAGGAAGAGGGCCAAAATCAGTTCTGGTGTTGATCCCACAGCCAGGGCCCAGGGTGGGGTGTCTACGTCCCAGGGTTCATCAGACAGTGAGCTTAGGGTGACTTGCTGGTGGAACTCAGAGTGGAAGGTAACCTGATGTTCACACCAAAAGATGTGAAGATCATGAGCTCCCAGTCACAAAATGCCGAGATTATGGGAAAGTCTGGTGAGCAAATTGTCCCAAACCAAAGACTTCTTGATGGCCCCAAGTGTCAACTTCCAGAGGCACCATCTCCTGTGTCATTGGCCCCAAGAACAGAAGTGAGCCATCTATAGTTTCCCCTAGGTTGGGGACAGTCCAGTTGTACCAGAATAACCAGGGGCAGCTCTAGCTTTTTTGCTGCCCCAGGCTGCCTTCGGCGGCTTGCCTGCAGGAGGTCCCCAGTCCCATGGATTCTGCGACTTGCCTTCGGGAGGTCCGCCGGTCCCGTGGCTTCGGCGTACTCACCGCCGAATTGCCACCGAATCTGCGGGACCGTAAGACCTCCCACAGGCAAGCCGCCGAAGGCTACCTGACTACCGCCCTCGCAGGGACTGGCAGGGCGCCCCCCATGGCTTGCTGCTCCAGGTACACACTTGGAGTGCTGGTGCCTGGAGCCACCACTGAGAATACCCAAGGCTTGGGCCATATCAGCATGTATGAAGTTATCTTCTGCCTATGAATCCACTAGTTCCCACTGTTGGGAAATTTGGTAAGACTCCCCTGGAACATAGAGGTAGAGACAGACATTGAAGTGGGGGAACCTGTGCCTGAGGCATGCCTCAGTGAAGAGTAGGGGAGTGTTACCGTATATTTGGGCATGCCCAGGCCAACTCCCTCTACTGGGCCTGGGACTCATAGTTTCCTGAACTGGATCATGCTGGAGCTCGTGATTGGCACTTGGTGAGAGTGTAGTTGGATCCTCCACAGTAGAAATACAGCCTGTGGCAGTGACAGCGCTCTTTTCCCTCAAGGCTGTGGGTGGTATCCAGCTGGATGGGTTTGGGGTTTGGGTTGGAGATGGGCATCAAGGGATGCAAGTTGGGTGGTGGCCTAGATCCCTTCCTTTCCTCACATTGCTCACAGAGTAGATGTGAATAATTAGGTTGACAAAGACATCTAGGTTGGTCAGGGCCTCCATATGAGCTAGCTCATCCATAATCTCTTCACATAGATCCCGCAGGAACTAGTAGAGCTTTGTTCAATGTGGTGTTGGAATCTAGCTACCAAAAGTAAGCGGAGTAGGAGGAGGCCAGTCCCTGCCACTGGTGGATTTTGTGCAGGCCAGCATATCCCTTGGCCCGTGCCGCTTCCCACAGCCCTCATTGGCTTGGAATGGCGAACCGTGGCCAGTGGGAGCTGCGATCGGCCAAATCTGCGGATGCTGCAGGTAAACAACTGTCCCGGCCCGCCGTCGGATTTCCCTGACGGGCCATGTGCCAAAGGTTGCCGATTTCTGTTATAGTCCATTCATCCAATCCATACTTTTTTTTAACTTGCTGGCAAGAATAATGTGGGAGACCATATCAGAAGCTTAACTAAAGTCAAGATATATCACGTCCACTGCTTTCCCCATATTCACAGAGCCAGTTATCACATCATAGAAGGCAATCAGGTTGGTCAGGCATGACTTGCCCTTGGTGAATCCATGTTGACTGTTCCTGATCACCTTCCTCTCCTCCAAGTGTTTTACCATACTGTGATTTCTGGGGGACTAATCACAGTGCATAAAGTTAAACACACACAAGTCTTTGCAAGATCAGGGCCTTATTGTGTGATTTCCTTAAACAGAAAAGTGATGAAAAACAATTTCTTTATGGTCAGGACAGTCCATTTTCTATAAGTAGGGCACTGATTGACAGTTATTTTCATGTAGTTTTAATGATTCAGCCTGTGCCAAAGCAAAAAACCAATGCAAAGAAAACCAACCCAACCATACAACCATAGTATAACCAGGGCAAGATTCCACTTTTCCCATCAAGTTTATGCACACTGTCAATAGCAATGATCATGTTCTCTTTATAGCCTGCTTTGCTTGGACTTAGCACTCTGGCACTCAATAGAAATCAGTTAATTATTTTCATCAAGAATCCCAACAATAAAATGAAGTTAAACTTTTAAGCAAAATTCATGCATAATGTAATGCAGAAAGGCAAGCTTAGCCTCTTTGGGAATTACTCAAGCATCGGACAGGAAAGCAGCAGTAATTAAAGACTTATCAGTAACACTTTCAATTGAGAGTCTAAAATATTCATTTAATTTAGAGTTAGATTTAATAGGAGAGCTTTTGTGTTCTCTGTTAAGTACTATCAATTCATTATTAAAGAAAATATTTGAGTATTAAGAGTGAGCAACTATGTCAGAAATGTGTAGAGAGTTGTTGATTGTTTTTCGTAAATCTTTAAATGAATGTTTGCACACAACAGACCACAGTCATCTGATATGTACGTTAACTGTCTTAACTCCCATATGTATGTTAGCTGACTTCAGCACATAAGTCGGAGATGGGGTTAGCCAGCTGTGAGAACACAGTGAGAGCAAGTGATTAAAAAAAGATACAAAACCTTTCACACCTAAGGAAAGGTTAGAAAAAAATTGATTCAGGAATTTGGGGCCAGACTATGTTTGTCACTGGGTCATGTCTCCAGATGGTATATGCTGGCATAGCTCCATTGAAGTCAGTGCAGCTACTTTGATTTACATCAGCTGAAGATCTGGCCCGATGGAAATATGTATGGAGTGCGACCAAGAGTATCAAAATCTGGCCCATAAAGATTTGACGTCTGATTCTCGATTGACTTGCACCATGTATGATCATTTGTGCCTGAGCAAAGCGGCTGCCAGCACCAGTTGTTCTGATCTGGCATTGTTTTCTATTTTGTGCAGGTATAAATAGACCATAGAAGGTGCAAGGCAGTGGAGAATCAGATCATAATTTTTGGAATTTTGCAGGATGAGAAAGCAAAATTTTGAAAAAAAAATTCTAAGCAAAATAAAAAAATCAAAAATATTTTTGGGCCTATTGAAATGTATTTCAATACATTTTGAAATGTTTTGTTTAGAATGTGATTCTTTTTATTTTAATTTTTTAAATATAAAGTGTAATGATTGATTTTCTATTTTGTTCTAATTTTATTTCAAAACAAAATTTCACTGAATTTTAAACTGATATTTTCACAATCAAAATGGCATTTTCAAGGGCCTTGTCTACACACGATTTGAGCACAGATTTATCTGAGAGGGTTTGAGTATGGACCAAGAGAGGAGAAGAGATGTTCAGAGAGGTGAGGGGAGGTTGTGAAGAGAGAGGGGAATGGAAAGGAGAACAAGGAGCTGAGAGGATGGGGACGAGCTGCAGAGAGGGAGAGCAATGAGCAAAGAGGCTCAAGAAACTGTGATTTGCAAACTAAAAAGCAGCCCTAATAAACTGTGAAGAGAGAGAGAGCAAGGTAGGCAAAAAGGAAATGTCAACAAACCAGAAATCTGGGTGGTAAATTTATGGCAGCGTTCAACCCCACATCACAACAGAGTAGCGTCCTCACTTAGCAACACAAAAGCACCTGCCGACACACAAAGCATGTGATGCTCTATTGACGCACACAAAGAAATACGAGGCTCTTTCAAAGACGTGACTTGTAAAGAAATTCAGTGAACCACTTAGAAGAATAATTTTTTACTGAACAAAAATGTTAGACAAGCCACTTTCTGGGCCCAACCATAGCATGCAAGAGAGGAGGTTTATGGCTGCATGGCTTAGTGCAGATGGAACCAGAGCAGATGGAAATAGAAGGGAGGGGAGCTCACCAATTGCAGTGGCTGCACATCATCCTGGGTGAATGTGAGGGAAGTGTCACTGCAGCATCTTGTGTGATGGGACATGGCACAGCGCAAGGAATGGGATCAAGGCCCCAGACCCTGTGAGGTCACTTAATCAACACCTCTAGCTTGCTGGTCTGATGTCAAGGGACAGGCCTGTGTTGTGTCACTGACTTATTAAACAACCCTTGAGTTCCCCACATGGAGAACAGGGAGGGGAAGGAAGCAGCCTGACAGGCTATCCTCCTGCCCTGGATCTTGGCTGGGGGAGGAGGGGTATGGTTCCCTTTTCCCCTGGAGGGGAGGGAGGGCTGGAAGTAGCAGGCTCCCCCCTTCTCTGCTCTGTCCCTGGGGGAGGGGTTCCAGAAGGGGACCGATCTCCCTGCAGGAGGGAGGAGGCCCGTACAGACTGCCCATGGGACAATTCTTCTCTGCCATACAGTGCTGCTCCCTCTGCTGGTAGGACAGGCTGGAGCCCCACGGACTTCCAGCCGGGCACCAGCACCTCTGACTTCCCCACTGAGTGCTCATTGGAGCAGCCCATGAGGAGGCCAGAAGGGGGGCTGCCCTTCGGGGGCTGAGCTCCCCCAGACCCAGGAGAGGAAGTGGAGCCCTCCCTCTGCTCAGAGCCCAGGAGTGGGAGTTGTGCTTTCTCTCACATAGCCCAACCCCTTACTCCAATGCCTGCTCCAGACTGCTGGGCTGATGCGAAGCCATGGGTCTCTATGAGACTACTGGCTCCCTCCCTGGGACAATCTCAGGACACAGGCTTTCCTGATGTCCTCGCTCAATACTTCTATCTTGTTGGGCTGACTCTGAGGTCAGTGGATCAGCACCTCTAGATTGCTGGGATGTAGTTACTGCCTGGCCCTCTATGAGGTCTCCAGCTCAGCACCTTTAGCACACTCTTCTGATGTTGATACAGGCCTCTGTGAGATTACCGGTTCAACACCTCTCGCTTGCTGGGTTGATGTCAAGGCCCAGGCTTCTGTGAGGTCACTAGCTCTAGCCTTCCTGGTTTATACTGACTGATATCAATGCAGACCCCTCTGAAGCTCCTGATTCAGGACCTCTTGTTTGCTTTTCTGATGCCAGGTCACAGGCCCCTGTGAAGTTATTGGCTCAGCACTTCTGGTTTGGTAAGAGTGTCTAGGAGCTGTGCGGTTACTAGCTCATAAAATCCACTTTTATTTCATACAGACGCTTTAGTAGGAACTATAGCTAATACTATTTGCAGTATTAAATAATAAATAGCAGAGATAAATCAAAGTGAGGAGGTCCCAGAGCTTCATGCAACACTTACTGTGACATCAGCAGGCAAAGTTTTATCTTCTTTTGTTACCTTTCATATTCTTGTGCTTCTATCTTTCCAGCTTTCACCTGGGAATGGAGGCAGAATTGCCAAACTGCTGCAGTGAAAGCTGTTTTCCTTCTATATTTACAGCCAAACTGGAAGAAAGAAGTAGTAGAACTCTCATGGGGAAGTTTGTTCTTTTGAGATTTCTCATCCAGTTCTGCAGCCCCAAGAGGCTGATATACTTCAGAAAAACTTTGGCTAAGTATCAAAGCTTTTGGTTTGTTATCTGAAGCAAGCTCAAACTCTGAACCACAGAGATTCACTCATCTTGTTAGATGTCTTCCTGTTAAAGAAATATATCAACAAGATGATGAAATCTTTGTGTGTAGTTTGTATGAAGTTAGGTATTTACTGCCATTGAGTTTTCATAGCGATTAATATAATCTTTCTCTGACTCAAAATATAAAACCCATTTTATCTAAGGAAAAGTGCCTCATTCTCACTGAATTTGTTAGTCCCTGTGGTCTGTAATGCTGCTATTGACTTGCACTGATGTATAGGACAGTGCTTGGTTTATGACAATTAGTGTCTTGTCTTAATCCCACAAAAGATGTGTTGCCAGAAAACTGTAAGATTTCTTTCCGAAAGGTGACAACCACACAAGGGAAATCATTCACTTCAATGGCAGCAAGATTTATAAGCTTCATCAGTTCTTCAGCACAACAAATTATAACAAAATACATAGCAAACAAGTGGAATGTAAATATCACTTAAGAACATATTCTTGTAAATGTCCATTCCATATTTAAAATAGTAGAATATTAACCAGCTATTTCCAAGCAGGACTAAACCGAGCTTCTGAAAGTGTGGAGTGCTGTTGCTACGGCTGGTTCAAGAACTGCAAAAGTCAGACATATTTTTAGTATTTTAAACAGGAGAAACCATGGCAATATTTGAACGCCTAAGACATTTTCTGTCATAAGAAATTATGAGACAAGTCCAATCAGCAGCCAATTTAAAACATTGAACAAAATTGAGTTAGTAATTTTTCCGTTTTCAAAGAGACAAAAATGCGGCTGGTTCTCCTTGGCATAGAAGCTACAGGAACGCCTCACTTAATGTTGTAGTTATGTTCTTGAAAAATGCAACTTTAAGCGAAATGATGTTAAGCGAATCCAATTTCCCCATAAGAATTAATGTAAATGAGGGGGTTAGGTTCCAGGGACATTTTTTTCACCAGACAAAAGACTATATTTCATATCTCTCTCTCTCTCTCTCTCTCTATATATATATATACACACACACAGTATAAGTTTTAAACAAACAATTTAATACCGGTACACAGCGATGATGATTGTGAAGCTTGGTTCAGGTGGAGGAGTCAGCAGGAGGGATATTTCCCAGGAAATGCCTTACTGCTAAATGAACTAGCAATTGACTGAGCCCTGAAGGGTTAACTCTCACAACACTCTACAAGGCAGCAGGAAAGGAGGGAGGGCAGACAGAGACACATACCCTGTGTGTGAGAGGAAAAAATGCGCATTTCCCCTTTAACTAGCTGACCCCAGGCTTAAGTACACTGCCTTGTTAATTAGATCAGCTTGCTGAGACCTGAGACAGCAGCAACTGCCTAGAAGCTCCCTCCCTCTGTCATGTGTCCCCCCCTGCTCTATGGAAGATGGTCTAAGTGGGGTGCAGGGGGAGACACCCTGATATTAGCCCCCGTTTTCCCCCCTCCCCCCATACAGCAAGCAGGAGTCTCTGGGAGCAGCTCCAAGACAGAGGGCAGGAGTAGCACATGGCAGTGGGAGGAGGGACAGCTGCTGCACAGGGAATTAAGGGGAGTGGGGAGCTGATAGAGGGGCTGCTGGTCCACCCTGGTTCCAACCACCCACCAGCTAGCTGCAACGGGCTGCTCTTCCTGCAAGCAGTGGACAAAACAGGCCGCTGCCAAACGACATTAGAAGGGAGCATCGCACAACTTTCAATGAGCATGTTCCCTAATTGATCAGCAACTTAACATTGAAACAACATTAACTGGGATGACTTTAAGTGAGGAATGCCTGTATTTGTCATATCTTATGTTCATTTAGATCCCCATACAGCAAAGTACTTAGAGGGGAGGGATAGCTCAGTGGTTTGAGCATTGACCTCCTAAACCCAGGGTTGTGAGTTCAATCCTTGAGGGGGCCACTTAGGGGTCTGGGGCAAAAATTGGTCCTGCTAGTGAAGGCAGGGGGCTGGACTCAACAACCTTTCAAGGTCCCTTCTAGTTCTAGGAGATTGGTATATCTCCTATTATTACCTTTTTTATTACATGTTTTACTTGGAACACACGCTTGAGTCCCATTGAAGTGAAAAGCAAAACTCCCATTGATTTCAGTGGTGTAGGACTGGGTGCAGAGACATTGCGGGAGGGGTTATGAATGATGTGTTTTCAAAGTAACTCTCCTGTGCAGTGGACACCACATTTGCTAAATGGAATCAGAAATAGTCTGTTTTAGCCACAGCTCCCTGGATTCATGCTTCAGCAAAATGCAGAATCGACTACTTAAGTTGTTGTGAGTGAATTCTCCCTCATGGAATTTGATCCCTTGATCCTTGCCAAGTCCTTTTGTCAATCTAAACCCATAAAGACAATTTAAGAGCTACACAAATCATTCTTGCTGCATTTCATTATTTCCCTCTGGTTCTAATTTCTTTGTCAGGGGCTTTGGTTGTCTAACAGAGTCTGGTCAGAATAGTCCCTTAGCATATGATATTACTTAGAAAATTGAATCCTGCACTTAGATCTGCAGCTCTTTTCCCTTCTCCACCCATTTGGATGAGGTGCTGGTTAATTTATGTGAGGATCTGTCCTCCCTGGTAATTCATTGCATGCTTAAATCCTAGTAGCAGTGTCTGACATTTGAGACACAATGAAATAAATTTTGCGTTGTCTGAGTCTAACCCTAAATTTTAAAGTGTCTTACCCTAACTATTCTATTTCCATGTTGGGAACTGAATTCTTCCCTAGATTTGGGCTGAGTTTTCAGGACAAACAGTAAAAGTGAGAGATGGGGCTAGCACACGATGAGAAAGGTTAGTCAGTCACCCTGCTTACTGCTACCGTACAGTATGTATGTAAAATGCACACACATCAGCTAAACTGCCTTGCTCATGTGCCGATCCACTCAGATAGAAACCTTGCAGGATGCCTGGCCAGACTTTTGCTGTCACAGTAGTCGATCATGCATATACTGCATAATATATTTTCATAAAAAACTCCATGAGAAGATTGGGAAGGCTTATGTGAGCAGAAGGATGGAAATTCATAGGTCACTTAAAAATATTTTGCTTACATCAATCATTGTTCGTAGCTTTTAAACTGAAGGGGCTGTTCCTCAGCTGGTGTAAATGAGCGTGGACTTCTATGGTGTCAAACTGACTTACAGCAGTATAGAATCTGACCCTAGATTGGGTTTTCCTGACAGAGGATGGCAAAAATAACCCATGAAAAGACAACCCAAATTATCATTTGTTCCTCAGGGAATTGTGATGAGATTCATTTGAATTTCCAGAGACAAACATTCGTTCCTAGACTGAAAGTAGGAGTTTATAATGGGAAAACTGCTTATTGATATAACATAACTCTATAACTCTAACAAAGCTCATGTGACTTGGAGGCATGCACTGTTGCACTTCTGCATTTGCAGTTACCACAACTGCACATGCAAATCAGGCAATTCTGGGCCCAAACAGGCATCTTGACACTGAAACCATTGTTAGTACATGCAACTGCCGTTTGTGAGATGTGTATGGGATGGTCTTCTCACATCCTTGCTTCGACATTTGGCCTTACATGCATAAATAATGTGGTTATTAAATTGTTTTAGAAAATCCTTAAGTGTTTTTAAAAGCACAAATTCCCTTCAGATTGGTGCATTGATTGTGTCTTCATTCGTTTTCCTGATGAAATTACCCATACATTACTAAGAACTCTGAACTGCGCAATGGTGCTAATTAACCATAGGGCTATCTGACTGATATACTCACTTGTACCTAAAGATTATTAAGTGCATTTTAGTGTATCTAACATAGTCAATGTAGCAAGAGAGAAATTAAAGCACACATCTATATGATGCTACAAAATCCCATTACATGATGGAGAGTGGGACATTCCAGAGGCTTTAATAGAGCTACTGTTGCTAGTCTGGACTGTGGCCCAGTGAACCTAATGAATCATTTGCCCTGTGCTCTTTATGTTAATGATAAGAAAAAATGCATAACTTCTTTCTATACAATTTCAGGAAATATCCTTCCCAAAACAGAACACCTGAGAAGAAAAACAGTGATGTTCTTATTCCTAGGTATTTTTTTGGCAGGGCAGGGGGGATTACAAATGGGAAAGGATTTCTTTTTCTAGTCTCCCTATCTCTCTTTTGCACAGCTTGAAGCATATACACAATAACTGGCTGTCCTAGTTGTAGACAGACAAAGTAGGTGATTTGCAAAGCAAGCACACCACATTTCGCAAAGTGGGTCACCCACTCCCATTATTGGAAACAGACTGCATATCTTGTGCTGTGCCTGGATCAGCCTAAGGCAGCTAAAGCAGAAGACATTTTGACTTAGGAAATGGCAATGCAGTTTTCAGATACAAGTTTGCCATTGTTTGGTGGGAAATATCTGCAATATCCACTGCCTCTATGCAAGTCCACTACTCACTTGCTCTATGTTCATAATGTCTTTAGCATACCTAGACTAGTCCATAATAATTAAAAAGAAGCTGGGTTCTAAGGACTACTCATTTGTATCAGATAGGGGTGTAAGTTAGCTAACACTATCACTGGAAGCTAATATATTATGGTCCCAGTTCAGAAAGGTTAAGCACATTTCTAGCTTTAAGTATGTGAATAGAGCCATTGACTTCAGTGGGACTGCTCACATGCTTGTGCTTAAATGGCTTGCTGAACTAGGAACTGAGTTCCACTAGGTTTTACTTAAGAGATAATGTAAAGCAGTGGGTATTTCTATTTCTTGTTTTGCAGAAGCATTTCTTGTTATTGATAGAATATTCACCAAATTCTTCTCTGCTGGAACTATTGCTCAAAAGAGGGCAGTATCTATGAATAAAGAGACAAATTAACTTAATACTTTCCCCCAGAACGAAACCCCACTTTACATTTGAAATTGTTATGTTTTGCAAAGCCCCTATTCAGAAGGACAGTAATGCTGCATTCAGAAGAATGTAATCCCCATACACAACATTTATAAGTAGGAAATATAAGCGCAGATGTGTTCTGTAATGGATTTTATGGTGCAGTGCTATCTGGCTGCCTCCACGGTAGCTGTGACTTAAAGCTGCACTAAAACAAGTTTATGAGACCTAGAGGCAAGCTCAGTGGAAAGATTACACTCAAATCTAGGGCTATATTACTGAGGTGTGGACACACATGAAAACTAACAATTGTAGAATACAGTCAGGATGCATGAAGAAATGCTTCCTTCTGGATCTCTTTGGATAATGTGTGTGCAGAATGTTTTAAGTGGACCACCTATTTGCAACCAGGTAGCATTAGTAGCCCAGCGCACAGTAGTGGCAATCAGTCTCAAAAGAAAAAAACAACAAGGAGTCACAAGGATGGGGGTTGCTTTACCAACTGTGAGTGGCTAAACATCCCCACTTTTAAAAAATTGATCCTTATTTCAAGTCTGAATTTGTATGTCCCATCGTATCTACAGTGCCCGAGAAAGAGCGTAATCAAATCAGGCTGCTTCCACTGAGAAACTAATTAAGTAAATCAGTTATTGTGTTGCTTTCATCATTAATTTGTCTATATTTTAATTGGCTGGACATTCTGCACCTTATTGTGGGTAGCCAAGAACTTTCTTTTTTTTTTAATGAAAAAGGACGAACCAATACAATTATAAAGCGCCGGGAAGGTCAGGTTGGTATCATACACCCCCAGCAGTCTTTCATAGAATGGCTGCATGATTAAAAACCCAGTTCTTGTGATCGAGATTATAACGAGAGCAAAAAATGAAGGCTGAGTACAATAAAATGAATACACAAATATAATGAACAAATGTCACAACATGAATAGTATCAGAGGGGGAGCCGTGTTAGTCTGCGTCTGTAAAAGCAGCAAAGAGTCCTGTGGCACCTTATAGACTAACAGACGTATTGGAGCATGAGCTTTCGTGGGTGAATACCCACTTTGTCGGATGAATATATTCTCATGGCATTGATTGCTAACCTAAAGCACAACCTAATGAATTATAATGACACACACCTAACAAGGCCTCTTTACAGTCTCACCACTGCCATCTTTTGTGATTATCTTGCGATGTCATTTGGCTGTCCTTTTTAAGGACCTGCCTTCCGTTTCATGCTCAGTGCTCCTTGCCAGAAACAAAGGACAATAAATCAGAACTTTGGTATACTTATTCTAAAGATTGAGGATAAGATTTTCAAAAGTCAGGGTCCTAAATCCTCATTCAGGCTATCAAACAAGAGATTTGATAGACTTCCTTGGGAGTCCCAGGTGCTCAGCACTCCTGACAGCCACATCACTTATTTAAGAGCCTAACTTTAGGCTTCTCTCTTTGACAATCTGGGCTAATGTCTACTGGAATGACACATCCTTTTCCAAGAATGGTTACACTCTGACTCCATTAAAGGATGCAACAGGTCAGCTGAGCTGATCCTGATTAGCAACTGTATAATAAAAATACTCTTGGAAATCCTAAAGCTTCCAAATTCTAGAATTTAAAGTGTTTGAAACCCTTTTTTCCAGTGAATCCCCAACCCTGTGTAAACCAAATAACCAGGAACCTTCACGCATGGAGTTCCTTCTCATCCCCAGGGCCGCCCAGAGGATTCAGGGGGCCTGGGGCAAAGCGGGGGGAGCTGTGGCACTTGTACTCACCCGGCAGCGGTCTGGGTCTTTGGCGGCATTTCGATGGTGGGGGGCCCTTCAGTCGCTCCACGTCTTCAGCAGCACTGAAGTGCCCCCTGCCGCCGAAATGCCGCCAAAGAACCAGACCGCCACCAGGCCAGGGCTCGCAGGGCCCCTGCGGGGCACAGGGCCTGGGGCAAATTGCCTCACTTGCCCCCCCTCTGGATGGCCCTGCTCTTCCCAAATAAATATCAGTGTTTACATTTTGAAGCGAGAAATGCTGTTGGTGAGCTATGGTTTCCTATGACACCTCGGTAAAATTATTGTGATGAATCACCATTGTCAATGATTTTTGAACGAGACAAATCCCAATCTAATCTGCTATCTCCAATCCAAATGTAGTGGTGTTATGGATCATAAAGCCTCAGAGAGAAAATATTCCTCCGTTCTGTAGCAGTCAATGAACAAAAGTGTTATTCATACTTTCCGCCACACAAGCAGTGGTGGAGAATATAATTAGAAGGTGGGGAAGGAACTGGCGAGAATGTAAAAAGCAAAGTGTATAATGTTTGGATTCAAATTCATTTCACAAAGGTGTCTGTTATTTTCATGTGACAGAAATCATTATGCACAGTAACTGCACCATTCAATTTCTTCAAATCCGTACTCTAACGCATTTACAGTGTATTTGAAGAGCATGCTGAGTTATGGATATAAGCACTAGAAAACCATGATGCACTGAAGAAAGTGTAATTTAATTGGAGCTGTAGCGCAAGTGTCAAATATCTGATGAGACAGTAATAAGTTAATGGTGAAAATGTAAGTGAAAGATCTGAGCCAATCAGAGTCCAGATAAACTAAAACTCATCGCCCTTAGAATATCCTTGTGGTTGATCTAAATTCCACTCAACTGTTTTTCAACACAAAAAAGTAAACAACAATTTAGGAGGTATTCTGTGAAGCAGGAAGATGTGATTGCTTCCAATGGGGATGGGTTGTTTCTGTCTTTCATACCCATACTTCCCTTGTCCTCTAACACTCGCAATCTCAGCACAGGGCTGAGTTGAACCAGGACTTATGCGTAGAGCTGGACGACATTTTTTGGACAAATAGTTATTTGCTGAAAAGTGCAGTTTCAGGTTGATTGAAATTATTTGTGAATTTGGATCAAATTCAAAAAATAGTTTCTGCTGGAAAAAAAATTGAAAAAGTTGAAATATTCTGCGCTGACATTTTTTAAACAAAAATTTTCAATTTTTCATTTTGAAACTATGTTTTATTTCAAAATTTAGCTACATTTATTTAAAAAACAAGCAAAAACAAACACAAAAACCAACAGCAAACAAAACTGGGGAGAGGGGATAAAAATACCCTAAAAATGAAATGAAAAATATTGAAAAAAAATCATTTGGGGTTGAACCAACTGAAAAAATCAATTATTCGCTCACCTCTATCTTTGAGCTTGATGCAAGAATCACTGTGTGTGGTTCTCTGGCTTGTGTTATGCAGGAGGTCAGACTAGGTGATCATAACTCACTTCTGGCCTTGAAATCTGTGAATTTGGGAAAGGAGAGGAGGTGAGGGAAATTTGTGGACAGTAGAAACACGGGCACAGCTGAGCTATTTGCATGTCCTTGGTACTCATGTCACTACCCTATTCTAAGAGTTTTTCTGCATTACAAAAATTACTCATTGCTGACAGCAGTGGATGCATTTGAACTGATGACGAGCAAGATTTAACTGCATTGGTAGACAAGGGAAAACTGAGTTCAGCTTTTTTTTTTCACTGTGGTTTCTGAGACAGCACTGAAAATGGCCTTCATTAGCAGCTAACCTGTGTTCAGCACCAAACAGTGCAGGTGCAATAACTGATGACAGCTGATGTCAGCAGCGGAGAGAACATTTGTAGTGGAGAGAAAATGTAAATGAAGGAGAACTGAGGACAAAAGGGTGTAATTAGACTGTGCAACTCACTGCCACTGGATGACACTGAGGCCAAGAATTTCACAAGATCCAAAGAGGGATTGGACATTTTTATGAATAACAATAATATGTAGAGCTATATCAGTTAATGCTAAACATTTTTGGGGGATTGGGATATGAAAACTCATGCTTCTGGGTTTGAACCAATGTCTGTCCATTAAGGATTAGGATGAAATTTTGTGGAGACTAAGATGGCCCTGTGCCCAGTGAGAATCCCTTCCCTGGCTAGAGGCGCCTTTTTAATTTTTACTCACCTGGCGGCGCTCTGGGTCCTCGGTGGCACTTCGGTGGCGGGTTCTTTGCTTGCTCTGGGTCTTCGGTGGCACTTCGGTGGCAGGTTCTTCACTCGCTCCGGGTCTTCAGTGGCACTTTGGTGGTGGGTCCTTCGCTTGCTCTGGGTCTTCGGCGGCGGGTCCTTCACTACCGCCGAGGACCTGGAGCGAGTGAAGGACCCGCCGCCGAAGATGTGGAGCGCCGCCTGGTGAGTACAAGCCCCACCATGTTTTTTTACATGGTTTTTTTTTTGTAGTTATCCCTGCCGGGGGCCCGTCGAAACTGTTTGAATTGGGCCCTGCACTTCCTAAAGCCAGCCCTGGCTGCAGGGATACATCACATCTCTCTATGTGAGACAGATGCATGTATATCTATTATTCTCTATAGCGCTAGAGAGAGAGTCATGTACCTTTATTTGCTATTTTTTTCACTGTCTCTGGGATAGTATTAAAATGGAAAAAAGTCAATGATGGTTATGAAGGAGATTAGAGAGACACAATGTCAGATAGGAAACAGTCAGTATGAAAGTTTTAGAGTTCACTTAAATAGCTGAAAGCTAAGAAATAAAAATGACACAAGATGACAAAGCGCCGGGTTTAATTTTTAAAGCAAATTTTACTTAACATTTTCTACTGATGCCCAGGCACATTTCCATCTATGCAGAGCCCATGTTAATGTCAGCTTTTGCCTTTTGGCCCAGCTCCCCTGGCCGGAGCCCCGCAACCCTGCTGCCCCGCTACACCAGCCAGAGCCCCGCAACCCCACAGTCCCGCTCTCCCGGCTGGAGCCCCGCAACCCCACGGTCCCGCTCTCCCGGCCGGAGCCCCGCAACCCCACGGTCCCACTCCCCCGGCTGGAGCCCCGCAACCCCACGGTCCCGCTCTCCCGGCCGGAGCCCCACAATCCCGTGGCCCTGCTCCCCCGGCCGGAGCCCCGCAACCCCACAGTCCCACTCCCCCGGCTGCAGCAAGGCAAGTCCCGCGGCTTCGCTATCCCAGCTGGAGCCCCGCAACCCTGCAGCCCCGCTCTCTGGGCCAGAGCCCCGCAATCCCATGGTCCCGCTCCTCTGGCCGGAGCCCCACAACCCTGCATCCCCGTTACCACCGCCAGAGCGTGGAAATCCGAAGTGCCGCCCGGAGAGTACATGCCCCACGAATCGGGCCCCGCACTGGCTAAAGCCGGCCCTGAGTGGGACAGTAGCATGTGGGATTTCATGTTTGTCTCTAAATGACTTCCTGAGTAAAAGGCCTTGCTATGACTTTTCCAATGACTAGATCTTTTTGCTAAGTTCTGGTCCTGCAAACACATCTTCAGAGCTGATAGTCAAGCTGGGGTTCCTCCTTTTTCACACATCACCTCCAGTAATTCAGGTTCTGCAGGCCAAGTTATGCCTTCAGTGACACGAGCACTGACTCGTTCCCTTCAGTGGGTCTGCAAGGGTGTAACTGACCATTCTGGTAATGAAGCACAAGAAGGAATAATTCCAGCCCACTTCCCCCATTGGTGTAATGGCTCTGCAGGGCAAACAAGAATATAAAAGGAGACCCCCCCAGGCACGAGGGTAGCCAATAACCCTGTGTTTAGGATAGTCATGGGAGATGGAGATTCAAGTACCTGCTTGGCACTGTTCAGAGAAGGGACTTGACCGTTGGTCTACGCTACTGGCTGTTGTTGGGTGGCTTGTGCTCTCTCTCTCACACTTTCATTTTCACTAGAAATTCCATCCTGGACCCAAGAAACCTTTTCAGACAAAATTTTCATTGAAACCGGTGCATTGTCACAAAAAGTTTCCCATGAATCAGCATTTTCTGATGAAAAAACATTTTAGCAAAAAATTCCTGACCAGCCCTTGATTTTACGGCTAAATGGAGCCAATTTGAGAAGGAAGATGCACAAGGATCAGAACAGCTGAGGAAGTAGGTGTCATTTTATGTACCTGCATTTTATTCCCTAACACAGTAATCATAGAATATTAGGTTGGAAGAGACCTCAGGAGATCCTCTAGTCCAATCCCCTGCTCAGAGCAGGACCAACACCAACTAAATCATCCTAGCCAGGGCTTAACAACCTCTAAGGATGGAGATTCCACCACCTCCTTAGGTAACCCATTCCAGTGCTTCACCCTTCTAGTGAAATAGTGGTTCCTAGTATCCAACTTAGATCTCCCCCATTCCAACTTGACACCATTGCTTCTTGTTTTGTCATCTGCCACCACTGAGAACAGCTGAGCTCCATCCTCTTTGGAACCCCCTTTCAGGTAGTTGAAGGCTGCTATCAAATCCCCCTTCACTCTTCTCTTCTGCAAACTAAATAACCCCACTTCCCTCAGCCTCTCCTCATAAGTCATGTGCCCCAGCCCCCTAATAATTTGTGTTGCCCTCTGCTGGACTCTCTCCCATTTGTCCACATTCCTTCTGTAGGGGGGGGACCAAAACTGGACGCAATACTCCAGTTGTGGCCTCACCAGTGTCTAATAGAGGGGAGTATCAGAGGGGTAGCCGTGTTAGTCTGGATTTGTAAAAGCAGCAAAGAATCCTGTGGCACCTTATAGACTAACAGACGTTTGGCAGCATGAGCTTTCGTGGGTGAATACCCACTTTGTCGGATGCAAGTAGTGGAAATTTCCAGGGGCAGGTATATATATGCAAGCAAGAAACAAGCTAGAGATAACGAGGTTAGTTCAATCAGGGAAGATGAGGCCCTGTTCTAGCAGTTGAGGTGTGAAAACCAAGGGAGGAGTGGGCAAGCCATTCACAGTCTTTGTTTAATCCTGATCTGATGGTGTCAAATTTGCAGATGAACTGAAGCTCAGCAGTTTCTCTTTGAAGTCTGGTCCTGAAGTTTTTTTGCTGCAGGATAGAGGGGAATAATCACTTCCTTCAATCTGCTGGAAATGCTCCTATTAATACAGCCCAATATGCCATTGGCTTCTTGGCAACAAGGGCACACTGCCCACTCTTATCCAGCGTCTCATCCACTGTAATCCCCAGGTCCTCTTCTGCAGAACTGCTGCTTAGCCAGTTGGTCTCCAGCCTGTAGCAGTGCATGGGATTCTTCTGTCCTAAGTGAAGGACTCTGCACTTGTCCTTGTTGAACCTCATCAGATATCTTTTGGCCCAATCCTACAATTTGTCTAGGTCACTCTGGATGCTATCCCTACCCTCCAGCGTATCTACCTCTCCCCTAAGCTTAGTGTCATCTGCGATCTTGCTGAGGGTGCAATTCATCCTATCATCCAAATCATTAATAAAGATATTGAACAAAACTGGTCCCAGGACCAACCCCAGGGGCACTCTGCTTGATACCGGCTGCCAACTAGACATTGAGCCATTGATCGCTACCCGTTGAGCCTGACAAACTAGCCAGATTTCTATCCACCTTATAGTCCATTCATCCAGCCCATACTTCTTTAACTTGCAGGCAAGAATACTGTGGGAAGCTGTATCAAAAGCTTTGTTAAAGTCAAGATATATCACATCCACTGCTTTTCCCATATCCACAGAGCCAGTTATCTAAACATAGAAGGCAATCAGGTTGGTCAGGCATGATTTGCCCTTGGTGAATCCATGTTGACTGTTTCTGATCACCGTCCTCTCCTCCAAGTACTTCAAAACGGATTCCTTGAGGACCTGCTCCATGATTTTGCTGGGGACTGAAGTAAGGCTGACCGGCCTGTAGATCCTTGGGTTCTATTTCTTCCCTTTTTAAAATATGGGCACTATATTTGCCTTTTTCCAATCGTTTGGGACCTCCCCTATTGCCATGAATTTTCAAAGATAATGGCCAATGGCTCTGCAATCGCATCAGCCAACTCCCTCAGATCCTTGGATGCATTAGATCTGGACCTATGGACTTGTGCATGTCCAGCTTTTCTAAATAGTCCTTAACCTGTTCTTTCATCACTGAGGGCCGCTTACCTCCTCCCCATACTGTGTTGCCCAGTGCAGCAGTCTGGGAGCTGACCTTTTCTGTGAAGACTGAGGCAAAAGAAGCATTGAGTACTCCAGCTTTTTCAACATCATCTATCATGTTGCCTCCCCCATTCAGTGAGGGTCCCACACTTTCCCTGACCTTCTTCATGTTGCTAACATACCTGTAGAAACCCTTCTTGTTGCCCTTCACATTCCTTGCTAGCTACAACTCCAATCGTGCCTTGGCCTTCCTGATTACACCCCTGCATGTTCAAGCAATATTTTTATACTCCTCCCTGGTGCCTGGTCATCTGTCCAAATTTCCAGTTTTTGTAAGCTTCCTTTTTGAGTTTAAGCTCACCAAAGATTTCACTGTTAAGCCCAGGGCCGCCCAGAGGATTCCAGGGGCCTGGGGTGTTCGGCGGTGGGGGGCCCCGGTTTGGCGGTAATTTGGAGGCAGGGAGTCCTTCCACTCCGGGATCCGCCGCTGAAGTGCCCCGAAGACCCGTAGCGGGGGCTCCCCACTGCCGAATTACCACAGAAGCGGGACCCACCGCCGAAGTGCATCCGGGTCTTCGGCGGTAATTCGTCGGTGGGGATCCCCGCCATGGGTCTTCTGGGCACTTTGGCAGCGGGTCCCACTTCCGCAGTAATTTGGCGGCGGGGGGTCCTTCCGCCCTGGAGAGGAAGGACCCCCCCCGCCGGCAAAGTCTGGGAGCGGAAGAAGCTCCAGGGGCCTGGGCCCCGTGAGAGTTTTCCGGGGCCCCTGGAGCGAGTGAAGGACCCCTCTCCAGGGGTCCCGAAAAACTCTTGTGGGGGCCCCTGCTGGGCCCGGGGCCTGGGGCAAATTGCCCCACTTTACCCCCACTTTTCTTTCTGCACATCGGGATGGTTTGTTCCCGGTTTGTAACCATCGCAGACGGTTGTTAGCAAATCTATCTGTTTTTTGTGCAACTCCCCATGAAATCCTGATGTAAGTTATCAATGGGAAGGAACGATGTGGTCTCCTCCCCATCTGTTCACTTCACACAGTTGTACACACACACACTGGGACAACTGTTAGTCTCTCCTCAGTGCCAACAGATGTGGGGCGGTAGGGGAAAATCCGAGGACAGCGGGAGGGCCATGGGTCAGCAGGGGCTGAACTGCTCTTTGGCAGGATCAGGCCACTGATAACAGACCCACACCTTAAAATCACCCACATATTTAAAAAGTAGAGAGACCCATATTGTGCCCGCCCGTAAGGCAGGCCTGCAGGACAATAGGAGTGAGTAGGATCACACACACACACACACACACACCCCTTGCAACCATTAGGGCTTTCCAGAGCCGTGCTCCTCAGGGCCAAGGGGGAGGGAGTAGGTGAAGCCATGGCTGAGGCTCCAGCCTTTCCCCATATGTGATCCAGTGGAGCTGGCCGGCTGTGCTGCACCCTGTGCTTGCACCGGTTCTCAACTTATTTATCACTGTGGGCTGCATATGTGGGCCACAGGTTGAGAACCACAGACCCTCCCCTCTTCTCCCACTCCAGACCCCTATGCCCAGCACCTCCCACTCAGAGACCCCTCCACTGAGTGGGGCCAGGAGCAGAGCTGGCATCCAGGACACCAGGTGTGGGTCCACGAGTGGAGCCCCATGTAAAACCTGGGATGCTGCAACACTTGTGTACACCCCTAGATCCTGTGCTTATGGTGCCCAGTGCCCCCGACTCCCTCAAACCTCCTCAGAGATCCACTCTCCTGCCCCTGTCCCACTCACTGGCCTGCAGCTGGCAGGAGCACTTCAGCAGGGCTGCCTGACACTGTCTCCACCTCAGCCAGCCCTGCCTCCTGCCAGACCAGAGTGGCAAACCTAGAATATTTTTAGCACAGACCTGGGCCACATGCCTGCAGGGTGAAAGCCACTGTCCTAAAGGCACAATGCCTGGTGGTATTGCCCTGAGGGCAAGGCACCCACAGACCACCCCTGAGAATATCAGGGTTGGAAGGGACCTCAGGAGGTCATCTTGTCCAACCCCCTGCTCAAAGCAGGGCCAATCCCCAGACAGATGTTTGCCCCAGATCCCTAACTGGCCCCCTTGAGGATTGAGCTCACAGCCCTGGGTTTAGCAGGCCAATGCTCAAAGCACTGAGCTATGCCTGCCTGCCTGCCTCAGGGGTCTCAAACACGCAGCCTGAGTTATTTCCTGCAGCCCACCACAGGCGCCGACTCCACTGGCAGCCAAGCTCCACTCACCCCCCACCCCTTCTCTTCTCCCCTGAGCGCGTCAAATGCCCACTCCGCTGCCTACCTCCCAGCGCGTCCCGCCTCCAAACAAACCATTTGGCGGTGCTTCGGACTTTCCAGGAGGGAGGGGAGAGGAGCGGGGACATGGCATGCTCGGGGAGGAGGCAGAGAAGAGGCAGGGATTTGGGGAAGGGGTTGGAAGAGGCAGGGCAGGAGTGGGGCCTCATGGACCAGACAAACGGTCTGAGGCATGAAGTTCAGCATGTCTGATTCTTTGCTGTGGGTAGTCAGGAAGAATGTTTGTTAAAAGTGGCAACGTATTTTGTATGAATAGTTACTTTAACAAGTTCCTGCCATTACCGCTATCTTGATAGTCTGCTAGAGTAGATCATCATCAATGTTACTGACCACATAAGGAATAGTTACAGGTGTTTATATTTTATTAAAACCCCTCTTCACATTACAGTTTTTAAAAAGTTAATACATTTTAATAGCATACTATATTAACAATTTTTTCATTTTTGACTTGACTTTTGTATCGTTGTATGAAAAGGTTTCAGTGATGCAGTCCTCAGGCCAATGTACTAGTCCTCATGTGGCCCTCGTGGTGATTTGAGTTTGAGATCCCTGCCTTACACAGGGCTGAAGCCAAAGGCACAATCAAGCCCCTAAAGAATATCAATGAAGCAATCAGCGAATGAAGAGAGAGCAGCAGCTTTCAGAGATGAGTCTGAACAAACTCCCTCTCCCCACAATCCAAGCAACCTTGAATGCCAGAAAACACCGGACGCAGATCCTAACATTGCAGCTCTCTAGAACTGACCAATATCCCATTATTCTGCAGTACAGAAACCCTCCTAAGGACAATCTGGCTCCCTGGAGTGGCGCAAATGTTGATGAGCTTATGATTGAATACGTAAAACTCCACGAGATACTGGCAGTGAATCTTCACAACTAAAGCTGCAAAACCGCTTCACCAGAGCAGGAGCCTCTCTCATTATATCAGATGACAAATGGATCAAGCTACTTTGAAGCACGTTGCAAATTATATCACATTCATGCATAATGGAAATAAATCTCAGTAACTTACTCTGATGCAATAGACAAGATCTGATCAAAACAAAAGTGGTAAAAAATCCAAGTTATAGGGAATATGTAGCAATTTTCTTTCCCTAGGATCATATCAGTCCAGCTAGATTACTGCCTGCTGTCTAATTAAATGAACATTCGCTCATAATGTACAAAATACATTTTGAATCAACCTGCTCAAAATGTAACTGTCGTGTGCCCCATGGATTTATTTTAATCTCTTTCTCTGGGAGAATATTAATGCCCTTTAATTGATAGGCTCCCAAAATTTCCTTATCAGTCAGCTACCTCCTTCTTAATCTTTTAAAAGGTATTTAAGCAAGAAAACACGACAGGGACTTTCTTATCACTCGTTAATACAGAGGTGTCATGCTTCTTCTGTGGAGCGGGCTGAATTAGATTTCTGTATCATAGATTGTGGGGCTGGGCTACAACAGTAGGGCCATATTCTGCCTTTGGTCCATAGCAGAACTCCCACTGCTGCCTGTTCAAGGGTGTCAAGGCTGATTCCCCACTCTGGCACTTCGAGTGCAGAAGGTGGGGTCCACAAGGATTCTAAAAATTAATACTGGCCACTCCAGACTGCTATTAAACTCCCAAGGTTACAGCTTTTCTCTAAACAAAAGAACGAGGAGTCCGGTGGTACCTTAAAGACTGACAGATTTATTAAGGCATAAGCTTTTTGTGGGTAAAAACCTCACTCCTTCAGATGCTTTTCTCTGACCTTGGATTGGTAGATGCTGCCACCACCCAAGTGCATAACCCCTCTGAGAGCTGAGGAAGGTGCACTTGGGAATTCCTCCCTGTGGGGTACCCTCAAGCCCTTTCACCCCCCACCGGGGAAGAGCTGAGAAAGAAAAAGAAAAGGAAATCAGCTGTTGCCACCAGCTGATTAAACAACACGTGTGCAAACTCTTAAGACACAAAAATCCAATTCCGTTCTTAAAAAAGGTAAATGTTATCAATAAAAAAAAGAAAGAGAATACATCCGGGAACTCAGGCTATTGCTAGATTTTAAAAGAGCAATTACAAGAATTAAGCACCAGGATTTGCTTTCTTGAGGTCCAGGTTAAAGGTTACAAGCAAAACAAAAGCACCGGAGGTTAGCACAGAGCAGTCCAAAAGCCATAACGAAATAAAAGGGATAAATCCAAATTGTGTCTTCCTAGACATTTCCTGATCTACTTACATATCTGGGGTTTTAAATGAGTAGTTTCTAGGTATGATACAGATATTTTTTCCATATATGGCCCAAGCTCTTACAGAATAACTGCTGTCCTGTTCACCTCTCCCTGGGAGAACAACAGATAGACAAAATGGGAGTCTTTGTTCAATTTTAAAAAGTTCTAGCCTTCCCATTGGCTTTTTTAGAAAGGGGCCCACTCACTTCCTTTTACCTCTGCAGAGCAGTTGAGACTTTTTAACCCTTTACAGGTAGAGCAATTAGAGAACAGCTACTAAGAGGGATTTTATAGCTACTGGCTGGCTGGGTGTCCATAAAAGGGAGCTCCCCCCTGCCTTCATTTATCACAAAGGGTAAAACAGGATCTTTGCGCAATAACTAATATTTTGCTTAGGAAAATAATTGTTGCATTAGTCGGCATTTAGTGGAAAACATGAAGACGGCTCCTTTAGGATCATTATTGTTTCTGGCCTTTGTTTCAGCTGCAGGCAGGAAAACCAGGAATGTTTGATAAATGCAAAGTAATATACAATGGGAAACATAATCCCAACTATACATATAAAACGATGGGGTCTAAAGTAGCTGTTACCACTCAAGAAAGAGATCTTGTTGTCACTGTGGATAGTTCTCTGAAAACATCCACTCAATGAGGAGCGGCAGTCAAAAAAAAGGATCAGAATGTTGTGAATTATTAAGAAAGTGATAGATAATAAGACAGAAAATGTCATATTGCCTCTTGTAGTGAGGCGGCCTGGCTCCCAGCCACACCTGAGAGGGCCGAGCCGGAACAGCCGCCTCAGTGGGCGGAGTCACCGCTGCCTGTCCCCACCCCCCCGGAAGTCAAGGGGCGGGACAGGAAGTATAAAGGCCCGGCCCCAGCGGCCAGTTGCCACCCGGCCGCTGGAGAGGACAGACGCTGATGTCCGAGCTCCTGTTGGGCCAAGCCTTCCCCGAGCCCGGTACCCCGAGGAGCTGCCTGAGCGTCCCCTCGCCCCGTGTCCTGAGGAGCAGCCTGACCTAGCCAGCACCCAGTGCCCTGAGGAGCCCATGGTGTGGGACACGGCGGAGGACGCCAGAGATGAGCAGGTACCCATGGAGGGGGAGATGGGAAGTAGCCCGGGGGTAGCCCGGGGGTAGCTGACCCCAGCTGACCTACAGCAGATTTTGAGCCAATGTGGGTGTGTTGCGGTCAGGACACCACCAACACAGCAGCAGACTAACTGCCGCTGCTAGGGCCCCGGGCTGGGGCACAGTGGAGTGGGTGGGCCTGTGTCCCCCCTGCCACCCCACTCACGGGTGGCAGTCTCCCCCTCACACCAACGCTCAGGCATAGAAGCCTGGACTTACCAGTTGTTGCTCAGCCCCTGCCTGAGGACCTGAGCCCCTGAACTGCTGCTTGTTTGCTCAGCCCCTGCCTGAGGGTCTGAACCCTCGAAGTGCTGTTTGTTGCCCCGCCCTGACCTAGGGCTTGAGCTTAAATTGCTGTTTTGTTTGCTCAGCCCCTGCCTGAGGGTCTGAGCCCAGAACTACTGCCTGTTGCCCCGCCCTGATCTAGGGCTTGGACTTGAGATACTGAACTGTTCACCCAGCCTCGTGTAGTGAGGCGGCCTGGCTCCCAGCCATACCTGAGAGGGCCGAGCCCCCACACTGGACCCTTACACCTCTATATAACTCCATGGTATGCCCACATCTTGAATACTGTGTGCAGATGTGCTTGCCCCATCTCAAAAAAGATATATTGGAACTGGAAAAAGTTCAGAAAGGGGCAACAAAAATGATGAGGGGTATGGAATGGCTTCCTTATGAGGAGAGATTAATAAGACTGGGACTTTTCAGCTTGGAAAAGGGACGACTAAGGAGGGTATGATAGAAGTGTTTAAAATCATGACTGGTGTGGAGAAAGTAAATAAAGAAGTGTTATTTACTCCTCATAACACAAGAACTAGGGGTCACCAAATGAAATTAATAGGCAGCAGGTTTTTCACACAACACACAGTCAACCTGAGGAACTCCATGTCAGAGGATGTTGTGAAAGCCAAGACTATAACAGGGTTCAAAAAAGAACTCGATAAATTCATGGAGGGTAGGCCCATCAACAGCTATTAGCCAGGATGGGCAGGGATGGTGTCTCTAGCCTCTGTTTGCCAGAAGCTGGGAATGGGCGACAGGGGATGGATCACTTGATGATTTCCTGTTCTGTTCATTCTCTCTGGGGCACCTGGCATTAGCCACTATCAGAAGACAGGATACTGGGCTAGATGGACCTTTGGTCTGACCCAGTATGCCCATTCTTATGATATTATGTACTGTATTGGATACACTGCTGCTCTTTCATACTCTTAAGTATAGGAAAATGTTGCTGTATCAGATCTCACTGCACACTATGGCCGTTCTTATGTTCTTATGTTATGTTAGGAATGGCTCCTTTCTCTCCTTGTAACATCCTCCCCCTCTATTCCTTCTCCTGAGCAGGTGGGAACAGACAGCTGCCAAGTGAACAATGCAATAGGAGTCAGAGAAAGGAAGGACATCACTGCAATGTGATCACCATAGGTGGGACATTTTTGTTGAGCTGGCCCACTCTCAGTGCTCTACTACCCTCACCATGGCATCCAGCAGCAATGTAATCACACGTTAGTGGAGGTTTCTGATAAAATTAATGTGGACATTTCAGTTATCAGCATTAGGTCTCAGCATTAACAGCTCACTCAGCAGTAAATTGGGCCAGATTACCTATCTCTTACAACTATTATTTCAGGATCACTTTTCAAATGTGCCCAACTCCTATAGGCTTCCAAGGGGAGCTGGGCACCTCGTTCCCTTACTCCCTATTAAAAATCCCAGTTTCAGTCTACCTACTGCAGAATCAGTCAGAGAGCATGGCACTGGTGCACATTCAGAAGATTTTCTTTGTAGCCAAGAGTGCTATAAGTTTACATTTCCTTTTAAATTAAAATTTGTGTTTTGCATAAGAACATAAGAACATAAGAAAGGCCGTACCGGGTCAGACCAAAGGTCCATCTAGCCCAGTATCTGTCTACCGACAGTGGCCAATGCCAGGTGCCCCTGAGGGAGTGAACCTAACAGGCAATCATCAAGTGATCTCTGTCCTGCCATCCATCTCCATCCTCTGACGAACAGAGGCTAGGGACAACATTCTTACCCATCCTGGCTAATTGCAGAATTTGTAACTGATGGGAAGACCAGAAGGCTCCATCAAAGGTGCTTGTTGATAGTTATAGTCAGGTAGCTAAGCATGCCCTCCAGCAGATATGCACTAAAGACCAATAACAACAGTATTGCGCATGTATACAGAAGTTTTTACTTGGAGAATCCCCAGATGTACAACAGCCTAGGACAAGAGGTGAAGAGGAACAGTGTAGCTACTGAAGTTTCAGGGGGATTTAAGGCCAGCAGGACGTAGGCAGCTGGTTGCAGTCTGGATAGAACACCAGAGCTATCCTCTCTGTACAGGGGGATCTTCATGCCAACTTCCATCCGTTAGGATCATTGTCATTTACATTACAGGTGCTCCAAGAGGCCTGTTGTACTAGACACGCTGTACAGTTTGACACAGTCACTGACCTAAATAGGCAATCCAGATTCAGGGTGTGTCTACATGGCAGCGGGCGGTCTAGTTTCCAGCTCGGATAGACATACACAGGCCAGCTTTGAGCTAGCTCACTAAGCATAGCACTGTGGCTGTGGTGGCCGAGGCAGCGGCATGGGCTAGCCACCCACCTACTATCCCATCTGCAATTGTAGGTATGCCCTCAGGCAGCTAGCCCGAGCTGCCATGGCTACACGGCTATTTTTAGCATGCTAGCTTGATCAAAGCTAGTGCACGCACCTCTTCCCAAGCTGGAGATTATACCTGCAGCTGTAGTATGGACGTATCCATAGGCAGGTGGGGAGACAGGGGCACAGTGAGAGGTGACTTGCCCAAGGTCGGTATCAGAGCCAGGAATAGAGAACCTAGATCTCCTGGGCCGTATCTCGGTGTCCAATGCACTAGGCCACACTTCCTCTCTAACTGTCAGTCAGCCTCAGACTGGCTCAACAGTTCATTCATTCTCCTGAGGGAAGAGAGACCCCAAGTGAATCCTTGGCATCACTCTTGCAGCACACTGTATTCCCATTGAAGATGTCCCATACTTTGTCACACTGGACTCTGCCTGACTCGTGAACAGTGACAAGCTCCCAACTTAAAGGAGAGTGATTGTAAGAGTGCACACCCTGGTGGGCCTGATGACAATGATTACACACTGCTTTCATTTACATCTATTTATTTTTAAACAATTCAGAAAGAGTTATTCCTTATTTTATTGAAATCACCCTGCCCAGGGCACCTGGAGAAACACAAGCAGAAGAGGAATATCATAATTTTAATACATTAATGTGCTTGTTAAAGGTATTTAAAACATTTCAGGCATTTTTAATGGACAGGCTATTATATAACTTGTGAAAACTGGCAACAGGTATTTCAGATGATGATTAACTTGTTACAAGGTGAATTTGCCAAAGAAAGGTGATGTAGACAAAGTACATCTTTAAAATGTACAATATTTCTTTCCTCCCTTAAAATGCACAGAAGCTTTAGGGTTAAAGTATTATCTAATGTTTGCAGTTTAGCATTCAATAAAGTTGTTGAAAGCAAAGTCCGTTTTGTTTTCTGTAATCATATGAAAGAGTACAGAACTAGTACCACTAATTTTATTGGCATCTCTTAGCCTTCACTGAGCTTCTACTCCCCAAAGGAGTAGAATTAATATTCAAGGACAGGAATATAATATTTTAGTGATGCTCAAGAGCAAAACCCATTAACAGTTATAGATTCTGCTTTGTGGCCCTGAACTAGGGCACAACCAGTGTGTGCTATTCTCGTACAGTATATCAAGACTTTCAGTGTTGCTATTGTTGGTGTCACTAGGCGTAGCTACCAGGTAACTCGGGGGGGGGGGGGTGGAAGACCACGAGTGTCGATGAAGCCCCCCTGCTCTGGGTCTAAGTGAGCCACAGGAACTCCATCTTGTGAACTTTAACCAACCTGCTATGCTAATAAAAAAAAAAAAAAAAAGAGCTCTTTTTTTGCAGCAGCAGCAGCCTCTCTCTCAAACTAGCAAAAGTAGAGGAGGAAGGGGAAGGGGGGGGAGAAGGCATGTGCTGTGCTGCTGCCACAGATAACCATAAACCATAATAACTTTTCTTTTTTAACAAGCTATAATATAATGTGTGTAGCAGTTAACAAGGAGGGGGGGAGGGGGAGGGGGAAAGGAACAAACAAACAAACAACAGCAAAAAGAAAATAAAAAAAGTTGTGTTTTTGTTTTTGTTGATACTTGTATTTGAGATACTGCTGCCTCTGCTTTGCTTTTCAAAAAAACTTGGTTTTTGTTTTTGGTGTCAATCAATGTGTGCAATTTTGCACCCACACACCCACCCTGCCTGCCCACCTCTCTGGCCGGGGGCCGCATTGCTATGTATCAGTCCTGTTTTCTATGAGGGTTTTTGCCAAGGCTGTATTTAAAATGTTATAGAGGTGAGCAGTAAAATCCAGTCCTTTGTGCCTTATCTTCTTCAGTTCCTTCAAAGGGAACATAGTTAGGCCAATGCTGGGTAGCTTTGAAAGCCACTCCTTAAAGAAGAATAAAATCATAGTTCCACCAAGACTTTATCTTTGTGATTCAACAAAAGAATTATGCTTTCAGTAGGTTAGTGGTGGATTTGAAAACGGTGTTGGAATTGTAGGCTGTCACTTTAATTTGTAAGGGGTTTTCTGGTCCTGCTGGCAGGGTAGGGTGTTCTGGAAGGAAATGTGCAGAATCAGTCTGGAAAGAACCAGCCTAGAACAAGGCAGGGGTGTGTGAATTGTGCCTCTGTTTTAGGGAGCAGTCTGCTTTCTCTCTTCTCTCTGTTTTTAGTTACTGTGTGTTATTGTTCTGGACTCTAAGGATAGAAGTAATGTTATGTTGCAGCCTTTCAGAACAAATATTTGATGCTTTTCCCTAACTTCTTTGTGTGTATGCCATGAACATAACAAAGCACAGCTGTTAAATTAATCTTTCCCATGAACAAATTGGGCCCAAATTTTTATCTCACTTCTACCAGGCTATATCAGGAATAACACCACGTAAATCAATGAGCCTGTGTGTGCTTAGTGCCCACCACTGTGTCACTGTAAAAGGACCACTCACGTGAAGGCCAAAGTGGTGTAAAGAGACCAGTGGGCAAGTGAGATTCAATCTCGACAGGTTGACAGAGGTGTAAAACTTGTGTGAGATCAGAGTTTGGCTCAATGTTTCAAATGTATCATCTGCTAGTAAGAGGACATATTAAAAAAGCAGAAGAACAGCTTCTGAAAATGTTGCAAAGAAATCTGTTTGCGTTGAGAAAGAAAAATATGCTGACTTTGCTTTGAGTTTGCTTCTTCAGGGCATATTCTAAATGGAGAGGGATATATCTCATAAAAGGGAAAATCAAAGCCACAGAGAACATGGATGTCACCAAAATGGATTCTGAGATGGAATCATTTGGAGTTTTGTTAAACTCTCATGGAAGATTTATACCAGATGTATCTACAGCAAGAATAGTCAAGTCTCCATTGCTATAAAAAACTGTAACGTGAGTGTGACCTGAAAAGCAAAATAAGGCTTTTGAAGAAGCAAAAAAGCACAAATGGGTCATACATAATATTCCCTTTATAAATAGTTTATAAAGGGTTAATAAATGATTAATAGGTGTTTTAAGCACGTGAGTTGTATGTGGCAGTATAGATGGTTGTAAGCCTATCAGCAGAATGTGTTATCTATAGCTATAAGCCATATTTATAAAAAACCTATTGTGCTGTCGGACTTTATAACAATTAATGGACCATCTGTTTAAACATCTGTTAATCTCTTATTAATCCTTTATACCTGGACCAGTAATATAAAGTGTGACTCAAACTGGTGAAAGTCAAGTACATTTTAATGCAGAGCTTCCCTTACAGTTTAACATGAGATGCTTCTCCAATAACAGGAAGAGCTCTTTAATTTTGCACTTTTGCATCCAGGCTTCTTACCTGAAGGACATTCACCACTTTTGAAAATCAGGCCACTTAATTATTTGATTGTAAATTCTAGCCTCCAAATACGTATAATAAAGAAACAATTTAAAAAAACATACATGAGCTTTAGTGGATGAGTTATTGTATAACATCATCCTGTAACTCATTCATATCTTTGAGGGCATCCTGTTCCTTTGTACAACATGATGTGCTTCTGAAAACACTGCATATAGTAAGGTGGCAATAATTTTAAATGTAAATGCCAGAAAATGATCAGGTCATGAATGCCGGTAAAATAGCAGTTTCACAGTGAAATAGATAAAGATAGAAATTCCTTCCTTCAATCAAAGCTGCAGGTTTTAAAATAATGTAAATAATATTACACACAAAATGCTATGTTAAAAAACATTAGTAATGTTGCAAAGTCAAGTTAAGAAATGTTTATTAGCCTCCGTTGGGTCTATGCATTCTGATACAGTCTTTAATTACATCATTGCTTATTATTTTGCCCACAGGTCTCCTCCTTGGGAATGAGGCATTTTCCAGAGGATTTCACGGATGTCTGCTGACAGCAGGGGGATGGTGAGACTCAGGACTCTAGTGAGCACAGACACTTCTGCTCATTTCCCCCAAGTTTGACCTCTTCTGTTCCTTCCCTCCAACCCTCCCTGCCCGGTCTCTTCCTTACCTCAGTCTCCTTCTCACCTATCCAGTCCCAGTTTCCTGTCCTCAGGCTTCTCATTCCAGTCCCAGTCTCCTTGCCCAGCTAGTCCCGGTCGTCTCCTCCCAGCTCCTCATCTGATCGGTCTCTTGCCATCTTCCCTCCTGCCCAACCTGCAGTGACCTGAAAGTCCACATTCCCTATCCGCATTGACTCCTTCTCCTAATCTCCCTCCCTGGGCTCCTCATCCAATTTCAGAGCCTCTCCACCCCTGCTAATGTCCCAGTCTCTTTGCCCAGCCTTTGCCAGTTCTCCCCCAACACCCCCAACTCCTTGTCAGATCTGTCTCCTTCCCACCCCACAACCCCTTTGTCCCAGTGCTTCCCAGGCCCAGTTTCCTTGTCCAGTCAGTCCCAGTCTCCAGCCCAGGTCCTCCTCACTCCTGCCAAATTTCAAATCTCTGGTTTAAAGCATGGGGGATTGGATCTGTTCAAAGAAAAACTTTCCAGAACTTTTTAACATGGGCAAAAGAATGTATTTTTCTCTAAACTCATTCTCAGAAATGACTGCACCTTTGTGGCTGAAATTTTCTCTGAAGATTCAGTCTGAGGCAGCCATCTGGCATGGAACATTTCAGCCTGAACACTTGAAGACTGACAAAGTTATAAGCAAGGGAAGACAGCAACTTATACTGAGTAGTGTTGAACAACCTTAATAGTAGGTGCCACCAGATCTGCCTGTAGTAACCAAAAATAACTTCTTTTTATGGGAAGGAAGTAAATTTGAGAGATAGGATAAAGAGATGTGTGTACATGTAATACTAGATATTGTTCACTTTCTAAATTGGGTGCAAAAGTTATTATCTAACACATAACATGGAGCTATTAAACCCTTTATTAATGCCACAAAAAGCAGAAAAAAAATAAAATTCTCTTTGTTTAGTACCATGGCAACCATCAAGACAGGTATTTTTCCACATTCTTATTTAATGGTCTGGCCTTGATAATGTTCCTTGGGGAAATGTGTTTGCCCCCACTTCCCACCCCTGCCCCATGCACACTCCATTTGTGCCTCTTTTTCACATACCTTGGTGAATGGTTTATTTTCATAAACCACGAGCTGGCAAATGAATTAGGGCCAGATGACAACAATGTGGAGAGCCATTAGGTTTTAATTGCATTGTGCTCCTCTGCCGCTCAGAGAATGGCTATGTTGTTCATTGGTTCCATTCAAAGCCGTGGTAGAAAAGACCTGACAGTAGTCAGTGTTGGTTATGCTTCCTATTGTAAAGTGAGTGCCAAGATGACAGGAAAGTGTCACCTTAAACACTGACATTCATTTCATTTCTCAGAAGTGACAAGCTCCTGGCACCACTCCCTCCCTCCACCAAGGACACGTACCATGGGATCTCTCACTCCACCAAGGCAGGCTCTCAAAACCCCCTCGGGATACCCTGTTTACTCTTCCCTGTGCTGATTCAAAGCCTATTGCCCTCAAGTGGGAGTCTTTCCATTGTCTTCAGTGAGCTTTGGATCAAACCCTGGCACAGGGTGGGTAGGCAACATGCCCTGGCCTTGGGAGGGGACTCAGTCACTGCAGGGGGGTGGTGTGGGGTTGTGGCATATAAATATAGATAAATATACAGACAGTGAGCAGAGGCAGAAAAGCATCTAAGAACTGGCAGTATTACTCCCAGTAGCAGTGTGGCCTAATGGAGCGGGCACTGGAGGAGAAGTCAGTCCTGCTGGGTTCTACTCCCAGCTCTCCTGCTGACCTGCTGTGTGACCTTGGGCAAGTCCCTTTGCCTCCCTGTGACTCTGTTTCCCTTCTCACCTGTTATCTATTTTGGTTGTGGGCCCTTTGGGGCAAGGGCTAGCTCTCCCATGTGTATGTAAAGGTAAATAAGGAAGTGTTATTTACTCCTTCTCCGAACACAAGAACTAGGGGTCACCAAATGTAATTAATAGGCAGCAGGTTTCAGACAAACAAAAGGAAGCATTTCTTCACACAACGCACAGTCAGTCTGTGGAACTCTTTGCCAGAAGATGCTGTGAAGGCCAAGACTATAACAGGGTTCAAAAAAGAACTAGATACGTTCATGGAGGACAAGTCTATTAGCCAGGCTGGGCAGGGATGGTGTCCCTAGCCTCTGTTTGCCAGAAGCTGGGAATGGGCGACAGGGGTGGATCACTTTTTGATTCCCTGTTCTGTTCATTCCCTCTAAATTTCCTGGCATTGGCCACTGTCGGAAGACAGGATACTGGGCTAGATGGACCTTTGGTCTGACCCAGTATGGCCGTTCTTATGTGCACTGCCCAGCACAATGGGGCTCTGAAATCAGTTAAGAAATAGAATAGCCACACAAGTTGCAATGCTATCCTGTCTCAAAGGTACAAAGGTGTTCTCTGCGACTGATTGTCCACAGCTTTACTTACAGAGAAGTTAAATGGAGAAAGTACTTCATTTTCCAGAGGTGCATACCAGCCAAGAAGCAGGAGAGATCTGTTTCTGAGCCGGAATTTCACAGTGAAAGTGGAACATATGATGCAATTTAGACATGAGAGGTCAATCCCCAACAGGAGTGCAAAGGCCTAAAACATGTTTTATAGATTCGAGTCCAGGGTTTTCTGTGCCAGAGGGAGATCTGGGGCAAACCACATGCACTTTAATTGCATTCATTGTAGGTCTGGCAATGAGGAGAGGTCATTGCCAAGGAACTTTACAGAATGTTCAAAGCCAGTTTTTATATTCACCGCTTTTTATTGATGCTATTTATTGATTTATAAAGGACCCGGCTAGATGCAAGGTCTGTGATGCTGCACAATAGTACATGAAACCAAACAAAACCCAGACAAAGTCACCTTTCCCTCAAGAAAATGGACAAAAGTCCAAAAGGGAAAGAGATGCTGAAAAAAAGGAAGCAAAAGCTGGTTAAGTATGAGCTGACCAGCCTCTGGGATTCAGCCTCAGAAGAGCACTGTATATAGCTGGAGTTCCTGAAGAAGGCCCTATTCCCATTCTAACCCCCATGCAATGTTGGATGGGTCGCGGCAAAACTCGTGCAATCTCAGTTGCCTTAGAAGGGTGTAAGAGAAGAGAATTTTTTCTAACAATATTTTAGAACCTGAAAGTTACTTAACTATATTGGTTCTGTTGGGCAAGTTGTTATTTTGTTGCTTAGTGAGCTTAAAATGGTTGGTGGTTGTTGAGTTTATTTTGGTTTTGAGTAAAATGAAAATGCGAAGTATTCAACCCTGAATTACACTGGTGTAAAGCCACTGACATCAACAGAGTCACTCCAGATTGACAATGGTGTGCCCGAAAGCTGAATTTGGCTGACAAAGTTTTGATCCACAGTCCGTCTGTGCCTCAGATTTAACTTAATATCAAAAAAGGCGCCACTCTGCTTATCCTTGACCAACTGTGGTGGAATGAACAAATATGAAAGCAAGAACCACAAGGAAATCAAACCTAGCTGAAGATAGGAATACATTCTCAACAATAACAATCAATGTGCATGGAATGTTAAGTGCTGGCCCTTAAAATCTTTACTGTGTGCTTTTAATTGCTCTTGTAGTGTAATAGGGCCGAATTAAAAGTTGTGCAGGTCAGACTAGATGATCATAATAGTTCCTTCTGACCTTAAAGTCTATGACTCTATAAAAGAAAGTAATCCTTACAGTTGCAGCTGGCTGTTGTACAGAAACAATTATGCTACATATGCTTGCTTCACACAGACATTTTTATTGTTACAACTAGATTTTTGCTTGTAACTCTAGTAACCATATTGAATCATGGAGTTGCTCAAATAGATTCAATATTTGAACAGAGAGGGAAAAATGCAAAATTAACATTATAATTGCCTCAGTGGAATGCAGGTGACCAGTGGCTGTTCTTCAGCTCTGGGCAAATGCCCGTGGAAACCCTAAAGCAGGTAACTTTGAAGTCTCATCCTACATTTCCCAGTGAACAGACACACTAGGTTAGATTTTCCAAAGATCTCAGCACCCAACAGCTCTGTTTAGGCTCTTAAGGGCCATCTTTTCAAAGGCTAGCCTTGCTGGTTCTGCTGCACTCCGCAAAGGGTAGGGGAGATGAAGGAATCTGTGAAGAAAATCCTTACACTGTAACATAAGATGAACCGGGAGCTGTATAATAAGACTCATTCAATCATTTGGAAAATGAGGAGAGTCCCATGTGACAATCCTCGATTTGGAAGCACCAAACACTCCCAGCACTGACGTGAATGGAAATGGAAGTGAGGTTCCTTGACCAAAACCATGAGATCTGTACCATGGTACAGATATTGCATGTTTGTACACTGCCTGGCTGGTAATGGCCAGAGGGCACTACAGCAATAGAAGTATCTAATACGAATAATAATTACAATGGATCAGCCAAATTTTTTAAGCGACCTTAACCCAAATCTTCAATTTTGTGGGGGAAATTTCACTTGCCCAATTAACTGAGGATGCATCTACATCTAGCTATCCAAGTTACAGCTGCAAAATTGGATTCTGCTCTTAAAAAAAACCTAGTCCAATTTATCAGCAATCTCCAATCTCCAGACAGGCTAACCCTGCACTGAACAGATAAATGCCCTGGGGCTGACTCAGTGCATTTACAGTGCAGACGCATGTTGGTGGAAGTGCAGTGTTACCCTGCAGCAGCTGGAGCTCTAGGAGGCACTGTTGCTCTAGCTGGAGTAATCTCTCCTGGGGCAGCACAGCTGATCTGCCACCTTTGAAGAGAGTGCAACATCTGTAGTATTTGGGAATAGCTGCTTTTGAGGCATGGCTCCTTTAAGAAAACACGAAGTTTTTTCTTGTTTGCATTTAAACGTGAGTTGTCTTCAAATGACTGGAATAGCACAGTGGTGATGAGACGTCGGACCCAACTGTGCCCCCAGCTACTGTACAATTCCCACTCTCTGTGACAGCACCTGCCGCATTCTGATGCCACACAGGAACCCACCCTTGCCATGGCCCAGGGGGTCTGGAAGTGGCACCCGAAGCTCACCAGCATGCACTTCTACTCCCTGTGCTAGTTACCAAAGGCTTTCGGATCTTCTCCACTCCGGAGATGGGCATGTGTAGTGTTTAGATGTTGCTTGAAATTATTAGAACTGGGAGCACTGGCTGTTGGGAGTCTGAAAGGACAGGAAACAGGAAGGAGGGGGGGAGGAGTTGAGGAGGCAGAGTGAGAGTTACAGAGGGTGCAGCAGCAGCTTGGTAAAGAGGTTTCCATTTTAAAAATAAAGTCCTGTTGAAGTTTGTTAGTACCTTGCTGCCTGGTTGATACAAAATTTTGGCAACGAGGACGGATCTTCTGCCTCTGAACCCACCTGCACCCTTTCTGCAAAGCCCAGGTGAGCCTCCAATGGCTTTTACTGTCTGGATCCATATGTTTGAGACTTCCCTGCTTGCAATCAGTGCTACAGAGATTTCTGAAGTAAGAAAGTATGCTCTGCTAATCCACTGCCTTGGAGCAGAAGGGCAGAATATATTTTACACTTTTTCCCTTGCAGATGATAAATATGAGACTGCACTCACTGCATTAAAGAACTTTTTTGTGCCAAAAGTGAATGTAGTAGCTAATCGGTACAGATTTCACCAGCGTGAGCAGAAACCAGGGGAGACTATAATGCAGTATATTGCTTCCCTGAGGAGTCTGATTGTAACTTGTGACTTTGGGAATATGGCAGATGAGATGATTAGAGACCAGCTCATTGAGAAAACAACCATGCTTCATGTAAGAGAACGCTTACTTCTAGAACCACAACTTACACTACAAAAAGCAATAACCATTGCTACTCAGCTTGAGTCAACTACAGGCGAACCAAAATAATGAGCAAGGATACAGGAGGCACAGTCCAGGCTGTGACTCCTTTGCAGAAAAGTTCACTATCACTGCAGACAAACAATTGCAAGAGGAAAACTAATAAAAAGCCACTGAATCAGCAAATTCAAAATACAGTAAAAGCTTTTGCTGTCGATCCCCACAACACCTTGCAAGCTACACAGGATGTCCAGCAAAAGTAGCTCAGTGCAATCATTGCAAAAAGATTGGGCGTTTTGCTAAAGTATGTCACAGTAGCCAGTTCAATCAACAGGTGCATTCAGTTACAATACCAGATGTTACTGTGCTGAGCATGGACAAAACCACTACTGCACATATTCCAGAACAGATAAAGTGCACTGTAAACATTTCCGCCAGACCCTCAGGCAAATCACACTCTATTCAGCTAATGTTGGACACTGGCTTAGCAGTAGCTATACTACCTGATTCCATCTATTTGCATTACTTTAAAGATGTGCCTCTTACTGAACCCAAACTTCAGTTGGTGTGCTATTTGAAAAACCATATTCCAGTACATGGCTGCCTGCCAGCAATAGTTACTTTTGGTGATTGCTGTGTAATTGCAGATTCTACATTGTCCACAAAGGCCCTCTTATCCTTGGCAGAGATTTATTGGCTGCTTTAAATCTCAGGGTAGTTAATGGACAAATTGATCTTCCTCAGCAAAGCAGTCTTGCGGTACACACACCAGTTTCAGCTGGGACCCAACATCAGGTTGAGGAGAAACTCGGCTGTGCTTATGGGTTTCTGCATAAAGTTAAAATGCGGAATAATGTGATGCCTATACGACAGAAATTACGGCGCTTACCATTTTCAGTCAGGGAAGCTGTTTCAGAGGAACTTAGAAAACTTGTTCAAAAGGACATTATTGAAGAGATTAACTCCTGAGAATAGGTTTCACCTATAGTGGTGATGCAGAAGAAAGGTGGAGGCATTTGCCTTTGTGTGGACTTAAGGGAGCCAAATAAAGCTATTGTGATTGACAGCCATCCTCTTCCTCACATAGAAGAAGTATTTGCAGAACTTTGTGGAGCAAAGATGTTTTCTACTCTTGATTTACAGAGCACATACCACCAGGTTATGTTGCATGAAGATAGCAGAGAACTCACAGCATTTATTACACATGAGGGACTATTTCATTTTAAACATGTTTCATACGGTCTCGCATCAGCCCCAAGTGCCTTCCAAAAATGATGTAATTGATTCTGAAGAATGAACATGGAGTTCAGTGCTATTTGGATGATATTATTGTGTTTGGAAATACTACTGAGGAGCATGACAATAACCTGCAGTCTGTACTAAACTGCATTAGTGAAGCAGGCCTCAAGCTCAATAGGTGCAAATGCAAATTTAGACAAACTGAACTCTCCTTTCTGGGGCATACAATTTCACAGGCTGGACTAAAACCTGATCCAGATCGTCTCCTGGCAATTTCAAATGCTCCTCCTCCAACAGATTTGCAAACCTTACGTTCCTTCTTGGGTCTTACCTCCTGGTATGCAAAATTCATTCCCAATTATGCTTCTGTCATTGAACCGTTACAAGAATTACTATGGAGAAGTTCAACCTTAGTGTGGACAACAGATGCACAAGCTAGTTTTGAAATGGTGAAAGACTTGATTGTACATAGTCCAGTACTTGCACTATTCAGTCCTGCATTGTCCACAGTTGTAACTACTGATGCTTCTGATTATGGACTTGGGGCTGTCCTCACACAACTTCATGAGGACAACACAGAGACGACTGTTGCATTTGCTTCAAGGACACTAAGTAACGCTGAGAGAAAATATTCTACAGTCCAAAAAGAAGCACTTGCTTGTGTCTGGGCTACTGAAAAATGGAGAACTTACCTGTGGAGCCGCATGTTCAAGTTGTGCCCAGACCACAGCCCTTTGACGACATTGCTCACCACGAAAGGACTGGGAAGAGCAGGATATCGGATTGCTAGATGGTCTGCGAGACTACTCTCTTTCAATTATGAACTGGAATATAAGCCTGGAAACAAAAATGTGGTAGCTGATTGCCTTTCTCGCCTGCCTTTGCCTTCACCAGATGGTCCACCGGAGATGAGGATGTAGTAGTTGTGCTTATTACAAGAACTCTTACTGCAGCTACAAGAGAACAATTTCAAGCTGCTTGTTCAGCATGTCCAATTCAACAAAAACTATGGGAATTTCTGACAAAGAGATGGCCCAGGAACCCTAAAAACCTTGACCCAATTTTGCTGCCTTATTTTACAGTTCGGGATGAACATTCTTTGCTTGATGGCTGTGTGCTACGAGGTACACACCGGCTACTTGTGCCAGAAGAATTACAGTCAAAACTTATACACCTGGCACACCATACTCATCAAGGAATTGTCAGAACCAAACAACGACTACGGGATCTGTATTGGTGGCCAGGGATGGACTCTTAAACTGACACACATAAAATCCTGTGTCACTTGCCAAATGCATGATAAGACAGCAGTGACATGTACCCCTCCATTACAGCTTGTTCCTCTTCCTGAATCTGCATGGGAAAAAGTGGTGATTGACATTGTAGGACCCTTTGATACTGCTCCAGTTGACTGTCGTTATGCCATCACTTTAACAGACTATTTCAGTAAATGGCCTGAGGTAGCGTTTACATTACAAATCTCTTCTGCTACAGTAATTAAGTTCCTCTCTTCAGTTTTTAGCAGGGAAGGTAACCCCAAAGAACTGGTTTCTGATAATGGGAGTCAATTTACTTCCCTGGAGTTTGAAACTTTTCTAGCAGAGAGGAACATTTTACACAGAAGGTCATCCCTATATTACCCTCAAGCCAATGGGGAAATCGAACAGAAGTTTGAGAGAGAGTTTGCAAATAGCTAAACTGGAAGGGCGATTGTGGATACCCTTCACTACGGATTTCTTGCAAGCATACCGGGCTACACAACATGCCACAACACAAAGATCACCAGCAGAGTTACTGCATGGGAAACAGATGAATACTAAACTGAACATTGCTGGTTTGCCCACAGCTTGAGGCCCCAACTGAGGATGATGTGAGAAAAACAGTTGAACAGAATGAAGCAAAGTATAAGGCTTTCCCAGACAAGCAGCGGGGTGCTAAGGAACCAAAGTTTGAGTGTGGTTCCTTCGTTAGAATACGAAAACCTGGAATCTTACGCAAAGGGGACCATAAATTCACAGCTCCTCTTCAAATCATAGTGAAGAAGGGACCTTACACCTTTCAACTTTCTGATGGGTGGGTATGGAATGCTGCTTATCTTGCACCTGCCTATGCACCAAGAGGAGATTATACCAACAGCCAGTCTGCATTGGATGACTTCACCATAGTATCAACACAACAAGACATTGCATTGGAACCGGGGCTTGAGAGACGGCCTGTCAGACCCAGACGACCACCTGTCTGGACTAGAGACTATGTTATGTAGTATCTACAGTGTTTTCAGTGTAATATTTCTGCCAATAGTATAGTGTCTTGTTTCCTATTTGTTCCTGTGGTTAGAACAACAATGTTTATTTTAATTGGGAGAGTTTCTTAAGAGAGGAGGGAATGTGGTGTTTAGATGTTGCTTGAAATTATTAGAACTGGGAGCACTGGCTGTTGGGGGTCTGAAAGGACAGAAAACAGGAAGGAGTGGGGAGGAGCTGAGGAGGCAGAGTGAGATTTACAGAGGGTGCAGCAGCAGCTTGGTAAAGAGGTTTCCACTTTAAAAATAAAGTCCTGTTGAATTTTGTTAGTACCTTGCCGGGTTGATACAACAGCACGTTGTAATAGGAAGCATTTAAGGGCACTCACAGCACATTTTCACCCCACACCCAATGCTGTGCTCAAACAATGTACAACTTCAGCTCCTGCATTCGCACACTTTGCCTTACGAGCCCCTACTTTTGTCATGAATGATGCCTCAGCTGTAGTTTTCAGTGCTGTGTTCTCCCAGATCCACCAGGGGGTGGAATAACCTGTGGCATCTGCCTCCCGAGTTCACCTCCTTGGCTGAGCAGAAATATCCGTCGGGGAGCGGGAGGCCCTAGCATGCATATGGGTATGTGAAAGGTGTCATTGTTATTTGTATGGCAGCACGTTCTCATTACACACCAACCCCCATGTTGTTAACACCATGCGGGTAGGGCACCGACCCCTTCATAGTTATGGACGGGCTGATTGCCTACATCAGAACTACACCATCTGGATAAACTCAGTCAGGTGGCTGGTCACCTGTCCTGGGCTTTACCTCACAAAGCCACAGAAAGGGGGGGTAATGAGCCAGGAAGAGGATAACAATGCCCTGACTGACCTCTCTCTCGTAACTCCCAAATCACTGTCAGAGGCACTGCCCCAGGATGTAGTGTTACCAGAAGCTCTCAGATACGTTCATCAGGACTGGCCAAAAACTGTTCCAGATTGTTTCGAGGCTCATGTTCATGTGACACATGAATTATTTCCATGGGGCGTTGTACTTCGGGGCACCCCAGGGATGGTAACAGAGGCCATGCAGGCAGTGGGGTGGCCTGCACGAAGCAGAAGAGTCACACAGTGTTATGGTGCCCAGGAATTGACAGTCACATTGAAGAGTTGGTCAGAAATTGTGAGTCATGTTTATTTAGTGGTAAATTGTATAAGCCAACCAGTGTCCCTATCATCACTATCCTGCAGCTGCCTGGGCCATTGCAGTGCATACAGCTAGACATATGTGGAGAAATAACCCCTGTCCCCAGAGAATCAGTGGTTTCTGTTAGCAGCCTACAACCGTTTTTCCAAATGGCTGGAAGTAGCAGTTAGCAACCTAGTAACAGCACACGTCGTCTGTGATCATCCGGAGGAGTGGTGCTCTAGGGGGGTTATCCCTGCACAATAATTACTGATCATGGACCTCAGTTTGTTTCTGCTTGTTTCACCCAATTCCTAGTGGATAAAGGGATCTGGCACGTCTGTACTCCGAGGCTAATGAGGTACAGAGTAATTTAATCTCAGCTTGAAGAATGGACTATGGGCTCGTCTGGCCCAGCGTTTGCCCTTTCTGCAAACTCTCCACTCAATATTACGACGTTACCAGGCGGCTCTTCAGAGAGTGACAGGTCAGTCCCCAGCTTTGCTGATGCTGGGTTGAGAGGCGTGCTTGTGATTAGACGTATTACGTTCCTTTCGTGAGGAGCCCAGGAACGGTCTGCGGGAGGTTCACAACCACGTCTGGAAGTGTCAGGCATACTCCAAAGGTTCCAGCAATGGCAAACGGAGGGCTGGGGTGCAGGTCCTGGCAGCGGAGTAATTGGTATGTGTACACAGAGCATGCAGGGGGCCCAAGTTTGGGTCCCAGCTCTCAATTCCAATGCAGGGTATGTGGCATCTAGGAGTGGTAATGTACGACTTGCACAATGGGTTCCACTGGCATATCAATAATTTAGCGCAGGTATGGGAGCCCATCACAGGTGAGCTGGGTCTGGAAATCCCCACTGCACCATCAGCCGCTGAAGAGGTACTGCTTGCCCCAACAGGGGTTTTTGCCTGTTCAGGCAGTGGTTCCAATTTTGCTTCCAGACCTGCCCCTGCTGTCCCAAGGGTGACACACAGACTTTTTGCTCTTGTGGGCCCCCACACTGGCTGAAAGACTTTGTGTGTAACATCCAAAGGAATGACTGGGATTGTGAAGGTTTAAACTGTATCATTCATTACCAGAAGGGCGTATAAAGAAAGTGTTGGAGAGGGAAAATGTAGTATTTGGGAATGGCTGCTTATGAAGCCAGGCTGTGGAGCCGGGAAGGGGAAAAGGAAGAGGCCCAGAGGTCATGGAGAAAGCTAGAGAGGTTTCAGTAAGACCCTTGGAATAAATGTGTTCTTCTTTGCATTTAAACCTGAGTGGTCTTTGGCACCAGATCAGCACTGTTAGCTGGTGTAGAAGGGAGGGGTCATTGCCGTGGGCCTGCCTCTGCCAAACCCCTTTTACCAGGAACAGCATTGACAGTGAGCAGCCCAAGGACCATCCTGTGCCTGGTCTTTATGCCCGAGTGCACAATTGAGGGCATGCAGGGGTGTAGAGCTCTTTGCACCTGACTTCTCCCTCTTTCACACCCACCTGGCCCCCAGAACTAACTTGTCCTACGTGCTTTTTACTGTACTGTTCCCCAAATATGTTTCCTTTGTTAAAAGACAATCACAGTACGGTACTGGAGAGGCATGTGGTCAGTGCAGCACCCACCATGGGGCAGAGCAGCACATTGCAGTGGCAAAGCTACGATATCCGCCAGCTATGCAGAACCAGTGCATCCTACTTTGATGCTTTTATTGCCTGTTGTGTTCCACTGAATGGAATGTTTGACATGCGGTACCTTATAAGGGATGGTCACAAAAAGGAATTTCTGCTCCATGGGACATTCTGATATTTTGAAATCTGTTTTCATTTCAAAAATTGATATTCTAAATTTTCCATGAAATGGAAATTGTGAAAATTTTTGATTCAGAACCACTGAATCTGACAATGTCAAATCCTGATGTTTGATAATGTCAAAACACTGTGCTATAATATAGAATATGACATAGGTTTAACATTTTATTATATATTCTAATACAGGGGTGGGCAAACTTTTTGGCTCAACTGTATGGAGGGCTGGGTAGGGAAGGCTGTGCCTCCCCAAACAGCCTGGCCCCCGCCTGCTATCTGCCCCCTCCCACTTCCCGTCCCCAGACTACCCCTCCTCAGAACTCCAAACCCATCCACCCCCTTCTGCTCCTTGTCCCCTGACAGCCCCCTCCTGGGACCCTCACCCCCTATCCAACCCCCCGCTCCCTATCCCTTGACTGCCCTCTTGACCCCTATCCACATTCCTGCTCCCTGACAGACCCCCTGATAGGCTCCCTGGAACTCCCACTCCCAACCCTCCCTCTGCCCCTCCTTCCTGAGTGTCCCCCAGGACCCCTGCTCCCCTACCCAACCCCCCCACTCCCCGCTCCCTTACCAGCAGCAGGAGCTCGCAGCTGCGACACCCAGCCAGAGCCAGCTGTGCTCCCCACGCTGCCCAACGGGAGCAGTGGGTCAGAGTGCGGCCCGCACGGCGGCGTGGCTGCGAGGGAGGGGCCGGGGACTAGGCTCCCAGGCCGAGAGCTCAGGGGCTGGGCAGGACAGTCCCGCGGGCTGCAGTTTGCCCACGTCTGTTCTAATACACAAGTGTGATATAGTAAAATGAATAGTGTAATATAAACTTTAATATGAAATAAAACAAAACTATAAAGTCAAAAAGAAATGTTTTACCTGATCAAAATGAAACATTTCAGCATTATCCAAATGAAACAAACAAACAAGAAAGTTAGTTCTGATGAAATTTTTTGATGTAAAAATGTCTGATGTAGTCCCACAAAACATTTTGATGTCAAGAAAATTGTATTTTCTGATGGAAAACTGTTCATTCAAAAAAATTTCTACTAGATTAGTTGGGATAAATTTGGGAATTAGCCAGAATGTTCTTGCTTCAGCTTTATCGTGATAAAGCATGCATCATCGTCTAACTTGCCTTCAGGTTCTTAATAACCATGGTTTCTGGAAGACCTTAGTTTCTGCTACTGCTCAGCCTAGATTTACCCAATCACCTTCAAATATCCAAAGAGAGATAGAGCCCTTCATATAACTAGGGATTAGCTTGAGACAAAACATTTGGATGCACACGCTGAACCCAGCCAAAATTTGGATCCAGGGTTTGGGTTCAGGTCTATCTCTAGTTCTTACCCTTCTAATTCTGTTGTGTCCCATTTTTACTGGTAGCTCATGTTACAAAGAAGTAGAAAAATATTTTTATGTTCTTTTCTGGAGTAGCAGAAATGTATAAGTTTAGCTCTCTGACTCTTCCTCGTCTGCAATGAGAATTTTGAGAAGTGTGAAATCGCTACGGAGAAATGGGCTGATTTCTACGCTTGCACCTTTTAACTGGGTAAGAAGATAGAGATCCCAAATGCAGTCTGTCAGTGATTCAGGGAATTGGATTAAATACTCACCAAACAGAGGGAAACAAAGAGAAATAGACAGAGCAAAGCCAGCAGGACTTCTCTTAAATCATTTATAATAAGGACTGTGTTTTTTAAGTAAAAAAAAAGTTATTTGATGATGGATTTCATTTTCTTTGACTCTCTTTTATCATGGTCTTCAAAGGGAGATTTCTCTGAAGTGCATCTTTGCTGTGACATAAAAACATGAGTTGGCTAAAGCCGACAAGCTTGTTGAGGTGAGTTTATTGAGGTGTAGTAGGCAACAAGGGGACTTCAAGCATAATGAAAAGTCTGTAGCGAAAGCCCTCCTTCTCCATACACAGCTGTTCCTTTTGTGCTGAGATAACTAGGCTGATCATCCAGCCTCTGAACTTCTCGCTCTCTTATCAAAAACCAGAGGGATGTTTCCATAGTATGAAGTCCAGCAGAAAATCGACAAGAAAGAAAATTGAAATTTGAAGGTCAAACTCCAGTTTTGATTATGGAAATAAAAGGCCCTGCTGGGGAGAGTTAAAGAAGCAGAGCCAAATTCTGCTCTAAGATTCACTTCTACAACAGAACTGGCTTCACTGGGATTGGAGGAGTATAACTGAGGATTGAGTCTGACCAAATGAGTGCATTTAATTTCCATGATTAAAAGAAACATTTTATGGAAGGCTATAAAAAATGTACTCTTTACCACCACACTCTTTTCAGAAATAGGTACTTGGGTGTGTATATGTGAAGACCAGCTGCACATATAGACACCTAAACCAGAGTTTGCATGACCTTTTAACTGAAGCATGCCATCAGCTTTCATTGCATCATTGGATAAGGACGACTGGTTGATTCCGTGACTGCATTCAAAGAAACATCACCTCCCCAAGGAAAGGATGAAAGAACGCAGGACCTGATCCTTCTGTGACATCACATATTAAAGCCAATGGAGTTATTCTGCTGTAAAATACGGTACGTTATATCAGATTCAATCCCATAGTGTTCCCTCCAGCTTGGAATGCTTAGCAGTAACTAGGGGATAGAGCTCAGCTCATCTTCTGATGGCAGCATCTTGTAAGTATAATGCAAGCATCCAGGTTATATTAGTGCAATAAAGGCCCAGCTCCACTTGCCAGAGGAATACTTGTTTCAATATAATATATCTAAGATCTTCCGGTCTGGGGTTAGACCTGGATGCAATTTTGCACATGAAAACAATAGTCCATGGAAATTTGGCTTTTTCTAAAATGGAATTTTTTTTGTGAAAACAAAGTAATATTTTTTAAGTCTTCAATTTTTTGAAATTATTCAAAAATTGTCAATGGAAACTTTAAGTGGGAAAAAAAAATCAGCTTGTCGACAGTCAAAGAAATTGTTGGGTTTTGTTTCCTTTTTCGGGTTTCTGATTGTTGCAGTGTCACTGTTAGAACTTTTGTTTGTTTGGCTCAGCCACATGGTAGGATTTTTTTTCCAAAACAGGTAAATTTTTAAAATGAAATTGTCTGATTTTGAAAGTGGAAAATTCCATTGAAAACACCCAGGAAAATATAGAAAAAGAAAAGCTAGTGTGTTGCAAATGTGATTTCAAGATCACCGATTCTGCAGTTGATCCTGCCTTTCTCCATTTTTGACCAGTTCTGAATGGGATTTAGCTGTGACCAAACCCATTTAAAAGTCTCAGTTGGCATGAGCCATCTCTTCTCTGTCTTGGAATAAATCATCAGGAATATAGAACTACAGGGTACAATGGGAAACCAGCAATATTGTCTGTGATTTGTTGCTTGACATATGCATTCCCCCCAATAACTATCTATCTGTGCAAGTTTATTAATGATTAATGACGTAGCTCTAATTCCTCATGTAAATCATGCCCCACTGGCCAGTACTCAACACTTCAGAGCTTCCTAGGAATGCATGAGCCAACTGGCCAACAATACATATGGGGAAGAATCCTGACCATATGCTCAACACAGCATGAGGTCTGTTTTCCCTTCTCACAGCTGAATCTTACGTCCATTGTGCTTCCCATTTTCACAACTAGCTTCAATCAAGTTCCTTGCAATCCTCCTTATTGATTACTAGCCAAGATTTGCAGATGTTTAAGGCCAGAAGGGACCATTAGTCTGACCTCCTGCATAACACCAGCCAGAAAGCTTCCTCCAGTTACCCCTGCATGGAGCCCCATAACATAGTGCCATTAGCAACTTTCACCAACTCTCTGTGCATTGGTCTTAATAACCACACAGAGGAAGCCCAACAATAACTCTGCTGCACTTGGTGGAGCAGCTGTTTGCTATAGGCTAATTCTATACCCACCCTCCATACTAGCCTTAAAATCCAGTCTTGGTGCAGAGGGGCTTCCCCAGGGTCTGAGAGAGAAGGAATTAACCCCTTTCCCTCCTCACCATGCTGCACACACTCCTGCCCACATGCCTATGCACCTGCTCTGCAAGGTGGATAGCCAGTGGCTATGGGGCAGATTATCCTCTCCAGCCCTATTCTTTCTCTCAGCCTGTCCTGGCCCCATCCCTCAAACATGGTTATGTGAGCACGCACAGATAGGGCCTAAGAGGCTTGTGTAGCAAGTATGCACTACTTGTTCTGTCCCCCAAACCCTGAGTTTTTAAACCCATGCCAGGACTTTGCCAAGTACTCATGCACCTTGTACCATTAGAACTCATCCACTCAGAACCTTCATACATCTGCCATATATGTCAAGGCATCAGCGTGATTAGTCGAGTATTCTACCTTTCTCTGAGTGCCGGCTGGCAGAACTGCAGCTTAAGCTGAAATCAATAGGGAAAATAACATTTCCTGGCTGTGTGCTCAGGCTGAGGAATTCCCTTCTTTTGAAGAGAAGCTCACCTTGGGCTACTTGTTAGAATTCACTTTTTCTGTATAAAGCTTGTTAGTGCTAAAAGGCTTGTTATTGTCGGATGTGCTTTTTTAAACAAGCCTTTCAACTCCGAACTTGTACCTGCTGGTAGTTTTCGGTGTATGTTCATGTCCTGAGTTTTGATTTTAATGTCTGTTTGGCCCAGGGGTAGGCAATCTATGGCATGGGTGCCAAAGGCGGCAAACAAGCTGATTTTCAGTGGCACTCACGCTGCCTGGGTCCTGGCCACTGGTCCGGGGGGGCTCTGTATTTTAATTTAATTTTAAATGAAGCTTCTTAAATAGTTAAAAAAACCTTATTTACTTTACATACAGCAATAGGTTAGTTATATATTATAGACTTATAGAAAGAAACCTTCTAAAAACGTGAAAATGTGTGACTGGCACACGAAACCTTAAATTAGAGTGAATAAATGAAGACTCGGCACAGCACTTCTGAAAGATTGCCGACCCCTGGTCTGGCCCTTTGTGAAGTTCTTTGAAATGAGTCTCTCTCTGAAACAAAATGAACTACGGGTTATGAGTGGGGCCAGTACAGGGGCCCGTCCACCATATACATCCCTCTCTGAAATCAAAGTAGAGGTATCCAGATATGTAATTCCAACTGTGGAATGGAGACCTAGACTAATTATTCCCAGTTAGCATAAATGAGCACCTGGTACATGTTGCCAGTCTAAGAAGAGCACAGAACCTTTCACAGCAGTGAATTTATGAATGGAGCAAGCTACGTTGCACTAAAATTATTGTGATGGTGATCAATGTCCATTTATTTCAGCCAAAATGAGACTGCCCTCTATATGTACCAAAAACTTAGTGATGTGAAAAACAAAGAAAAACTTTGAGTTGTCCGGGGGGTGCTTGTCTTGTTTTTAGAAGGAACATTTCACTGGCCAAATTTGCAAAGGGTTTCTTTTTTTGTGTGCAGTGCAGACATAAGAACATAAGAACGGCCGTACCGGGTCAGACCAAAGGTCCATCTAGCCCAGTATCTGTCTACCGACAGTGGCCAATGCCAGGTGACCCAGAGGGAGTGAACCTAACAGGCAATGATCAAGTGATCTCTCTCCTGCCATCCATCTCCATCCTCTGACAATCAGAGGCTAAGGACACCATTCTTTACCCATCCTGGCTAATAGCTATTTATGGACTTAACCTCCATGAATTTATCCAGTTCTCTTTTAAACCCTGTTATAGTCCTAGCCTTCACAGCCTCCTCAGGTAAGGAGTTCCACAAGTTGACTGTGCGCTGTGTGAAGAACTTCCTTTTATTTGTTTTAAACCTGCTGCCTATTAATTTCATTTGGTGACCCCTAGTTCTTGTATTATGGGAATAAGTAAATAACTTTTCCTTATCCACTTTCTCAACATCACTCATGATTTTATATACCTCTATCATATCCCCCCCTTAGTCTTCTCTTTTCCAAGCTGAAGAGACCTAGCCTCTTTAATCTTTCCTCGTATGGGACCTTCTCCAAACCCCTAATCATTTTAGTTGCCCTTTTCTGAACTCTACTCGACATGTGCGTACAAACAGGGTTTGCACATGGAGTGGGCAGGTCTTTGTGCAATAACTCTGGACCAGATTCGTATCCCCTTACTCACAATGCATAGTACTGTACTCCAGGAGTATTTCACTGACTTCAATGCACTGCACAAAGACAAAAATATAGGGCCAGGCTGATAATCTGATAAGTGCTTTTGAGTAAGGTTCTACTCAGTGTAAGATTATCAGAATCTAGCCCAGTATTTGCAAATCTATGTGCAGAGCAGTGGCTTTGTGCGCACATTTTGCGTGTACACACACAGCAGCACCTATGGCTCTTATGAGCATAATACGTACAAGTGATCAGAAACAATGGAATTAGGTAATTAATAGTGCTGCCAGCTGGCAAAATACACCATCAATAATAAATGCAGTGATGGAAAAGGACTGCAGATAACATCACTTCTGGTTGTTAAATTTGGCTCTGGTACATGTGAGTTCCTTCATCTCCTATGCCAGTGTCTTACCAGCCATGGGTAATGTTATTACAAATTATCTGAGATGTTATGTGGCTGTGTCTACTTTGGATCAGGGCCCCACTGTGCTAGGTGCTGTACATGAGCTTACAAAACAAGAGACAACCAATGGATACAGACAGACACAGGCAGCACAACATACCAATGTGATTGTGACAGGTTTGGTCACAGAGATCTCCTTGTTACTGTCACCTGATGTGCTGAATTTACCTCTGAGCCTGTTTTCCCTGCCAGCTTTGGGCTCCAAAACTCTGCCTTGTTGATCCAAACATGCTAGCCTGCTGCAACACAGACCCAGGTCTGGTCCACACCCCCAAAGCTGCAGACTTTAACCAAAAACTGCTCAGCGGGTCATCTATCTCCAGCATCCAGACACCCAGTTCCCAATGGGATCCAAACCCCAAATAAATCTATTTTGCTCTATATAAAGCTTATATAGGGTAAACTCATAAATTGTCCACCCTCTATAACACTGATAGAGAGATATGCACAGCTGTTTGCTCCCCCAGGTATTAATCACTTACTCTGGGTTTATCAATAAACAAAAATGATTTTATTAAGTATAAAAAGTGGGATTTAAGTGGTTCCAAGTAATAACAGACAGAACAAAGTAAGTTACCAAGCAAAATAAAACAAAACACGCAAGTCTAAGCCTAAATCATTAAGAAACAGATTACAGGGAAATCTCACCCTCAGAGATGTTGCAATAAGCTTCTTTCACAGACTAGACTCCTTCCTAGTCTGGGCCCAATCCTGTCCCCTGGTACAGTCCTTGTTAGTTCCAGCAGGCATCTTAGCTGAAAAGCTGGGGTGTTCTCATGACTGGGCCCCACCTTGTTCTGCTCCACCCCCTTTTATAGCTTTGGCACAAGGTGGGAACGCTTTGTCTCGCTGGATCCCCACCCCTCCTGCTAAATGGAAAAGCACCAGATTTAAGATGGATTCCAGTATTAGGTGACATGGTCACACGTCACTATAAGACCTCATTTTTCATTGCCCAGAGGCTGCCCTACACATACACAGGCAGGCTTGCGGGTACACAGAGCCATTTACAGTCAATTGGCCTAGTCAATGGGAGCCATCAAGATTCTAAATCACCATTAATGACCCAAATTTTGCATAATTTACAATAGGACCCCAGAGTTATACTTCATATTTCTAGTTTCAGCTACAAGAATGATACTGAATATATTCATCCTATTTGTATGAATGTATTCAGTAGATTATAACCTTTGTAATGATACCTTACAAGAGACCTTTTGCATAAAGCATATTACAGCTCCATCATATTGACATTCATAAAGCATATGGAGTGCAACATCACAGTGATGATACTGCTTAGCAGGAAAGGCAGCAGTCTCAGCACACCAGCTGCCTAATGGTAGTGGACTTTTTTGTAGGGATCACAGTAAAGAGGAGCAGAAGGAGGACAATGTGGTGGCTTTGCAGATATTTATAGGGAGCACCTCCCTTGGGTGAGGGGCTACATGGGAGAAAACGGAAGGTGAAAATCAACCTCTTGTTAGTGATTAAGAGGTGACAAGCAGCGTGGGGACAGGCTGTGAAGCACCATGCTTGACACTGAAGACAAGTAGTGTGTGTACGATGACCAAGAGAGGGCGGAGCCAGTGGAGGGATGCAAAGAGAGGGGGACCTTGTGGAAACTATGAGTGAGGAAAATGATCTTTGCAGCAGCATTTCCAATGGATACCTGCGGGGCAAGGTTGCATTTGCCAAGGCCAGAGAAAAGGTTAGAAAACAGCAATACCCCTGCTGAAGAATACAGTTTACCAGACACATAGCTCTCATTCAGTGCAACACTTTTCAATGCTCGAGGCAATTCAGAAAGAGGAAATAAACCTCACAGAACATACAGTTGCTTGGTGTCTCCTTTAAAGTCTTCTCCTGTGCTCGTAATTGCTTTCTTCTTCCCCTCTTCTCCTTAAACCATGTCTTAGCCCCCTTTCCTTTGCATAGCCTTCCTACCGTCACACCGTCTTGTATCCGTAGTGCAGTGCTGTGTATTGCATTTGTCTGAGTTGGGGACTGCAAGCTCTTTGGAGCAGGGTGTGTGTCTGTTAAAATGCCACATATATTGACAGTGCTCTGTAACTGACTGGAAGTGACCCAGAGCAAGCATGCAACCAGCAACAAGATGAGCCAGATTAACTCTGGTTTGAACACTAGTCAGGAGAAAAGCTGGACAGCATCAACCACTCTGGAGATGCTTCTTAAAAAAATAATGATTAAAGATGGTTTGGGTTTCACCACAAAGCCGAGGGCCACTTGGGAAGGCATGGTGTGTGGAGGACACATGCAGCCGTCGTAGTTCTTCCCTCAGCATGGGGACAATTCTCTATTGTGAATAGAAAGCAGAACTACAAAAGGCAAGAGAAGATGGCTTCAGCTCAGGAAAGGAGCTGTGTTATGCCACTACATCTCTGCTGAAGCTCATTGCATTTGATGGCTGAAGCAGTGGAATTCCGAACTGAAGGAGGCCAGTGCTGTATTCTCAGGCATGCCTCTACTGTGAAGTCAGAAGTCAGCTAAAGGGAGAGCTGGCTCTAGGATTCTACTACATATGAAAGCAAACAAAAAGAAGGGGTGATGCACCTGCTAATGGAAAAGGTGGAGCAAGTTTAGAGCTGCTGCTGTCTAGGATCTCTAACACAAGGTGTAAAAAGACATTATTCCACAGATGGGTGGAAAAGATCTTTGATGGTTCAGCTTCAAGTTCTTGCAGCTAAGTGGGAGAGAGATAGGCAGGCCAAAAGGCCAGGTTTGTTTGAGCATTATTTTAGTCTTGTGCTACGAATCTGAAAGCCAAAGGCAAGAAGTGGAAGTGTCTGAGGGAGAAGGATCTGACCTGTTGAGGAAGTGGGTAAGTAATGGTTGAAAGCTCTGGGGTATTTAAGAAATTAAATGAAGCTCCCAAAGGGGTGGCGCTTGGGATATGAACAGGATTTGTCAGGCTCTGCAGGATTCTTTGGGGTGCATGGTGGAGGGGGCAGGGCTGAGGAGTCCGTAGGCACCAACGTGTGTGCGAGTGCATCATTTGGGAGTGCAGGAATGGGGCAGCTGTGGTGTTTCAAAACAGATGTGTTAAAATGTGGAGTCTCCTAGAGGCGGATTTCATTGACGCTAGCCCAGGGACTGCCCTGAGATCACCAGGATCCCTGCACTGCAGGAGGAAGAACAAGCAATCACACTGCAAGGCTTTCTGCCAAAGGTATCGTGCTAGTCTCCAGCCAGGTTCCCAGAATCAGCACATTGTCCAGACTCCACGGCTTTTCCTCCTTCCCAGCCAATACTGCCACATTTGGGTAGCTGCCCCCTCTCACAGCAGGGGGGTTCGTGGCAGTTTTCTTCTGTCACAACTTCCCCACCGTCCTGGTGGGTATATATTCCCACGCTGGCATGGAAACCAAGGAGTGAACGCAAGAACTGCTGGCCAGCGCTGATGGGCAACCTCACACCAGTTGGGGAAATAAAGAATCTGGGAAGCAGAGGGGCAGGGCGGCTGCCAGAGAGGCAAGGAGGCTGGGGACTGAAGCTCCGGGTGCAAAGCTGCCCCAGAGCACTTGGATGACCAGATCTACAGGTTGGAGAAGGCCATGGAGCCCAGAGAGGTAGGAAGGCGCACAGGGCCCAGCAGGAGGAGTTGTTGGGGGCCTGATTGCATCTGCCTGGTTGAAGGTCCCTGAGTTGGAAGCCAGTGGAGTGGGCAGGCTTGGGTTCCCCATCAACCCCTCAGAGACTTAAGGACCAGACAGATTTCCAGATCCCTGAGCATCAGGACCAACTGACCCCACCAAGTAGAAGAGGAAACCCCACATACCCCAGTGGGACTGAGACGAACACTCTTCATGGCCCAGAATGGGACTATCGGAGAGACTCAAGCAAGCTGAGCTGACTGACTGCCCCACCAGACTGAGAACTTGGTGCAATGGTCTGTCTGACCAAAGGAGACAGTGTCGCATCAGCCCACCAGCCCACACCCACATGCAGCAGATTTTCTACCATTGGGTTCATCACGTTGGATTCTGCTGGGGAAAAGATGAGATGAAGCCCAAAGAGTATGGGATTTCTAATTTAGTTCTGTCACTAGTGAGCTGCAGCCTGGAATTCAATGCATCTCTAAAGACCTTATGCATCTAACAATTCATAGTGTTTGTGCATCGTTTAATGGTTACATTGACCATTCAGTCATTTCTGTTTTCATGTGCTTATGTTTATTGTCACAGAGTTACAACTTATACTCCATTGGGGACATGTTTGCAGCTTGAAATTACAACCCAAAGTATTAGATGTATGCTTCAGTAACTCAAAAATGGTCAAACCAAATCTTCCCACAAAAAGGCACCTGTATGTAGTGTTCAAGCATGTGAAACTTGAAGCCACATGAAAAAGTCTGACATAGTCACAAGAACAGTAATAACTAGTGGTCTCACACTCGATTTTTTTACTCTCAACCATAATTTTGAGGGAGTCAAAGTCTGATTTTCTGAAGTTCAGGGTCTGTATTCTGCTGCTCTTCTTTCTTCCTTGTGTCAGGATCCTGAACTTGACCATCTCATGGTCACTGCCTCCCAGATTCCCATCCACTTTTGCTTCCCCTACTAAGTCTTCCTGCTTTGTGAGAAGCAGGTCAAGAAGAGCTCTACCCCTGGTTGGTTCCTCCAGCACTTGCACCAGGAAATTGTCCCCTACACTTTCAAAAAACTTCCAGGATTGTCTGTGCACTGCTGTATTGCTCTCCCAGCAGATATATATATATATATATATATATATATATATATATATATATATATATATATATATATATATATATATATATTTTTTTTAGATATCAGGGTGATTGAAGTCTCTCACGAGAATGTTTCTACACTCTCCCGTATCATCTCCATCCCTGAGGTTATTGCAGATTAGAAGGTGAAAAAAAACGCACTCGCCATGACATGTTTTCCGAGATTATGCAGTCCTCCCGCACTGATAGGGAACAGCGTAATGCATGGAGGCATTCAGTGGTAGAGGCCAGGAAAGAATTAAGTGAGCGCGAAGAGTGGAGGCAGGACGCGATGCTGAGGCTAATGGAGGAGCAAATGGACATGATGAAGCATCTGTTGGAGCTGCAGGAAAGCCAACAAGAGCACAGACCCCCGCTGCATCCACTCTATAACCACTTACCCTCCTCCCCAGGTTCCACAGCCTCCTCACCCAGACGCCCAAAAACGCGTGCGGGGGACGCTCTGAGCACTCAGCCTCTCCACTCCAGAGGATGGCCTAAGCAACAGAAGGCTGTCATTCAAATAGTTTGATTGCTAGTGTGACTACAATAAGCAATGTGGCCTTGTCCTTTCCTCCTCCCCCACCCCAACCAGGCTCTCTTGTCTGTTATCTCATTTTTAAAAAATTAATAAAGAAATAATGCATGGTTTCAAAACAATAGTTACTTTATTTCAAAAGGGGGAGGGTGGTTGGCTTACAGGGAATTAAAATCAACAAAGGGGGCGGGTTTGCATCAAGGAGAAACACACACAACGGTCACACCGAAGCCTGGCCAGTCATGAAACTGGTTTTCAAAGCCTGTCTGATGCGCAGTGCGCCTAGCTGTGCTCTTCTAATCACCCTAGTGTCTAGTGCAAAACGATTGTCTGCCATTGCTTTCAGGGAGGGAGAGAGAGAGAGAGGCGACTGACGACATGTACCCCAAACCACCGGTGACAATGTTTTTGCCCCATCAGGCATTGGGAGCTTAACCCAGATTTCCAATGGGTGGCGGAGACTGTGGGAACTGTGGGATAGCTACCCACAGTGCACTGCTCTGTAAGTTGATGCTAGCCGTGGTAGTGAGGATGCACTCCGCCGACCTACTGCGCTTAGTGTGGACATACGCAATCAACTGTATAAAATCAATTTCTAAAAATCAACTTCTATAAAATCAATCTAATTTCATAGTGTAGACATACCCTCAGATCTAATGAAACTGCACCTAAAGCTCAAATGGCCTGTTTTATCTCCTGCCATTTGTGAAGTGCACACGTATTGTCCAGAATTCGAGTTAGCAACTGAGCCTGGGACCAGCTAGCGGCACCCCCCTAGTGAGCAACACAGGATTTGCAGTTGAATCACCGCCGGCTTGCAGCAGAATCACCCGGTTGCCCAGACTGGCTGGCTGGCTGGAAGAGTCAGCAGACGGGGTCTTAAGCCCAGCAGCTGCTCCAAGCATTTGCACACTGCTGTGATAGCTCCTGTGCCTGCTTGTTCCCAGCCCTGTTCCGGCCTAGGATCCAGCACTGCTCCGGCCTTGCCTCACTCCAGATAACCCAGTCCCGACCCTGGGCACCGATTCCTGATTTCTGACTCCTGCTCTTCTTAGGCGCATCCGCCCACGTCCTGGTGACTGACACTTATGCACTACAGGCTAAATTCGGATGGCTGTAACTCCATTGACTTCAATGGTGTGACACCCTTTTACACCTCATCTAAATCTTGCTCAGTGGGATTGCATGGGGATGAGTGAGCGCTCAATTGGACTGGAGAAGTGAGCACCTCTAGACTTCAGACACATTTTTTACCTCGTATGTGCCAAGTCGCATTTTCAGTGGGGACAAATTTCATACTCTGAGCAGGTTTCAGAGGGGTAGCCATGTTAGTCTGTATCAGCAAAAACAATGAGGAGTCCTTGGGGCACCTTAGAGACTAACATTTATTTGGGCATTAGCTTTGTTAGTCTCTAAGGTACCACAAGGACTCCTTGTTGTTTATACTCTGAGCATGATCCTCTGAGGTGCAGAACACACTCAGCTCTGACTAAGTTCAGTGGGAACAAAAGAAGCTGAGCCCCAAACAGGATCAGGCTCTGAATCCAACTTTAGGATAAAATCCTAGTCCTACTGAAGTCAATGGGAGCTTTGCCATTGACTTCAATAGGGCTAAAATCTCACCCTTAGGGTTCTTTTAGTCTTTTCTGTGCATATAATAAAATGGGTGACCAGAACAGGAAATATTGTGTCTTTCCCCATGGTCTGATAACTAAAAATGAAGCAAAGCAATTCCTTCTCTCTCTCTTTTTTTAAAATCACCTTTGGTCTTAGACCAAGCATGGAAAGTTTAATGTCACAAGGAGAATTCTTTGAAAACGTATGGTAAGCTGAAGACAGACGGTCATAAGAATAACTGTTTTGAGATTGTAACAGTATGCACAAGCGATGGATGTTTTAGTACATATCTATAAGGCGATCTGACAATACAAAGAAGCCAACAGCCAGCCCACTTATGAAACTGAAATAAGCATTGATCTCTAAGGACGCAAATAAACCAAACACAATACAGTTATCTTCTATACCATCCAAACATGGGAAAGACCCTGCTTATGTATTGCATCCCTTTTTCTTTCACATTGCAAAATGTTCATTTTGCACACAGGTTAGGAAATTGTGAACAAGTCCATCACTATTGTAGGCAGAATAAACAAACAACTGGATCATTAAACCACAACCCTCTATGCTTTCTGACTCAGACTCCAGAACAAATCCAAGACCACAGGGTTCTCTTAGCAGCTTAATGGAAATCTTACCAACAGGTTTCACATCAGCAAGAGAGAGAGAAAATGAGACCTATGTGACAATTGTTTAAGAAAGTCTTTTCTCATTTCTCAGAGGGGTAGCCGTGTTAGTCTGGATCTGTAAAAGCAACAAAGAGTCCTGTGGCACCTTATAGACTAACAGACGTTTTGCAGCATGAGCTTTCGTGGGTGAATACGAGCTTTCGTGGGTGAACACTTCTTGCATCCGAAGAAGTGGGTATTCACCCACGAAAGCTCATGCTGCAAAACGTCTGTTAGTCTATAAGGTGCCACAGGATTCTTTGTTGTTTTCTCATTTCAGTTGTTTTCCTTTTATTGGCTATCAATAGAGCAAGTAATCTTAACTACTTTAAGGGGAGTATGTGAGTGTAAATAAAAGCACTATTGCAGAGTGGTTATAGAGTTGCTGGTATTCCACTGTTACTAGAGAGGACCAGGATGTGATGTAGTGGGAATCTTAACAAATGAGGGAATTTCCTGGCTAGGGAGTTCTCTAGTTGTGTCTTAAAGCATGGTTGTCATTGTTTATGTCCTCACACTACATGGTGTCAAAAGTTCATGAATCCCTCTCTTTAAATAAGGAGTCAACTTCAAAAAGACCTACCACCATACTGCAGAACCAAAATGACCTTCCCATGGCTGATGGCCTGCTTCTGGAAAGGACACACATGCATTGCTGTAGTTGATTACTTCTCCAGATATATTGACTTGGCTATACTTACACAGATGTCATTGGCACAAGTCATTCAGAAACTAAAGTCGATATTTGCAAGCATGGAGTTCCTTAATTCCTCATAGCTGATCATGGGCCTCAACTTACCGCTGAAACCTCCCTAGCATTTACACAGGCATTTGACTTGGAACACAGTACGAGGAGTCCACATTATCTCCAGAGTAATGGGAAGGTGGGAAGAGCAGTGCAGACTTTAAAAAGAGTTTTGCAAAAAAATCGGTGGATCCACAGAAAGCACTCCGGGCATATTGGTCAACATCACTTGTGTCTGGACTATCTTCAGCAGAATTTCTGATGGGAAGATGACTAAGGAAGCCTTTACCTGTGGCACCAATACAGATTAAACATAAGTGGCTGGACCTGAAAGAATTTAAAAAATGGGCTGCTGAAATAAAAATTCAGCAACAACAAGACTTCAGGTAGTTCCATTTTTCTGTGCCAAACACTGAACTGAATCCAGGGAACAAAGCTCCCTGCAAGCTCCTACCTAGTGGAGACTCTAAAAGGACTTATCTCGAGGAACTGGGTTCATCTTCAGTATTTCCCAACCCAATGAAGAGAGGATCTGGGACTTACGGGTACTCTGTCAGAAGAGAGACCCTCCACAGGGAACTTCACATGAAACTCAGAGTGAGAACACAGTATGGAAGACTGATCAGACCTCACAAAGACTTGATCTTTAGAATACCACTCAGAGCTATTTAAATGCAATTGATAAGGGGACATAGCAGTGTATGCAGTTTTAAGGAATTTGAAGTTTACGTTGAATTGCTTGCTGTATATACATTTATATACAATTTAAGTTGTAACCTTTTATTACAAAGAAAGGGAGATGTGGCATGGTTACAGAGTTCCTGGTCCTCCACAGTTCCAGAGAGGAGCAAGATGTGTTGCAGCAGGGAGCATCATAAACATAGGAACTTCCTGGTTAGGTGTGAGGCAAACCTGCAGCCAGACTAGGGCTGTCCATTCAGCTGCCATGACTCACCCTTCCAAGGGAGTCTGCAGTGACTCATCGCTCAGGCATGCTGCAGCAGCCTGTCCCGGAGAGGGCCTGGGTCAGATGATTGCAAACCCAGGTATTTCACTGCCCCCATCAGAGCTGTGCCCTTGATCCAGTTCCTGGTCTTGTTCCAGTCCACTTCAGCCTTGTCAGTGTCTGATCCTGACCCCGCTCTGGCCCTATTCCTGCACCTGCCTCCTGATCCCCAGGACTCAACCTAGCTTCAACCTTCAGGTTCCATCTAAAATCCTGATTTGGCTTGTCCATGCTGTCTGACCCTGTTTCAGCACTGCCCTTGGCCTGGTCCTGACCCTACATCTGGCTTCGACCACTGCTCCAACCACCAGGCCTGGCTGCCTAGAACCTAGAGAGTGACATTAGGGAGTTCTCTAATTGCTTCTTAAAGCATGGCTCATTGCATGTGAAATTCCAAGGGAAAAATCAAATCTACAATGCCCTGATCACCAATTAACTTAGCACTGGGAATATTGCTGTTTTTGAATCTTATGTGATAAGTGACCTAATGTTCTTAGGTCACTAAGAAGCTAATATTACTTCAGTGGAATCATGTTAAACTGGGACTTAAAACTAAAGCTGTGCAAATAACTGATTTTTTTTTCAGGTTAGAGGCGAACCAACATTTTTTTTTAAAAGTTAAAAAACAGTTCATTTCAAACCCAAAACTGATTTTTTTTCTCATCAAAATAAATTTTATTTTGGGTAGAAAAACACCTGAAATGAAATTTTAAAAAAAGAAACAACATTTTTGTTTGTTTTTTTATTTAGTTTAGGTTTTGGGCTGTTTTTTATTTGAATTTTTTTTTCAGTTAGTTTTCAGGTTTTTTAACCTTCTTTAAAAAAAATGAACTAAATTGTGAAATAAGTCAAAACATTTCATTTTTAAATAGTGAAAGTGAACTGCTTTTTGAGTTATTTACTCCTTTTTTTTTAGCTGAAACTACTTGCCAAATTTGATCCAAATTTGCAGATTGTTTTGGTACTTTAGAAATGCATTTTTCAAGAAATTTACTATTTGCTGGAAAAAATTAACACGGCTGTACTTGAACCTGCAAAGCCTATCCTTTGTATGTGAAAGACAGGCTTCACTCCTGCAAACACTCAGCCACAGGTTTAGTTTTACACTCTGCATATGCGTAAAGTTAAGGAGGTCCAGAAGCATTGGCAGGTTGGGTCTAACTATATAATAAGATTCCAGGATTATGCAATGACCTGGGCGTGGGTGGTTAGGCCAAATGTTTAGAGTCCAGTGCTAAGCCAAGATCAGAGCTAGGGATAAAGTCAGGTGCTAAGCAAGGGGTCAAAGCTGGAGCCAGCACCAGGTGCGTGGCATAGGAGCAGGGACTTGGATTGTGATAGGAAATCAGGAATTGGGAACAGACAGGGGTTTAGGATAAAGAGGACAGGAGTAGATAGGAATGCAGGGTTCAGGTAGCAGGCAAGTGGGAGGGGTCCATAGGGATTCCTTTGTTGCTCAGACACCTTCCTGTGCCACTTCCTGGTTTAAATAGAGCTCCTCAGCCAATTGGGGCTGCTGGATGTTTCCCCAACTCAGGAGCTTCAGGGGCAGGGCCCTCTGCAAGATAGCACTTCACTAATTCTCTTAATTGGTTGCTCAGGTGGGCTGCTGGGTGGCAGTTGTGGCCTGAACACTACCTGTGGGCCTGGGTTTGAGGCCTGTGAGCCCTGACAGATTGTCACTCTGAAGCCTCCAGTGCCTACTGAGTTGGTGTAAAGTGTCAGAAAGAGGTTCAAGCATGGCTAAGAGTTCTTTTTGTTCAGAACACTACCAGGTTCCGTCATCTCACTGCCCCACTACAGACAGAGTGGTATCCCTCTAGACTCAAGAGCGAGGGAGCACTACCCTCCATCTGCTGGGCAGAGCCAAACCTGGCCCATTACCCTCACCAGAAGTACCAGGGCAGGGCAGAAAGTATAAAGGGAGGGACCTGCAGCACAGTTATGGATGCATCAGGGAAAGAAATGGACATCTCTTCTAGGGAGTGGAGCCTTCTGGGGGAGACCAGCACCCTACAGCCTGAAGACACAGAGGACAAATATTTGAAGTGGTCACTGCCCAACTGCGAGGCGGTGAGACGGAACCTCAGATTGATGGAGCAATGCCAACTAAGTGGGATAGGAAGTAGCACAGTGGAACTAGTCTTTGGTCAAATTGTGATGCTGGGAAGTGAGGCAGCGTATTTTGGTTCTCACCACTAGTAGGACCTTGGGCTAAGCCCCGGTGGAGTAAGGTGGGTCTAGGACCCCCTACCCCCTTTGCCGCTACTCCACATCTGGGCACTTCTTAGTTCAGAAGGCCTGTGCCTTGATTGCTGTCTACCGTAGCCAGGAGGCTCAGGGATAGAGATTACGTATTGCTCTGCCCCGCCCAAAGGGCCAGAGCCCAGACTGTTGATTGCTGTTAACCCAGGCCTGGAGACTCTGGGCTAAAGTCTGCTTGCTGCTCTGCCTCACCCAAGCTCCAGACTATTAACTGTTTTTTGCCCCAGCCAGTGGGATCCTCCCCACTTGAGAGTGAGGGACCACTACAGGTACCAATGCAATTTTTAAGTTCTTATCCATTTTGACTTCATGAATTACACCCATGCAATGGCAAAAAAAAAATTATCTATGCCATGCCAAGAGCCCTAGACCATTGTGATATCAGAAGTGACTCAACTCAACCAACAACCGTACTCTACAGCTAATTTGCATAAAATAATTTCATTGGTTATACGAGGGAGACTACCCATATGGTGGATTACTTGTCCCAAAGCCATAGTTTTTCAAAGCCACTCCCACAACACCACAACTAGCAACATAACTGTAAGCAGAGTCAGGATGAGCTCTACCCTGACATCTGGTGGTGAATTGTGGTGAGTGTGGAAAAGAACTTCATGGGCTGATCTGGTTTGCATAGGCACACCCACCCTGCCTAGCATGAGCCCACAGCAGCCCAAAATGGTCACTTTGAAAGCTGTGGGATCCCCAGTTTCTCTGTTATTGGGGCAGGAAGAATAAAGTGTTGTTACCCTGATTATGTGAACGAAGGACAATGACACTGTTTTATAACAGAGGGTCTCGCCATCAACTGAGTAGCACTTGCTAGACAAGGGACATGGGTTCCAACACCCAGTGAACTGAGATAGAGAGAGGCTGGGGACAGGTATTTGTTCCTGATGGCATGCGCCCCCCCCCCTTCTTGAGGGCTCCAACCAACCTGTTGAATAGCAGAGCTAATTTTGATTATATTAAGGGTCTAGTTACAGGCTGCTGGGATTTTGGGGTGACCTTTTGGGTGGTTGGACTTAAGACCTTGAGGAGAAAAGGACACTGCCAAACTAACTTGGGGATGGGTTTTTGCTCATGGTTTGTGTCATGAATCCTGTTTCTGGGGTTTCCCCAACATAATGACACATTGTTTCCCTCCTTTATTAAAAGGATTTTGCTACACTCAGACTCCATGCTTGTGAGAGGGGAAGCATTGCCTCTTAGAGGCGCCTGGGGGGTGGTATGTAATTGTCCCAGGTCATTGCGTGGGGGCTTGAGCTGGTTTTGCATTGTGTTATCGAAACAGAACCCCTAGATACTGAACCCGGGCCTTGTTGATGCCAACTCAGACAGGCAGAAGGGTTACATAACCCCAAACAAACATAGGCCCTTATCGCAGCACACACCCATATTTGCCACCCTCACAAATTCATATAATTCTCCCAGCACAACACAACCCACACAAATCAACACATCCACCACAAGCACACATAACAGCCCCCATCACTCTGAAGCATAGAAAGTCTGTTGAGTCAGTGTACAGTGACAGAAACAGATACAAGTATGTCCGAGAGCTCTTTTTGTTCAGAATATCACCAGGTTTAATCACTATTGTGATTCGCTGTTTGTTACCATCCAATTTGTAAGTTTTCAGCCATTTTTGGTCTTTTTACAGACAGGCCTTTATGAGTTATACCTGTGTGGGAGCATGGGCTTTCAGCTACTTGTATCTTATATCCTGGCAATGAACTAATTCATTTAGCAATAAATTCACACATCAAACTAACAGATTGCAGAAGTCCTACATTCCCTTGAGAAAAATGAATCAACATCGAATCTAGAAAAACACTGATTATTCATGCAGACTATAACTGGTCTGAAAAACTGATCCACCTATGTATGGAAAGTTTCTCTGTCAGTGGATTTGTCAAGTGATTCATGTCTTGCTTCCAAAAAAGAAGTCCCAGATCAGTGTGAGCATACAGACAATGTCATAGCACAGGTCATGTGTTCCCTGGGGCTTTTTTCTTACTGCTTCCTTTTCAGACCTTATACAAGATGATAAACGATTACATCAGTCACCTCTGGGAATCAATTATGTTTTGCTGTGGGTTCTACAGGGCAATGAGTAAATGGACTTTCAACATATAATATACAAGTGAAACCAAACAGAACAGAACATTAACTTACAAATGAGAGTAAAGTGAAGGACGCTAGGGGAAAATATTTAACCTCTTCTGCATCAAAATTTGTTTGGGAGATCAGAAAAAAGGTCTATAAAATGGATATTTTTAAAATCTGGCAGTTTTAAAGGATCTAATTTTTTCTTTTTACTATCAGCTAGATTTTTATCTCTAAGTCAAAACCTAATTAGCTTCAATTAAAAAAAAAACTGTGTTGCAAACTTCTTATGGGATAAATTAGAGTTACAGTCAATTCTCCTGGAGGTGGTAACTACTAAAATTACACTTTGCACAAGGTAACTAATTACATGTATATCGCCCACCATTGCACCTACTTCGAGCTAGCAGTCAATGGAAGGAGTGGCTGATAAAATGCCCATTATTCTTTCTTCTGTTCCTCTCTAGCACTTAGTGTTTTGACTTTAAAAAAAGCAATTCAGAAACAATGGATTATGTGCCATTTCCTGTTTCATAATGACCCTTTTTCTATTTTATTTACATTGCATTGTATTATTTCTACTGTGAGAAACATTTGAACGATAATTAGTTTAATTCATCCATGTCCATTAATTCAGTTAGGCGCAGTAGAAATGTTTTCTCCTTCCTCGTGTTTCATCACATTCTGCTCTGTATTTATACAATTACATAGAGTCACCCTCTATCCACAGACTAAGGTCAGTTTAAAGATGGTCTAGAGGATACAGGAAGGATGTTTTTGTGCCTACAGCAGAGGTCTAGGGGTGAGGAGACCAGGGTTATATCATTGAGTATTGGGCAAGTCATTCAGGCTAACATTTCCAAATCTGGTTGCTTAAAGTAAGGCACCTAAATAAGTTACCTAATTTCTCGCGAGGAGATGAGTGCCCACAACTCCTGTTGAAGTCAGTGGGTGATTAGGGGCCTAAGACTGCAGAATAATGTCTGCACTGAGCAACCACCATCTTCTGCTTTGGAGCAAAACTGATGGTGAGAGCCTCCAAAGATTTGGAGTTTCTGTTCTGGTCAGACAAAAACATGATACTACAGTACTTTGCAATATTGCAACACTTCCAGTATTTCCTCATTTTGCCCAGGCAATCTCTTGGATCACCATTTCCTGCTCGTGATCTCAAACCAAACTTGGAGAACCAGTATGGGCAACTGTTCCTCCACTTGCACAGCCTTCATTTGCATATTATATAAAGCCTATACAAAGCCACTGGGGAAGCTGGCGAGACAGCTTGGGCTAAAGTGCCATCAGGACACACATGACACCCAGATCTACATGTCCTTTACAGCAAAGGTAACCAGCACAATATCCCTGCTTTCTCAGTGCCTTGCTGAAATCAGCATCTGGTTGGAGAGCTGTTGGCTGAAGCTGAACCCCGGTAAGATTGAAGTGATGCTGGTAAGAAAAAAATACTCTGAAAAATTGCCCCTCTATAACATTCCCCACAACCAAGGGCATCCACCAAGGGTAAGTTGATCTGCAGTGTGGGGGTCTTTTTGAACATCTCTTTGCTCTTGGTGCTCAAATAGCCATAGAAGGCAAAACTATCTGCTTCTGTCTGCTACTGGCCAGAAGATGGTGCCCCATCCTAACTGATACAGGCCTGGCCACAGTGATCCCTGCATTCAGGACCTCCAGACTTGATCATTGTAGCTCATTCTCCTAAGGAATATACCCACCAAACCTGAGAAGGCTCTAGCTGATATAAAACACAGAATCTTGCCTGCCCAGCAATAGTCTGAACATCCCCTTGGCGCTAAACTCCCTGCACTGGCTCCTCATGGATCACAGAATCCAGCACAATGTCTCTATCCTGGTATTCCAAACCCTTCATGGGACTGCATCCAGTTTAGAATCATGGAATCATAGAATATCAGGGCTGGAAGGGACCTCAGGAGGTCATCTAGTCCAACCCCCTGCTCAAAGCAGGACCAATTCCCAACTAAATCATCCCAGCCAGGGCTTTATCAAGCCTGACCTTAAAAACCTCCAAGGAAGGAGATTCCACCACCTCCCTAGGTAACCCATTCCAGTGCTTCACCACCCTCCTAGTGAAACAGTTTTCCTAATATCCAACCTAACCCTCCCCCACTGCAACTTGAGACCATTGCTCCTTGATCTGTCACCAGGTACCACTGAGAACAGTCTAGATCCATACTCTTTGGAACCCTTTTTCAGATAGTTGAAAGCAGCTATCAAATCCCCCCTCACTCTTCACTTTGGCAGACTAAATAATCCCAGTTCCCACAGCCTCTCCTCATAAGTCATGTGCTCCAGCACCCTAATCATTTTTGTTGCCCTCTGCTGGACTCTTTCCAATTTTTCCACATCTTTCTTGTGGGAACAAAAACTGGTCACAGTCTCCAGATGAGGCCTCACCAATGTCGAATAGAGGGGAATGATCACATCCCTCGATCTGCTGGCAATGCCCCTACTTATACAGCCCAAAATGCCGTTAGCCTTCTTGGCAACAAGGGCACACTGTTGACTCATATCCAGCTTCTCGTCCACTGTAACCCCTAGGTCCTTTTCTGCAGAACTGATGCCTAGCCATTCGATCCCTAGTCTGTAGCAGTATGTGGGAGTCTTCCCTCCTAAGTGCAGGACTCCGCATTTGTCCTTGTTGAACCTCAGATTTCTTTTGGCCCAATCCTTTAATTTGCCTAGATCCCTCTGTATCCTAATCCCAACCCTCCAGCGTATCTACTACTCCTCCCAGTTTAGTGTCATCAGAAAACTTGCTGAGGGTGCAGTCCACGCCATCCTCCAGATCATTAATGAAGATATTGAACAAAACCGGCCCCAGGACCGACCCTTGGGGCACTCCGCTTGATATCGGCTGCCAACTAGACATGGAGCCATTGATCACTACCTGTTGAGCCCGACGATCTAGCCAGCTTTTTATCCATCTTATAGTCCATACATCCAGCCCATATTTCTTTAACTTGCTAGCAAGAATACTGTGGGAGACCGTATCAAAAGCTTTGCTAAAGTCAAGGAATAACACATCCACTGCTTTCCCCTCATCCACAGAGCCAGTTATCTCCTCATAGAAGGCAATTAAGTTAGTCAGGCATGACTTGCCCTTGGTGAATCCATGCTGACTGTTCTGATCACTTTCCTCTCCTCTAAGTGCTTCAGAATTTATTCCTTGAGGACCTGCTCCATGATTTTTCCAGGGAATGAGATGAGGCTGACTGGCCTGTAGTTCCCCGGATCCTCCTTCTTCCCTTTTTTAAAGATGGGCACTACATTAGCCTTTTTCCAGTCATCCGGGACCTCCCCCGATCACCATGAGTTTTCAAAGTTAATGGCCAATGGTTCTGCAATCACATCCGCCAACTCCTTTAGCCCCCTCGGATGCAATGCATCCAGCCCCATGGACTTGTGCTCGTCCAGCTTTTCTAAATAGTCCTGAATCACTTCTTTCTCCACAGAGGGCTGGTCACCTTCTCCCCCTACTGTGCTGACCAGTGCAGCAGTCTGGGAGCTGACCTTGTTCATGAAGACAGAGGCAAAAAAAAAAAAAACTATGATTCTATGATTCTAGCTTTTTCCGCATTCTCTGTCACTAGGTTGCCTCCCTCATTCAGTAAGGGGCCCACACTTTCCTTGACTTTCTTCTTGTTGCTAACATAGCTGAAGAAACTCTTCTTGTTACTCTTAACATCTCTTGCTAGCTGCAACTCCAAGTGTGATTTGGCCTTCCTGATTTCACTCCAGCATGCCTGAGCAATATTTTTATACTCCTCCCTGGTCATTTGTCCACTTCTTGTAAGCTTTTTTTGTGTGTTTAAGATCAGGAAGAATTTCACTGTTAAGTTAAGCTGGTCGCTTGCCATATTTACTATTCTGTCTACACATCGGGATGCTTTGTTCCTGGAACCTCAGCTTCTTGAGATCTGCCATTCCTCCACAATCCTGATCTCCAGCATTAGCTACATTCCACCAGAATCACAGAACTGTCCACCAGTGGTGGGAAGATCATGAGTGCAGGAGAGAGAACTGTCACAGGGGCTGCACTGGGAGAGCCAGATCCTCAGCTGGTATAAACTGACCTCAGCGGAACTATGCTGATTGACTCCAGCTCAGGAACTAGCCCAGGACATGGAATAGCATCTTGCAGGAGGTAAGAATGAACATGGACCTTGCCATTTTCACAACTGCGGACAAAGCTTTTTTCTTCACGTTAACTCTCCATCCATCCATTCTTCACACCTGGGCAAATACTGCACATCATTTCCCCCCTCCCCAACATAGGGTACCTCTACAGTACAGCTGGAGATGTCATTTGCAGCACAGGGACATGTACATGCAGTAGCTTTGATCAAGCTAGTGCCTAAAAATAGCTTCTGTGGCCACAGCAGCATGGGTAATAGTTCAGGCTAGCCACCTGAGTTCAGTTCCATCCCCTATGGTTACAGAACTAGCTTGAGCAATGTAGTACATGCACATCTACCTGATTGGCAAATTACACCTTTAGACATACTCATACAGAAAGCTGGGCAATCACCTACGTAGAGAGAAAATCACAAGCATACCCACTTTGGGGGACAAAAATCTAAGCTCGTTCTCTTCTAAATGGACTGAATATGGCAGCTCTCACTCAAGCAAAACTCCCAGAGTTTAGACTTAGAGTGTAAATAGTCAAATAGTCAATCAAATCACATGCACACTGTATATGTAAAAGAGACTCTAATGTATTTAACACTATTTAGAGTATATGTAGGTTAGTAAGACATATATTAAGGGGAACAGTTTTCACCTTTGCTTGTGTTGATTAGTACAAGCAGTCCCGCAGATTTGAATAAATTGGGCCTACTCTTAGAGTAAACTGCTGCTCAGTGTGAGTAAGGGTGGCAGAATCTGGCCCTTCAGGATTTGCTTGTCACTAGCTAATACATAGGCAGATAGGACAATGCCTTCCTTGCACAGGGGACACCCCAATATGGAGAAGTATCCAGATCATCAGTAACGTAATCTTGGAAATCAACAGAGGTCTGGTGATTAAAATCAGCTCAGGATCCAATGTAACCTGCTGAGTGGCCATTTCTATTCATGTAATTTCCAGCAGATGCAAGTTTCTGTGGAATGGTCATGAGCCAAGTACAAATATCCCAAGGATATTTGTATGCAGCAGACAAAGAGTTCCAACCTGGTAACTGTATCTGAAACCCTGGAATTTAATGTTGATGTTTTACCTTCATTAGTTTTAATAATTTTTCCGAGGCTGTTTTCCTTCAGAAAGGGTCACTGGAGAATAGTTGTATGCTTGATATCACTTGCTGGCCAACTTGATACTGCACTGAGCCTAGAAGAAAGAGGTCTCCCTGTTACAGCAGACTGGAAACAATCTTCTGCTTTTTCGTAGGGTTCCTAGATATTAAGGCCAGAAAGGATCATTAGATCATAGTCTGATATCTGTAGCAGACAGGTCATAGAACGTCACCCAGTTATTCCTGCACTGAACCCAGTAACTTGTGTCTGGCTAAATCAGATCTTCCAGAAAGGCATCTAGCCTTTATCTGAAATGGAGATTGCAACACTCCCCTTGGTAGATTGTTCCAGGGGGTTAATCTCCCTTGGAACAAACTACCAAGATATTGACTCTATTGGAAGAGACATATTGAGCAGATTAATATCATGGCTCAAATCCTTGGCTGTAGTGCAACAGAGAAGATGGTGTGCAAAGGAGACTTTAAGCCACCACTCGGTTTCCTTTGTTCTAAATTCAGCTGTGCAACGGGCTGGCTCCCCAGCTTAAATTAGAGCAACCTGAGGGCTATTCTAACTTGTGTTGGATACCAGTGACCCCAAGGGGATGCTGCATCAGGGAGAGATGAGTAGGTATAGGGAAGCACTCTACCCCAGAGATGAATGTACATTCAGGGGCCTAGCTCCCCAAGGAAAAGGGCTAGAAACTTGGGGTTTTGGTAGGCATCTGAAGACAGCACAATGAGCCATGAAGCCACATTCCAAATTCCAGTCAATACATCCTGCAACTGGAACTGAATCAACTAAATCTTGGCAACATGGACCAGGTCTCATCTAGGGCAGTCCAGTAAATGCTCTTTTTTCTCTCCCTTTCTTTCTGTTCTTTTACTAAAAAGTAAATAACGCAAACTCGAAGATATTCTGAACTCTGAACACCTCCGTTTTTAAGTTGCCATAATTAGGGGAGCACTTCTCTGATTTACTTCGAATCTTGTGAAAATTCTATTAATCTAGATCTATAGATTTAGCCCTAGTTCTAGGCTACCAATTTGGAAGCCTAAGATCCTTTATGCTGGATTTTACAAGGAGACCAAATGGGGCTTGTCATGGAAATTCATATGCACCCTTAGTCAGCAGGCAGAGACTGCCACTCCATTATTAATGAATCTTTATGCCTGCTTGGAATCCCATTAGCTTCACATTTGTCTCCAGGGTGGCATGCGCAAATACAAAAGTGTATATACCACCAGCAATTAATCCTGAGTTACAGCAAGAGACCTGATGAGCAGATGGTAAATATTCAGATAATAAATAATAATGCTACAGACATGGATTAAAGATTTTGCCGTATACAAATGGAGTTATTCCTATTCTGTTTGCATTCCAATAGCACCCAAAGACCCAAGCAAGATCAGAGTCCCATTGTGCTAGATGCTTTACAAACATAGCGAGAGATGTTCCCTGCTCCAAAGAGCTCAACATCAAAATAGACAAGGTAGGCAAAGGGCGGGATGAGGAACAGGGGCAGAGGGAGGTGAAATGAATTGCTGAAGGTCACACTGCAAGTTAGTAATAAAGCCAAGAACTGAAACTATCTCTTGAATCCTGCTCCAGTGGCCCATTTGTAGGACCAGGCTGTCAAGACAACAATGCAGCTGTTTGCTGTTAGTGTGTAATAACCCAAACCACCACCACAACATGAAACATGAGCAACCACTCTTTGTCTCTTGGTTATCAAGAGACAGGCAGATGCTAAGAACTTGGCGATACTCCCAAGCATCACACTCAGCTGACAGCTCAGGGAGGAAAACTAACTCAGCCTTTCAATAATGGCATCTTGGAGCTCCACCTAAGTGAGTGAATAAAATGGACTGCTGTCTTAAAGACGGCAATGATAAAAGTGGTCAACAAGCTAGCAAATTAACAGCAAAGAGGCTGTGTCAAGGGGAGATCTTTGGGATGTTCACAAGGGCAGTCTCTTGGAGGTGACATCATGCAAAAGCTTACATTGAGGGAACAGCTGACGTGGAAAGAAACTGACAAGTGAACACTACAAGCTTTGATTATGAAGTTTGGGAAGCTTGCCAAAGAATGATCTGAGAGTCTTTCCGGATGCATACAGTCATCTGAAATGAATGTTTTTATGCTCATGCTAATTAACATTGCTTTATGGCTTTGTAAGCTTTTACCCAAATGGTGTGGCACTAATAAGTGGGGAAACAATTCTGTTTTGTGAAACATATCGAGGTTTCAAATCTGTTTTTGTTCTGGAATGAAAATTAGTCCTTTCAAACATTCTTGCATGACAGGAGAGACTGACTCTTTATAGTTCAGTGGTTAGCACCAGACTGGGAGACCCGTCTTCAGCTCCCTGCCTGATCAGAGACAGACAGATTCTCTACAGCCTGGTGCTTAGAGCAGTGGCCTGTGGAGGGCCAAAGTTTATATTCTGTGTGATTGGGCTGATTAATCTAGAATGAAATCACTTTGAATCAGACAGAGCAGGGGGTTGAACTAGAGACTCCCTCACTGCAGTTTAGTGACCTAACCACCAGGCTATAAAGATGTATTTTGTTTTAAAAATAAAAAACTATGGGCCGTCTTCTAAAGACTGCAACATTAAATGTTGAGTTCTTTTTACTTGCCTTCTGGTTTTTGAGCCTTTAAGGGTCAGATTTTCCAGCTTTTCTCCATAACCACAGGGACTAGAAACTTAACCTTTCTAAAAATGAAAGCTGAGAGTCTCACCTAATCACATGACTACAGGAGTCGGTGCTTTAAGAAAAACACTGAATAAAATCAGGACAGTTGGCAACACTGCACCCTTAAAGCTTTATGGACCAACAAAGAACATTTACTGAAACCTTTTTTTTTTCTTTATCTTAGTGATGGCATTTATGTGGTTTTACCTGGAGAAATGTGCTACACACATCACTGATCAGTCACATCGTTCAGAGGTGGGAGAGTAGCACATTGAGAGTATTCACCCATGCTGGGCCAAAATAAACTGTCTCTATTTCTGCTGCACATAAAGCGATTAGTGACCCCTTAAAAGGTGATGGGATCCCTTCCTGCTGACTTACGAGACAGAACACCTGTGTGAGTCTGGTTTGATTGGCATGGGGTGCACACAGTTTGCCCTCACTAGTCAGCCAGGGCAGAGGAGGGAGAATTTGATCTGGACCATACACACACACACACACACACACCTTTTTCTTCTAGCCTTAATCCTTGTTCTCCATTCCAGTCTGTCTTGAAGCAGTTCCTCGGAATTACACAGCTAATCAAATCCTTTCGTATAACACCCATCCAGCTAGCTTTGGGTATTCCAATCCTTCTCTTGCCCTCCATTTCTACATTTAGCACCCTGTTTCCTGTATATTTTTCTGATCTTCTTTTCACATGCCCAAACCACCTAAGCCTGGATTCTCTCAGTTTTTCTATAATTGGTACCACCTTCACATTTCCCCTCACAGGATTAGCCCTAACTAGACAGGTCTCAAAACACACTTGGAAGGAATTGTAGGTGAATATTATTATCCCCATTTTACAGATGAGGAAACTGAGTTACAGCGCGATTAAGGGCTAGTTTATACATAAAAGTGTTACTGCTTTAACTACACTGGTATAGAAGCAGTACAACAGTTCTAGTGTGGCTGTGGTTCTATTGGTATGAAAGTGCTTTCCCCAGCATTGCTTAGTCCTGTATGGGAAGGGGAATAACTATGCTGGTGTAAGCAATAGAACTGAACCAGAGCTAGCCATGGTGGGAAATTTGCTAGAGAAAAAGACTTGTGTAGACAAGGCCTGAGGCTTGTGTGCACTATTGAGAAGGCCTACATATGTGGGGAGGGGCCGAAAGCACAAGGAGCTATGGCACATGCCTGGGGGCAGGGACCAGCACTTAGGAAGCCAGAAATGGATTTAGCCCCTGGGGGATGCAGAGACTGTGAGTATCTGGTTCCAGGCAGGAAACCATTGGGTGGGTGCTCTGCACATCACATAGGGCCGCCCCTTCATTTAAGTGCCTAAATGGGAGCTGAGCTCTTCCGAAAATCCAGCTCCACTTGTGGAAGCTGGGCCCTGTTGAAGTGGTGGGCTACTTATTCTGCCTCTATTACCCCTCCTTGGTGGGTAGATGATGAGCAGTACAGGTGGTCACAAATTTTCCGACAATGTTTTCTTTTCAGAGGCTCCTGCCTTTCGACCAGGAACTTCTTCAGGGTGAATTTTTTTTTCTTTTTCCAATGAAAAATTGGGAAGTGAAACATTTCACTTTTTTGTTGAAAAATTTAATTTCTGGGGGGGAAATGTCTCACTTTTCTCCTCCCCCCACTTTTTCCTAGGGTAAGAAAGTGAGATAGATTCCTTCCCCCCCATACTCAACACAATGTTTCATAAAAAATGTAATGGAAAATTCTGAACAAAATGAAAACTATTAATTTATTTTGAAGCTTTTCACAAAATACTTGCCTTTTTCTGACCAGCTTCAGTGAGCAGGTAGAAGAAGCACATCTCCTCCTGCCAACCATGCACTTCCCTTCTGCATTTATAAATAGTAAATAGCCCTATGCTGAAGTGTCCAAAGATCACTAAGCTTGATCAGTGCATTGCTAGTTATTAACCATGCAAGATTAATTACCTTAAAACCCACAGATAAAATGAGTTCAACAACATTTACTGTACCATTCAGCCATTTACCCTTTCTTCATCAATCCCTTTAATGCTATCTGAATAACAATTGCAGCCTGGCTAATAAATGAAGAAGCTAAATTTTTCAAGCTGCTTCTATTAATGAATTAACTTTTCAGGTACTTATTAAAATGACAAATGAACAAGTTGGAAGATAATAAATCTATCTACAATATTAAAGAAGAGACGGATTGGCTTCCAGCTGTTCCTTTAATTTCCATTTACCTTCATGGTGAGCATGCACTATAGATCAGTCAGGGGAGAGAGAGGAGACATTCTGAAAATTTACATCAACAATAGAGGGCACCACACATGGCACTAGCTGCTTCCATTTCTGACATTTGGAAGCTTTCATGATTTATTGCTAACAGTATACGGAGGAGCAGATCTTTCGAAAGAATGTGTGGGTGTTTGCGCGAAGATCACCTGATGCCTTCAGGAAAATTTTGAAAAACATTCTAATTATAAATCAAATCTGCTTCCACAGACAAATCACTTTTTAAAGACTGTGAAGGCCATTTAGTTGGACACATTCTTTGATTATTATTATTGTATTGCAGTAGCCCTCTCAGCCCCAGCCAAGATCCAAGATGGGTGCTTTCAGTGGTAGTTGCGTGCAAACTTCCTAGCAAGAAACAGTTTACAATCTAAATGGACAACACAGGCAAAGAAATGAAGTACCATTATTATCATTTTACAGGCATGAATATGAAGCTGAGTGGGTGAAATGCTGGAGACGTTGAACTCAATGGTAAAACTCACATTAATTTCAATTTGACCAAGAGAGTTTTGGTGACTTGCTCAAGGTAACACAGCAAACCTGTGGCAGAGCCATATACTGACCCTACATCTCCTGAGTCCCCATTCTGTGCCTTAACAATAAGTCTGTCCTCTCTCTCGTGTTTATCTTCTCTTTTAGTTCACCTGTCCCTGCTGCTTATTTTTCACCTTGCACACATTATTGTACCACACAAATGAACTAATTAATCAATCTCAACTTCACAATGCTCTAGCTGACGTCCCACTCTTTTCTATTATGATGATGATGAATTAATTGCATTGCAGGAGTGCCCCCAATATGTCAGGTACTTCTGCACAGATGCACCATTTTACAAGACAAGCAACAGATGAATGGCGGGAGAGAGAAATAAACACAGTCAGTATTAATTATAAAAAAAATAAATAGCCACTGCCAGCTCTCACCAACTGCCACACTTCTCCCTCACTGTGATTAGCTCATTGTTTATCAGCATAGCAGTGGGAGTGGGTCATCTGGAGAAGGGACTTAAAGCAGGAGAGGGCAGCAGGCCCTATTATGTGAGGAAGCCACCTCTGGCTGGATTTTAATAAGAATGATTCTGTGTATCAATGATGGTTATATATACACATGGCTCAGCAGGGCCTACTCCTGCTCCTAATGACACCAATGACAAAAGACTTAGGCATCAACCCTTGAGAGCAGAACTACAGAAAGGCAGTTTCCGGGAGTTCTCTTCAGGGCACCTGGTCTTAAGGATGCTTGAAAAACATCTCAAACCATCAGCCACACTGAATTTCTGTGAGAGAGACAATTTCCCATTTTCCTTTCTGTCATCTGGTTTACAGTTAAGTAAAGAAACAGAAAACTTTTAAATCCATATTTCGTATGTGTGTGTGGACTTCAGGTGTAAGCTCTTAGGGGCAGGGACTGTCTTTTTGTTCTGTGTTTGTGCAGTGCCTAGCACAATGGGGTCCTGGGGAGGGCAATACAAATAGGTATAGATATAATTTATTTGTATAGATACCATGATTATACACATATACACAGACACACATAAAATATTCATTTCACGCACTAGTCAGGGGAGATAATACTGAAATAACCAATTGACTTTATAACAGGAGATATTGATTGATGAAAAGTTTTAAAGTCACTTTATATAATGGCAATGTGAGCTTTACAGAGATTCCCCTGAATGACAATGGTCAGGTTACAAGGCAGTTTGGTGTTGAAAGACCATTACCAGGAAGGATGAGGTAATACCACAATAATAATAAATTATTTACAGTTACAAAACAAAGCAGGGGAAAAGAGCGGACATTTCAACAGAAAGCTTCCTTGCTCAGAGTTAGGTCTCTAGGAAAACCACTGGGGTGATGATTATTATTTGAGCACCAACAACTGTGCTTCTGCATCTTCATCACGATAAATCCCCAAAGAACATAGCCTCCTTGCAGATTGAGCACCACCTGGATTGATGTCCAGTTATGTCCTCAAGACAGTCTTGTTGGATGTTCAATCTATATCTGCCATTAGCGAGTTTATCGCGCCATGCATGTTTTTGGCACCTATGTGATTCCTGACCAGATAGCAGAATTCCTTGGTAAACACACTTCATAATGCATTGGTCTTCCAGCTGCTGTGCTTAGTGAGGTTCAAAATACAAAACTTGGCATGCCTACCCAGCAGCTGAGAGCTGTCATTCCTATTGGGTAAATGACACACACACAAGCTCTGCTTGAGCTAGCACCTAAAAATAGAAGCGTGGCTGTGGCAGCAGAGGCAGCAGCTCAGGCTAGCCATCCGAGTACATACTCAGGGGACCGGGGAGTGTTGTATTTGGACAACTAGCCCAAGTTTCTGCCTCTGCCACTGTGGTCACGCTGCTATTTTTAGGTGCTAGCTCAAGCAGAGCTAATGCGTGTATGTCTACCCAAGCTAGGAATGACGCCTCCCAGCTGCTGTGTAGATGAACCCTCTGTCACCTTTGAGCTCCCTAGGACAGATTCTCAGCAGGTGTAAACTGTCAGAGATCCACAGCAGTCGATGTATCTATGATATCTGACACCAGCTGAGAACCTTCTCCAGGATTCTGGGCTGGGCCATTCCCCTAGCTAAATTAGAGCAGCATGAAGACTGCTCTTACTTGGACCATCTACCAGCGGGTCGAAGAGATGGATACCACAGCTGGGATCAGTGAGGGATTGGGAAACACTGGTCATGCCCTTTACTCATCCATACCCTGCTTTAGCAGGGCATCACTTTAGCAGGAAATTGAGTTAACTGGTAGTGAGAAGATAGCTGAAAAAAAAGCATGCATGCCTAGGGCAATGGAAGACCATTAATCTTTCAGGTAACACATGATTTATGATGTCACATGCAATTGACAACTTAGCGAAGACATCAATGAATTAATTACTGAGTTAGGAGCTAAAGAATTTATCTCTGTTTTAACACTCGGTTAGAGTAACATGACTTATTTGCAAGTAACATAAATGCTTGTTGAGAAGCTACATTCTGTTGTGTATATGACTGGCAAAAATGAGGGAGAAATGTATTTTGCAGTGTACAGCCAATACACAATGTTACATAGTCACTATTGTATAAAGATTTGCATTTCAATGCCATTACAGCGCTGCACATTGAATCAATAGCTCCCTGTATAAATAACAGGACATTTCATTGCTAAGAAGGCTGTTCCTAATGATTATTACAATTCCAAATTCAGGATTAATAACATGCAGGGGCCAGTTACACACCAGATGTACTGTAAAATATTCTGAGATGCAGTTTTCATGAGTTATTGACAATGACATGCTATTAACAGATTATAAAGCGATGGAGGACCAAATCCTTGGCCTTGTCAGGTGTGTAGCCACATTCAACTCAGAGATCCTACTTATCTGAGTAAAGTGAATATGATTTCATGCTGAACATATTCATTCTGCTCTGGCGATTGAGAGAAGTTACAAGGCTCAGTGAAAATGATCTATTAGCCATTTTTTTGCATTTTAGTTCCTCTTTGTTGTTTTAATATTACAGTTAAAGAATTACATCAGGGACTCCTGCCTTCGAGGAATGGCTTCCTATTAAGCAAAAGGGTCAGGCATAGCAGTAAACAAGAGCTGCATGCACAATTTGGAAAACCCATTTATTTTAAAACAATTCTGCCTTCCAGATCTTATTTCATTCTCTGCATTCATTCCCTCTCTTATTTTCTAGGACACTTACACTATAAGGCCAACTTTATTTCTTAAGGGTTCATCTGCTCCAGCTACTTATTCCCATAACTGAAGTTATAATACTGTATTTTTGACATCATAATTATTTCCACAGCAACCAACTGCTATTTTGCAGATTGACCTCAAGTAGGGGAATAAGCAGCAGGAACAGATGAGCCCTTAAGAAACAACGATCCTGCCCTTGAAATCAGTGAATGAGGACAAATCACAGCACAGAATATGATCTTTAAGCAGAATTATCGAAAAATATAGCGCTAAAATTTTCTTCTTAGCTGCCCTGGTGTAAATCCAGAATAGCTATTGAAGTCAATGAAGCTATTGCTGGATTGACATTGGTGTAACTGAGCAGGATTTGACCTAACTATGCCGAGATTCTTGATTTCCTATAAAGCAGCAGTGACAACTACAAACAGATTATGAAAACCCTTCCCTCCATCACACAGGACAGCATGCAAGCAGCTTTAGCTGAACTGTCCTTTAGCCACACACGTGCTTCCAACAACCAGTCATTAATGATTCTGCAAGAGCTAGATTCTGAAAACCAGCACTTCAGAATTCGACTCGGGTGTATTTCTCAGCAACAAGGCTCTACAGGCAGTGCACTCCTTGTCATTGTAGCATGCCTTGGGTGCTGGTAGAAAAGGCACAAGGTTGAGTGACTTTAACAACCATGGAAATGCAATAATCACTTTGAGATGCACCATCCAGAGTTTTATTGAAATAAGGAAATGGAATTTATCAGTAACATGAAGGAAAGCATTTATTGTACTAGGCAAAAGCCTAGAGGAGGAAAGGGTTAATAAGCTTCCTTGGCAGGGAGGAAGAATATCTGCAGCCATCCTAAGGGATTAAGATAGAACTGTCAGCCCTGGAGGGAGGGATGGCTGGCTGGGCCTTGGAAAGGAAGTGCTGGGGCAGGGTTGAGGTCCTTGCTCCCTGAAAGCAGAATGCTCAGGCTGGACCAGAGGTGGAGAGGATGCAGCCCATGTGCTCACCGCTGAACAGTGGAGGGAAATGGGCTCTGACTGTAGCCTGTTGTGGGACTCTGACTCTGGCTGGAGCATTCCCTGAAGAATTAAGGCTGTTCTCTAGCGAGAGAACCTTCCAGGGGAGTGAGAAAAAAAAACCTCTGGGCAAGACCTATGACAGTGATATGCCTTTGGTGTTTGAAATGTGAGAGTCCATGCCACAAACCCATCACCAAAATAAGCTCCTCTTTACGGTGGTACACACAGCTATGTACATGTAAGGTGCTACTGCACCTTTGAGAGGACAGTGGGCTCTCTAGCTTGTCTGCAGGGGCGCTTCCTGGGAGTTAGCTCAAGACAGTCACATGAGCAAGTCACATGATTCTTTTTTACCTTCTCTTTCTTGTTTCCTTTACTCTGAGTCCCCATTACTCAGGGCCAGATCTTCAGCAGGTGTAAACTGATGGAACACCACTGAAGTCAGTGTCACTGTGTTTATTTACACCAGCTGAGGATCATCTAGCCCTGAAAGAAGACTCTTGCGCTCAGTCTGTAGTAAAACATAACATGCCACCTTTAAATACAGTAGAACCTCCATGTTACAAACACCATAGTTATGAACTGACTGGTCAACCACATACCTCATTGGAACTGGAAGCACGCAGAGACAGGAGAAGCAGCAAATACAGCACAGTACTGTGTTAAACATAAATGACTAAAAAAACATAAAGGGGATGTTTAAAGAAAGATTTGATATGGTAAGGAAACCGTTTCTGTGCTTGTTTTATTAAATTAAGATGGTTAAAAACAGCATTTTTCTTCTGCATGGTAAAGTTTCAAAGCTGTGTTAAGTCAAGGTTCAGTTGTAAACTTTTGAAAGAACCATAACGTTTTGTTCAGAGATACAAACATTTCAGAGATGCAAACAACCTCCGTTCCTGAGCTGTTCGTAACTCGGAGGTGCTACTGTGACTTTTGTCATGACTAGGAGGAACAGAACTTTAAAAATAACAGAAACCTCAATCTCTATGTAAAAAGCCTATGTATATATATAGTGGCAAAGCTCCAAACTTGTCTCAGTGGGTCCCGCACTTCCAGGCAGATTATATTACCTCAGAGACTCACTGTGACCCTCCACACAGCCCTTCTCTCTTTAGGGGCCAGGGTCACAGCCTACTGAGCCATTTTCATCATAAGCCAGCAAGGGAGGTGGGAAGAAGCTACCCTCCCTCACACAGTCTCTGTTGCTTCACAGTCTCTGTGATGAATTGGAGAGAGTGGAGGAGGAAAGGGGGGAACCCAGGCCCACCTTCTACTCTGGGTTCCAGCCTAGGGACCCTAATAGCAGCAACCCTCGGTAGCTGATTTTGAAACAGGATGGGTACAATTTCCTGGGCCACTTCCCTGCAGCAGCCCCCCTCCTCACTTCCTCACCATCTACTTCACCGTTACTTCAGGGCCTCCTTCCTTGTGCCTGAGAGGGTTTGTACTGCCCAGTTTTTCCAGCAGCATGGCTTCCTTCTACAGCTCCTGACACGTGCACCCACCTGATTAACTGGGAGGCTTTTAACTAGTTTCAGCCAGCCCCTGATTGGCTTCAGGTGTCCCAATCAACCTAGCTGTCTTCACTGCTTTCTGGAAGGATTTTAATTGGCCCCAGGTGTCTTAATTGACCTGGGGAAACTGCCATTTACTTACCCTGGTACAGGGCTGGCTTTAGGAACCGTGGGGCCCGATTTGAATACCGGTGGTGGTCCGGGTCTTTGGTGGCAATTTGGTGATGAGGGGTCCTTCACTCATTCCGGACACACCCCCGCCGCCAAAATGCCGCCGAAGATCCGGGGCGAGTGAAGGACCCCCCGCCGCTGAAGTGCCACCGAAGACCCGGACTGCTGCCGAGTATGTAAGAAAAAATAAAAAATTAAAAAGACGCCTAAGGCGCAGGGCCCTCTTAGACGCAGGGCCTAATTCCAGGGAATCGGGGAAATCGGTCTAAAGCCGGCCCTGCCTGGTAACAAGATTTGTTTAGCCTGGGGCTAATATATCTGTCTCCCACTACTTTCCTATACACTCTTCATGTCCTGACCCTCACATCCTGCCCTGACATGGCAGGACCTCCTGCCACCTCTGGAGGGTGAGGAACCCCATGGGGCCAGCCTATATTCCACCCTGGTTCTGAGGCCCACTGGGGACATCAGCTGGAGGCCCCTTCACAGAGCTGTGAGCATGGGCATGTACTTGGCACAGTTCACTCCCCTCCCCTCCTAGACACCTACCCCTCTTGCAGCATGAGGGAGACCCTGGCACACGTATACCTGGAGTGCGCAAGGTTGCACCCTATTCTGGCTCCTCTTGGATATATTATTACATTTTTGGTTGCACTTTCCCCCTCACCTGTTCACCTACACACTCCCCATTCGAGGCCCCACAAAGTCACAGGACCTCCTTGTCAACCTCCTCCTAGCTCTAGCCAAAATGGCCATCTACAATGCCAGGGAGCGGAGGTTGGCTGACGGGGTTTCTTGTGACTGTGGGGCCTATTTCCACTCCTCAGTCCATTCACGCATCCGGGCAGAGTTCCTCTGGGCGGCGTCTGCTGGCTCCCTTGACACCTTCAAGGAGCAGTGGGCACTGTCTGGGGTTCTCTGCTCAGTGTCCCCATCAGGTTCCCTCCATTTAGCCCTGTGACCTCACTCCCATTCCTGTTATCTCCTTAGTTGCCCCCCGCAATTATTTGGAATCCTGGACCTGTGGATCCTCCCCTTAGGCTGGGGGGAGGTCCTTTAGCAGTGCGCGGGCTTCCACCCGCCCACTTCCCGGATCCCAATAGGACTACTTTCCTATAGCCATCTGGCCTTGCCCCATCACAATACATATATATATATCTATATATATACCAGAAACACCATTGAGAGAACACATGGAAAAGCACAGACTACACCAGTCTCAATTTAGCAAAACTATATTGCTAGCACTTGGGCAGAACCTCAGTTAGTTCTGAGTTTGGCTCAGATTCATAGCTTTGTAGATTTTAAGGCCAGAAGGGACCACTAGGTCATCAAGTTCAACCCCCTGCACATCACAGGCCATAATATTTCACTCAGTTACCACTATATGGAGCCCAATAACTTCCATTGTCTAAAGCATCTCTTGCAGGAAGGCATCCAGACATGATTTGAAGACAAGAGATGGAGAATCCACCACTTCCTTTAGTGATGGTTAATCAGCCTCACAATTAAAAATGGGCACCTTATTTCTAATTTAAATTTGTCTGCCTTTTACTTTATATTTGTGCACTGCCTAGTACAACAGTGACCTGATCTTGGTTGGACCCTCGGCATTACCAGGATAAATATAATAAACACTAATAATAGCTCTGAAATACACAGTGTGCAGCAAACTGGCAAAGAACAATCTTTCCCCTCAAATATCACTCCTGGGATTTATTCTAATGTGTGGAATTGTGATAGCATTTGAAAAGATCGCTCTCTGGAAATTATTGCAGTTGTTGTCTGTGACCATTTCTTGTCTGCCAGAAAAGAATATCATAAAATCAAATACTACACATAAGCAACCGGAAGAATTATTAGGCTTGGTCTACAACAAAAGCAAATGTAACCAGTGGAGTCGACAAATTAAGCCAAGGATGCAGATGATTCAACTTGAGTTGAAAATAAACTGTCTTCTGCTATTTACAAAATTGACCCAGAGAACTAATTGTACAACCTCAGGGTAAATGTCAATAAATTCAGCTGCATTTGAATAGAGCCAGGAGGGAAATAAATTGCTGGGGTGCTAGCTGCACTCATCTGAATCTGAGGTCTCTGTCTGCCGCAAAGTGAGATGACCACATTTATTGCACAGAGGAACCATGCATAATTGGTTTACTCTGATTTCATATTCGATAAAAACCCTTTGCCAAATTATTCCCATCTTTAATTACAAGCAGAATGGGGTGAAGCACACTGCAGGTTTATTTCAGAGCCCTGTATTTTAGTAAATCTTGATGGATACATCTTGATTTTCTCTATCCCAGCAGTCGCCAAAGAAGAAGTTGCTGTATTTCTTTTACCTCATTGTTTTAGACTGTCCAGCCTCTCAAGATGGAGAGTTCAAATTCCTTTGAGGTTTCATTTAACATCACAGCTCATCGCAGCAGTTTCTCTCAGTGCCTCTGAAAAGTTGATCTGATTTGACTTTTGCCACTTTTTACTATTTCTGGGTCAAGAAACCCATGATCCTTCAAGAAGTTGTATTGGTCAATCAACCGGGGTTGCTCCTTCTTCCTTTCCTAGAGTTAGAAGGTGCTGCTGTGTTGTTAGTGAAAACACATTTGGCACAAGACACAACTCTGAGATCTTAAATGCTGATAGTTATTAAAGCTCCCGTAGCACTTTGTATAAGAATGGGGCAATTACCAAGCTCTAACTTGAGTAACTACATTCAACCTAAGTTTTAAATATGGTTCTAAGCTTGTACTTGTACCTGGTACTTTATTAAACCAACACAAATAAGTAAAAATCCAGCCACACAATTTCAGTTAAATACAGAATTAATCATTTCCTCATCCTAGGTACCAATTAAGCAAGGTGCTTAGGTATGATCTTAACCTTAAATGAGTCATTAATTCATTTGACCTCAATGGAACTACTCATGTGCTTAAATTTAGGAATCCTTATAATGTTGTGTGCTGTTAATCGTGTGATATATTTCACCCCAGAGATGAAACATTTCAACAGTAGATTAGGCTCAATATAGGGGTAACTGAGTGAGTAAGATTTTCTGTCCTGGAAGGAGGTCAGACTAGTAATTTTATAGTTTATTCTGGGCTTAAAATTTCTGAATGAAAAAAAATCTATGAATCTAGATAAAATGAGTCTCACATATAAGCCTCATAAAGCATTGCTGGAGCTGGGACAACAGGAAATGCCCTATAATTTGTAAACTGGCTTTCAAAGCTCTTTGAGATTCTTCCAGTTGAAAGCTTCATTGGAAAAGCAAATGATTATTAGAACTGGTGAATATTGTAAAAGATTTTCATTAACACTCATTTGAACTTTGGCTACATTCATGCCTTCATGTTTTCCTTTCTGCTACCATTCAGGTGATTTTGAGTTCTAACAGCACAAATACTCAGCAAAAGTAACTGTAATGCTTCCACATTTGACTATGTGCACAAAGCAATTTCAATTTCAGTAAGTGTTGATACCAGAAACCTGACTGTGAATCAAGCTCATTCAATCAGAGAATCAAAACATTGCCATGTGATCAAGTCAGACTAAAGCAAGGGGGCTCAGTTTCAGATTTCAAAAGGCAAGCCAGAGGATTGATGAAGTTTATGAAAAAAAAGTTGTCAAATATTTTGAATAGAAAACAGATTTTAAGAAAACTGCAAATTTGCTGCCATACAAGCCACAGAAAAGAGATGATACAGTGTTTGAGTAAATTATACATTATGAATTATTCACTTGATTCCAGTCATCGTCATTATTCCAAAGGAAAAACAAAATAAAACAATTTATTTTTTCAAAAAACCAGTCAAAGCTGCTAAGCAACAGGTGAATGATTACCTATCACATTGTTACCCAAATCTAAGCACCTAAAAGAAAGAAAAAGATTAGTTAAGGGCTTCATAAATCTCACACAGCTATTAAAATAATAAACACATTATTCTTAACAAATATAAAGAAATGCATTTTTCATTACAACATACTTAAAATATGTATTTCTTTATACTTACTAGCAATGTGTTTTATTATTGTGTAGGGAATGTAACATTTATGATTCTCTGAATTTTATTCATTTCCCTGCTTTCAAGTGTTTGTGCTATGTAAATGATGTGATTGGTGATTACATTTGACGTCACTTAGCAACCTTCATTGATTTTTTTTAATATAGTTTCTTGGAATATCCCATGGCTTTTTTCAACCCCAAGTTTGCCTTTTCTTGAGGTAAATGAATACATATATTTTCAGAGGGTAAATAAAAGAATGGATGGGTGGCTCACCAGATTATAACATGGAAGGAGTCAGCGGCATCTGAGTCCTACTTTGTGCAATGTACACCTGCAAACATTTAGGCACTGAGTGAGTTTAGGCACCCACGGGGTTTTGTGAATCCCGGAGGGCCTGATTCTGGGATTTAGCTGCCTAAAATAGCAGTTAGGCAGCTAAATCCTTTTGTGAATCTGAGTATAACATTATGTATCTGTCTACATGTGGGACTCACAAAAAGTTACTTAAGTGCCTAACTTCCAGTAAACCTGAAGGAGCCTAAATACTTTACTGAATCCCACACTAAGACTGCAGAGTGTGGGGATGAAGCTAGCCTTGAACATATGTTCAGCAGAGCATAAAATCATGCCAAATTTCAATAAATAATGCTAAAAAAATGTATAGCCAATTAAGCATCAGCCCCGAGACTCAGACACTGATAGCCCAGTCAAGACTCTTCCAGCCACGTCATGGACTCGCTCTGTGCCTCACTTAACCAATAAGAGAAATGGGATATTTTCAAAGACTCTCCAAGCACTGCACAAAGGTGGGGTAAGCATTTTGGGCCAAACTCTTTTCTGGTATGCACTGGCAGAGCTCAATTGACTTCAGCAGAACCATGTCTATTTACAGCTGCAGGAAACTTGGCCAATTCTCTCTGTGGGAGAGATCCCAAGCTGAATGAAAACAAGAAGAACCTTTCTATTGACTTTGGATCAAGCCCAATACTATATATGGCCTAAGTACAGAAAATCAAAGCAATCTGTATGAGAACGACTGTGGTTTTGTGGATATGAAATTTGGGGGGCCTGCACCTCAGAATTCTTTGAGTTCCCACAAGTCTGGAATGTAACCCTTTAGTACAGGGGTCCCCAACGTGACAAGTGACATCATCGAGAGGCGTTGCCGCGGAAACGCCGCAGAAATTCGGCGGCATTACGGCGGATGCTCCTCCGCCGCCACGGTCCTTCGTCTGGCGCCTGCCAGACGAAAAGGTTGGGGACCACTGCTTTAGTAAGTGTCTGGAAATTAACACAGTTTAATGAAGTGCCCACCCTCACATAAAAGGCAGATTTTTGGCAGAGAATTCACAAGATTCTGGAACTTTATTTCATTTTTTTGAAAAGTTGCCCAGGCAATTTTTGAGGTGATCAATGAAAATATTCTCCTTGGCCCTGTTTTATTTTTTTCTCCATCAGCTTCTTTGTGAGTTGTGTCTAATTTCCAAATAACATCAAGTTTTGTGGCATAACATGTTTGTATTGTGCGGACATAGGGACACAAAGGAACTTTTGATGCTTTCTTAAAATGTAAATAGTAAATAATTTAAGCAGAGCTGGTTAAAAATAGAAAACATTTTTTGCACAAAAAGTTTTATTCCGTATGTTTTGAAAAGTAAAGACATTTCATGTATATGAAATTTTCATACTATTTTTAATAAAAACATTCATTTTTAAAATGTATGTTTTTTCTCCCATTCACTGTCTTTTTTATTTGTCTATTTTGCCATAAAAGTTGCGGGAAATAAAGGGGGGAAAGGGAGAGAAAGGAATGAAAAAAATTGGGGGGGGGAGGAAAGGAACCCAAAACACAGCTGCATTTATTGTTTTCCAATTTAATCAAAATAGCCACAAATTTTATTCCCCCCTTCCCCCCCCAAAAAAAATCTTTTGAAAATTTCTGATGTTGAAAAAGGACGAATTTGAAATGAAAAAAAAAAACTGTTTCAAAAATTTCAACCAAGTTTCATCTGAAAACCTTTAATCTCAAAACCAGTCACTGAAATTGGTCAGCTGATAGGTACACCTCCCAGCTGGCCATGAGACAGGCATGGGTGGCAGGTATCATAGGCCGGGGAGGCTGTGCCTCCCCAAAGAGCCTGGCATGGCCCTGCCCATGCTCCGGCCCCAAGCACCTTCCCACAGTGCAATTCCTTCCCGCTCTTCTGTGGGAGCCCAGGCAGAAGGGGAGGGGCTGGGGGCTAGCCTCCCCCTACAGCCAGTTCGCCGGCCACCCACGGACACAGGCCCTAACTCTTCAAAGAAACTGGATGATATGGGGGCTTGGGTTTTTTTATTTACCAGAGTTTCATTAAGGGGGAAAATTAGCCTGACAACAGGACCTTGGTTACAGCTCTGAGTACAGCCAGGCCATGAGCAGAGCCCACTCCCGTGAAGCCAGGCTGGCACCCTGCTCCTCGGGCTGCAGCGACCAGCCCTTTTCCAGGGAGCAGGAGGGGAGCACTAGGAGCTCCGCTGAGCGGGGCAGGGAGTGTGTGCAAAGTGCTATCCCTACCAAGCCTGTCATGACGAGCACCGCATGGAGCCCATGGTGCTGGGAGAGGGCGGCCTTTGCCAACACACCCTATTACCCTGAGGGCCCCATTCTAACCAGTAAGGTTCCCACAACCCCTGTTCCTTAAAGTTCCTTAAAGACTGTTTCCAGGACATTGGTATCAAAATAGCCTTTTTATTTAAAAGTGCACTTTTTCTCACATTGAAATCGCAGTTTGAGGAATAGTTTAGCTCCAACAAACCACTGCCTAGACTGCTAAAAACAACACAGTCTTTCTTTCATCTTGAGATCTATCATCACTAACCACAGGATGTCTTTTCTCAGCTTTTACCTGAATACGTGTCATGTTTTTGCAATGAGCTGCAATATCATGAGCATCTCTCTGGGTCCCTGTTATCTTTGCAGTTTCTTATCAGATTAGACTGTGTGTGCAATGAATGCCAGTCTTTCACAAGAGTTCTGGGGAAGTTCAGACCTGGTCAGGAATTTTCCATCAAATATTTGCAGGATAATGTTAATTTGTCCAGATTTTTTCAATGTTCCATCATCCAAACAGAAACATTTTGGTATGTTGAACTGAATCAAAGCATTTCATTTTGAATCAGTTAATATTAATCTGTGTCCACCTACACTGCTGCAGTGCCTCAGAGGAGGTGTAGTTTAGGAGCCTCGCACCTCCATTCTCCCTATGGGCTTGTCTTCCTGGCTGGACTACATTTCCCATGATGCACCACGGACTCCGATGTGGCTGAACTGTCATGATGCGGTCTGGCCAGGGAGCCCAGCCCATACTGAATAGGGGCAGGATGCATCTGAACTACAACATCTATGAGGCACTAGGTCAGCTCTGGCAGAGGCAATTCAGTGTTGAACCACATTGAAATAGAATGTTTCAATGCTTCCAAATAAACATTTATTGGAACTTTCCATTCACCCAGATCCAGGTCAGATTCTCAAGCACCCACAACTGGTTTTCAAAAGCGCTGACTTCTGATTTAGTCAGATATTCCAAAGTGCTCAGTACCCCACAGCTCCCAACATGCAGAGCTCTTTGGAAAATCTGGCATTAACTGGATTCTCGAATTGCATGCATTTATGGAATTATGGACCTTTGTGTCCCTTGAGATGCATATTCCTATTTATCCTGAATTAGGGATAGTGTTTTCCATTTCAACCCTAGATCATTATTTTCAGCTTTTGTCACCAGGCTGGCCCTGTTTCTTGGGCTTCACCTAAACTATTTTTTTCCACAAGGGCTCTTTGGTATGAGAGGTCTGCACATCTACCATTACTTGGATGAGTGATTACTTCAAATTTATTCCTAACCAGAATCTATGATAACTGGATAGAGTTTAGCATTACAGAGCTACAATTGTGTACTGAAGAAAACTAAGAAATATCTTCCCGTTACATAAGAACATAAGAAAGGCCATACTGGGTCAGACCAAAGGTCCATCCAGCCCAGTGTCCTGTCTACCACCAGTGGCCAATGCCAGGTGCCCCAGAGGGAGTGAACCTAACAGGTAATGATCAAGTGATCTCTCTCCTGCCATCCATCTCCATTCTCTGACAAACAGAGGCTAGGGATACCATTCCTTAACTATCCTGGCTAATAGCCATTAATGGACTTAACTTCCATGAATTTATCCAGTTCTCTTTTAAACCCTGTTATAGTCCTAGCCTTCACAACCTCCTCAGGCAAGGAGTTCCACAAGTGGACTGTGTGCTGTGTGAAGAAGAACTTCCTTTTATTTGTTTTAAACCTTCTGTCCATTAATGTCATTTGGTGGCTCTTAGTTCTTATATTATGGGAACAAATAAATAACTTTTCCTTATTCACTTTCTCCACACCACTCATGATTTTATATACCTCTATCATAACCCCCCTTAGTCTCCTCTTTTCCAAGATGAAAAGTCCTAGCCTCTTTAATCTCTCCTCATATGGGACCCATTCCAAACCCCTAATCATTTTAGATGCCCTTTTCTGAACTTTTTCTAATGCCAGTATATCTTTTTTGAGATGAGATGACTTCCTTTTACAGAAACCACGTTGACTTTTGCCCAACAAGTTATGTTCTTTTATGTGTCTAACAATTTTATTCTTTACTGTTGCAGTCTCATCAGTATATGTCAACTTAGAGAAGGGAAATGCAAGTCAAGATTTAAGACAAAGTTACCTGTCTTGTTCACAACAGAACAGTAAGAGCTTCTCATTTTCTACAGGTCAGCTATAGCTCTTAGTCTCTTGCCTATTCCTATAATTTCATACAAGGATCCTAGAACTACTTCCTTAGGACCACTGATCCAAAGAGAATAGGTGTCTGAAGGGGTGGGCCATTCATGTCTAGAGCCATTCATTCAATCTACAGCAGGTTGAATTGAAACAGTTTACCACTTTATAGCTGTTTGGTGGCTTTTGTGAAATGAGTTAGCAGTCTTAGTCCAAATTTTCTTGGGCATATGTTTGAATCACAAAACCTACCATCATACTGGCATTTATTTGTACCCTGCATAGTAAGTCTCCTCTCACAGGTCAAGGAGACTGAAATATCCTCTGACCATCCCACCCTCCCACCTCCCTTCCTACCTGTGTTTCACTAAAGTTTACATGAGAATATGCTATTTAAACACAAAACAAAGAAAAATGAATACAAAGAACATTGTTTTCAATGGCAAAATGAGCCACATAGTCTGTAGGCCAGGGTTCTCAATGTTTTCAAGTTGGCAATTCCTTATTCAAAGTAAAACATTTTCAACTCCCACCCCTCCCATTTACTATAAAAGAAAAGAGTAAAAAAATGTATTAATGATAACAATGCTAAGCCTATATAATTGATTTGTGTGCGTGTTTTGAGAGGTTGACAGAGGATACGTGACCTTGAAGAGTCAGGTTGTTCAGGGAGTAGGGGAATAAGATCTTTGCTTAAGAGCGTAATGAACTTTTCAGAACATTGTGACCCCTCCCACCCCCCCCCCCCCACCAATTGCCATTTGTGACCCTCCCCCCGCCCCCAGGCTTGCAACCCAACGCTTGCGGAACATTACTCTAGACCATGAACCCCATCTGCCATGCCTGCCAGGATATTCAGTAGGCCCCAAAGAAACAGCATTACCCATGTAATTTTCACCTAATGGAACTATGTATGAAGCTCTATCACACTTTTTAAAATACACTCTGCCTTGCAGATGCTGTTATGTGCTGAAAGATATTTCATTGTTTACCATACTCTGTTTACAAATATATTCTCAGTATATGTTGGCTAACAATAATTAGTTTCCATATTTCACCGAATGTAATTCAGGAAAAAAAATGTTTATTTAACACATTAAGTAAATGATAAGAACGCAATTTAGGATTTGCATTTTCTGTTCTGTCAATATTTTTTGTTATAATTTGGATTAACTGTAGAAAGAATCCAAGCACAGTCTCTACATAAATTGCAGAGCTTTGCTTTAGTGATGATATAACAAAGTTTGTCAGGAATGTGGCACAAACATTTAGAGAAACTGAAGTGGAAATAAAGAATTGATATGCACACACCTGCAGGCCTGACTCAGTGCTCGAATTACAGGAGGGCTTAGGAGAGAGGGTTGGCCCTGTTATCACATTTCAGACTTACGGCCCCCTTACTTCTCACTACTGTTTAAATTAAAGCAAGCCCCTTGATAGTCAGGACCCCCTATTTTTTCCCCATAATTCAATCATTGGCCTAACTGAACTTGCAATTGCATGTTGGAAAGGAGACAAGAAAGACAGGATGTGGGGAGAAATGCAAAGACACCACCGCTGGGGGCTGGGGGAAGTGCCAAAAAGGGTTTTAAAATGATTTTACAAACAATTTCCCTTGGTTTGAGAACGCATTTTTTGTTTGTTTCCTTCTCTTCCCAGTTGTTGGATATTTACATTACAATATGAATATCATGACTCATGACAGCACTACTCCTGCTTCCAGAGTTCCCCCCGAATGAGCTGAAGGGAAAGAACAGTGGCACTGGGCCCTAGGTCATTCTGGGAGGTCCATATGCCCAGTGCAGCTTCCAGCCAGTAGAGATCTCTGTGACACCCAGGGTGAAATCCTAGCCCCATTGAAGTCTATGGTAGAACCCCCATTAACTTCAGTGGGGCCAAGATTCCACCCTGAGTGACCTGGAGAAAGCAGGGACACCCAGAGGACTGAAGGAATCCGGGCTAACAACTGTGTGTCAAGCCAATGAACTGGCTGAGAAGGAAAGCCAAGTAGCAGACACTGTGAAAGCTGGGACAGGGATGGTGATGGAGAAGCTGGGAGCCGAGTGGGGAAGCTGCCTATTTCTAGCAGGGGGCCAGCAGTATCTGCAGCAAAAGGACATGGGGCGAGCATCCTGCAGAACAGGAGCTGTGAGAGAACTGTGTGTTTGGACAACAGGAAGACAACATAGAAGGGAACAGTCAGAAACGATCATGATGGGCAGCAATCCATGAACAGTGGTGCAGATTGCAAAGGCATGGGAGAGTTTTCAGCTGCAAAGAGAAGAGATACATCAGAGACAGAACAGAAATTAGAGGAGGACTAGAGATAACTTACCTGACTTGGTTAGGTGGGGAGATCTGTGCCTGCGCTTGAAGACCTTTCCAAGGGAAATTTTCCAGGCAAATCCACAGGGAATTTTGTACCCAAAAAGAGTGGAGCATGGGGCCCTTTGACAGGATCGCAGCACAAGTTGGTACAGGTAAAATGGACAAAACACCTGCCTCCCAGCAGGTAAACCCCTAAAGAAATGATCTCTTCCTACTGTAGGGGGTATGGGCCCTGCAAGACATTGTATGGTAGCTCCTACTTGGGAGGGAAAGGCTCCCTGCACCTTCTCTCCACTACACTCACAGGCAAAGCAGACATACTATGGCTCATAAACTGTAGTGTTTGTTTACTTTAGATCCATGCACCATCCTATTCATTAATTGTAAAGGACAAATACACACAAGAAGCACATGTCTTAACACCTTATTCTGATTACTGAAATAAGTTTATACATCCTTCCCTGTAAAATCTCCTTATTCACTACACCCTGACTATAGCTTTCTGATTTCAGAGCTACAATCTGAAATGTAGTCCCTCACCTTCCAACACACCTGCATGTATCTGGGGCTCAGCTGGTACCAAGCTACTGTTTGCTTGTAGAATGTTTGCAGATTTGAGTCCTGCCCACAACTCCAATTAAGGCAAATATTTCTCTTCACTATGGGATTTGCACTGCATAACTGATTGCCAAGTGCATCATGTAAATGGCTCTTAGAAACGGCAAACAGCCTAAACAGCCTGTGATGTAGAATGTACCTTATTAATAAAGGTCACATTAGAAACTCATCCTTGTAACTAATCTCATCAAATGTACAGTGCATCAATAGGCAGAGAGACTGGTGAACGGTGTTTTCCAATTAAGTGGAACTGTTTGACCTTTTGAACTATAAATAAACTGCAGCAGCAACTCTTGATGAGGCTTAAGCAGGCTGACTTTCACTGCAACACAGTGCCTCAGAACTCAAGCCTACTTACAGAGCTAATTCTGGAATGAGTCAATGGACAGAGTGAAACTTTAAGCGCTAATGCTGCAGACAAGATTGCCTGGAATTTCTGCAGTGCTGGCAGAATGAATGTATTTGAACTGAATGCACCCCTCTGAATAGATAAACACATACTGGGAAATGTGTCCTTTAGTGTAGCTGTCTTCACCTGAAACAAACCTATTTTCCTTGTTCAAACATTTAGAGGCAGGGGATTTTCTGCAGCAGCTCAAAGTACTGTCAGTTGCTTTAGTGCTTAAGAATAAGTGGAATACAGTTTTCTCAATTAAAATGTCATTTAATTAAATGTAGACTCCAGATTCTTAGTTTTCAAAGAGTTGCCCGGAATGGATGTTTAATCACATGAGTCCAGTTGGCTTTAATGGGGAATGTGAAGTGAGGCAGCTAACAGGAGAGCTTCAGAGACTGTCTCCGCAGATTCTGTGCTTGGAGGTAGCAGGATTTGGTGAGTGGTGAGAGGCAGCTAATGGGAGAGTTTTGGAGGTAGTTGAGAGAGGGATTATGAGAGACTTTCATTTCAGATCCAGTTCTATGTTCAGTTTCCAGATGGCCAGCAAGGGAAGAGTGGAGTTGACCTGCAATGGATGTGCCATGTTTTCTTCCCTGCCTGAGGCCAGAAGGGACTTCCTGTGCATGAAGTGCAAGCTGGTGGTTTCATTGTAGGAGAAGATTCTTGGACTGGAGCAGCAAGTAGAGATGCTATTGAGAATCAGAGAGGCTGAGGAGCTCCTAGACAGCTAGGTCAAGGAAACATCACTACTGCATGTTCAAGGAAGAAAGAGAGCTGGCTTCCAAAGAGTCAGAGAGAGAGGGAGTCAGAGAAGAGGCCAGGCAGTTTGTAACTGCCAGAGGCAAGATGTCATGGTGGGATAAAGAAAGACAATGATAGTCTGTGGCCAGCAGAGACAAGAGGACCAGGAGGAATTCCACACAGCTAGAAGTTTCCAGTCAATACCAGGTTCTCAGTGTGGAAGCTGGATGTTACCTCTCAAGAGCCAGCTGGTCCAAGGGAACAGAGAGATGTACGGAACACACCTGTGGATGGCAGCTTGGCCCAACCTGTAGGAAAATCAGGTTTGCCCACAAAGAGTTCTCCAACCATTCAAGGAATTCAGACGATCCTTGTTGGAGGTTCAATACTCAGAAGAATTGAAAGACCATTCTGCAAGGGACAGTGGACAACAGGATGGAGGGCTGTCTTCCTGGAGCCAAGACACAAGACTTTACTCTAAGATTGAATAAGCTGTTGAAGTTAATGGGGCAAGAATTCATTAGTGATGGTTCATATTGGCACTAATGACACTGCATTGTGGGATAACTCATAGGTAGGAGATGTCTTCAGAGAACTCGGAAGTGTGCTGAAGAAGAATAATGTCCAAACAATCTTCTCTGAGATCCTTCCTGTCACAGGAGCAAATGAAGAAAGAAGGCAGAAGATTCTGGACGTGAACGGCTGCAAGGTAAGTCGTGTAGGTTTGAAGGTTTTGGTTTTGTGGAACATTGATCCACCTTCTATGGGGATAGTGGGCTGTATAGTTTGGATGGCCTTCTCCATAGAAGGGGGACCAATCTCCTCAGGGACAGGCTGGCTGGAATAGTCAGGAGGGCATTGAACCAATAACAAGAGGAGGGTAAAAAGATGGAAGATATGGCATGTGGTTGGCGAGATGAAGGGAACTGCGAGACTGAAGGAGCTGGCCCGCTGAGTTCGCCAACAGAGGAAGAGAGTTAATAATTGAGCAGGACATTAATGCCTATTTTGTTTTCATTTCTATCCTCTTTGCCCCACAGGTCCAAACACTTTTACTAGCATTTCAGTCACCTCAAAGGAGACTCAACTTCCATTCCACAGCAAGGCAAGTTTTTCAAAGATGAGGGTGCCTGACGTTAGCCTCTTAAATTCATATTTAGACATCTAAATAAGAGGTTTGATTTTCAAAAGTGCTGAGTTCAATATGGATGAGTGGGTGTTCCACACATTTGAAAAACAGGTTCCTGAGTTGCCTAACTGGGTATACAGGTATTGCCTGGGATTTGAGGGGTTTGTGCACCCCAATTTTGATCACGCTAACTGCAACCATATTGTGTGCATTCAGCCACCATGAATTAAAAAAAATAGACCACCACATAGTTAATGGTTAATTTGAACAAGCAGGGTGTTCATAACTCTGAAGTTCTACAGTTTTTCAAATGTGCCTATCCTCTGGTAGCACCCAGAGGGTAATTTACATCTGATCTGGCCAGCACATTGTTAATGAACTATTCAAGTTGATGGCCCATTAAGGAACATTTAACTCTTATCATAAACCATAGAAGAAGCTTGTCCCTGGCCGATGAGCCTTCCTGTAGACACATTAGCCAAAATATGGGTAATGGCTACTCCCATGAGTCATGTGACTTGCCCACCTGACCCTGGACTCTATCTTGTGTCTGTAATTTTCCACAAACTGAGACTGAGAGCATTCCCTCCTCACGGGAAAAGGTATAAAAGACCCTGAACATATCTCTATTTTGCCTCTTTCCTGCTCTGATCTCTGGACAATGACTTACACTAAAAGGGGCATATTGACTACGGACTGAGGACCTTCCAAACTTTTGGAAGTTACCAGAGACTTTACAAGCCAGCAGTCTGTAACATCACTGCTACAAACCTGATTGAAGAACTCTGCAATGATTGTATGTATATGATTCCTTTGACAGTTTTAACTTTCTCTTCTTTCTTTTCTCTTATAAATAAACCTTTAGATATTAGATGCTAAAGGATTGGTAACAGCGTGATTATTGGGTAAAATCTGAGTCATATATTGACCTGGCTGTGTAGCTGATCTCTTGGGATTTAAATAATCACTCATCACTAAGTCTAGTGTCTGGGTGGTGAAACAAGGGCTGGAATGCCTAAGGAGACCGCATTTCTGACTTCTTGCTAGCCAGTGTGGTGAGGCAGAAGTTTACTTTTGTTCTTGGTTTGGTATATATCTTATAGAAGAATACCCATTAGGTTGGGGGTGAGTCTGTCCTAGTTCTCAGCAGTTTGTCCTGAATCTAGTATTCTCAGTTGTGACCCACTGAGGCACAGTGACAGCATATGTAGAGCATTCATGATAAACATCACAGTTTAAAGCATAATGGACTTTTCTACTTCACCTATATTGCGGAACATTGTAAAGTTGGGGTTATGGATATTTGAAAGGCAAATTTTGTTAAACTTAGCAAACATACTTATCACTGAAAACAATGAACAGGACAAAATGCAAATGCTGTGTGAACTATCTTGGAAAGTATCAGGGGGTAGTCGTGTTAGTCTGTATCCACAAAAACAAGGAGTCCGGTGGCACCTTAAAGACTAACAGATTTATTTGGGCGTGAGGTTTTTTACCCACAAAAGCTTATGCCCAAATAAATCTGTTAGTCTTTAAGGTGCCACCGGACTCCTTGTTGTTTTTATCTTGGAAAGGTGCAGCTTTTTTTTTTTTAATTTTATTTTTTTAAAACAGGGGGAAAAAACCTATGCCCTCCACGACTCAGCAATGGCTGAACAGGTTTTGCTCAACACTAAAAAAGAGGAAGAAATCAGCTTTCATGAGAAGCCAAGTATATGGAATTTTAGCCCAAAGATAAATGTTTAAAGAAGTTATAGGCGAATGAAAACTGAGCTCCGTAATGGAAACTATTTTTGCAACCTTACCTACAGTGTGTTTTACCAAAGTAAGTCCTATAGTAACATAATTGCAATAATTCTGCTTCAGAATTTCTTTCTGTTAAATACTTGTGAACTGTAATTAGCTATTACCTTAGCATTAGCCAAGTTACCTTTTATTAGCAGTGTTCCAAAGCTAGAAATAAAGGCAGGCATGTAACGAACAGAAATTAATGAACCACACTGCACTGCTGGTAATTTACCAGCAGTTAACTTTCTCCTCTGCACGACGTGCAGCTTCCTTAGCACCGTGGGCTTTGACCCAAACATCCTTACTTTTGGCAGGCATACCAGAGCTCTGAAATCTGTTACTCACATGAGAACACACACACGGGAAAGGTGCTCAAGAGTTGGAGGGAAAACTTAAGTGGAGCAGAACCTATGTGGAACTGAGCTCTTTGAGATAGAACTTGCCTTTGCTTCAAATCAGACCAGAACACTGGAAGCTATGGGAATGTGGGCTCTGAACCCCTGAGGGGCAGCATTGAAAAGGTTCACTAAGAAGAGTAGAGTTTAAACTTACTCCCATGCTCTGGGCCACATGGCATGGCCTCTGATTTAAACCAAGGGTATGTCTACACTACCCGCCGGATTAGTGGGTAGTGATCGATCTATCGGGGATCAATTTATCACGTCTACACTAGATGCGATAAATCGATCCCTGATCACTCTGCCGTCTACCCCTGTACTCCACTGAGGGGAGAGGCGGAAGCGGAGTCGACAGAGGAGTGGCGGCAGTCGACCCCATGCCGTGAGGATGCGAAGTTAGTCGACCTAAGATATGTCTACTTCAGCTATGCTATTCTCGTAGCTGAAGTTGGGTATCTTGGGTCGAGCCCCCCTTCCCCCCAGTGTAGACCAGGCCCAAAAGCAGACTGTTCGAGCACTGGAATAGACTTTAAGTCAAACAGCCTTCAGCATGAGAACAAAAGCAGGCACTCACACAGTGCTTTCCAACACAGCTGTACTCTGCAATCCATCCGTTAGATAAAACCATCTCCGGCTCAATAGCAGCTCACTTCATAATTGTTTTACCTTGAGGCCTTATTGTTCTCTGAAATAAAGACCGAGGGGCAGGCCGGCATAGTCCATTGAGCATAAGAGCAACTGCTCTTGCTAACTGTGCCTCCTAGGTATGCAGATTATCAAAATGTTTACTGAAGGATGCCCATTAATTAATCCGAGGACATTAAAATGCCTTTCTGTTGTCTCTTCTTTCCAGTTAATAATGCATGAGTAGGAAGGGAAGCAAAATTGCAGATCAGAAAAGTGTATTTGATACTCAAGTTGAATGGTCTTGTGTGTGTTCTGCTACAATATTCCCAGTAGGTACTGCATATCTAATGTACCCTCTGAAAACGTGCTAATAAGCAAGGATGGATTGGACCTTTTGGATGCCATTTTATTGCCATCACTGATTTTGAAAAATGAAATCGGCTGTTCCAGCCTTGGAACCTATCATGAAAGCAAAAAGAAAATCAGACTATAACATTGATATTTATATCATATGGCATAGCCTTGTCTTAACATATTACTGCAGGTGATATTCTCTCTCATCTAAATTGACTTGGATAGTGGTTGTTCTGCTGTTTTCTTTAGTGTAGCTCATACATTTTTAGCAGGATGCTTCGTCTTGGTGCTCACTTGTGTTCTTAGTAGGTGTTGTATAGTCTAAGGGAGAGCCCTAGAAATAGCTAACTCCATGCTTTAATGTTTTTTAAGCAGAAAAAAGCCTGATGATTCTTAATGATGTGACTAGAGAGGGTTAGAAATTCCAAAGGAAAATATGTAGCAGGATATTATTATTGCTTATGAATTATTTGTATTGCCATAGTGCCTAACAGCCCTAGTTAAGGGCCAGGACCCCATTATGCTAGACACTATGAGAAGAGGGTCTCTACCTCAAGGAGCTTACAATCTAAGTATAAGGCGCAAGAGAACAGATAGATACAGTCAGATTGATGTGGAAGGAACTCCCTGTCAACAGCTACAAAGCCACTGTGGCGGGGTGTACAAACCCTGCACTGGAACTGAAAGGGTTAAGAAGCAACTCTGGGCTCAAGTGACCACACCTAGCCACAGGTGTAGAATGTGCTCCAGCTGGAGGCATTGCTTTAAAGGGAGCCAGACAGCCCAGGAGGGTCTTGACAGGGCCGGGAGAAAGACCTGCCCTGAGAGCTCCTGGAGAAAGGTGCTGAAGAGATCTCCTCCCAGAGATAAAGAGCCTATCCCCTGAGCCCAGAGACGCTGACCATTCAATTATTATTTTTTCCTTTCCTATTGTGAGAAAAACTGTAAGACTTTGGCAAAAGAGAGGGTGGTAGGAAGTGGGCCAGGGAGGCATTCCTGGGTTCTGGACATTGGTACCTCTTACAGGGCTGTGGGCTGGAGCCCATTGGAGTAGGAGGGCCTGGACTCCCCTATCAACTCCTCTTGTTAGGAGGGGCATGCACACTAAACAGTAGGGGCATTACTGCTAAACTCTCAGTAACGACATTTGAAAACCCCCACCTGAGAATGGACACCGGCAGGGTCAATATCTTCCCTGGCACCCTGTCCCACTGGGGAGAGATATGACTGATTGGTGACCTTAGCAGAGGGTTGGGTGGATGCCCATCAAAAGGCAATACCCCACATGGTATGATGGTGGCCCTGGGGCAAGATCAGAGTTGTGGTGAACAGATAACACGTAGGCGACACCACCATCGACACCATCCATCATAGCCAGCTCATTATCTTCCTTCTAATCCCTCCTTAAAACCTCCTCTGACATGGTAACTACAGAAAACTTGCCAACAGTTAAGCTGCTGGTGTACCGAGACCACCGCCTATCATACTGACTAGTATTGTCTCAATGTTTCCTTGGGCTCCCCCCATCGTATATATATATCTCTCGTCATACCTATTGCCAGCTCTCTCACGGGCCACCCACTTTTTTGTTTGTACAGTGTACAGCACCAGCAGAATGGAGACCTGGGGTGGTTCTGAATGGGGCTCTAAGGTGCTAAATAAAATAAATAAACTAATCACAATCAGCATAGCTGAGCCTCCAGAAAGCCACCCAGTTATGGAAAGTCTGATTCTGAGGTGCATTTACACTTTTGCTATAAAGATTTCAGTGACACAGGCACTCAGGCCCAGATTCTCAAGGAGATTTCTGCATTGCTTGGCTGACTATTCAAGCCCAGTGGTTAGGACACTCCCCTCGGATGTTCGGGAGTGAGGTTCACATCCCTGCTCCAATGAATGTTTAAGTATCTCTAAAGGGGAACAGCTTCAACAGGAGAGATTGAGAGCACAGCATCCCAGAACACCTAATAGCCGAGCGGATATGGCATTTCCATATAACATGGATGGAAATCCCTGCTTGTAATCAGGCAGAGTGGGAGTCTGAATCCGGGTCCCCCACATCCTGGGTGTGTTCACTAACTGCTGAGATGCAGAGTATAAGTGTTTGTGTGTGTGTGTGTGTAGTGGGGAGGCGGGGGGCTCCTCCTGCTTTGCTTTTTTTAAGGAAGGATGGAACTGGCTCAGATTCCAACTCCAGCAAAGGGTTCACAGCTGGGAATACTGTGTGTGGGCGGGCGTGGGGGGGGGGGAGAAGCGCCTCCCTCTGGCCCAGACTTAGTTACCTTTAAGGGGCTGGTCTTAGGTCACACTCCTCTCTTCAGCATTTCCTATTGGCTAGCTTAGGCAGCTAGCCTGGTTGGTTTCTGTGCTTTCTCAGCAGGCTGGTTTCTGTGAATCCCATTCTTGGGCAGTTAACTCTCCCCACGGGCTGTGGATTTCAGGGTGCCTAAGGTTAGGCACTGCATTGTAGAGCCTAGGTCACCTTTGTAGATCTAGCCCTAAGTCACACAGGCACTGTGGAAAATTTTAGCTGTTAGCAACACGGGCAGATTTTATGGCACCTGAGAAATAAGGATGTTATCTGAGGGAATTTGTGTTGCAGACTATCTGGACCTGACATCAAGCCCAGGGTTCCTAGTCGGACATAGTGTAACACACACCCCTCCAGGGTGTGGTGTTCTGTCCCATCGAGACCTCTTAGAGAGACAGATTAATGAATCTGCTCTACAGCTTTAGTTAACAGGCATATGGCTTTTAGCTCATGTGGTAGAGGCTCATGTGATAGAGGTTTATGCCCTAAGCTCCAGCGATCCCAGGTATGAGCCTGCCTACCGATGACCAGGGTCTGTAGGTGTTACATGAGCAATAGTGACAGTGACACTGATCACCGAAGAAGGGTCTCTTTCAATCAAATGAAGCATGAAACAGCTGCAATTGAGATTTTTGTCACTACACCAATACTAAGCATTTTCTGTTTGCACACATATCAGACCCTGAACCTGAAGTGAATAGAAAGTTTTCTTTTAAATATATCTTGAGTGCAAGGTTTCTTTAAAAAAACAGAATTAAAGTTCACAGTAGAAGTTGTAGATTGGGAACCTTGATGCTCTTCTGCTAGCCACCCTGCTAACTGGCTTTGAAGAGGTAGAAACCTGCTGGGCAGCATGCCTTGGTTTCCACAGATTTCAAACAAGGCACTTTCAAACGGAAGCGTATTCCTTTGCTGCACTCATTAAGAAGGGAGAGAGACACAAATGCTGCCTGACAGCATTCATATAGCCCTTAAAATTGCTCTTTGAATATTTCAGTAAACTCAATACATCTTTCTGCCAAACACAACAACAACAACAAAGAGGGGGACAACAGGCAAAGAGAGGGACCAACAACACACATGGGCGGGTTGCCCACAAGGGTGCCTAGTGTAGTGGTGATTTTTTTTCCTGCTTGGTAACGGGAATTGGATTAAAGCGGTCAACTCATTCCATATAACCCTGTATATTAATTATGCTGCTGCTCCATACAAACCAATAATTGTCCAATTAGAATAAATGATTGCATAAAGTGAAATGTTACAAAGAGTTCCCATTGTTTCATGTGCATTTGCATTCTCTCCTGCACAAGCATTGCTGGATCACGGTTCTAAACAAAAAACCATGACTGTATGGAAACTGTGATCATGGAGATTCCACTACAGTGCTCTGAGAGCATATTCCAGAGCTCCACCATGTTTCTATTCCATGCTTACTTGTTTGACACATGGAGTTTCCCCATGCACATCCACCTGTTTGGATGTGTGAATATATTGTAGATGTAACTTAGATATCTATTTTTGAAAATTTGCTTCCTACAATGGTGCCTTTTCCTAAATAATGCAGAGATACCAGAGACCAATACAGCATACTCCTTCATGGCATCTTTCTGCACTCAGAAGTCCAATGTAGCAGTTTATTAGGAATCTCCCAGTATAAAAATCTATCCAGGGGAAAAAAAAGGCCTGAGACCCAGGCTGTCATTTTCTTGTATTTTCAGTATTGTCACATCTTTTCTCCAGTAACTGTGCAATTTTTTTGCTTAATGTTTTCCTACTTTCATTTGCTCTCAGAGATGACAAATGAAAAACCAAGCAGGTTAGGCACTTCTCTTGCAATTGTACATGTTGGTTTATTGTTCAGACTCCCATTCTGAGAACATATTGATGATTTCAAAAGTTGTGTGGGCAATAGACATGACTTTTTCAAATTAAGTTTGTCTCATGATATTAAAGGCCCTTTGGGGCATATTGCCTACTAAGCTACAAAACTAAATCAGTAACAGTCTTTTGCAAACAATGCACCTAAATAGTCATGTTTAATTAATCAGATGACTAAATCCACTATGTGACTGGTTTTATGGCTTTGCAATTAAGAATAGACAAAAGAAATCATCAGCTGATTACTTCTTGGGAGAACATTTTTTGATTGAGTTTATATTCTGCAGAGTGGTTTTCGTAGACATCATCCATAAGAACAAATTTTTCACATTTGCAGTGTGTTGAAAACCATTTTCAATGGAGAATTTGCAAGCCCATGAACATGCCTAATGACTTCCCAAGTCTTTAAAACACTGTGCACATGAGTGAGGTTTCTTCAATGCTGTCACTTCTATGAAGTATTGCACTTTGGCCTTCTCTGGGTATTTGCTAAGAAGTGAGCAGAAAGGCTTTATTTTAATTGGTCTCGAGGCCTCTGGAAGTTGTGCTCAGTTGAAAGAACACGTCACTTTAGTTCATCTTGCAGCACCATGCACTGATTCAATCAGGCTTAACGGCAATCATAAAGTATCTGGGTCAATAAAACTGACCTGAAAAAACAACTACGTTGCTGTTTTCCCTCTTTGGATTATAGCTGTGCTGTCTGAAAGGTGATTATTGGAGGTGCCTCGCAATAGGGCTCCTCAGTAGGTTTGTCAAAGAAGTTTCTGAATGAAGTTGGATAAATCTGAAAACAAAGAGGGGAAAGAAAAAAACTCCAACACTTGAGGGAAATGATGGTCTTGGTGTTTCATATTCTGAGCTCAGAGTGTAGGAGTCTCTATAGAGAGAAGCTGTTTCTCTGAGTACTGCTGACATAAAGATGATCAAGGAAGAAAAGTTTAAATAAGTAATTGGGCTGATCCTTGTCTCACTGACATCTGTTCTGTACCACTCTATCTGCATGGACTTTGGTGGAGTTATCCCTTTTTTATCAGGGTGTGCATGAGAGAAGGCTCAGGAGTCAAAGTATGTCCTTAAAGTATAAGAATTAAAACTGCTTCAAGTGTACAGAATGTTGACTTTTTTTGTTGAAAATTTATTTTTGGGGGTTTTTTTTGGTTTTATTTTGTTTTAAACCCAAGCTCTACATCTGGTTGCATTTTTTCCAATGATTGAAAAAAATCAACATTTTGATATTGCAAAATTCTAACAATTTTTAAAAAAATAATTTCTGTAAAAGTTTAACTGATTTTCATCCAGTTTTCCTCCAGGTCTCATGTGAATATCTGCCAAAAATGGGTGCCATTTCATGGGTGCAGCTCCAGTTGATTTAAAGGACATGTCAATTTACATGAGAGCAAAATAGAAGCACAGGTTAAAAGCAGACCAACAAAAAATTGTTGTTGTGTATTGCAAATGGCTTCCTATTTGTAGCTCTTTAAATCAGAAGCTCCAGCATCATCTCTTTTCAAGCTGTTTGCCATGAGCATGCTTCTGCTGATAACAGACAAGGTAAAATTAAGCCAGAGATGAAATTGTCACAGCAGAAGTAGAATTTTCTATTTGATGTTAGACATCGTTGCTTCCCTCTCATTGTGCTCAGGATAAAGCAGAGGTGCTGGCGACAAATGCTTAATGCTTTGAGTAGTAATCAGCAGAATACCTACATTACTCCTATTTAATTATTTATACAAGACAGAACAGCGTCAATGGGAGAGCCAGAGAGACCCAGCCCAGAATAGCCTTAGCCCCACTGTCTAGGGCACTCACCTGAGAGGTGGGAGAGCTGGGTTCAGATTGCTGCTCCACATCAAGCAGGGGGATGATTTGAACCCACGTCTCCCACATATCCCAGGTAAGTGCACGAAGCAGTGGACTACACGTTATGCACTCTTTAAATATATCTGAGGGATAAATACCAGGGAAGGAGAGGAATTATTTCAGCTCAGTGCTAATGTGGACACGAGGACAAACGGATATAAATTGTCAGTCAGGAAATTCAGACTTGAAATTAGACGAAGGTTTCTAACCATCAGGGGAGTGCAATACTGGAACAGCCTACCGAGGGAAACAGTGGGGGCGAAGGACCTCCATGACTTTAAGATTAAGCTAGATAAGTTTATGGAGGAGATGGTATGATAGGATAACGGGCTTAGTCAATAGGTCAATTAAGTGCCACACTGGTAAATAGTACAATGGGTCAATGATATGATATAACCTTTTCCAGAGGGTATGGCTGGAGAGTCTTGCCCGCATGCTCGGGGTTCAGCTGACCACCATATTTGGGGTCGGGAAGGAATTTTCCTCCAGGGAAGATTGGCAATGGCCCTGGAGGTTTTTCGCCTTCCTCCGAAGCATGGGGCAGGGGTCGCTTGCTAAGGAGTGGGTGGATCGGCTTATGTGGCCTGCATCTTGCAGGAGGTCAGACTAGATGATCATAATGGTCCCTTCTGATCTTGAATTCTATGATTCTATGAAGAGGGTGACAGTAGTGCCTACTCCTTTTTTGTGAGACAATGTTTAGGTGCCAAAATCCAGGAGAAGGCTCATGGCTGTGAATCCTAACCAAAGGGAGATGCCTCCCCCCAGTCCAGACTTCGGCACCTAACACTCCTTTTGAGTGCTTAGGCACACCTCTCTACTCATCATTTCCTATGGCTAGCTTAGACAGTTCCCCACTCAGTTTACTGGTTTTGGCGAGGCCCATTTTTAGGTAGCTAACTCTCCCCCTGCATCATATAGGGAGTCTGGGTGCCTAACTCAAGTCTGCAGACTCCAGTAGGTGGCAGGATGCCTAAAGTTAGGTACTACCGTGGTGAGATGAAGCCCCCTTGTGGATCTAAAGCCAAATGACTTGCCTGAGGTCACACAGGAAGCCTGTAACAGAGTAAAGACTTGAACCTGTGATTGCTGAGGGCCAAGAACTTCCCACAAGGCTTCCATGAGAAACCCATGTGGCCATGAGACCTAGTCACTAGGTGGAATTCTCCCTGTTGAGTCATTACAGCACCAAGACCCCAGCACAGTACCAGGGAGCACAGTTCTGTTACAGTGCTGTCTGTAGTAAGTAGGGTGACCAGACAGCAAGTGTGAAAAATCGGGACAAGGGGTGGGGGGTAATAGGGGCCCAAATAAAAAAAAAACCCAAATATCGGGACTGTCCCTATAAAACCGGGACATCTGGTCACCCTGGTAGTAAGATGAGGCCCTGAAACATACACCCTTATCAGAGGCCCAGTATGAGGCCTAAGGCCTGAACTAAAGTAATGGTCAAGACTTTGCTAACATAAAGCAAAGTTAAGCTGTGAGCCAGAGGCAGGCCCTGCTCACAGAAGCTGGCAAGGAAGGGCGGATGCTGCAGAAAGAGACATACCTAAAAGGTACTGGACACCAGATATCAGAACATTCGCATACTTGTACATTCCACACAAATAACAAGGAACAGGCTGACCCATCCCAATGACAGGGCAAAAAGGGTAATATGATGGATAGAGTTGTTTTGTTCGAACCAACATGTACAAGGTGAGAGGCGGCACCTTACTACGTAGAGGGGTTGTACCTTGCTACGTAGAGGGGTTGCACCTCAATACATCAGGAGTGATGTGTAACTTGTTTGTACCTGTGTATAAGAATGCATCCCTGGGGTGGTGTCTTTGTCCAGCCTGGGGGCAGTGGAAAGTCCTGCCACTGACTGAGCTGAGTCCATTGCCAGGGGGCACATATTCGTAGTATGTCCTGTAGAGTAAAGTCTAGAGAGAACTATCATTGTGCTTCGTTTGACAATAAACCTGGCCGAAGTGCCTTCGTACCTTACTAGAGTCTGTGGTCATTGGGGGTTCTCTCGGGGTCTGCTGTGTCAGCTATCTGCGCAGAGCTGGGGCAGCACACAGAGGGAGCATACGCATGCAGCCGATTGATATCAACATTGAACAGAGCAGAGCACCATACCGGGAGCATCTGACAACACTGTCCTTACAGGTGAGTCATAAATGTGGCAACTTGACCATTCATGATCATTAAACCTCCGTTTATGTGTCTTTAAAGTCAGACGTTAACCCCAGTCTCCTGGCCAGATAATAATGGAATATGTATATTTCTTCCTATTTAAAATCCACATTATCTTTTGGGATAAAAGGTCCTACATGCTAAAAAATACAAGATAGTTAAAATGTAAATTAACAAGACAAGCACTTAAAAAACCAAAAACCAAAACCAAAGGATTAGTTTCTGCTCTTCTGAAAAATGTCAAAAAGCAAAAACTGAAACCAAATCAGAGAGAAGAGCTCTTCTGGAGAATTTATGGATGTGGTTCAACCGGATGGTCATGGCTTCCCCAGACAAAAGATATGAGTCAATCTATAAACACTTCAAGAGAGATCTAAAAATGCTACATGCTAGAATGATCTATTCCCAGAATAAGTATTTTCACCGAGCTTTATCTTGCCAGTCATGTGCGACACGTAACAACAAAGTATGACTATTAGGATGAGAAACATTTCCAATATAACATTAGTGTCCCTGTGTGCCATTTCCCCAACACTTTATTGCTTTTCCAATTCTGTCCAGCATAGCTGAAGGATTGTGAGGCTAGCTGTATCCCGGATCTAGCTGATCCTTCCAGTGGGATGATAAAAGGGTAATTTACTAGCCATTCAGATAATCTGACAGAGTGGCTTCTGAGCCACACAACATTCATTTAAACACATTTATATGTACTTATTTGGGTAGGGCAGGGCGGCCTTTGAATTTGGTTTCCTTGGCTACAGAAGCCAAGCTTTCCATTCTTCAACAGCACAACAGAAGCAGGAAAAAAAAAAGTGTGACTTATTTCTTTCCTTTTTACAACTGAAACATGCCTTGAACTGATTAAAGAGAATAGTTTGGTGAACAACTCCCACAAATAGTTAATTTGGTGACTAGATAGAGGAACAATGGCTCAATGATTAGGGTCTGGGCCTTATGAGACCCAGGGTCAAAAGTCTGCCCTGACACAGACACCCACAGAAATCAATGGGTGTTAGGCACCAGTTGGCTTTGCAGGAGTGCCTCAGTACCTTGCTGCATATTTAGGTATCTAAATAATTTTGACAATCTGGCCCCCTGTGTCTTAGTTCCCTATCTGTACATAAGAACATAAGAATGGCCATACTGGGTCAGACCAAAGGTCCATCTAGTCCAGTATCCTGTCTTCCGACAGTGGTCAATGCCAGGTGCTCCAGAGGGAATGAACAGAACAGGGAATTATCAAGTGATCCATCCCCTGCTGCCCATTCCCAGCTCCTGGCAAACACAGGCTAGGCACACCATCCCTGCCCATCCTGGCTAATAGCCATTGATGGACCTATCCTCCATGAACTTACATAGTTCTTTTTTGAACCCTATTATAGTCTTGGCCTTCACAACATCCATTGGCAACAAGTTCCACAGGTTGATTGTGTGCTGTGTGAAGAAATATTTCCTTGTGTTTGTTTGAAACCTGCTGCCTATTAATGTCATTTGGTGACAATGGGGATAACAGCAACGTCCTACCTCACAGGGTGATGTGAGGCTAGGCGGATTGTGGGTGCTCAGATACTATAATAGTGCAGCCATATAAATACCTTGGATATGTAACCTTGTTTTGTAGAAGCAGCAAAGAATCCCGTGGCACCGTATAGACTAACAGACGTTTTGCAGCATGAGCTTTCGTGGGTGAATACCCACTTCTTCGGATGCAAGCAGTGGGTATTCACCCACGAAAGCTCATGCTGCAAAACGTCTGTTAGTCTATAAGGTGCCACAGGATTCTTTGCTGCTTCTACAGAACCAGACTAACACGGCTACCCCTCTGATACTTGACAACCTTGTTTTGCTCATGAATTATCTATAAATAGACAATGATTCTTACAAATGTGTTCACTGGTTGGTGAAAACTTTTGGTGTGAATACATTGCAGTGGCTCATGAACTATTGCCCTCCAATACTCATTATGGCGATCAACAGATGGCTCAGGCAGTGGTGCTATAAGGAGGGCTTTGGGATGTATGGCCACTGGGAAGCATTCATGGACAGAGGACTGTTCTGTCTGGATGGACTTCACCTGAGTAGGGAGGGAAATGGACTTATAGGATGGAGGCTGGCACAACTGATTAAGAGAGCTTTAAACTAGGAATTTGGGGGAGATGTCCAGGTAATCTCCACACCGGAATTTAACATTGAGAATGAAGAAAATGAAGTAAGAAAAGATACAGCCCTGGGTATGAGAATGGACATAAGGAGGAAGGGTAGTGTCGATACCAGTCTAATAGGTGATACTGGTGGTAGAGTGTCTGTGTCAAATTGGGTAAAGAATGTCAGTGAAGCCAAACAGCAAAAATTAAGATGTTTGTAACACTAATGCAAGGAGCCTAGGTAACAAAATGGAGGAACTAGAGGTACTGGTGCAGGAAGTGGGATAACAGAAACATGGTGGAATAGTAGTCATGACTGGAGTACAGGTATTGAAGGCTACGTGCTGTTTAGGAAAGACAGAAATAACAGCAAAGGTGGTGGAGTAGCATTGTATATCAATGGTGAGGTTAACTGTAAAGAAATAAGAAGTGATGGAATGGATAAGATGGAGTCTATCTGGGCAAAAATCACATTGGGAAAGAAAGCTACTAGAGCCCCCCCTGGGAGAGTGCTTGGGGTGTGCTACAGACCACTGGGATCTGATTTGGATATGGATAGAGACCTCTTTAATGTTTTTAATAAAGTAAACACTAATGGGAATTGTGTGATCATGGGAGACTTTAACTTTCCAGATAGAGACTGGAGGACAAGTGCTAGTAATAATAATAGGGCTCAGATTTTCCTGAATGTGATAGCTGATGGATTCCTTCATCGAGTAGTTGAAGAATCAACAAGAGGGGATGCCACTTTAGATTTGGTTTTGGTGAGTAGTGAAAACCTCATAGAAGCATTGGTTGTAGGGGACAACCTTGGTTCGAGTGACCATGAGCTAATGCAGTTCAAACTAGATGGAAGGTTAACCAAAATAGATCTGGGACTAGGGTTTTTGATTTCAAAAGGGCTAACTTTAAAAAATTAAGGAAATTAGTTAGGGAAGTAGATTGGACTGAAGAACTTGTGGATCTAAAGACGGAGGAGGCCTGGAATTACTTCAAGTCAAAGTTGCAGAAACTATCAGAAGCCTGCATCCCAAGAAAGGGGGAAAAAATCATAGGCAGGAGTTGTAGACCAAGCTGGATGAGCAAGCATCTCAGAGAGGTGATTAAGAAAAAGCAGAAAGACTACAAGGAGTGTATAGACAAGCCAGACTCACCCCTGCGGCGCCTCCTGCTGGTTATCCTGGGAATTAGCTCATTCCAGCATCCAGAGCACCCTCTGCAGGCTGGTGATCCACCTGTCCTCTTGGCCCCCCTGTCCCTCCCTGGACCCCGGTGCCCTATTAACTGGGGTGCTGCCCCCTGATAGTACCCCATCAATCTGGGTCTCCCCTCCCTGGGGAACCCCCAACCCACTATCCCCACTTTGTCTCAGTTTTGGCTACTGCCCAGTCTCCATCTAGCCCCCGTTCACTGGGGCAGACTGCAGTATCAGCCACTCGTCATAGGCAAAGGGGTTTGGACCTGCTGCCTTGGCCTACCCCTGGGCTGCCCCCTGCACCCCCCAGTATCTGATGGCCTTGTGCTAGGCCGCAGCCTGGGGCTTTCCAGGCTGGAGCTCCCCAGCTCCTCTGCCTTTCCCCAGCCCTGCTCCCCTCAGGTACCCTGGGACTAACTCCCTGCAGTCAGGCCCTTCTCCCTCTACAGGCAGAGGGAGACTGTTTGCTCCTGGCTTCCCTGGCCTTTTTATACAGGCCAGCTGTGGCCTGATTAGGGTGTGGCCCAGCTGCGGCCGCTTCCCCAATCAGCCCAGCTTTTAGAGCTGCAGCCTTCAAGCCCTCGCAGGCCGCTTTTTAAACCCCTCAGGGCAGGAGCGGGTAACCAACCCACTACAGAGTGGAAGATGGGAGGGATCAGCAAGGAAAGCTAAATTATTGAGGTCAGAACATGTAGGGATAAAGAGAGAATGGCCAAAAGCCATGTAGAGTTGGACCTTGCAAAGGGAATTAAAACCAATAGTAAAAGGTTGTATAGCCAAATAAATAAGAAGGAAACAAAGAAAGAAGAAGTGGGACCGCTGAACACTGAGGATGGAGTGGAGGTTAAGGATAATCTAGGCATGGCCCAATATCTAAACAAATACTTTGCCTCAGTCTTTAATTAGGCTAATGAGGAGCTTAGGGATAATGGTAGGATAACAAATGGGAATGAGGATATGGAGATAGATATTACCACATCCGAGGTAGAAGCCAAACTTGAACAGCTTAATGGGACTAAATCAGGGGGCCCAGATAATCTTCATCCAAGAATATTAAAGGAACTGGAACATGAAATTGCAAGCTCATTAGCAAGAATTTATAATGAATCTGTAAACTCAGGGGTTGTACCATATGATTGGAGAATTGCTAACATAGTTCCTATTTTTAAGAAAGGAAAAAAAGGTGATCTGGGCCTGTTAGTTTGACATCTGTAGTATGCAAGGTCTTGAACAATTTTTAAAGGAGAAAGTAGTTAAGGACATTGAGGTCAATGGTAATTGGGACAAAATACAACATGGTTTTACAAAAGGTAGATCATGCCAAACCAACCTGATCTCCTTCTTTGAGAAGGTAACAGATTATTTAGACAAAGGAAATGCAGTGGATCTAATTTACCTCGATTTCGGAAAGGCATTTGATACGATTCCACATGGGGAATTATTAGTTAAATTGGAAAAGATGGGGATCAATATGAAAATTGAAAGGTGGATAAGGAACTAGTTAAAGAGGAGACTACAATGGGTCGTACTGAAAGGTGAACTGTCAGGCTGGAAGGAGGTTACTAGTGGAGTTCCTCAGGGATCGGTTTTGGGACCAATCTTATTTAATCTTTTTATTACTGACCTTGGCACAAAAAGTGGGAATGTGCTAATAAAGTTTGTGGATGACACAAAGCTGGGAGGTATTGCTAACACAGAGAAGGACTGGAATATGATACAGGAAGATCTGGATGACCTTTTTAAACTGGAGTAATAGTAACAGGATGAAATTTAATAGTGAAAAGTGCAAGGTCATGCATTTATAGATTAATAACAAGAATTTTGGTTATAAATTGGGATGCATCAGTTGGAAGTAACAGAGGAGAAAGACCTCGGAGTGTTGGTTGATCACAGGATGACTATGAGCCACCAATGGGATATGGCCATTAAAAAAGCTAATGCGGTCTTGGGATGCATCAGGGAGGTATTTCCAGTAAAGATAAGGAGGTGTTAGTACCATTATACAAGGCACTGGTGAGACCTCATCTGGAACATTGTGTGCAGTTCTGGTCTCCCATGTTTAAGAAGGATGAATTCAAACTGGAACAGGTACAGAGAAGGGCTACTAGGATGATCCAAGGAATGGAAAACCTGTCTCATTAAAGGAGACTCAAAGAGCTAGGCTTGTTTAGCCTAACCAATAGAAGGTTGAGGGGAGATATGATCGCTCTTTATAAATATATCAGAGGGCTAAATATCAGGGAGGGAGAGGAATTATTTAAGCTCAGTACCAATGTGGACACAAGAACAAATGGATATAAACTGTATATCAGGAAGTTTAGGCTTGACATTAGATGAAGGTTTCTAACCATTAGAGGAGTGAAGTTCTGGAACAGCTTTCCAAGGGGAGCAGTGGGGGCAAAAGACATATCTGGCTTCAAGTGTAAGCTTGATAAGTTTATGGAAGGGATAGTATGATGGGATAGCCTAATTTTGGCAATTAACTAATCTTTGATTATTAGTGGTAAATATGCCCAGTGGTCTGTGATGGGATGTTAGATGGGGTGGGATCTGAGTTACTACAGAGAATTCTTTCCTGGGTGCTGGCAGGTGAGTCTTTCCCACATGCTCAGGGTTTAGCTGATCGCCATATTTGTGGTCAGGAAGGAATTTTACTCCAGGGCAGATTGGCAGAAGCGCTGGAGGTTTTTCACCTTCCTCTGCAGCGTGGGGCACGGCTCACTTGCTGGAGGATTCTCTGCACCTTGAGGTTTTTAAACAATGATTGGAGGAATTCAATAACTCAGACATAGGTTAGAGGTTTGTTACAGGAGTGGGTGGGTGAGATTCTGTGGCCTGCATTGTGCAGAAGGTCAGACTAGATGATCTGGTTCTCATGGGAGACTTTAAACACCTTGATATCTGCTGGGAGAGCAATACAGCAGTGCACAGACAATCTAGGAAGCTTTTGGAAAGCATAGGGGACAATTTCCTGGTGCAAGTGCTGGAGGAACAACTAGGGGCAGAGCTCTTCTAGACCTGCTGCTCACAAACAGGGAAGAATTCATAGGGAAAGCAAAAGGGGATGGGAACCTGGGAGGCAGTGACCATGAGATGGTCGAGTTCAGGATCCTGACACAAGGAAGAAAGGAAAGCAGCAGAATAAGGACCCTGGACTTCAGAAAAGCAGACTTTGACTCCCTCACGGTACTGATGGGCAGGATCCCCTGGGAGAATAACATGAGGGCGAAAGGAATCCAGGAGAGCTGGCTGTATTTTAAAGAAGCCTTATTGAGGTTATAGGAAAAAAAAAATCCCGATGTGTAGAAAGAATAGTAAATATGGCAGGAGACCAGCTTGGCGTAATAGTGAAATCCTTGCTGACCTTAAACACAAAAAAGAAGCTTACAAGATGTGGAAGATTGGACAAATGACCAGGGAGGAGTATAAAAATATTGCTCAGGCATGCAGGAGTGAAATCAGGAAGGCCAAATCACACTTGGAGTTGCAGCTAACAAGAGATGTTAAGAGTAACAAGAAGGGTTTCTTCAGGTATGTTAGCAACAAGAAGAAAGTCAAGAAAAGTGTGGGCCCCTTACTGAATGAGGGAGGTAACCTAGTGACAGAGGATGTGAAAAAAACTAATGTACTCAATGCTTTTCTTGCCTCTGTCTTCACAAACAAGGTCAGATCCCAGACTGCTGCATAGAGCAGCACAGTATGTGGAGGAGGTGACCAGCCCTCTGTGGAGAAAGAAGTGGTTCAGGACTATTTAGAAAAACTGGACGAGCACAAGTCTATGGGGCCGGATGCACTGAATCCGAGGGTGCTAAAGGAGTTGGCGGATGTGATTGCAGAGCCATTGGCCATTATCTTTGAAAACTCCTGGCGATCAGGGGAGGTCCCGGATGACTGGAAAAAGGCTAAAGTAGTTCCCATCTTTAAAAAAGGGAAGGAGGATACGGGGAACTACAGGCCAGTCAGCCTCACCTCAGTCCCTGGAAAAATCATGGAGCAGGTCCTCAAGGCATCAATTCTGAAGCACTTAGAGGAGAGGAAAGTGATCAAGAACAGTCAGCATGGATTCACTAAGGGCAAGTCATGCCTGACTAACCTAATTGCCTTCTATGAGGAGATAACTGGGTTTGTGGATGAGGGGAAAGCAGTGGATGTGTTATTCCTTGACTTTAGCTAAGCTTTTGATACGGTCTCCCACAGTATTCTTGCCGGAAAGTTAAAGAAGTATGGGCTGGATGAATGGACTATAAGGTAGATAGAAAGCTGGCTAGATTGTCGGGCTCAATGGGTAGTGATCAATGGCTCCATGTCTAGTTGGCAGCCGGTATCAAGCGGAGTGCCCCAAGGGTCGGTCCTGGGGCCAGTTTTGTTCAATATCTTCATTAATGATCTGGAGGATGGTGTGGACTGCACCCTCAGCAAGTTTGCAGATGACACTGAACTGGGAGGAGTGGTAGATACGCTGGAGGGTAGGGATAGGATACAGAGGGACCTAGACAAATTAGAGGACTGGGCCAAAAGAAACCTGATGACGTTCAACAAGGACAAGTGCAGAGTCCTGCACTTAGGACCGAAGAATCCCATGCACTGTTACAGACTAGGGACCGAATGGCTAGGAAGCAGTTCTGCAGAAAGGGACCTAGGGGTTACAGTGGACGAGAAGATGGATATGAGTCAACAGTGTGCCCTTGTTGCCAAGAAGGCTAACGGCATTTTGGGCTTTATAAGTAGGGGCATTGCCAGCCTACGTGATCATTCCCCTCTATTTGACATTGGTGAGGCCTCATCTGGAGTACTGTGTCCAGTTTTGGGCCCCACACTACAAAAAGGATATGGAAAAATTGGAAAGAGTCCAGCAGAGGGCAACAAAAATGATTAGGGGGCTGGAGCACATGACTTATGAGGAGAGGCTGAGGGAACTGCAAAGTGCTCCACTTAGGAAGGAAAAATCTGTTTCACACATACAGAATGGGAAGAGACTGTCTAGGAAGGAGTACGGCAGAAAGGGATCTAGGGGGTATAGTGGACCACAAGCTAAATATGAGTTAACAGTGTGATGCTGTTGCAAAAAAAGCAAATGTGATTCTGGGATGCATTAACAGGTGTGTTGTGAACAAGACACGAGAAGTCATTCTTCCGCTCTACTCTGCGCTGGTTAGGCCTCAGCTGGAGTATTGTGTCCAGTTCTGGGCACTGCATTTCAAGAAAGATGTGGAGAAATTGGAGAGGGTCCAGAGAAGAGCAACAGGAATGATTAAAGGTCTTGAGAACATGACCTATGAAGGAAGGCTGAAAGAATTGGGTTTGTTTAGTTTGGAAAAGAGAAGACTGAGAGGGGACATGATAGCAGTTTTCAGGTATCTAAAAGGGTGTCATCAGGAGGAAGGGGAAAACTTGTTCACCTTAGCCTCTAAGGATAGAACAAGAAGCAATGGGCTTAAACTGCAGCAAGGGAGGTTTGGGTTGGACATTAGGAAAAAGTTCCTAACTGTCAGGGTGGTTAAACACCGGAATAAATTGCCTAGGGAGGTTGTGGAATCTCCATCTCTGGAGATATTTAAGAGTAGGTTAGATAAATGTCTATCAGGGATGGTCTAGACAGTATTTGGTCCTGACATGAAGGCAGGAGACTGGACTCGATGACCTCTCGAGTTCCCTTCCAGTCCTAGAATCTATGAATCTGTGAACTGGGATTGTTTAGTCTGCAGAAGAGAAGAATGACGGGGGATTTGATAGCTGCTTTCAACTACCTGAAAGGGGGTTCCAAAGAGGATGGATCTAGACTGTTCTCAGTGGTAGCAGATGACAGAACAAGGAGTAATGGTCTCAAGTTGCAGTGGGAGAGGTTTAGGTTGGATATTAGGAAAAACTTTTTCACTAGGAGGGTGGTGAAGCACCAGAATGGGTTACCTAGGGAGGTGGTGGACTCTCCTTCCTTAGAGGTTTTTAAGGTCAGGCTTGACAAAGCCCTGGCTGCGATGATTTAGTTGGGAATTGGTCCGGCTTTGAGCAGGGGATCAGAATAGATGACCTCCTGAGGTTCCTTCCAACCCTGATATTCTATGATTCTATGATCATAATGGTCCCTTCTGACCCTAAAGTCTATGAGTCTATGTGACTATGTAATATTTGTGATTTGATATTTGTGCTGTGTGACTTGTTGTCTAAGTCACATGATATCATTTCTGATCCCTGACTGATGACCTTCCAGCTTACTGCCCCAGAGAGATCTCAAGATGGCCCTGTGAATACTTCCAGCATGAAAATGCTAATGCAAATATATAGTCAGTTACTCATTTTGTACACATGTACAATTGTCATGGCACATGTGTCTGCACAAAGAGCCCACAGTTGTGTGTGAGTGTCAGTTAGAAGTGTTTAATAATCCATTTGTGTATGGAAATATTTGCTTGTGTGCATAAAAACTGCTTTGCGCATGTGCAAAACCAGAGACCTTTTAAAAACTTGCCTTTAGAAACACATTTAGTCTCAGAGGACAGGCCAGAAAACATATGGCATTGACCTATATTCTGCTCCTCTTTAATCAGAAGCTGTACAAAGATTTTTGGCCCATATTCAGTAAGAGATGAGACCACAGAAGGGAAATGCAGACATTAGGCTTATCCCCTTTTCCACTAGGGCAGCAAATACCGAACTATAGCTAGTCATTGGTACTCTTTTGGGCTTGATCCATGCATGTCCATGGAAGGGTTCCCATGGACTTCGATCCAGATCTTGAAGACAAACTCCTTTTAAATCATCCTTTGACTCCCTAGACATATGGACTCGCAAGCACTTTTCTCCAGAGGCTACCTGAGGTTTTTTTATACCAAAGGCGAACAATCTCCTATTAAATGTAAAGGTAACACACCATGAAAGGTCATCATTTAAAGCCAAATTTTGCCTTTGTCTAGATTCACCTTGTAAGATAGTGAACTCACCAGCTGTAGCATCCCTTTGTCTCACAATGAAGTGCTTCAGGGGCTTCTCATCTCCAGAACGTCCTGCTGGCCCTCTGCTTCTCATTTGGTCTTCTATTGCTCAGCCCTCTGGCCAAGTGACAAAGTTCAGACCCCGTCTGGGGTAACAAAAGCGGTAACTGAAAGTCCAAAATAAGTCCAGCTAATAAGTCTTCTGTCCCTCTTGGGCTCCACTGAAGTGTTCTTACTGGCCTTTTCTCATGGCCTAATCTATTGTAGTCAACGGTGCCTGCAGCTGAGCTTTTCCAAAAAGGTTTACAGCATATTTCATCTGCATAATGAAAGTGCAAGCCACGAGTTAAATATTTTTTTAAACAGCAAATGCCTGCAGCATGACCCAAACCCAGTTTACCTTGGTGTGACATTGGTCATTGACATGCCATAACCACCTGAGGAAGACAGCAGCCAAAGTTACCACTCGGAACAACTTGCTCAGAAAACTGGCCAGCTCAACGTGGGGTGCAAGTGTCTGGACGCGTAGAAAATACTCCATTGGCCTCTGTTATTCAACAGCAGAGTACTGGGCTCCTGTCTGGTGTCGCTCATCTCACGCAAGACTGGTCGATGTAGAGCTTAACAAAGCTATGTGCACTGCTACCAGGACTTCATGTGCAACTCCCTTGCCATGGCTGCTAATACCTAGTAACATAGCACCGCCACATATTCACCATGGGGGAGTCTCCATCATGCTCCTGGGCCAAGATCAGTGAGAACAGCAACTTGCCTCTGTAACCTCTTCAGCCACCTGCCAGTTTGCTTGTCTTCTAGACATCTTTTATGGTCACTTATGCCACTACAGGACATGATGATGGAATCTGCTTGGCATAACAAGTGGTCAGTGATGATAGTCATTAATCACTCTTGTCACCGACCCAACCATGTGTCCACCAAGTTTTGGCCTGCCAAGGCACATGTGGTCATCCCTCAACTGGTTTCGAACAGGACAGAGTAATTGTGCGGCCAGTCTTTTCAAATGGAGTTTATCTAATGACCCACAATGTAGTGAGAGGGCCTACTCACTTCTTGTCTTACCAGGTTTTCCCTCACTGCCTCCTTTCCCTCAGGGACTCTGGAAGCTTGCCTAAGGCTTTCCCTGCTCCTGGTAGGCCCTAGCTCAGGCAGGGCCGCCCAGAGGATTCCGGGGGCCTGGGTTCTTCGGCGGTGGGGGGCCCCCGCTTCGGCGGTAATTCGGCGGCAGGGGGTCCTTCCACTCTGGGACCCGCCACCGAAGTACCCCGAAGACCTGCGGCGGGGACCCCCCCACGGCCGAATTACCGCCAAAGACCCAGCTGCACTTCGGCGGCGGGTCCCGCTTTGGCGATAATTCGGCGGCAGGGGGTTCTTTGCCCCGGAGCGGAAGGACCCCCCGCCAGCAAAGACCGGGAGTGGAGGAAGCTCCGGGGGCCCGGGCCCCGTGAGAGTTTTCCGGGGCCCCCGGAGCAAGTGAAGGACCCTGCTCCAAGGGCCCTGAAAAACTCTCGTGGGGCCCCTGTGGGGCCTGGGGCAAATTGCCCCACTTGCCCCGCCCCCCGGGAGCCCTGAGCTCAGGGCTTACCCCACAGGAGTTTATGCTGCTCTGTGTAGACCCTCCTACCTGACTGTTTAAGCCCTACCTCGGGGGTCCCACCCATAGGAGCCTGACCCTGTTCCGTGTGGGTTCTCCTACCTGTAGGAGAGTCGTTCATTTTCTGCAGTCTTCTCCCCCTTCAGCCAAGCTCTCCACTCTTTTCCTAGCCCTTTCCCAGCTGTGGTCACTAAATATCCTTAAATTGCCATGCCACCTTCAGCTGGGGGCTAACTGCAATGTCCCAGGCAAGGCTGACCCTGGCTTGCCTTAAGTGCCAGCCAGCCAGCCTGAGATCGACCCGCACATCTTGTGTTACTCTTCAGATCTCTCTGTGGGTTGTCAGACATGTACTTTCCCCAGGATGAAAATGCATCTCTCTGCTTGAATGGGATTAAAGTCTTTGGCTTTTTATTTAGCCAGCCATCTTTGAACTGTGTGAAAACCTGCATTTACCCCATAATATGGCCATAGCTGACAGCAAATCCCATAGTTGATATGGCTGCTTTGTTAGCCCCAATGTCAAACATGCAACGGGTTTCAATCTGGGCCTGCTTTTACAATGGTAAGGAGAATTCAAGGCCCTTTCATTTTATATGAGATTTTTTTTTTTTGAAAAAAAGCAAATACATCTTTCCAATATACAAGTTATAGGTCAGCATTGATATGTTACAGTCTATTCTAGGCCATATTCATCAGGACCCACACCCTAGATGTCCTCCGAGCTGTTTTATACCATGGTCAATTCAAGAATCTCTCATTTCACTATTTTTCTTTCACTGTGACAAATCCCTAACATCCACGTGTAGGTCATTGCCCAACTCTTTATCTGGGGGCTGCCTTTGTACCCAGACTCCCCCTTTGATCCTTTGTGGTTCCTGCCAATCAGAAGGACTTTTCTCCTGTCAAGAGGCATGAATTATGTGTGATTGGAAGGTCACAGGAGATGCTGCTCTGTGAATTGGTCAGCAGGGAGTGTGAGGAGTGCCTGGCACCTCACAGGCTTCTCCAGGAGCATGTGTCTAATTGCAACTCACCATGGGTGTGAGAGAGGCTAGGGGGCTGAGGCCCCAGGCTGAACCCCATGAAAAACAGCACGACTTGTTCAATCTCACGCTTGGGTCATCACTCGCTGAAATGTTTGAGAAGCCAGTCATTGTGTTGCCTTGGAGCAACTAACAATGGCACGTGTCCAACCCAACCTTTTAGCACTGATTGACCAATAGTTTGGCTACCTCCTGTGTGTGCCACGCTTACAGTTGTCATAAAGATTGTTACATTCCTGCTATCCAAGAAGAAGCTGCACTTTTGTGTGCCATAGCAATGCTAAGAGTGTCTTTGTCAGAGAAAGAGGCAAGTTGTAGCATTTTAATTTTACACTTTAGAGATTTCATCTTCTGATATAATCTATTGTGTATGCTGACTAATACAAGGATATGTTATCTCTCATTACCACCTTTGATGTTCCTCTCAGCAGAAAAAGGCTAATGTCACTATAATCATTAAGCTTCAGGAGGGTTCCCTACTGGCTTCCTTTATAATCACAACGTTTTCCATTCTCTAGGAAGTGTGGAAAATATTTCTTTAGCCTGATTAACAGAACAATAAAATATCATGGAAATGGATGCAAGGCACGAGTGAACAGCCCAAGTTCACACTCTCGGTATAGTATGGCTAACATTCACAGCTGTGACTAAACCGTACTGGAATGACAATGCAATCAGATTTATAAAAATCTAGGGCATCATCTCCTTGCCTCTAGGGAAAGGTGAGCTCCTCAAGAGAAACAGAGAAAATAAGCCATAATCCGAGTTCCTCTTTACTTATATCACAGCAGCACAATTAAGGATAGTTCCCCCCCACACCGTCATGTTTAGTTTTTAAATCAAATGTAAGAATGGGAATGTATTTCAGCCAAAGTGTGTGGAAAGTCTTTTGTTATTACAATTAAACGCTGATATTAAAATTAAAAGGCACCTAAATTCAATCTTTTCAATCTCTATTTAACCACCTAAGTAAATGGCCTGATTCCAGAATTGCCGATAACACAACAGCTCCCACTGAAGCGTACGGGAGCTCAGCACTTTTGAAAAATCTTGTTTGGGTGCCTAAATATGGACTCCGGATCTTAATGTTGGGCCTCCTTTTTAAAAAGTCTTGACCAAAATGTGTAGGGTATAAATCAGTGGGGAAAAATTGAACTGCCTTTTTCAGATACATCAGTTGATTACTCGGATGAGCTGTTGCTTCTGAAGTTACTTTTTCAATACCCATTCCATCCTGGTGCTACATTGTCATCTTAAGAACCACCAGAGACCAGAAACACACATTCTGTACTCATATTCTTCACTAGAGTGACTGAAAGCTGCAGATCCCTTGGGGTAGGGGTGGGCAAACTTTTTGGGTGGGGAAATTGTATGCAGGGCCGGGACAGGGAGTTGGGGTGCGGAAAGGAGTGTGGGGTGTGGGAGGGGTTTAGGTGTGCAGGAAGGGGCTCAGGGCAAGGGATTGGGGCAGAGGGGGGTACGGGGTTCATGAGGGGGCTCAGGGAAGGGGATTGGGGTGCTGGAAGGGTGCAGAGTGCAGGAGGGGGCTCAGGGCAGGGGTGCAGATTGTGGGATGGGGCTCAGGGCAGGGGCTTACGGTGCAGGAGGGGTGTGAGGTGCAGGCAGGGGGCTTAGGGCAGGGAGTTGGGGGCAGGGTGCAGGAGGGCTCCAGGCTGGCAGCAGTGTGCACCGGGTCCAGGGCAGGCTCCCTGCATGCCTGCCTTGTCCCCAGCCCTATGCCGCTCCAGGAAATGCTGCAGCCCCTGGGGGTTGGGGGGCGGAGGTCTCTGCATGTGCTGCCCTTGCCACACCTCCAGGTACCTCCCCTGAAGCTCCCATTGGCTGCGGTTCCCTGTTCCTGGCCAATGGGAGCTGCAGGCGGCGGTGCCTGGAGGCAATGCACAGAGCCCTCTGCCCCCCAGCCCGGGGGCCACAGAGACATGGTGCCAGCGGTGCCCTGGGCCGGATTCAAAGCGCTGAGGGGCTGGATCTGGCCTGTGGGCCATAGTTTGCCCACCCCTGCCTTAGGGTCAATAGGGAAAAAGGCTTATGTTCATGAGTACCAATAAAGACACAAATCAGGTTCATCCTAAAAAATAATGTCCTTATTTATAACACAGTGCTGGGCCCTCCCCCACCTCTTCACAGGAATGTGCTGGAGATCTCACTTTATTCATTTACACTGAGGTCAATGCACTATTAGGTACATCCAGTACTATAGCGCTTGAGCCAAAGCCCACTCAAGTCAGTGAGAATCTTTCCATTGACTTCAATGCGCTCCAGCTCAGGTCCATAATGAATGGTTCCATAGCTGACTATGTTTGTTTACTAAATGGAAACTCAGATCTACTCAAACGTTCACTCTCCTTATTCAAATCCCTTGTAAAACTCCACTTTTCCCATGAGACAAACAGAGCTACCCCTCACTGGAACATCCTCATGTCACCGGTGAGATGAAGTGAGTTTACTATAGACTATAAACAATTCACGACATGGAATTCTTTGTAAGGCTTTGCTCTGATCACCCTAAGCTGAAACTGTACATTTCAATCAGCGTGGAATTGGATAATTTCTTCCTCTAAGGGACAAATATTTGATATTGTATCAAGAAATTATGGACACAATATCAATGCACATAAAACTATGAGCTCATCATGCTGAATGTCTTGCCAAATTGAATGATGGGCGTCCTTTCCCTCTAAGAACAGAAAACAGGAAAAAAGTAAGCCACCATCAAAGTAAGGGGACAGCTGCAGAATCCAGTCATGGCTGTGGAAAGCTGCAGCAGTAAAATAACCTGATACTTTGCTGTTATGTAGTGCAGTCCATCAGTAGATCTTAAAATGCTGCACAAAGGAGGTTGGTGTTATCCCCGTTTCACAGATGGGGAACTGAGGCACAGGAAAGAAAAATGACTTGCCCAAGGTCACCCTAGCAGGCCAGCGGCAAAGCAGGGCATAGAACCCAAGTCTCCTGCATCCCAGGCCAGCGTTCTCTCCTCCATACAATAGGATCGGCATCCTCTAGTTCAACACTGCTTTCTAAAGTGTATATAGACCTAGAATTTCTTTACAAAAACCAGCAGTGTTGCAAGCACAGAGTCTGCGGGGTTGCAGTTACAACTTGTAAGAAAATATAACTAAAAATGAACTCTTGCCAATTGGAAACTGTCCCTGGCACTAAGGTTCATGCAAATAGCCTTATGGAATCTGTAAAACTGTAGGAATCAGCATGGGAACCATCCGTTCAACCATATCAAAGTGGTTTAGTGTGGGAGTGCAGTGATAGGCTATTATTCAGCCTTTTAGAAATCGTTTCTGTAGATTAAAAATAGTTTTGTGATACGATCTGCTTTGTAATTACCATGCACCTTGGTCTAATGCCCCAGAGGAAGGAGGCATCAAAGCTGGTTGTATGCTGCCCTTTCACATCTCAATTCGGAATCCAGCTGTCCCCTAGTGTAAATTAGAGCAGCCCCCGGGGCCTGTAGTGGCTCTCTGGGGATCCAAACAATAACCCTGAATAACCACATGCAGAGTGCTCTAGCCACACTCCTACCCACCTCTGAAATGTCAACTCCCAACCCAATGCCACAGACTGACAGGGATGGTAAACGGTCATTATACAGGCCTTGAACTTCACAGGGAACCCTTCTGTGCTAGTAGGCTTCCCAGCTGGGCGATCTGCCCATTGCAGTCCAGAACTGGGATCAAAGCCTACATTAGACAGTGGTGGTTAGCCTCACTTTTTTCCTGATTTGTGTGGTGGGTTGGGGGTAGGAATGGGCAGGTGAAAGTTTGTGCTAGAGATGCTTTGGGAGCTAGAGGAGGTAAACTCATAACTGTGCTGCGCTTAAATTAGTCTGTTGCATTAGCACACGTATCTACTGTCCTGAATTGTGGACATACCCGCTTCCCTGAAAATGTCCGATGAAACAAGTCAAGTCTTTATTTCTGGGCTTGAGGTGTAATTGTGATAGAGGACAATTTTCCTATAATACAATATTTGTATTTTTATGCAATTACTTTTAACAAGACTGGAGATCTGGATTTAAAACAGGGAGGAGAGGGTTAAACAGAAAAGTGGCAAATCCCTTACATTACAAAGCCATTACCGCAAAAACATGAAAAAACATGGAAAACTTTAAGAGCATTAGGCCCCTCTATAACAACTGGCCCAAGAGCAAGTCAATGTGTAAAATGTTAAGACCCCAATAGCTACCTCTGGGCCACAGCGACGCTGAAAGCACAGCAATGTGTAAAGCATATGACATGGGGAAAAAACTGTCAGAATGTGGAAAGCTAAAGATGCTAAATGTTGGTATATGGTCAAAACATTAACGGTATTGGAAGCAGCTGTTACATCAAGAAAAGCAAAATCAACATAAATCCATTCTGTTTAGGTACAAAAGGCCACTGAAACTCTTTCAGTACAGCAACTGGCTCTAAATCTGGATCCCAAATAGCCCATCAGCTGGTGTGCATGAAAACAATACGAAATCTGAGCCTTATCGGCACATACAAGAAGTTTAGAAAGGAAAGGAAAGAGAATGAGACACTGCTACTTAGTGACAATTAGAGAATCCATTGAAAGTTTTCTTAGAATAGGAGCTAGGAGGAAAATATGTTTCATGTGACATAAAACTACCCACTAGACAGAAGAATTTACAATAGCAGCAATTAAGCCTGAAATAGAAGGAAAGATGCTAAGGGAAACCGGAAGGAATTGGGTCATAAAGGACAAATAGTTTGACCTTAAAGGTCAGCACACAAATATCTTTAGAAAACTTTAAAAGAACAATAAAGGAGAAAAAACAGAACAAGATAAAGAGCTATCCTGAGAGTCATCATGACCAAATATTTCTGAAACTTGCCAATTTTGTCTGAGAAGAATCTACAGCAAAGTTATCAGGCCCAAAACCAAACTGGTTACCTGTTGCCTAAAGAGAAGTATTGTGCAAAGAATTAAAAAACATTTTAAAATCTCCATGAGTTATGGGGTAATTCTGAGGCCTCGATCAATTTGTACTAGGCTCTGTATAGTGTACTTGAAACATAGGGAATGATCTGTTCTTTGGGGCAGAGTAATGCAAGATGTACCAGTGATACTTCAAAGGCCTCTGATCTGCATACACTGGTAGTAATAGAAGTGCATCATTATTATAGGATATTTTATATCTTTAGCCATATAGAAAACTAGCAGCAGTTGGAGCAGGTCAAACTCTTTTGTTGGAAAAAATGGGGAAAAATATTCCTTTGGACCAATGTTTGGAAATGATGCTTCAGAAAAATCATACAAAAATAGTTGGTTTTGATTGAAGAGGCTGACATTTGTCATTTCAACATTTCTGAATTGAAATGTCTGAACTTTTCATTCTGTGAAAACTTTCAATACTTCAACTTTTTGGCCCAAATCGGAATTTCCTATGGAACAGAAATTCTGCTTTCTGACCACCTCCATCAGCAGTGTATTAAGCTTGCCAATATTTCACACATTGCTCTTGTTAGCTACGAACTGCAGCTGCAGACTGCAACAGAGAAAACAAATGACAAACCTGATCTTTCTTTGGATTAGGACACAGTTTTTCATAATATCCTTTGTCCCCAGATGTTGGGTTTTGAGCAACTTTGATGCATCATTCCTTTTCTGCTGTGTTTCATGTCTAATATGCCTCAACAATACAACAAAATGTGCTGCATACACAGAATATGCACATGTATTTCTTTTAAATTATAGAGCCAGATTCACCTTCACCAGAGCCAGATTCTTCACCCAATACCTTCCTACAAGTGAAATCCAAAATCCCAGCTGATAATGGAAAAATTTGGGGAGAATATTTTCAAGTGAGTTAGGTACATAGGAACATAAGTTCCATTAAAGGCAATAAACCGGTAAGATGTTCAGAAGTGATGAAACATCCTAGGTGCTGCACCACTGGTGTGGAGAGAGAACTATCAACTTCCTGCTCCCAGAGTTGATGTATTTTTGCAGTACACAGATTGTCACTGCTGCCCCCTAGCTGCGTTGGGAAACTCTCAAGGTGTGTATCAGGGAATAAACACCATGGATTTCAGTGGAGTCAAGCCAACAGAGATCCTGGACCACAGGCCTTACAACACACTTCAGAGAAAAGATGTTGTAAAGAGCTGGATGCCATCCTGGAACAGACTGGCAGCAAGCACAGAGACCATCCTGGGGAACATGCAGCTATTCAGGTAGTTTCAGGAACCCTGGGCCCTGCAACGGACTGAGGGGCAAACAAGTCCTTATGGTACCCAGCGCAAGGCAGAGCAGGACACAGACAATGGCTGGGTAACTGCCTGAGTGATCAGCTAGGTTGGGGAGGCGTACTTCAGTTCTCACCAGCCTCCTTCATAGCCTTGAGAGTAGCCTGTTGACAAAGGGTGAAATTTACTCCTGTGCAGAGCTTGTGCCAAAGGCTTAGGCATCACTTAAGCTCTTGAAATAGGGCTTAAGTAGGATTTACAGGGATTGTAATCATGATGCTGGTCTGCTCAGGGCTGAATTTCACCCTAATCTAATGGGGGGGGGGTAGGGGGAGAAGGGGGAGTTTTAGAAGAATCTGAAGGATTTTGGAGTGCAAGTGCTGTGGATCCTCAATGGGACTTATCCTTTTAAATCCTGTAGGAGGTTTTGAACATTTTCCCCAGTATCTTGCATGAAGTGAAAATCCCTGTTCTAAACGATGCATCTAATGGGTACATCTAGCTACCTAACCATGAGCATAGCCATTTAGAATATCTCTGCATCACCTAGATGCTGTGGTCCACTTCTTCCTGAACCTTGCAATTGATGCTTCTTGTATACATTGGCCTTTACCCTTCTTTGCAGCTCTCTGCCGGTACACGGAGTGAATCCAACACAAAGTTACTTTCGCCACCCCCCATCCCAACCCGAAGCAGCTTTCCTTTGCCGCTGTGAAAGGACCTGTCTGTCTATTTTAATCATCTTACCTATGATAATGATAATATCAAGAGGGTGGACAGTGGGGTTCTGGTCTCCTGAGTCCCCATAGGAGGCATTTGTGATGTTCTGTACCTCGGGGGAACACCCTACACCCCCACGTTCATCTTTATAAAATGATTGTATGGTATCCAATGCAAAGGTTGTCATGTTGGGTGTCTTTGGAAGGCTCATGATGCACTGAGCATGTTTGTTATAGTGATGTTATAGTAATTGTTACAGTAATGTTATAACAATGAGGAGTACTTTTGGCACCTTAGAGACTAACACATTTATTTGGGCATAAGCTTTTGTGGGCTAAAACCGACTTCATTGGATGCATGCAGTGGAAAATACAGAAAGAAGATATATATACATAGAGAACATGAAAAAATGGGTGTTGCCATACCAGCTATAACGAGACTAATCAATTAAGGTGGGCTATTATCAGCAGGAGAGAAAAAACTTCTGTATTGATAATCAGGATGGCCCGTTTCCAACAGTTGACAAGAAGATGTGAGTAACAGTAGGGGAAAAATTAGCATGGGGAAATAGTTTTACTTTGTATAATGACTTATTCACTCCCAGTCTTTATTCAAGCCTAATTTAATGGTGTCCAGTTTGCAAATTAATTCCAAGTCAGGAGTTTCTCATTGGAGTCTGTTTTTGAAGTTTTTTTGTTGGAGTATTGTGACTTTTAGGTCTGTAATTGAGTGACCAGGGAGGTTGAAGTGTTCTCTGACTGGTTTTTGAATGTTAGAATTCTTGACATCTGATTTGTGTCCATTTATTCTTTTGCGTAGAGACTGTCTGGTTTGGCCAATGTACATGACAGAGGGGCATTGCTGGCACATGATGGCATAAATCACATTGGAAGATGTGCAGGTGAACGAGCCTCTGATGGTGTGGCTGATGTGATTAGGTCCTGTGATGGTGTCCCTTGAATAGATATGTGGACAGAGTTGGCAATGGGCTTTGTTGCAAGGATAGGTTCCTGGGTTAGTGTTTTTGTTGTGTGGTGTGTGGTTGCTGGTGAGTATTTGCTTCAGGTTGGGGGGCTGTCTGTAATCGAGGACTGGCCTGTCTCCCAAGATCTGTGAGAGTGAGGGATAATCCTTCAGGATAGGTTGTAGATCCTTGATGATGCACTGTAGAGGTTTTAGTTGGGGGCTGGAGGTGACGGCTAGTGGCGTTCTGTTATTTTCTTTGTTAGGTCTGTCCTGGAGTAGGTGACTTCTGGGTATTCTTCTGGTTTTGAAAATCTGTTTCTTCACTTCAGCAGGTGGGTATTGTAGTTTTAAGAACACTTGATAGCGATCTTGTAGGTGTTTGTCTCTGTCTGAGGGATTGGAGCAAATGCGGTTGTATCATAGCGCTTGGCTATAGATGATGGATCATCTGATGTGGTCTGGATGAAAGCTGGAGGCATATAGGTAAGTATAGTGGTCAGTAGGTTTATGGTATAGGGTGGTGTTTATGTGACCATTGCTTATTAGCACTGTAGTGTCCAGGAAGTGGATCTCTTGTGTGGACTGGTCCAGGCTGAGGTTGATGGTGGGATAGAAATTGTTGAAATCCTGGTGGAATTCCTCAAGGGCTTCTTTTCCATGGGTCCAGATGATGAAGATGTCATCAGTGTAGCGCAAGTAGAGTAGGGGCGTTAGGGGACGAAAGCTGAGGAAGCGTTGTTCTAAGTCAGCCATTAAAATGTAGGCATACTGTGGGGCCATGCGGGTACCCATAGCAGTGCTGCTGACTTGAAGGTATACATTGTTCCCAAATGTGAAATGGTTGTCAGTGAGGACAAAGTCACACAGTTCAGCCACCAGGTTTTCCATGACATTATCGGGGATACTGTTCCTGATGGCTTGTAGTCCATCTTTTTGTGGAATGTTGGTGTAGGTTATAGGTTATAATTTCATGTATATAGTTATGAGGCTGAAAATGTATCCTCATAACTTAAAGCAAGCTGTAGCGACGTGGGATCACCCCTGCGACGCTTCCTGCTGGTTGTCTGGAATTAGATCTTCTCCAGCCGTTGGAGCGCCCTCTGCAGGCTGGTGTCCCACTTTTGCTTGGCCCCCGTGTCCCTCCTGGACCCAGTGCCTCATGTCTGGGTGCTGCCCCCTGGCTGTAACCCCTCAGTCTCAGGGTCTCCCCTCACCGGGGAACCCCCACCCCCTATCCCCACCTCGCCTCAGTCATAGGTTACTGCCAGTCACCAACTAGCCCCCGTGCCCTGAGGCAGACTGCAGTGTCAGCCACTCATCATAGGCAAGGTTGGGTCTGGACCTGCTGCCTCTCTCTGCAACCCAGTGCCTCTATGGGGCCTGGAGCTCCCCAGCCCCTCTGACCTTTCCCCAGCCCTGCCTCACTCTAGGCACCCTGAGCTTCCCAGCAGCCAGGCCCCTCTCTCTCTGAAGGCAGAGCGAGACTTCTGTGCTTCTGGCCCACTGGCCTTTTTATACAGGCCAGCTGTGGCCTGACTGGGGCGTGGCCACAGCTGTGGCTGTTTCGCCAATCCGCCCAGGCTTGCTGCTTTCCTAGCAGCAGCCCTCTCGCTGTCTCAGCCCTCTCCCAGGGCTGGTTTCAAGCCCTTCGTGGCAGGAACAGGTGACCACCCTGCTACACAAGCTCATGCAAAAACTCTCCAAGAACAGAGGGGCAGTTCACACCTCGTTAGGGCATGGATGGGACAAACCCAACCCGGCCTCACAGGAACAATGGACACTGGCTTAGGCAGCAACAAAGGAATCTGTTAGACCCTCAAGGGAGTCACCCCCCTTCTTTGGGCAGTTTGGGACTGCAACGAGGTGATGCTCACCTGACTCTGAAGGTGAGCAAAGCCAAGAGAAAAGAAAGGACATGATAAAAGGGAGAGACATTTTTCCATGCGTTCTCTCTTCCACCTACATCTACAGATACGACCACCACCAAGCGACTGAAATGCTGATCAAAGCGAAGAGCCTGAGTGAAAAGTAACCAGCCGGCCTGTGGTAAGAAGCATCTAAGGACACTGAAAGTTTTTAAGGACACTGAAAGTGTTAAGATCAGCTTAGAATGCATTTTGTTTTTATTTCATTTGACCAAATCTGACTTGTTATGACCATGTTTAAGAAGGATGAATTCAAACTGGAACAGGTTCAGAGACGGGCTACTAAGATGATCTGAGGAATAGAAAACCTGACTTATGAAAGGAGACTCAAAGAGCTTGGCTTGTTTAGCCTAACCAATAGAAGGTTGAGGGGAGATATGATTGCTCTTTATAAATATATCAGAGGGATTAATATTAGGGAAGGAGAGGAATTATTTAAGCTTAGTACCAATGTGGACACAAGAACAAATGGGTATAAACTGGACACTAGGAAGTTTAGACTTGAAATTAGATGAAGGTTTCTAACCATTAGAGGAGTGAAGTTCTGGAACAGCCTTCCAAGGGGAGTAGTGGGAGCAAAAGACATATCTGGCTTCAAGACTAAGCTTGATAAGTTTATGGAGGGGATGATATGATGGGATAGCCTAATTTTGGCAATTAATTTTGGCAATTGATCTTTGATTATCAGCAGGTAAGTATGCCCAGTGGTCTGAGATGGGACGTTAGATGGGATGGGATCTGAGTTACTGTAGAGAGTTCTTTCCTGGGTGCTGGCAGGTGAGTCTTGCCCACATGCTCAGGGTTTAGCTGATCACCATATTTGGGGTCGGGAAGGAATTTTCTTCCGGGGCAGATTGGCAGAAGCCCTGGAGGTTTTTCGCTTTCCTCTGCAGCATGGGGCACGGGTCACTTGCTGGAGGATTCTCTGCAGCTTGAGGTCTTCAAACCACAATTTGAAGACTTCAATAACTCAGACATAGGTTAGGGGTTTGTTATAGAAGTGGATGGGTGAGATTCTGTGGCCTGCATTGTGCAGGAGGTCAGACTAGATGATCATAATGGTCCCTTCTGACCTTAAAGTCTATGAGTCTATGAGTCTCTGACTTATAATCACTTAAATCTACCTTTATAGTTAATAAATCTTTTTGTTCGTTCTACCTGAAGCATTTGGTTTGAAGCGTGTCAGAGCCTCTCCTTGGGAGAACAAGCCTGGTACATATTAATTTCTTTGTTAATCTGATGAACGTATATAAGCTTGCAGCATCCAGCGGGCATAACTGGACACTGCAAGACGGAGGTTCCTAGGGTTGTGTCTGGGACCGGAGATATTGGCTAGTGTCATTCGCAAGTAGCTGGGAGCAGCTTACATGCCAAAGGCTGTGCGTGAACAGCCCAGGAGTGGGGTTCTCACAGCAGAGCAGGGTAAGGCTGGCTCCCAGAGTCAAGAATTGGAGTGACGTAGCAGATCACCAGTCCACACATAACACCAGAGGGGAATGTCACAGCATTGCCTCTCTTTCAGAAGTTGTTGCTTCTTCTCTCTCTCTCCCCTGCTGCCGTGTAGCATTAATAGGCAATGCATGTTCTCTGAACTGTAGAGCCGCCTTCTCTCCTAAAACTGCAAACCAAGTTTTGCAAGAACTAATTTGCTTGTCATACCATTATTTGAATTGCACAAACACAGGTGGGATTTCACAACAATTCCCATCTTAGAGGCAATCTCTAAATACAGATAATTTAAGTTTTCCCATCCACATGTTCTAAAGGGAAAACAGATGTGCTGCCTCATCTTTGAGTCTTCGGCACATGGAAATTATGTCAAGAAAAAAATGCTGTGAAATGAGCATTCATCCTGCAATGCTACTGCCATAACTATGATGCAAAGAAGTCCACTGTGAGTTACTGTATGGAGATTAGACATTATCTATGAGAAGTCATAATTGTTTCCTAGCTGTCTAAAATGAACATACCCAAATACATGTTGTGCCAATAATAAAGACTGTAGTTTTTCATCTTTTTGGCATTTCTTTTAATAAAGGATAATGCTTTCCTCAGTGTGTATTTCCCAGGGTAAAGGTTATATGAAAAAACAATATAGAAGATACTATATCTAATTAGAACCAAAGCCCTACATGAAAATAATATTGCAAGAGAGATCAAAAACCAGAGAGGCTGGGAAAATTAGTGTTAAGGTTGATACACTGCATTTAAATCACCACCTTAAGTCTCACTGTTGACTAGTTCCCTGTTTCTGGTATGAAATAGTTTATTTTCTACATGGAAAATACTGCATAGATATAAAACAATGGATAATTCTTTAACTGAGGAACAATCAGGTTGAGAGGAAGAGATTTAGATTGGTTCAGATTCCATCTGCAAACTCAGAGCCCACATGCCAGTGTGACTCACAACACGATACCCTTGCAACAGCAACTAAGAAGAACAATCGAGCGGAGTTCCAATGATAGCAGGAGGGGCCTGACTGAACCGGGTAGTAGGAAGCTCTCTTCCTTCCTCCCATGTTGAATGGATGGATTCCTAGAAACATGCAGCCAGACTGAGGCTACATCTGCACTGCAATCAGGTAGTGTGATTGCCATGCATGTAGACATACCTGATCTAGCCGCACAGGCAAGCACCACTGCCTATGATCCTAGGTACATACAAGTGGCCGCCGCCTGTATTGTCATGGCTTGATTGCTATTGTTACTCTTGGTCTATGCACATTGCAAACTGCACCTCCCAACAGCAGCATAGACATTCCTTGAGCACACAGAGGGTGTAATTGCCCAAGACCAGATTAAGGCATATGGATTATAGACTGTGCCTAGGGCTCCAGTTTCCGGAGTCACATGATTACTTCATAATATCAGCTTTCACTTAAAAAAAAAGTTATGGATGAAAACTTGGCCTTACTGAAATCAATGAGAGTTGATGTCAATGGGTCCACAATTTCACGCTACGTTTCTAGCCCTTCTGTTTGTGAAAGGAACTTTGAAAGCATGACCCAAATAACTGATGCAGTGTCTGCAAGCAGTCTGGAACAAGAGAGGGGGAAATACTGCCCCATGCATGTCAGTGGATTGTTAATCCTGAAACCCTGCTGCTCAGGGAGACCCCACCAACAGATTCTGATGAAGGACCCTCCTCACCACCACCCCTAGTCACCCTGCTGAGGAAGAGCCACATTGGAAGGGGTAGGACCATGGTGAGGGGGTGTGGCCATTATATGAGAGTGGGGCCAAAGGAGTTCCATGTAGAATATGCCTAGGGCTCTGGATTACTCTGGATCTGTTTGCCAAATATTATTGTTGTATCTGGAGCTCAAAACAAGAGTGTGTGAGAAGATCTGGTTTCCATTTTTACCTCCCATCCACATTTCAGTGCACTCTGCCATGAATCTACTCACTGTGCTTCTCAGGAACAAAGGGTAAGGATTGATCCTCAGCTGTTAGAAACTGGCATAGCCTAGCAGGGTAGGAAGGGACCTCAGGAGGTCATCTAGTCCAACCCCCTGCTCAAAGCAGGACCAACCCCCAGACAGATTTTTGCTCCAGATCCCTAAATGGTCCCCTTGAGGATTGAACTCACAACCCTGGGTTAGGCAGACTAAGGCTCAAACCACTGAGCTATCCCTCCCTCTAGCAGCTCTGGCAGTTGCTCAGTATCTTCAACTTCCATTGACTGAGACAACCATCCTGCAAGAAAAAAATCATCTATGATTATATAATTCCTGACTGCACTGAGATGCCTATTTAACAGAGGGCAGAGTTAATGTTGCACAGGCAATTTTAGCATTGGCCTTTTCTCACTTTTGAGTGCTTCACTTTGCAGCCTTCATGTTCTTTATACATAGTGGGGAAGATCCTCAGCTGGAGTAAATTGCTGTCACTCCACTGACTTCAGTGGAGCTATACCCATTGGGATTTAGTTTAATGTTTCTAATGGATGCACATATAAAAGGACATGCTGTCTGCACTTTTACTAAATGTTTCCATTTACAATAATTATATTTTCATGTCTAATGTCAGCGAATACCATTCTCAAACATTGATTGCAATACCCTAAATGCTGTAATATACAATTAAAGAAAGAGAATGGGAAAAATAACTCGAAAGGCCTCTTGTCCTTGTGCACACAATGCTGATTATATGAAACAAGTGAATCCATCTCCTTCATGCCACATTTGGCCAATTTTCTTTCATGATCTCTGCCAACCTCCAAAGCATGTAATTTATTATAGATTGGATAGTAATCTAGTTTAACTATTCAGTGGTTTAATTAACTGGGCAAATAAGGATGGTAACTAAAAATAAGAAATTAGCTTCTCAAAACTTTTTTCAGCCTTCCATTCCCCATAAACGTTGTCATGCTGGGAAATAAATATTCAGCTGAACTAAGGGGAATGGCTCCCCAAATCACAACACACAGGCTACTGTAAAATAAATGGTCGTAATAGTAGCCAGGAGTTTAACTTTAAGTACCTGGTTAAGCCCCACTGAGACTTAAGGCCATGTTTAAAGTTAACCTTGGGCTTAAGTTCGGTGCTGTTAGGGGTAGATTTATGAATCAAGACCCTGCACTCAGCTGGATGGAATTTCTCTGTCTGCGTGTAAAAGAATTTTCAAAAACCACATCCAATCAAATCAGAAGTTTTGGGGAATGTTCTGGGTATCCAGAGGCAAAACCCTTCCGATTTTGCTGAAAGAAACCCAGACACACCTGATTTGCACTCAGATCAGGCCCACAGAGTGTCACAGGGGCAGCCCTCTAGCATACTTGGCCACTGCCCACACATCTCACAAGCAGCAGCTTACCAGAGGGCTATATGCCTCCTTGCTTATGTAGGCCAAACTGTACAGCCAGCTGGGTCCCTCGCCCTATTAGGGGCATCATCTGCTTCCCTGAGCCAGGCCCTCATGCCCACTCGGGCTAGGTCCCCCAGCTACACTCAGGCCAGCACCCCTCCAGGCCCTTTGTACCTCCCTTCCCCAAGCCCGGCTCCTCCAAACAAGGCTCTGTTGGGACAGGGCCAAAGTATTGTGAATTACTCTCACTGATATGAATAAGTGTGGTAAGCATGAGTTTGGTATGGCTTGGTACGTCTCAATTTGCTAGAACATTCTGGGAGCAGGATTCTCTTAGCACTAGATAGATGGTGTGGAAATTGACTGGAAGTGCTGAAACTGTACTTGAATGGTTAATAAAGGCTCTATCTGTGCATATATTTCAACATGCAACTTTGGAATACGTCAGCCGGAGGACCAGCTCACCAAAGTAAAGACGACATAAAAGCATGTGATCAGTTACCTTGGTATAGGCTGGCCCAGGTCAAAATGACCCCTCTGGATGGCATCACGCTAAGAGCTCAAGTGAATGATTGATGAGAGGGTAAATGTTGATTGATCTTTGGTCAGTCTCCATTTTGCAGCCCTCCTTTCCAAAATATTAATTAGAGAAAACCAGTAACGAAATGCCCACAGAGCATATTTCTGGGACATGTGACTCCTTTGAGAACAAATGGAATAAATGCTAAGCAAAGTAAATTAGTTAGTTAGTTCCCCAATTAACATCTAAAGAGGTCTGTGATGCTGTGAGACAGAAGCCCTTTGGGTAACCTAGGCACTGCTCCGGAGACATTTCACAGACCAAGTACCTAAAGGGGAAAGAAGAGAAGAGAAGAAGTCTCTATCTAGGACTGGTAGCTATACCTGCTTTGTTTGCCAGTCAGGATACTGTGTAAGGCCAACATAGTTACTGAGGGTTTATCCTTGGGGAATTGAGGCTTATTAGGGAGATGTGTATTATGTAACCTTTACTGCTTGTATGATTCGTTCTCAAATAAATTATTGTGTATTAAGCATATCGTACCCAAATTTTTCACTGGTACCTGTAATTATCTGCCCATCTGTGGGCCATTAAAGATCAGTTTCAACAGCTTCCACTTGCTCTAAAAAGGTTGCCTAACACAGAGCTCCGCCTTCACAAACAGGAAAGCATGTGACCCTCAGTCCTGAGCCTCATGGAACCACAGCCTTTTCAGGAGGCAGGTGTTACATGATGCACCACCTCAGAGCACCCCCTCTTGACAAGATCCAGCATCACATCTCTCAGACTCAGGTCCCCCACAATGACCACCAGCATACTCCCACCACAGAGGTGACTTTCTGCAGGGACCTGGCCCTCTGGAGATGTCATTACCTTGGAAGGGATGAACTTCTGTTATCCAGGTCCAAGACACACAACACAAAGTCTCTTCCCTAGTCTCAAACTGGGCCCAGCCCCTCCTTTCCAATGGGTCAGTCTTCTCAGCTATGTCAACGCTCTTCTGCCCACTCTCTGGGTTCAGCTTTTGCCCTTATTGGGCTCCTTTCCATCTCCCCACAGCCCCGCCTGGGCTCCTTTGGGTTGCTCTGCTCTTCTTGAAGAAGCCACTCCCAGGCCTCCCTGCCTGGAGTTTTCCACAGGCCTTTGCCTGCTTTGTGCTCCCCTCTGGTTCCCCACAGCCTTCTGTTCTGCTCCCCAGCCAGCCCTACCACAACTGGGCTTCCTGCCTCTTAAATCCAGCACAGGTGAAGCAAGTGGGTAATTGATCAGGGCTGACCGGCCCAAGGCCTCCTGGCCCTTAAAGGAGCAAGCAGTCCTCGTACTGCAGGCATTTATATGAATGCTCTTTTGGGTTTCAATCCTCATGTGCTTATGCCTTCTGAATTTCACCTGTCCCAAGCACTTAGAGAGAAACTCAGTCAAGGTTGCCCGTGTTTTGTCACTATCTGGTGTGTCAGGCCAGATCCATTTGAAACTGGTCCCAAGTTCTGGATAATTCAGGAACCTCATAGCATGGTCATAGTGCAGTCTTTCCATTGACTGCAGTGGCCTTGGGACCAGGCCCTGAGGTGACTATTTTGACAAACTGGGCTAAGTTTTGCATTTTTGCTACACACCAGGAAAGTTTCTGGTGTTTATGCATTTTGTACTGCTCTAATTTTTCCCAGAGGTGGGTGCTGCTTGTGATACTTATGGGCATTCAAGTGCGGCTGGATCTGTTGCAAAAACATCTGGGTACCTCAAAGAGAGACGTGGTCCTGAAGCCCACAGTTAGTTGGATGTAGTTAGGACTACTTTCCAAAAGCTCACCCAGACATGGGGAAGGGAGTCATAGAATTTAAGGCCAGAAGGGACCATTAGATCATCTAGTCTGATCTCCTGAATGGACTATAGGGTGGGTAGAAAGCTGGCTAGATTGTCAGGCTCAACAGGTAGTGATCAATGGCTCAATGTCTAGTTAGCAGACAGTATCAAGCGGAGTGTCCCAGGGGTTGGTCCTGGGGCTGGTTTTGTTCAACATCTTCGTTAATCATCTGGATGATGGGATGGATAGCACCCTCAGCAAGTTCACGGATGACACTAAGCTGTGGGAAGAGGTAGAGACACTGGAGGGTAGGGATAGGGTCCAGAGTGACCTAGACAAATAGGTCCAAAAAAATCTGATGAGGTTCAACAAAGACAAGTACAGAGTCCTGCACTTAGGATGGAAGAATCCCATGCACTGCTACAGGCTGGGGACCAACTGGCTAAGCGGCAGTTCTGCAGAAAAGGACCTGGGGATTACAGTGGATGAGAAGTTGGATATGACTCAACAGTGTGCCCTTGTTGCCAAGAAGGCTAACGGCATATTGGGCTGCATTAGTAGGAGCATTGCCAGCAGATCAAGGGAAGTGATTATTTCCCTCTATTCGGCACTGGTGAGGCCACATCTGGAGTATTGCATCCAGTTTTGGGCCCCCCACTCCAAAAAGGATGTGGACAAATTGGAGAGAGTCCAGCTGAGGGCAACAGGGGGCTGGGGCACATGATCAGGGGGCTGGGGCACATGACTTATGAGGAGAGGCTGAGGGAACTGGGATTGTTTAGTCTGCAGAAGAGAAGAATGAGGGGGGATTTGATAGCTGCTTTCAACTACCTGAAAGGGGGTTCCAAAGAGGATGGATCTAGACTGTTCTCAGTGGTAGAAGATGACAGAACAAGGAGTAATGGTCTCAAGTTGCAGAGGGGGAGGTTTAGGTTGGATATTAGGAAACACTGTTTCACTAGGAAGGTGGTGAAGCACTGGAATGGGTTACCTAGGGAGGTGGTGGAATCTCCTTCCTAAGAGGTTTTTAAGGCCAGGCTTGACAAAGCCCTGGCTGGGATGATTTAGTTGGAGCTGGTCCTGCTTTGAGCAGGGGTTTGGACTAGAAAATCTCATTTTCTCATCTTCAGTCATAGAGTGTAAGGCCAGATCATCCAGTCTGACCACCTGTATGTCAGAGGCCACCAGCACCACCCAGCATCTGCACACTAATCCCAACAGCTGAAATTAGACCAAATATTACAGCTCAGTTAGACACTGAACATGTGAGCAAGAACCAGCCAGCCAAGCACCACAGAGAGAGAGCGAGACAGCGAGTGATCATTGCCACTGAAGTGCCCTGGCTCATCCTGTCCTGTGTCCCATCTCCATTTGTGGCCAGCCCTGATGCTTCAGAGGAAGGATACTGTGGGATTAGAATGTGAGATACTGAGCTGATTATGCTGGGAGTGATAATTACCCTATGGGTTATAGCTGCAGCTGTGTTGATTTGATTAATCAATTAGCAATTGATTGTCTACCATATTGTATATAAGAGCATGCTGGGAAATGAATAAAGGAATGTGCATACACACACACGCTGTCTCTCTCTCTGCTTGGGCTCTGTTCCTGCTCGAGTGCGATGCAACAGGATACAAAAGCAAAAACCACCACACAAACAGAATACACGGGGAGAGGGGGATCTCTTTTAGATTCCGGTTGGTGACATGAGCTTTTAGGAACATCAGACATAAACTGAAGGGACCCCAGGCTGCTGAATGCTTCCCCCACCATCACAAGCAACTTTTTCATACAATTCCACGCAGAAATTGGTCTAACTCTCTCTTCAAATTCATTAAGTTTTTTGCCCCTCAACAACTCCTGTTGGGAGGCTGTTCCAGAACCTCACCCCTCTGATGGTTAGAAACCTGTGTGACACTGTACCCCATATTCTTCACAAAGATGTTTTTAGGATATGATTATGACATAGCTATGATGTATTTTATAAAAGATAAGTCATGGGAGATGTCATTGGCAAGGTTATGATTTGCTGGATCTGATTATCCTATTTGTATGCATGTATCATTTTGTATCTGGAATCATGAATATTGACTATGTATCTGTATTTCAATGTAGTTACAACTAGGTAATGCCCACTAGGCAAGATGTTTTCATTCTAGACAGTGGGTGGGGAGTGGACCATTAGGAAAACAATAGGCCTTAGAAGAAGCTTATCTCCCACCTGGGGAGCCTTCCTGAAGATGCTAGATAGCCTCTGAGTAATGGCAGCTATGAGTCTACAAACACATATGATGTGACCACATGACACTAGACTCCATCTTGGGATGTCAGTATTTTTCCACAGACCGGTCTGGGCACTAAACTTTGAAACAAAGAGTTCCCACCCTGTGCAAAAGCTACATAAGGCAGGGAGTGACATCACCTGGTGTTCTTCCCTCCCCCCACAAAGAGACTCCTGGAAACACCTGAGGAACAAAGACTGAACTGGAGGAAATGCTGGACCCAGGCTAAAGGGATTTCTAGCCTGTGAATGGAACACCTGGGGATTCCAAGCTGTAAGCAAGTGCAGCTTGTCCCTTCAGAATCTGCAGCCTGCTGGTGTCATCCCTTAGGGTGAGAATCTGCTATTCATAACCAATCTGTTTAGTATGCTAAGTTTAGTTTGCATGTTTTTATTTGCTAGGTAATCTGCTTTGATCTGTTTGCTATCACTTATCACTTAAAATCTATCTTTTTAGTTAATATATTTGTTTTTGCTTTATCTAAACCAGTGTGTGGCAATCATAACCCAGGGGCAAATGTTGTTGCATATTCCTCTTCACATTGAGGGAGAGGGTGAATTTTATGAGCTTGTGCTGTACAGTTCCCCGTGCAGCGCAAGCTGGTATAATTTTGGGATTACACTCCAGAGTGGGTGCATGCCTTAAGCCCTGGGAGGTGCCCTAGCTGGAGCCTTCCCAGGCAGGGGCTGGTCAGAGAGCAGCTGGATGTTTCCCTACCTGTATGTATGGTGGTGAAAGTGCAGGTGAGAGAGAGGGTGTTGCAGCTTGTCACAGCAGTAGTGTAAAAAGGAGCCCAGGTTGGTGGGTCAGGGGGCTCACTGGTACCCCAGTTCCAGGTGGCACCTTGCGGGGAACCTGTCACAACCTGTTTATAATTTCCAATCTGAATTTGTTCATGGTCAGTTTATACCAATTTGTTCTTGTGCTAACATTGTCCTTTAGTTTTAAGAGCTGTTCATGCCATCCGCCCTGGTGTTTACCCCTCAATGTATTTATAGAGAGCAATCATATCTCCTTTCAGCCTTCATTTTGCTAGACTAAACAAGCCAAGCTCCTCTCAGAAGACAGACCCTCCTCTCCCCTCATCCACATGAGGTGTTATCAGTGCCTTGTTCACCAGCATTAATACTATGGACTAGTATTATATATCCTGGGAGAAAATGCAACTGCACCTCTGAGATCTTGTTTTTAATCTTGTATTCATACACTTGCATCTGAATTCTGGAGAGACCTTAGACTCTGGCACTGAACACCTGGAAAGTTTGCCCACGAGTCTCAAAATACAGTGAATCCTTTTTCTAATTCACTTCTCAGGAGAGGGTAGGTTTTAATTTACATAATTTATCATAGTGATTTCTAGATATTAAAGTTGCTTGTGGTTTCTAAAATAGGAGTTCTAATAATTTGCAAGTAATTTTGATGACTGTCTCCATGTGTGAGCATGAAAATGTGCAGACTAATAAGCTGGTAGAACATTACTCAGGTAGTTTGTTAAGTAAAAAATTCTATATCTATATTAGGGTATATCAAATGGGAACAGATTTTCCAAAATTGGAGCCTACATTTAGGCTCCTGTATCCATATTTGGGCCTGATTTTCAAAATAAAAGCAAACATGAGTTTGTAAGCTAGGCCAGAGTGAAGAAATAATGCGTCAGAAAAAGGTTAAACCTGTTTTGAAAAAAAATGAATGACAAGGAAATGTTGGTACATCATAAGCTGAACCTCTCCTCTTCTGAAATTATCAAAAAGTTCTTCCTAGGTTGAAAACTTCAGTGTGATCAGTTTCTTTTCAAGGAATTTGGGTGGCAGGGAATTAAAAAAAGTCAAGATAATTATGGGAAGCTGGATTCAGACTTGACTATTGAGCAGCTCTCCCTATCGTTCCATGTTATAAAACCTGGGACATTCCCATTAACATTCAAAAGAAATAATCATTGCTCACCTCTTCAAAATGCCCAAAGGATGCTGTCTTGAGAAAGGAACAGTTAACTGGACCCTGTCTTTGAGTCTGCTGCCATATGTTATTTGCTGGATTTCCAATTCTGGGGCTGCTCCTGCAGATGAAGCAGACTCACTATCTTTCAACACGTGTGGCCTTCTGCAAGGGGAGATAGGAACAATTTTTCAGTGGTTTGAACAATTTTTAAAAAAAAGACTCTTCTCCCTACTGCAAGAACAGGAGAAAGACAAGGCTCTAAGACATGCAGGCAGATTAGCAAAGAAAACATTTTCCACAGCAGCTCATGCAGGTGGCATTTGTGTTTTACAGTTCAGAGGGTTCTCTTCTAATTACAAAAGTCTAAACATATCCGTAAAAGACTTAGTAATTTCCTCACTGAGGGAAAATTGACAGTTAAGGCTCAGAGAGCAGCAAGATTTCAATACCTTCTCATTGTGATCTTATTGTTCTGCTCTGCCCCTATTTACTTTTCAGCAGTCAAATTATTTTAGCCCTGATTATTAATCCTTTTATAGAATAAAACAAGAGACAAAATCAGGAGTGTACACATACTGGGTTGGATCAGTCTTATTTTCCAGAGAGAGAAAGTCACTCTGAGGGCTTGTCTTCCCATACAGTGTTGCAGCTGTGCCACTGTTGCACTTCAGTGAAGACACTCCTACACTAACAGGAGAGTATCTACACCAAGAGGTGGTAGCGATGCAAGCAGGAGACATAGCGCTGTCTACACGGGTGGGTGGGCGCACGTTAGGTCGGTATAATTATGTTTTCATGGCCCCTGCATGATGTAGTTATACTGATATAGGTGTGTAGTGTGGACCCTGGCCTCAGTAATGCCTGGATTGCACTGTTTCCGTGCTCTGTAAGTGGGTGCTGGCCCACAGGAACCAATGTGTGCTGCATTCCTTATTTACTCAAGGTCTGAGTTTGGCCCAGTTTCTCATTTGTAGGTCAGTGCTGGAGGACACAGAGTATAGGAAGGACATAACTCAGCCTCTGGAATCTGGGCCGTAAAACTCAGGAGAAGAGGCGTTGTCTCTGGCTCTCTGGCACTTTCACTTCCTGATATAGGGATGATCCACTGGGGTGGGTGAGATCACAAACACCAGGCCTCTTCCTGTGAGCGCTTGACAGGTACTGAGTCCTTCAACACACACAGGAGTTAAAACCACTGGTGGGGTGGGGTGGGTGGGCACTCACATCTCTGCAGGGTCAACCCAGCCTAGTACCTCCAAGAGAAACAGGCTGGAGGGGGTGGGATGATTGCTAAGGAGAAAGTTCTCACAAACATCCTGAAAATCAAGGTTCATCCTGTAACCACTCACATGGTGAACTCTCCCTTCTTTCTCCTGATTATCTTTAATTAATACTCTTCCATTTTAACAAGGGAGATAGGGAGCGGAAGGGAAACAAACACCCCTCTCCATCCCTGTCCTCATAGCAAACAGCTGTGATAGGCAACAGAATACAGACAGACATCTGCGAGGGGCAACAGAATGGAATTTTGCCTAAGGTTAATTTTAAAAGCTTGCCTGAGTATGGCAGTGGCTCTTTGATAAAGAATCTCCTTTATGAAAGGAGCATACAGACAGTAATTTTGATCGCTGAGTGTCCACTCCTACTCTTCCTCCTTTCTGTACCTGGATCGACACTATTAGTGTTCCATACATGTTCTGAAGCAAAGGACTGAGTATTCATTTTGACACAAAGCTGTAGCTTGCTGGCTGTGTTGGGCATATGGGGTTAAAAGGAAGATGTGACAGTTAATGAATAAAAAATAATGAAATACTGATAAAGTATATTAGCCAATATTTAAGTGTGGAAAATGACAAGGAATAAAAAACCCGAGTACCTGTTAGGTTGGGTTTGAAGAGCAAATAGTAGAGCTGGTTGGGAACTTTTTCTATTGTTCTTTGAAATATTTTGACTTTTCATTAAAAAAAATTTCAGCTGAAAACTGAAAAAAAAATTAGTTTTTGGCAGAAGGTGTTTGGGGCTTTCCTTGCCCCCCCCCCCCCACCCAGCAACACAGAATACTTTCCAGGAAAATTGTTCATCAAAAACCCAATTCGACATAAAAAAAAGTTATAACCAAAAAAGTTGACCTTCCCTAGAATAATAATTCTGAGCTCAAGCAGAGCAGAGCACACAAAATCCAGCAGCTTCAGCATATCTGTGAGAGACTCAGAAAAGCAGAATTTCATTGGAAGGTAAACCACAAAGTAAAAGGTAATGCCTAAGGGTGAAGGGATAATGGTACATTATGGGAGTTTGCAACTGACTTCAATTTGTCTACGAATGGACCCTACCACCTGATAGTAGACAAACATACAGACTCCTCCCCAATTCTTCACAGCATGTACTTTTATGAATATTTTGTGTAATGCTGCCTATTTGATTACTATCGTGCTGACTGCTACTTGAGTGAGAAGAGTTAATTCAGTCCCAGGTGGATTTTGCATATCTTCAGGAAAGCTTTGCACAGCCCCTATCACCATTACATAATTGACAATAAAGGTGTGTCATAAACATACAGATAAGGATCGCATAAAATCCCTCCTGGGCAGCTGTACTGAATCTTTACCTGTAAGGGGTTAAAAAGATAAAATAACCTGGTTGGCACCTGACCAAAAGGACCAATAAGAAAAGAAGATACTTTCAAATCTTGGGATGGAGGGTGGGATGGTTTGTTTGTGCTCTCTTTGTTTGTTCCCTCTCCGGACGGAGAGAGAGACCAGGTAGGTAAAACATCTCCCTAAAACATACCTGAAATGATACATCCAAAATTACAAAAATTGTAAGTAAGGGCAAGAAAATGCATTAGATTATCTTTTCTTTTAGCTTGTGAATTTTCCCTATGCTAAAAGGTAGTTTTATTCCTGTTTTTGTAACTGTGAAGCTGAGTCCAGAGGGGAGTCCTCTGTGTGGTACATTTTTTTATTACCCTGTAAAGTTACTTTGCATCCTGATTTTGCAGGTGTGATTCTCTTACTTTTGTCTTTATAATAAAGTTCTTATTTTAAGAATCTGATTGGTTTTTAGTGTCCTAAAAACCAAAGGGTTTGGTCTGTGCTCACTTTGTTTACCAATTGGTTGGTATATTATTCTCAAGCCTCCCCAGGAAAGGGGGTGAAGTGGCTTGGGGGGATATTTTGAGGGAATAGGGATGCCAAGTGACTCTTTTCTGAATTTTTGTGTAAATCACTGGGTGGTGGCAGCAATACCGTCCAAGGACAAGGAAGGGAATTTGTGCCTTGGGAAAGTTTTTAACCTAAGCTGGTAGAATAAGTGTAGGGGGTCTTTCATGCGGGTCCCCACATCTGTACCCCAGAGTTCAGAGTGGGGAGAGAACCCTGACTAGGTGTCAAAACATTTTATTGTTTGGTCTCTGTCCAAGGGGGGGTACAACCACTCCCAGCTTATGAAAGGGCCAGGATCCTTCAGAGGCAAAACCTGAAACACAAGTAACTTGGAAATTGTTATGCCTCAGCCCTGAAGCTGAGAGACAGAGGCAGGGTCAGCAGAGAAGCAGACAGTGACCCGGAGATTCCCGCAGCTCCCATTGGCAGGGAATGGCAAACTGCGGTCACTGGGAGCTGTGGGGGGCCGTGCCTGCGGACAGTCAACGTAAACACAGTGTCTCACGGCCCACCAGCAGATTACCCTGATGGGCCGTGTGCCGACGGTTGCCAACCCCTGTGCTAAACTTAGCTATGACACTATGTTTGTAGGCCTTTTGTTATGTTAACCCTGCTCTCTCCAATTGCTATATGTCTATGGATCAGTAAGTCATACTTTGTCTTGAAGCAGCAATTTGGGGTCACTCCACTTTCATATTGTTCAGAGCATCCAGAAGAAAGTCTATGGTGGGCGCCAAACACAGCTGGACCTGCTGAAGTAAAGCAATTTGCAAAAGGGAGTTTTTAAACCAGGAGACCTGGTCTAAAGTGGGGTGAGTTGCAGGATCCCACTGAGAAGTGCAGAGGCTGGAGCTGTCACTGGAAAGTGTTGTTTACCAGACGGAATCAGGTCAAAAAGAACAGTTCACCCTGAAACCATGATTTATGCCTAGACTTGACCCACCAAATAGTCTTTGTATGGTCCATGCCTACAAGGGTTGTGGTGGTCATTGAGTTTCTGCCCATCCCAGAAACAGAGCTAGGTGAAACTGCTGTAAAATCTTGTGATAAAGGTTAAATTGCACGTCCCTGGACTCCTTCTCTCCTCCTGCATAGGCAGCTAGGCCCTTTCATAATATACAAATGCCCCAGGTGCTCTAGAGCCCATGAATGTTCAGGGCTCCAGATTCATGCTCATAACCAAAGCCGCCTTCCCAATTGCAAGCTACTTAGATTTGTCTGAGCACACAAGGATGATAAATTAGAGGCCTTTCCATCTTATGCTGTGTATTTGATTAAGTGATAGATGTCAAGTCATCTTTATTACTTTGGTAAGCTTCTCTCTCCCTGGTTAAAACAGAAATGTAGACTCTCCCGATTCCAGTCTCAGATTCTGGTAGACTATGCAATGGACTGAGATGAATAACAATGAAAAATGACTTTTAATTTGTTTGCTACCATCCAATTCAGCATCTCAGAGAGCATCACACTTGGCTGGTAGGTGAGCTGAATAGCCAATAAAGGCTGAGTTCAATATTTAACTGGTCAGATTCCAGGGGAATTTCCTGCCTGAATAAAGTGAGACTCAGCGGAGCATTCTGAAGCCATAAGGCTAGTTGGACTCTTTACAATATGGTTAATTCAAGATGACATGTGTCCAAGCAATGTATATGGGTAAGGTAAAGGATAGGGACTCTTTCTAGCTGATGGGGTAACTCAGTTGTAATAGCTGCTGCCTTTCCAAAATCCAGCTGTAGGAAGTTGCTGCTCATCCCAACTCAGATACAGCATACTGCATCTGACAGCTAGCAAGCACCAACATTGCTAGGGGATCGGTGGATTTTTGGACTAATCCACTTGTATCATCCTACAAGGGAAAAACAGAAGTGCGAGAGCAGGGCTAACTCTGTAGTGATAGTGCCATGAGTTGGCAAGAGGCAGCTCCAAACTCGGATGCTTGTTTTCCATGGTGGCAGGGCTCATGAAGTCAGTGCGCTCCATCTGTGGGACAGGGAGATCTTTGTGGCCTTTCTGACACTCTACAGGCCCTGAGATTGTGGCATCTTCTTCTTCCTTCTCCCCACCCCACCACCCCTTCATTGTCCTGTTCCCATTCTCATCGCTGTGCCTTCTTCCATTCATCCCCCTACACCTGGATTCTTCTCTCCATCCTGGTCCACTAGGCCCTCAACACCACTGAGAAAAGCCTGGCAGATCATCTCCTGTAAAACTATGCATGCTGCTCTTTGGAGTATCACTTCAGCAGTAGAAAACAGGGGCCTGATTCTTACTTACACTAAGGCCCCTTTATACCATTCTGGGAATGTAAAGGGGCCTTAAAGTGAGCATAAGTGTAATTTACACCCACTGTAATACCCCTTTACTCTGCCAGGTCAGTCTAAAGGGGCCTCCGTGTAGATGATAAACAGGTTTTAGGTCTCTGTTTCTCCTGCCTAGGATATATGAAAGGTGCAGAGACTTGCTGGTGTCATACAACCTGCGTGAATGAAGGCAGTTTACAAGAATGTTGTATGTTGAACCTGCCCTGTCATTTGTTTGACCTGCTCATGCACGTGGCTTGAAAACACAGAAGAAAAACCTTTTAGCCTATTCTCAGACAAGTAATGGACATTTCTCACTGCAGGTAAGTGATTGTTCACTGCGGCATTGTGTGGGGTGCAAACCCTGGTGTGGATCGTAGTGGGTCATTATTTTCAAATGTAGGTTAAAACCACTGGTCTTATTCCCCCATGTTGCCCTTTGTGCAGTCATTTATACCAATGCAAAGCTGGGATCAGGTGTTCTCCGGTCAGAATGGGAGTGTTTTAAATGCTTTGTACTTGTGTGCATGGTTGCACAAGGGGTGAGGCCATGGAGAACCAGTCCCAATATCTTGGTGAAGGGACGCTGTGCTCGGCAGCAGGGTCAGTAATGAGCTGATCTGACAGTCTGTCTAGTATAGCATTACAGATGGGAAAGCTGAGAGGCTGGGCAATCTGTGGTTTAAGCACAGTGCTGCTCCAAAATCTCTGAGAAATATGAACCCTCTCAGATACACTGGAGTGACTGGGTAAGCCACTTGTGGTAGGAAATAAGCATGATTTGGATGAATGATCCCACCTGTTTCAACAGATGGGGGAAACTTATGGGGACAGCCCTGGAGGGAGGGAAGGAGACACTCACTGGGGGACATTAGATACCTCCTCCTCCCTATGGGAGTCTCTGGCACCCATTGGCCAGCTGCGGGGAGCGTGCCAAGTGCCCAGCATTCCCTAGCTCCCAGGCTTTAACTCGGAGTGGCAGCCCCGTAGGGCATCTTTTGGTTCCAGTCCAGCAGCCCCACCAGGGGATCCAGCTGGAGAGATGCTGCAGGCTGAGTCGATTGCCCATTTGGGGTCATGAAGGAATTTTCTCTCTCATGGGCCAATTGGCAGACGACCAGGAAGTTTATTGCCTTCCCTGAAGCACCTTCAAGCCCCAGTCGGTTAGGTGGGAACATGCTTAGCACCTAACTGAGGTACGTGGGTTGAGTTGTTAATTCATTGCAACTTGCTGCTGGTTCCCAGTGCAGTTAGAAGGATAAAATGAACCACTCCCAGAGGTGAGAGAACTGGGATTTGGTGATGGGCCCTGGACTCATGGGATAGGGTGAGTCCTTGTGGGCTGAGGCACAAACACCTCTGTCTCCCCAGCAGAGAGTAGGTGGGGGGGAGGACTCAGAGTAAGCAGAGTTGGGGTGTGGGGGGGAAGGCTGAGGACAGCCTATCATGAGATACGGATTAGCTGGTAAGAAGCCCTGTAATCCTGGCACCGGAACCAATTCAATAACTGGTAAATGAGCATATGCGTGATGGGCAGGTAGCACCCCTCCCCTGCATTTAATGTTAATAGAGGCTGCAGCCTGCTGCTTAAAGTCCATCTAGGTTTGTCCTCATTTAGCCAGTGTGTCTGCACAAAGAGAGCTTTATCTCACCTCTACCACCTCTCATCAGTGCCCCCTTGACCAAGTGCATGTGCCTGCTCTCTCTCTCTCCCCATTTCCTAGGAGGGAGCCCTAGGGCACTGCTCTATCCCAGAGCAGGGACAATGTCTTCACCATCTTGGGCTTCCTGGCTACAGCTCTCCCAGCTAGGCCATTGCAGTTCAGCTCTCCCTCCAGGGTGCCTCAATGCCCAGGCCACTTCCTCCAGTGACTAATGGGGGGTGACCCAGGCCCACCCACTACTTTAGGTCTCAGTCCAGGGACCCTGTAGATTGCAGCCATCTGCTGGGTCCCTTTAACTGTGTCACAGAACTTTTCTAGCTCTCTGGGCCACTTCCTCACAGTCCCACACTGTCTTCACCCTTACCTCAGGGCCTAATGGAGTCCCCCAACCAGCTCAGGGCTCCTTCTCGCTCTTCCCAGCTTCTGGCAGTACTGCCCTGTCTGGGGTTCTACAGCCAGCCAGCCAGCCGGCCCGGCCCGGCCCGGCCCGGCCCTGCCCTGCCCTGCCCTGCCCTGCCCTGCCTCATTCCTACAGCTCCAGCAAGGAACTAAACTCTCTCTGGCCCTGCAGCTCTTCTTATACTAGGCTGCTGGGCCCTGATTGGCTGCATCCTGCACAGCCACTCTAGGCAGCTTGGAGGACCCTCTCCATGGCCCTTTTTGGGGGCATGGTGTGGCAGGGCCATGAGGCACCAGCAGGAGGCCTCAGAGTTTCTGGTATACCCTGTCACAGTAATGCTTCCGCTTAGACTGTGGGGATGAAGTATGAAAGAGTAAATGGCTCCCCTTTAGGGATAGGTGCACATTTTCTGTAAATTTTTTTTTCTGACATAAATTTAGGTTTTTGATAAAAAGTAATGTGTACAGAAAGCACCTGTTTTCCTCAGAAAATATCTTTCATTGGAAAATTGAAAAGCCAAAAAACCACAATTTTTGTCATTGGCAGTTGTGAACAGATTTTTTTTTCTTCAGTTTTTGGCTGTTTCCAACTAAAAATATTTAGGTTCCATTTTTGGACAAAGGCTGAAATTTTCTGCTGAACATTTCCATGAACATTAAAAAAAAATTCATTTCATCAAAAATTTCTGTGGAAAAAAGAACAGTTTCTAACCAGCTGTACTCTCCTAACACATCAGCATGAAACCTGTCTAACCAATCTGGGAGTGGATGGCTCTACAAAGTGGGAGCTTTCAGACCAGCTTTGCTTAATCTCCTCTATTTCCTTCAGTGCCAATACAGTGGGAACTGTGCAAGCCCTGGGGCCCAATGTTGCTTCTTCTAATAGTCACCTTGAAGGCTTTTGTCAAATGGCTTCTAAATTTGCTTTTCTATTAGTTTTGATTTAAGTGTCTTTACAGGCATGTTTTATTATGGCTGTATCTTTCCATGAATTACACAGGGGTCATAAGGACTGACTAGATATAAGGCTAGTGTCAGAGTTCCACTGGGGTATTTAAAAATGTATATAACTATATTACCACATTTTTAAAAAGTCACTGCTTCTTCTCCCATATGATGGAGTTTGGTTTGATCTTGGAATAGTAACTATGCTGTGCATGCAGGAAATATCAGCTCTCATTACCGATCGATCATATGGCACACAACCCTGCCCTGTCATTTTTAGAAGTCTTGACTGATGATTTGATGGAGTAGGAAGTTTTGGAAATAATTAGTTAGAGAGCCAAGGGGCATAATAACAGTTATATTAACTAATGATAATCCCATGCTCCTCTGTACATATAGCTTTCATCTGAGGATCTCAAAGCACTTTATAAATCCTAATTAATTCAATCTCCTAACTCCCTACATTCCCCCCAGAGACTATTATTACTTCCATGTCATAGACAAGCAAACTGAGGTTCAGAAAAGTTAAGGCCAATATTTTCAGACTGGGGTAGCCTAAAGAAATGTTCTGATTTTCCAGGGTGTTGAGCACCCCCTATTTCCAAGTGACTTCAGTAGGACAGTGCTCAGCACCTCCGGGAGGGGGGGGAGGAGGGGAGAACACCACACTGTAGTTTTAGTGTTGAAAACTCATAAGTTTATCATGAGCCTTGTGATATTAGATGTTCTTCAAGTCCCAGCTCCTACAGTCAGGTGATTAGATGGGAGACTTAGCTTTCATTTTAAATTAAGCTTCTAGGCCTTGTGGTTTCAGAGAAAAGCTTGAAAATGTGAAATGAGTGCATGCTAAAAGGTTAGAGACCAGAAGACAGGCAAAAAGAACAAACATTTATTAAAAATCTCATGGTTTGAAAGCCCAGCTCATTAGTTTTTTAATGCCTGACTTACGCTTTTTGAATGTCTCAGTGAAACCTGTCTTACGTGATATGTTGGGGGCTAGTGGAGTCTGGTAAAATCTTGAAATCCCCTCAATATCAAGAGCTGGAGGTATTTTTAATACTCATCTAAATAGCCCCTAATTGTTTACAGATGAGTATGTGTGTGATGGGTTCAGGGCCGGCCCCAGGCACCAGCATTCCAAGCTGGTGCTTGGGGCAGCAATTTTCAAGGAGCGGCAGTCCCTGTTCTTTTGCCCCCAAGCAGTGCACCGAATTGCTGCCGCGGGCGGCGGGGGCAGTCCATGTGCCCTTAGGGCGACATGCGTGTTTCTGCGGTGGCGGCAATTCGGCAGCAGCAGCTTCTATGTTTAGCTGTCCGGGGCGGCTTCAGCTAAACATAGAAGCTGCCGCCGAATTGCCGCCGCCGCGGAAATGTGCCAGCCGCCCTAAGGGCACATGGACTACCTCCGCTGCCCACGGCGGCAATTCGGTGCACTGCTTGGGGCAGCGAAAACTGTAGAGCCGGCCCTGGATGGGTTCGGTCACAGAGACCCCCTTGGGACTGTCACCTGATGTGCTGAGATTACCTCTGAGCCCGTTTTCCGTGCCAGCCTGGGATTTCAGATCCCTGCCTTGTTGAGCCAGACATGCTAGCCTGCTGCAGCACAGACCCAGGTCTGGGCCACGCCCCCAAAGCTGCAGACTTTAACCAAAAACTGCTCAGCAGGTCACCAATCTCCAGCACCCAGATGCCACGTTTCCAATGGGATCCAAACCTCAAATAAATCTGTTTTACTCTGTATAAAGCTTACACAGGGTAAACTCATAAATTGCCTGCCCTCTATAATTGATAGAGAGATATGCACATCTGTTTGCTCCCCCAGGTATTAATCACGTACTCTGGGTTTATCAATAAACAAAAATGTTTTTATTAAGTATAAAAAGTTGGATTTAAGTGGTTCCAAGTAATAAGAGACAGAACAGAGCAAGTTACCAAGCAAAATAAAATAAAACACGCAAGTCTAAGCCTAATATATTAAGAAACAGATTACAGGTAAATCTCACCCTCAGAGATGTTCCAATAAGCTTCTTTCACAGACTAGACTCCTTCCTAGTCTTGGCCCAATCCTTTCCCCTGGTACAGTCCTTGTTAGTTCCAGCAGACATCTTAGGTGGAAACTAGGAGTTTTCTCATGCCTGGACCGTCTTTGCTCTGTTCCATCCCTTTTTATAGCTTTGGCACAAGGCGAGAATCTTTTGTCTGTCTGGGTCTCCATCCCTCTGTCTAAATGGAAAAGCACAAAGTTTAAGATGGATTACAGTTTAGGTGACATGATCACATGTCACTGTAAGACCTCCTTCTTCGTTACCCAGGAGCTGGCCAACACGTACACTGGAAGGCTTGCAGTTAACAAACCCATTCACAGTTCATTGATTCTGAAGCATCCTTAATATCTTCCACTTCATATGTTTACATCTTATTCTCCTAACTCCAGACATAGAAATAATACATGCAAACAAATAGGATGAACCCACTCAGTAGATCAGAAGTTTTGTTATGATACCTTACGAGAGACCTTTTGCATGAAGCATATTCCAGTTACATCATAGTCACATTCACAAAGCATATGGAGTGTAACATCACAATGTGATTCTTTTTCCCATTGGGGACTAGATGAGGTAAGAGGCTATGACAAGGTATTGAGCCATCTGTGTATGTATCACTAAGGAAATGTCTTCAGTCAAACTTTCACTGAAACTACATCAGCAAAAAAAGACCTATTATGTTCTCTCTGATCAAACAAAGGACAAATAAAATAGCTCTCTGCAGAATATAGAAAGTAGACTGAGCAGAGCAGGAGAAAGGTGGTATGTATTGATAATAATAAATACTTTGTTCTGATATAAGGGTATGCCTATGCTGCAGTTAGACACCCGCGGCTGGCCTATGACAGTTGACGCGGGCTCCCAGGGCTCCCGCTGCAAGGCTGTGTAATTGCAGCCCAAGCCCGGAACATCTACAGTGCAATGAAACAGCCCCGCAGCCTAAGCCCTATGAACCTGAGTCAGCTAGCACGGGCCAGCCACAGGTGCAATTGCTGCGTAGACGTACCCTAAAAAAATGTTCTGTTCCAAGTTCATGAACATTCCACCAAATAGCCCTACCCCTTCACTTAAGTAATTGTTTCATTTCATGACATTACTTTCTACTCCCCTTGAAATCAAAAGGCTACTTTTGCTTGAAAATTCTCACTGGGGCCTTCCAAACTAAGGCCTTATCTACACTACAGAGTTTTGTCAACAAAAGTTATGTTGACACTCAAAAAGCGCTATAATAAAAATTGGTATTGCGTGTTCACACTCGCTCCCTCTGTCGGCAGAGCGTGGCCACAGTTGGGACACAATCATAGACAGTGTGAGCAATGCACTGTGGGTACCTAGCCCACAGTGCAGCTTGACACCTTCTGTCACTAGGTCTTGTGGGAAGGTGGAGCAGATCGCGGGGCATCTTGGGACTGGGCTCAATGGCCCATGATGCATTGCTTTCTGTCCCAGCATTCCATGGGCTTCTGGCTTTCTTTTGTGGCATTTTCAACAGCTTTTGTTTGCTGTGCACACTGGCATCTTTGTGAGAAGGGATGGATCCTGCACTGCTCTCCTATGCTCTGATAACTGTCATTAAGACATTACGGATGGCAGTGCAGTTAATCATGAAATTCCTAAGTGAAGGAGACTCCCAGTTCCCTGGCATGCTGTGTCATAGAATCATAGAAGATTAAGGTTGGAAGGGATCTCAAAAGGTCATCTAGTCCAACCCCCTGCTCAAAGCAGGACCAATCCCCAGACAGATTTTTACCCCAGTTCCTTAAATGGCCCCCTCAAGGATTGAACTCATAACCCTGGGTTTAGCAGGCCAATGCTCAAACCACTGAGCTATCCCTCCCCCCAAATGGATAGAAGCAACTTTAGATTGCTTTTGGCATTCATGGAACAGCTACAGATGGTGGATCGTCACTTTAGGGCTCCGGAAACAAGCACTGGCTGGTGGGATCATATAATCATGCAGGTGTGAGATGATAAGCAGTGGCTACAGAACTCTTGGATGCAGAAGCTACCTTCCTGGAACTGTGTGTGGAGCTCGCCCCAGCACTCCGGTGCAAGGACATCAGAATGAGAGCTGCCCTATTGGTAGAGAAGTGTGTGGCAATCACTATGTGGAAGCTGGTGACCAGTCTGCTACCGGTCGGTTGCAAATCAATTTGGAGTCAGGAAGTCAACCGTTGGGGCTGCATTAATGCAAGTGTGCAGGGCAGTTAATTGTATCCTGCTATGAAGCACCGTGACTCTGGGAAATGTGCATGAAATAGCGGATAGCTTTGCAGAAATGGGTTTCCCTAACTGTGGAGGGGCGATAGAGCGCACACACATTCCAATTTTGGCACCAGACCACCTTGCAACAGAGTACATCGCTAGGAAAGAGTACTTCTCCATGGTGTTGCAGGCGCTTGTGGATTACCATGGGCATATTACTGACATCATTGCAGGGTGGTCCGGGAAAGTGCATGACACACACAGCTTCAGGAATACCAGCCTGTATAGAAAGCTACAAGCAGGGACTTTCTTTCCAGACCAGAAGATTACAGTGGGGGATGCTGAAATGTCCATAATGATCCTGGGAGACCCGGCGTACCCCTAACAGCTATGGCTCATGAAACCTTACATGGGAAACCTGGACAGCAGCAAGGAGCAGTTCAGCAACAGGTTGAGCAGGTGCAGGATGACAGTGGAAAGTGCCTTTGGCAGATTAAAGACACACTGGCGATGCCTTTAGGGCAGGTTAGACCTCAATGAGATAATATTCTCATGGTCATAGCCGCGTGTTGTATGTTGCATAATCTCTGTGAAGCTAAGGTTTGCTCAGGGGTGGAGTGTTGAGGCAGACCGCTTGCCCACTGATTTTGAGCAGCCAGCTACCAGAGCTATCAGAAAGGCCCAGAAGGGGGCAATTTGAGTCAGGGAGGCTTCGACACAACACTTTGAAAATAAGAACTAGTAATGTATATCTCTGTGATTGGTGCTGCCATGTTACATTACATGTAGTTTTCCTAGGAAGCAATGGTGAAATTCTGAGCCTTACATTCCAATAAACAAACGATTAAACTGCCTGAGAATATATTGGTAGTGCCTGCTGTCTTAATTTGTAGGAAACAAATAAAGATGAGTTACCATTCAAAAACTTTGCTTTTATTGCACAACACACACAGACAGACACACACACGGTGGGAATGGTGGTACCAGGAAAAGGGCAGACTTTCAGAGCTGTGTGTAGGTCCAGCTATCATTATGAAAGTTGTCCGAGGGGGGTGGAGTGAAGGGGAAACTTTTCCACAGGTCGGGGGGTCTTTGCAGCAGATCTCACTGCTGAGGGTAAGCCAGGAAGGGAGGGTACATCTACTCCATGCTTGTGGCTTCCGCCCTGGTCCCTATGCTGCTCTCCAGTGTGTTGCTTTGGTCCCTGCACAAGTGACCAGTGGTGTGGGAAAGTTTCCTACAATCGGGGAAAGGAACAAACCATCTCTGCCAAGGAAACTTCGGCAGAGGATTGCCGAGTACCTCCGGGAAACTTTCCTAGAGAACTCTCAGGAGGATTCCCGTAAGATTTTGGTGTGCATCAACACCCTGTTCCACAGTACTGATTATCTGCACAGGGAAATGTCCGGCTCACAGAAACACAGCCAGACTTATACATTTCTATCCATCAACTCACCTCTGCACTACACAAACCACAGCCACTTACCAGGCATCACCTCTCCTGCTTCTTGCTTGCCAGAGAGCAACTAATGAGACTGGGTAGATACCTCTGGAGTGGTGAACAGTTCCTGGCTGCCTGCCCCACCGGGTGACCCCACTGGGAGCTCCACATCATCATCTAACTCCACCTCTTCATCAATGACTTTGTTCTCCAGGTTTGGTCCTCTTTTCACTGCATCCAGGCCTGCCAAAGTATCCATGGGCTCTTGGCGGAGGAGTCACCCCTGAGGATAGTGTCTAACTCCTTATAGAACCAGCAGGTCTTTGGTGCAGCACCGATTTGCCTCCTTCGCCTTATGGTACGCCTTCCTCAGCTCCTTTATCTTCATTCTGCACTGCAGCTTGTCCTGATCATTGCTCTCTTTGCACAAGCCTTGAGAAATCTGCCCCTAGGTATCTCAATTTCTACGGCTCAAGCGCAGCTGGGACTGCAGAGCCTCCTCTCTCCAGATACTGGCAGATGCATCTGCTCCGCAGTGGTCCAAGTGGGAGAGCGTTTGGTGTGATAAGCCACTGCGGTGACCTGGGAAAGATGTGATACAGTGACCACAAACCAGTTACACGTAAATAAATCTTGTTTGTATTAGAAGATACAAGTTACACTCAGACATCTACACAACCTGAGAGACATACCCATAGATATTATGGACTCTGGTGGCTCTCTCAACAGTTGGTCATCGATAGAGGAGAGGAGAGGTTCCTGATGAGGTCTTCCCAATGAGGTCTTCCCACTTTAGCCCAGCCAGGACACCCCTTATCTTGTTATTCTGACCACGCCTAACACCTTATGCATATGCATGAGTGTTCCAACCCTCTTCCTTATCTGTACTTCCACACCCCATACATTTTGGAGTGCCCCACTTCCCATAGGTTGTTCTCTTAGTTCCCCTTTTTCTTACTAGCATCTTATTAAGATTTACATCAACCTGTTTCCAGGGCAACCTGTGGTCAGAACAGAATGGGTTCGAAGGGTCATCTAGTCTAAGCCACTGCCAAGATGCAGGATTTGTTGTGTTTAAACCACCCAAGACAGATGGCTCTGTCCAGCCTCTTTTTAAAAATCTCCTGCGAAGGAGCTTCCACAAAAATCCCTAGGCAGCTTGTTCCATTGTCCTACTATTCTTATAGTTAGGAAGTTTTTCCTGTCATGTGGTCTAATTGGGTACATTGTGGTCTATTTTTCTATAACACCACCTCATGGCACATCTCTTTTGGCTATATTGGCATAGAGTCAGTCTTAGGTCATCCACTCATGTAGAGTCTCCTGAAGCCTGAGGCCTAGTGTGGCTAAGCTGAAATCTCCCAGGCCTTAGCCAGTAAGCCTTGCTTTATTTATATACCTAATACACGCTCATCACTCCTAAATCCTTATCAATCTTGTACTTCCATCATCCTGTAATTTAAATCTATTCATCACATATTGATAACATGAGATAACATAAAAGTTCACCATGACAACATCACACTTCAATGTGGGGGAAATGAACTTATTGTGACACATAAAAAACCCACCCCAAATATTTTGGATGAAAATGGACTTTTGGCAAACATTTCTGTTTTGTAAAAGCTTTTTGTTGGGGGGGGGCTGGGGGAGAAGGGTGAAGGAAAATTTGACCAACTTGATTGACTGATGTTTGCTGGATAAGAAAAGAACCAGATAAGTAGTAATATCACCAGGTGTCCCTATCGCGGTGGACAGAGCATCACTGCATAGGAGAGGGCATCCTAGCTCTGGATCCAGCAGGAGGAAGATCCATAATCCTTAGCTGTTATCTTCTCAGAACCTGGAGAAGACCATCCCATGAACCCAGCCAGTCACAAGAGGTGTAGACTGGGGCAAGCTGGGATGCCACTAAGGGCAGAGTTTACTTTTGCATTTATTTCTACAGAGCACTTCTCCTAATGACACCCCTACCCCCTCTGAGGCATGATCCCAGGAGGGAGAGAGATGAACTGCTCACCTCCCTCCACTTGTGCAGTGGATCACATGAAGCTTTTGGGAACTGCACGGAAGCTATGCAGGAGCACATGCAGTGTAGCATGTTGCTCTGCAATATATTTGCCAGGCACATCTGCCCACTGCCCCAGCCCTCTGTCTGTTAATCTTTCTCACCTGGGACTACTTCTAACATTCCAGGTCTCTGGCAGCTTCACACAGCCTCTCTGTTTCTAACCTGCCATGCCAGTGCGGTGGCCCAGGGGCTGTCCACCAGTGCCACCACTGAAGGATGCCATCAGGGAGAAGGGGCCTCAGCAGCTGCTGCTGACGGGGCCATCAATCAGGCCTGGCCCTAGGAGCTGAAGCTGTGGGGATCAAGCAGAAACTTTCTGTGGCTTCTGCTGCTCATCAAGTATTTTGTATCAGGCAGTTGATCCTGCAAGAAAACCCAGAGCCTTGGCTGTATTGCTGAGGGAGGAATGCGCTGTTCCAATCCTTAACTGACTTGATGGGGTCCCCATTAGTGTGAATTAGACAGCATGCACACCAACCTGAAATGCACAGTGGCAGGTTGCTAAGGACTGCTAGTCCAGAGTAATAAAACTAGGGCTGGCCAAGCCAATCGAGCACACGATATGGGAATGGCTTTTGGGGAAGATAAGGAATTGTCATCCCTCTGGGGAGGAGATAACAGCCAGAAGTAGAAGAGATTGAAAGAGACATGATGGAATAGTACATTCAGCCCTACAAGCCAGTTAAAGGACAAGCTCCACTGCTTAGCTCTCATTTACTTCAGAGTCTATGGAAAGCTTAAGGTTTTCCTAACAATGTTAAACATCAAAAAAATAAATATAAGGTGAAGAAGGTAAAAGAAATAGTTCTTGACAGCTCTCTAACTGCATCAAGTCTGATTGAAGTGTTTGACTCAGAATTATAGCAGGAAAACACAAGGGAAAAAATCTTTATAAAAAAAAGCTTTTTAAAAAAAAAAGCTCATTCTACAAGTTAAGTAAAAAAAAAATTAATATAAAAAGTGGCTTATGGAGTCATTTTCCCATGCTCCACTGATTTACCAATTCATGAAATATGAGACCAGTTATATTAAGTACTAATGTAATGGCATTTTTGATGACACAAACTAGTGAAAGCAATAGAGCAGTGGCATGTAATTTTATTTAGAGTTAACTTGAAGGCAGTTGGTTTTACTATACAATTAGTTATTACAATTTATTAATCCTTTGTTAAGACAGCAATGAGCTTGGTGGTATAAGAGACTCAAGAATTAAAGACGGATTGTGCCCTAAAGAGCTTATGATCTAAGAGATAGAAGCAGAGATGAAGCTAATTCCCCTTTCTGGTCTCCAGCCTCAGTAATGGTCTACTTCTGGTCTACACTGGTGGGGGGTCGATGTAAGATACGTAACTTCAGCTACGGGAATAGTGTAGCTGAAGTCGACGTATCTTATTTCGACTTACCTCCTGTCCTCATGGTGTGAGATTGATGGCTGTGGCTCCCCTGTCGACTCCGCTTCTGCCGCTCGCCCTGGTGGATTTCTGGAGTCGACGGGAGCGCGTTTGGGGATCGATATATCGTATCTAGATGAGACGCGATATATCGATCCCCGATAGATCGATCGCTACCCACCGATCCTGCGGGTAGTCTGGACATACCCTAACAAATTAATTAACAGGAATAGACGAAGAGGCGGGAAGAGTGATCATTTGGCCAGACTGAATGAACGTGATCACATAGTTATAAACAAAATGTTGTTTTGAGTTGTGGAAAGTAACTCTTCAATTATAAACCTGTCTTGCTGTCAGGCTACTAACAAGGGGAGTTGGGACCAAGAGTCAGAGCAGGGGCAAATCTGAAGCTGGAAGTAGCAGAGGAGAAGTTTATAGTCAAGTTCCAGGCCAGGGTACAAGTGAGGTTTCAAGATCCAAGTCAGGAGGCAAAGTCCAAACTGAGCCACAGTCAAAGCCAGGACTGGGAACAGTGATGGTAGCTACAGAAGATCCACTGTTGCCTAGACACTTTCAGCAATGCCCCTTGGGTTTATATAGGATTGGGAGCCAATAAAGAGCGATAAGACTGCTGCCTATCTGACCCACAAAAGTGGGAATTCCCATGGCCTGTGTCTACAGCAGGTAATGGGTAGCAGAGCAGAAGCTGCTTACAGCTGCTGCTGAGTGGCAGCATGGAGCTGCTAGCTAGTTAGTAGCTCTGCTAGGCCAGGGTTCTACACCTGTGAGGACTTACATTACTGGCTGTGTTTGTTTAGCTAGGTTGCTATGAGGTCAGGGGCATGGATATAGGCTCCTAGGTATCCCTTTTCTGGGACAAAGCCCTCCCAGTTCACAAGATACCAGAGCTAGCTGCATTTCATTTGAGTCCACTATCTTGTGGGCCCCACACTCATTTTCCTTGGATCCACACCAGCAGGGGTGGTGGTTGAGCTCTGTGACCCCAAAAAGGTTGTTAGTGTAAGGCTTTAGCAAGTATACGTTAAACACTGGATGTATTTGAAAGGATTTGGGTAACTGGGGCTTCATGGTTACCAGGTTGATTACCTGGCTGATGGAGTACTGCCTAAGATATCAGTGGTCAATTTGCAACATGTCCAGCTAGTGTGGAGGTTTTGGGATGAGAGCCACACTTTTTCCCAGCGGCGAACGTTGGGCCTTCCTGGCACTGGCAGTCAGCGTACTATTTGTAGTCCTTCTTAGTTTTGTCCAGATGGGCCTTGGGTTCTCCTTGGATCTCATGGATCTGCTGCACCCAGTCAGCGGCTGTGGGATTGGTAGAGTTGACAGGTATAACTGAGTGGAAGCTACAGTTTACATAGAGCAGGCTCTGTCGAGTGGAGACATGGTTAGTGTTGTTGTAAGTGATCTCTACTTGGGTAAGGAGGCTTGACGAGTTGTCCTGGTGGAAACACCTGCTTTGCACTCACATGGGTGTGATGCAGGAATTGCTGGGTGGAGTTCTCTGGGCTGTGTCATGCAAGAAATCAGACATAGAAGTCTTAATGAGCTCTTCCGGCCTTACAGTCTAATGGTGAAATCCTGGATCCGTTGAGGTCAATGGGAAAACTCTGATTCTATATATGGGGAATAGAGGCACAAAGAGACTAAGGGTCTGTCTACACTACAGTCAGGTGGTATGATTTGCTGTGTAGCCAAACTCAAGCTAGCTACCTCCTGATTGCATTACAGACGTTCCTTAAGTGACTTGCCCATGGTCACGCAGGAAGTCTTTGGTGCAGCATAGAATTGAACTCTGGTCCCTTAAATCTTAGCTTACTGACCTAAGCACTGGGCCAACCTCTCTCTCCTGTTGTGAAGAGCCACACTGCATGCTCTCCTGGGTGAGGTGGGGAGGCAGGCAGATCCAAACGGATATAGGGCTTAGCCTTCAATCTACATGGAGGCCAGAGCGCAGCAGAGCATGGCATCAGGAAAGCTGTCGATCTCCTCCACTCTGCCATGCCTTCTCCTCTCTGCATGGCCAGCTTCTGTGCCATACTGCCACTGGCTACCTGTCAGCAGCAGCATGGATGTCAACCCTCTAGCAGGAGTGTTACAAAGGATCTAACATAAGCTGTTGCTGCTCAGTCTTGTGTGGCATTTCCGCCTCTTCCAGAGGAATATGTTACATCTTATGCAGTGGCTGTTTCCCAACCTCTCTCAGGCAGGTTCTCTCTCGCTCAGTTTATACAATGCTCAGGGCCGGTGCAAGGATGTTTCGCGCCATAGGCGAAACTTCCACCTTGCGCCCTCCCCGCACCCCTGCCCGGAGGCGCCCCCCCCTTGTGGCAGCTCCCCCCCTCTGCCCTGAGGCGCCCCCCATCACGCAGCTCCCCACCCCCACACTCCGCCTGAGGCACCCCCCCGCCCCAGCTCACCCCTGCTCCGCACACAAGCACGCCGTCACTGCTTCACTTCTCCCGCCTCGCAGGCTTGCAGCGCCTAAGCTGATTGGCACCGCAAGCCTGGGAGGCGGGAGAAGTGACGCAACCATGGCGTGCTCAGGGAGGAGGTAGGGCAGGGGTGAGCTGGGGCGGGGAGTACCCCTGCGTGCCGCCGCCCCTCCATCTTACTTTCTGCAGGCGGCCCTCCCCGCGCTCCCCTGCCCCAGCTCCCTCCACCTAAAGGCTGGCAGTGACCGGGGTGGCCGAAGATCTGGCCGCCACGGTTGCTGCCGAAGAAAATGGCGCCCCCCAAATGCCAGTGCCTTAGGCAACCGCCTAGGTCACCTAAATGGTTGCACCGGCCCTGACAATGCTTAGCACGATGATCTGAGTTCTGGAAAACATGCTTTGAAATGAGAGAGTTAAGAAGCTCAACCATTTTAGTTTGTCCAAGAGAAGGTTAAGAGGTTATAGGACCACAGTCTACAAGCACCTACAAGGGGAAGAGATTTCTGATGGTAGATGGTTTATTAATCTAGCAGAAAAAGGCACGACAGCCAATGGCTAGAAACTAAAGGAAGACAAATTCAGACTAGAAATAAGGCATTTTTTTAACAGAAAAGGTGATGGACCAGTGGAACAACTTGCCAGGGGTTGTGGTGGATTCTCTTTTAACTGAGGACCGAATACCTTTCCAAAAGGTACATTCTAGCTCAAGCAGAATTTATGGGCTTGATGCAGGAGTTGCTGGGCGAGGTTCTCTGTCCTGTCTTCCACAGGAGGTGGGACTAGATGAATGATTGTTTCTTTGGGCTTTGGGCTGGAACCTGGTGGAGCAGGGTGTGCCCAGGTTCCCCTACCCCTGGCCACTGACTTCACCATTGGGAGACACAGACACACTCCTGTCTGGAGTATCGCCACTAGGTGGTACTGCCGGCCTCAGACTCAACACCCACCTTTGACATTCCCCCTCAGTCTTCTCTTCTCCAGTTTAACCCCCCAGATCCCTTTCTGCAGTACTCCTTCCTAGGCAGTCATTTCCTATTCTGTATGTGTGCAACTGATTGTTCCTTCCTAAGTGAAGTACTTTGCATTTGTGCTTATTGAATTTCATCCTATTTACTTCAGACCATTTCTCCAGTTTGTCCAGATCATTTTGAATTTTAATCCTATCCTCCAAAGCACTTGCAACCTCTCTCAGCTTGGTATCATCTGCAAACATCATAAGTGTACTCTCTATGCCATTATTTAAGTCACTGATGAAGATATTGAACAGAACGAGACCTAGAACTGATCCCTGCAGGACCTCTCTTGTTATGCCCTTCCAGCATGGCTATGAACCACTGATAACTACTCTCTGGGAATGGTTTTCCAACCAGTTATATACCAACCTTATAATAGCTCCATCTAGGTTGTATTTTCCTAGTTTGTTTATGAGGGTACGTCTACACTACGGGATTATTCCGATTTTACATAAACCGGTTTAGCAAAACAGATTGTATAAAATCGAATGCGCATGGCCACACTAAACACAATAAATCGGTGGTGTGCGTCCACAGTCCGAGGCTAGCGTCGACTTCTGGAGCGTTGCACTGTGGGTAGCTATTCCGTAGCTATCCCATAGTTCCCGCAGCCTCCCCCGCCCCTTGGAATTTCCGGGTTGAGATCCCAGTGCCTGATGGGGCAAAAATCATTGTCGCGGGTGGTTCTGGGTAAATGTCGTCAGTCACTTCTTCCTCTGGGAAAGCAACGGCAGACAAGCATTTTGCGCCTTTTTTCCCTGGATTGCCCTGGCAGATGCCATAGCATGGCAATCATGGAGCCTGTTTTGCCTTTTGTGACTGTCACCGTATGTGTACTAGATGCCGCTGACAGAGGCGATTCAGCAGTGCTACACAGCAGCATGTTTTTGCTTTTGCATGACAGCAGAGATGGTTACCAGCCATACTGTACCATCTACCATACCATAACTTGGTAATAAGATGATCATGGTTACCAGCCCTTTTGCACTGCACCATTTGCTGCTGTCATAAGTGCCCCGGCTGAGATCAGCCAGGGGCGCAAAAGCCAAAATTGGGAATGACTCCCTGAGTCAATCCCTCCTTTTTGGTATCTAAAAATAGAATCAGTCCTGCCTAGAATATGGGCAAGTGTACTAGAGAACCACTGTATCATAGAAGCAGAGAGCACAGCTGCTCTGTGTCAGATCCTGCAGAAATTATGAGCTGTATGCTATTCACAGGGGGTGCTCCTGCAACAACCCCACCTGTTGATTCTGTTCTTCCCCCAGCCTTCCTGGGCTACCGTAGCAGTGTCCCCCCACTTGTGTGATGAAGTAATAAAGAATGCAGGAATAAGACACAGTGACTTGTTAGTGAGAAATGAGTGGAAGGCAGCCTCCAGCTGCTATGATAGTCCAGACAGGACATTAAGCAGTGTGGAGGAGAGGAGCCCAGCATCCCGCTGCTAGTCCAGGGATAATTGATTCTTTTCTTTACACATGAAGGGCGGGGGCTGATGGAGCTCAGCCCCCTGTTGCTATGTTGAAGACGGTTACCAGCCATACTGCACCATCTACCAGGAAAAATCAGGAGCTTTTTATACAGGTGCCCATGATTGACCTCACTGCATGCTAGTCGGCATGGTTACCAGTCCTTTTGCACTGCCCCATGTGCCAATAGGCTGATGATGATGATGGATATCAGCCATATTGTACCATCAGCCACCCATGGTGGGGGGGGGGAGCAAGGACGTTGGTGTTGAGTGCTGCAGCATCCCAGCTATCTGCAGCATTCAGTAAAGATAGGGTGACATGTAAAAGAGTCAAGAGAGGATTGTTTTCCCTTTCACTTCTGGAGGTGGGTGGGGGTGGGTGCGTAAATTGCCGAGCTATGCCCTGAACCACCGCGGACACTGTGTTTGACCCTAGAAGCATTTGGAGCTCAGCCAAGAATGCAAATGCTTTTCGGAGACTGCAGGCACTGTGGGATTGCTTGAATCCTCCAGTCCCAGCTCCAGTCCCCCCTCCATGAGTGTCCATTTGATTCTTTGGCTTTCCGTTACGCTTGTCACGCAGCAGTGCGCTGAGTCCCTGCTATGGCATCTGTGTGGAGATTTTTTAAAAATGATTTTGAATTTCGTCTTCTGTAACGGAGCGCTGATAGAACAGATTTGCCTGCCCTTACTGCGATCACATCCGCATGGTCCATGCTGGAGCTCTTTTTTTATTTTGATTTCGGACTGTATCGCCACCCGTGCTGATCGGAGCTCCATGCTGGGCAAACAGGAAATATTCCAAAGTTCGCGGGGCTTTTCCTGTCTACCTGGCCACTGCATCCGAGTTCAGATTGCTGTCCAGAGCGGTCAGTGGTGCACTGTGGGATACCACCCGGAGGCCAATACCGTCGATCTGCGGCCACACTAAACCTAATCCGATATGGTAATTCCGATACTAGCGCTACTCCTCTCGTTAGGGAGGAGTTCAGAAACCAGTTTAAAGAGCCCTTTATATCGATATAAAGGGCCTCTTAGTGTGGACGGGTGTGGCGTTAAATCGGTTTTACGCTCCTTAAACCGGTTTAAACGCGTAGTGTAGACCAGTCCTGAGAAGGTCGTGTGAGACAGTATCAAAGGCTTTACTAAAGTCAAGATATACCACATTTACTGCTTCCCTCCATCTACAAGGCTTGTTATCCTGTCAAAGAAAGCTATCCGGTTGGTTTGACATGATTTGTTCTTGTCAAATCCATGCTGACTGTTACATACCACCTTATTATCTTCTAGGTGTTTGCAAATTGCTTGCTTGTTTATTTGCTCTATCTTCTTTCTGGGTACTGAAGTTAAGCTGACTGGTCTGTAATTCCCTGGTTTGTTGTTATTCCTCATTTTATAGATGGGCACTATATTTGCCCTTTTCCAGGCTTCTGGAATCTCTCCCATCTTCAATGACTTTTCAAAAATAATTGCTAATGGCTCAGATATCTCCTCAGTCAGCTCCTTGAGTATTCTAGGATGCATTTCATCAGGCCCTGGAGACATGAAGACCTCTAACTTGTCTAAGTAATTTTTAACTTGTTCTTTCCCTATTTTAGCCTCTGGCATTCACTATGTTAGATGTCCAATCACCACCAATCTTCTTGGTGAAAACCGAAACAAAAAAGTTCTTTAGCACTTCTGTCATTTCCACATTTTCTGTTATTGTTCTCCCCCTCTGATTGAGTAACGGGCCTACCCTGTCTTTTACCTTCCTCTTGCTTCTAATGTATTTGTAGAATGTTTTCTTCTTACCCTTTATGTTTCTAGCTTGTTTAATCTCATTTTGTACCTTGGCTTTTCTAATTTTGCCCCTACATACTTGTGTTATTTGTTTATATTCATCCTTTGTAATTTGAGCAAGTTTCTACCTTTTTTCAGAACTCTTTGCGTTTAGAACCATAGAATATTAGGGTTGGAAGAGATCTCAGGAGGTCATCTAGTCCAATCCCCTGCTCAAAGCAAGGCCAGCACCAACTAAATCATCCCAGCCAAGGCTTTGTCAAGCTGGGCCTTAAAAACCTCTAAGTTTGGAGATTCCACCACCTCCCTAGGTAAACATTCCAGTGCTTCACCACCCTCCTAGTGAAACTGTGTTTCCTAATATCCAATCTAGATCTCCGCTACTGCAACTTGAGATCATTGCTTCTTGTTCTGTCATCTGCCACCACTGAGAACAGCCGAGCTCCATCCTCTTTGGAACCCCCCTTCAGGTAGTTGAAGGCTGCTATCAAATCCCCCCCTCACTATTCTCTTCTGCAGACTAAATAACCCCAGTTCCCTCAGCCTCTCCTCGTAAGTCATGTGCCCCAGCCCCCTGATCATTTTTGTTGCCCTCTGCTGGACTTTCTCCAATTTGTCCACATCACTTCTGTAGTGGGGGACTAAAACTGGATGCAGTACTCCAGGTGTGGCCTCACCAGTGCCAAATAGAGGGGAATAATCACTTCTCTTGATCTGCTGGCAATGCTACTACTAATACAGCCCAATATGCCGTTGGCCTTCTTGTCCTTCAGTTTCAGATCACTGAAGATCTCCTGGTTAAGCCAAGGGTGGTCTGTTGTCATACTTCCTATCTTTCCTATGCAATGGGATAGTTTCTTCTTGTGGTCTTAGTAATGTCTGGGGAGTAGCTCTGCCAGGTCGACACCTCTTCCTGCGGTTGCACTCTGTCACTCTCTCGGGGCTCAACAGTTCTAGCTTCATGGCTTGGCTCTCTGGCCAAATTCTTCTCCCTTTTGGGGGTATCAAAGTCTCTCAGGACCCACAGTCCCGGGAAGTCTTCCCATTCACTGCCCCATGGTGCCACTTCCTCAGATGCTGGTAGGGGAACTCGAGCCTGCCCTCTGTGCTGGGTTCCAGTCCAGGGACCCTCCAGCAAGCAGTCAAGGTCTGAACAGTCCTGAACCTTACTGTTGTATTCCTGGGCTACTTGCTACCTTGCCTTCTCCCATGCTGAGAGGGACTGCAGACTTTCTCTGCAGCCTCCTTCTGCTCTCAGCTCCTGGGCTTTATACAGGCCTGTCCTGTTCCTCTCCAGCTGAGCTTCATCTGTAATTAGTTCTCCATGTTCCCCTGCTCCCCCTCCAGGTGCAGCCTGGGCAGTTAAGTGGCCCATCTAACCACCTTAGCCCCTCCAGGCCTGGTATGGGGTGAACACCCCATCACAAGGGGGAAAGATACACTACATGCCACACCATGTCATTTCTTTGTGAATGGAAGGCCCAGGGGAAGGGCTATAACCATCTTGTTATAAATACCATTTTCCTCCCACGCACAGCAGCTGTAGTAGATTGTGAAAGAAAACGTGGAGGTAAATTCACAAGGTTTTAGAAAAGGAGAATAAATTGGAAGTAACAGGAAAAAAAAATCTCTAAATCCCAAATGCTCAGATAGATTTAGCCACACATAGCAATGGATTAACCTCAAACATTGCAGCTGCTCACTTCAAATAAGTGCCCACCATTGTAGATGCTTATCTGAGCTCGCCAACCTCCCAATCCTGAAAAGTCAGGAGGCACATGAGCACGGTCACTGAGGTTTATGGCTATTCCTCTTGCAAACCTCAAATCCAGTTTAGTTTTTTGATTTACTTGGAGATTTGAGTAAGGTGACCAGACAGCAAATGTGAAAAATTGGGACAAGGGTGGGGAGTAATAGGAGACTATATAAGAAAGAGACCCAAAAAATCGAGCCTGTCCCTATAAAATCAAGACATCTGGTCACTCTAGATTTGAGTGAAGGTTTATGTTGCTTCTTATTTCCCCTGAACCAGTTCAGACATCCTTAAAATGAATATCAGATGGATTTTTAAGGTTGATGTGCAGAGACTCTCAGAATAAAATGAGGAAAATGTGGCAAAGGATCACTGATCATGAATAGCCATGACAATGCATTCACTGGGGACTTGACTACTGTATTCCCATGGGGATGCTGACACGCAGTAATAATATTTGGACTCAGGGTTGTGTCTCCAGGCATGTGATGAACATGGAGATGTACGCCACCCCAAGGGGCAAAATATCCACCTCCTTCTCTTTTGCAATACTCCCACTTCTGCCTGAAAGGAAGGGACATACATACATACATAAAATAATGCACTTCCTTACCATACAGACTGATCCTCCCCAAGCACCATTCCATAAATTCCCCTTCCTGTGAGAGTTCTGAGTGCATCCCTGGAATGGAGTTTACCCACCTCTCAGTAAGCACCCCCTGGCCGAGTGCATATGCCTGCATTCTCTCCCTATGTGGTGTGTCTTTGGTGACTACACAGTCTGTGTGTGAGATAAAAGCAAAGCAAACCCCTTTCGGGGTACAAGTTCAACAGGGGCCTCCATCAGTGCTCTCTGTAATGTCTCTCTCAGTTTGTCCCTGCTTTGGGCTAGAGCGGTGCCCCAGGGCTCCTTCCCTGGAGGCAATGTCTTCACCCTCTCAGGGCCTTTCTGGCCCCAGCTCTTCAACTGGGTCACGAAAGAGTTTAGTTCCCCCTATTGGGGTGCCTCAATGTCCAGGCCACTTCCCCCAGTGACTAATGGGTACTTGGGGGGAACCCAGGCCTGCCCACTATTCCAGGTCCCAGTCCAGGGACCCTGTAGATCACAGCTGTGTCCCTTTAATTATGTTGCACAGCTTCTCTAATTCCCTGGGCCACTTCCCCATGGCTCCGCACCATCTTCACCTTTACTTCAGGGCCTTGTCCTAATGGAGTCCCTTCAACCAGCTCAGGGCTCCTTCTTGCTTTCCCTGGCTTCTGGCAGCACTGCCCTATTTGAGGTCCTGCAGTTCCCTCAGCCAGTCAAACACCATCCACACTCCTCCAGCTCTAGCAAGGAACTGAAGTCATTCTGGCCCTGCAGCTCTTCTTATATTGGCCTGCTTGACCCTGATTGGCTGCATCCTACACAGCCTCTCTAGGTAGTTTGGAGGACCTCTCTACTGCCCTTTTCTTGGGCGGGGTGTGGCAGGGCCACAAGGCCTCCAGCAGGTGACCTCAGGGCCCAGTCCACCCCATCACAGTCCCCATGAGTACAGACCTAACAATTTCCCTCCCCCTCAAAAGGTTTATCTGCCCTTTAAAGAACAAGAGGAAAATAAATGCAGCAAAGAATCCTGTGGCACCTTATAGACTAACAGACGTTTTGCAGCATGAGCTTTCGTGGGTGAATACCCACTTCGTCGGATGCAAGCAGTGGAAATTTCCTGGGGTAGGTATATATAAGCAAGCAAGAAGCAAGCTAGAGACAACGAGGTTAGATCAATCAGGGAGGATGAGGCCCTGTTCTAGCAGTTGAGGTGTGAAAACCAAGGGAGGAGAAACTGGTTCTGTAATTGGCAAGCCATTCACAGTCTTTGTTTAATCCTGAGCTGATGGTGTCAAATTTGCAGATGAACTGGAGCTCAGCAGTTTCTCTTTGAAGTCTGGTCCTAAAGTTTTTTTGCTGCAGGATGGCCACCTTAAGATCTGCTATTGTGTGGCCAGGGAGGTTGAAGTGTTCTCCTACAGGTTTTTGTATATTGCCATTCCTAATGTCTGATTTGTGTCCATTTATCCTTTTCCTTAGAGACTGTCCAGTTTGGCCGATGTACATAGCAGAGGGGCATTGCTGGCATATGATGGCATATATTACTTTGGTGGACGTGCAGGTGAATGAACTGGTGATGGTGTGGCTGATCTGGTTAGGTCCTGTGATGGTGTTGCTGGTGTAGATATGTGGGCAGAGTTGGCATCGAGGTTTGTTGCATGGATTGGTTCCTGAGCTAGAGTTACTATGGTGCGGTGTGCAGTTACTGGTGAGAATATGCTTCAGGTTGGCAGGTTGTCTGTGGGCGAGGACTGGCCTGCCATCTAAGGCCTGTGAAAGTGTGGGATCATTGTCCAGGATGGGTTGTAGATCCCTGATGATGCGTTGGAGGGGTTTTAGCTGGGGACTGTAAGTGATGGCCAGTGGAGTCCTGTTGGTTTCTTTCTTGGGTTTGTCTTGCAGTAGGAGGCTTCTGGGTACACGTCTGGCTCTGCTGATCTGTTTCCTTATTTCCTCATGTGGGTACTGTAGTTTTGAGTATGCTTGGTGGAGATTTTCTAGGTGTTGGTCTCTGTCTGCGGGGTTAGAGCAGATACGGTTGTACCTCAGTGCTTGGCTGTAGACAATGGATCTTGTGGTGTGTCCGGGATGGAAGCTGGAGGCATGAAAGTAGGCATAGCGGTCGGTAGGTTTTCAGTATAGGGTGGTGTTAATGTGACCATCACTTATTTGCACCGTGGTGTCTAGGAAGTGGACCTCCCGTGTAGATTGGTCCAGGCTGAGGTTGATGGAGGGGTGGAAGCTGTTGAAATCGTGGTGGAATTTTTCCAGAGTCTCCTTCCCATGGGTCCAGATGATGAAGATATCATCAATGTAGCGTAAGTAGAGAAGGGGCGTGAGTGGACGGGAGCTGAGGAAGCGTTGTTCCAGGTCGGCCATAAAAATATTGGCATATTGTGGGGCCATGCGGGTGCCCATAGCGTTGCCACTGATCTGGAGATATATATTGTCATTAAATTTGAAATAGTTGTGTGTGAGGATAAAGGCACAGAGCTCAGCAACCAGTTGTGCTGTGGCATCATCAGGGATACTGTTCCTGACAGCTTGTATCCATCAGTGTGTGGGATGTTTGTGTAGAGAGCCTCTACATCCATGGTGGCTAGGATGGTGTTTTCTGGAAGGTCACCAATGCATTGTAGTTTCCTCAGGAAATCTGTGGTGTCACGAAGATAGCTGGGAGTGCTGGTAACATAGGGTCTGAGTAGAGAGTCTACATATCCAGACAGTCCTTCAGTGAGAGTTCCAATGCCCGAGATGATGGGGCGTCCAGGATTTCTGGGTTTGTGGATCTTGGGTAGTATAATAAATAAGTAGGAAAATAAATAAGTTCCTGAATGATTAATAGTTCAGAGCTGTAGCCAATTAATGTATGAGTAATTGACTAATGATTGCATACCTTACCATCTCTGCCCTTAAATTAAACCCTGCCACCCCAATCTATCAAGTTTGTTTACTGAAACACCTCGTCAATTGGACTGTTATCCAAGACCATCTTCCAGAAGAATAAGGGAAGCAGCAGGTTTTGACCTTTGGACACATTAGTAGTGCTAGTGCATAATCAATCATGAAAAAGAATAGGTTTTCATTGCTTTTTTTTAACATGGAATGTCAAGTGGAATTCATGGGTCTGGTGTTTCAATTCTGTATGGCCGGTGCATACAGAACTATTGTGATCATGGACACCAAAGGCATTAGGAGGCCTTTGAGTCTACCATACATGACAGATGGAATGATGACTCCTGATGGCTCCAGCTTCAGTCTTTGGTCCTGATTGTCCCTCCTCTCTTCCCCTTCAGGGAGGGATAGCTCAGTGGTTTGAGCATTGGCTTGCTAAACCCAGGGATGTGAGTTCAATCCTTAAGGAGGCCACTTAGGGATCTGGGGCAAAAATTGGTCCTGCTAGTGAAGGCAGGGGGCTGGACTAGATGACTTTTCAAGGTCCCTTCCAGTTCTAGGAGATTGGTATATCTCCAATTATTACCTTTTAAGTCAGGAAAAGCTGTGGTAGGAGGGGCTTAGGAGGGAGGAGGCTCACCATGTGGAATTTCCTCTTGTATTGTTCCCTCAGGGCTGGGCCTGGTGCAGAGGAACATTATGTAAAGCGGCATCACCTTCATCTGAACTTCCCATGAGATGCTAGTCATTTTGCCGCCCCAAGCACAACCGGCAGAGCGCCCCAGTGGCTTGCCGCCCCAAGCATGCTTGGCGTGCTGGTGCCTGGAGCCGCCCCTGATGCTAGTGAAGCATAACAGGTGAAGCCAGACATGCCCTTCAAAATCTGCTGAGCCACAAACATATCTTTCACATGGCAGGCTTTCCACAGCTTACGGAGATGGGGTTACATCCCCGAGGAGCTGAGGCTTGCCTTTTTACAAGAGATTTAGCTACATTTGGTGATTTCTTCCACTTCATTGCCTCCCTCGAGCCTGCACATTGCAAGGGATGGCAGCATGGTCCAGTGGATTGGGTACTGGACTGGGACACGGGAGAGTCTATTCCCTGACCCATTGTGTGACCTCATGTAAATCACTTCACCTCTGTTTCCCCTCCTACCTTTTGTCTTGTCTGAGTAGATTGTAAGCTCTTCAGGGCACGGTCTACACTGCCTAGCACAACAGGGGCCTTATCTCAGCTGAGCCCTCTAGAGGCTTTGTAATACAAATAATAAGAGGCCTGTGTTTTATTGTAATCAGAGCTGGTTGGAAAACAGGCCTTTTCCCATGGAAAATTTAGATGAAAACAAAACCAAAAATTCATCAACATTTTCCTTGGAAAAGTTTGACTTTTTGGCAAAAAAAATAAAAAACTTTGAGCTGAAATGTTTATGGTTTGGAAATGCTGTTGCAGTGCTGTTGTGGGAATTGTCGTTTGGATTCTGCATGCTCCCATGCTCTTCTATAGGCTGGACTCCCTCATCGGAATAGACCTCCAATGGTGTTGGGTGAAGATTATATCCCGAATGTCCCTGTCCATGGTGCATCATAAGAGGTGTAGTCTGGATGGGGAGACCAGCCTACACAGAAAAATGAGGATATGAGGAAACTGAACTACAACTCCCATGAGGCACCACAACAGCATTTCAGAATCAAATATAATTCATTTTTCAGGTGTTTGATTTTATGACAAGAAAGCAGGGTTTTTTTGTTGGTTTTTTTGGGCAGAAAACAGGGCCTTTTTATGAAAAATTTCATATACTTGAAAACCCAAATTTCCATTTTAAAACTGTTTTAGTGGAAAAATTTTAAGTCACCCTAAATATGAAATGCATATCTATACACTCAGAATTTTGGATGGACATATTTTATCTAAAAAAATTCACATAAACCTTGATTTATTTTGCCCAAAACATTTTTTTCCCTATTTAAAAAGAAAAGTCATTGTCAATTATTGGTACTTATAAGAAACCCTGTAATAATAAACATATTGATTTGCATATGACAGAGGGCAAAACATACTGTAACAAACTCTATTGTTTGTATAAGCTTCCAAGGACTGGTTATTAAAGTAAGAAAGAAATAAAAAGGATGTTAGGAATTATGAAAAAGATCTTGCCTGTGTCCTTGTAGCCCCAGGTTTAAGGGAAGTTCTAACTCACAATTTTTTTAAAGGAACATGCAGTATTAAAAATGTGAAGATTAAAGGTTCAACTACTTGCAAAAGGATTTAAGCCAGTGTTCATGACCTGACTGTGAATGGAAGATATGAAATATTCAATCTTCCTTTTTTGCATGCCAGCTGGTACCTACCCATTATTGCTGTACTCTTTGGTAGGTCTCTAACTCAAGCAGCCTGTGTATTCTAGACTTTGATGTCTTACACATAGAACAGTTCAATCCCCAGAAGAATTATTTAAATTTTAAAATGATCTTGGTATTTCAAAAAACCTGGACTTGGTCATTCATTTACTTTTGTTTCTCTCCACCTCTCCCTTTAACAGGCAACCCCAATAGTCTTGGATTAGCCCAACATTTCATCAAGAGATCACAACATTCCCAAACTCTCATACCATCCACAGAATCAAGTCATTATTATGAACCATCATTTTAAACACTTCAGTGGCCAGAAGTAAGATGAACCACACTGTTCAAACAGAACTACTATGTCTCTGAGGCTCTGTATTTCATGATGTTTTATTTAATAGGGCTGTCATGTGATTAAAAAAATTAATTATGATTAATCGTGCAATTAATCACACTGTTAAACTATAATAGAATACCATTTATTTAATTATTTTTTGATGTTTTCTACATTTTCAAATATATTGATTTCAATTACAATACAGAACACAAAGTGTACAGTGCTCACTTTATACTTATTTTTATTACAAATATTTGCACTGTAAAAACAAAAAAAATAGTATTTTTAAATTCACCTAAAAAAAGTACTGTAGTGCAATCTCTTGATCATTACAGTTGAACTTACAAATGTAGAATTATGTACACAAAAATAACTGCACTGAAAAATAAAACAGTGTAAAACTTTAGCGCCTACAAGTCTACTCAGTCCTATTTCTTGTTCAGCCAGTTGCTCAGAAAAACAAGTTTGGTTACAATTTGCAGGAGATAATGCTTCCCGCTTCTTCTTTATAATGTCACCTGAAAGGGAGAATAGGAGTTCTCATGGCACTGTTGTAGTCAGCATCGCAAGATATTTACATGCCAGATGCAATAAAGATTCATATGTCCCTTCATGCTTCAACCACCATTCCAGAGGACATGCATCCATGCTGATGACCAGTTCTGCTCGATAACATTCCAAAGCAGTGCAGACCGATGCATGTTCATTTTCATCATCTGAGTCAGAGTCCACTAATAGAAGATTTTTCTTTTTTGGTTGTTCGGGTTCTGTAGTTTCATAGAATCATAGAATATCAGGGTAGGAAGGGACCTCAGGAGGTCATCTAGTTCAAAGCAGGACCAATTCCCAACTAAATCACCCCAGCCAGGGCTTTGTCAAGCCTGACCTTAAAAATCCCTAAGGAAGGAGAGTCCACCACCTCCCTAGGTAACTCATTCCAGTGTTTCACCACTCTCTGAGTGAAAAAGTTTTTCCTAATATCCAAACTAAACCTCCCCCACTGCAACTTGAGACCATTACTCCTTGTTCTGTCATGTGGTACCACTGAGAACAGTCTAGATCCATCCTCTTTGGAACCCCCTTTCAGGTAGTTGAAAGCAGCTATCAAATCCCCCCTTCATTCTTCTCTTCTGCAGACTAAACAATCCCAGTTCCCTCAGCTTCTCCTCAGAAGTCATGTACTCCAGCCCCCTAATCATTTTTGTTGCGCTCCGCTGGACTCTTTCCAATTTTTCCACATCCTTCTTGTAGTGTGGGGCCCAAAACTGGACACAGTACTCCAGATGAGGCCTCACCAATGTTGAATAGAGGGGAATGATCACATCCCTCGATCTGCTGGCAATGCCCCTACTTATACAGCCCAAAATGCCATTAGCCTTCTTGGCAACAAGGGCACACTGTTGACTCATATCCAGCTTCTCGTCCACTGTAACCCCTAGGTCCTTTTCTGCAGAAATGCTTCCTAGCCATTCAGTCCCTAGTCTGTAACAGTGAATGGGATTCTTCCATCCTAAGTGTAGGACTCTGCACTTGTCCTTGTTGAACCTCATCAGGTTTCTTTTGGCCCAGTCCTCTAATTTGTCTAGGTCCCTCTCTATCCTATCCCTACCCTCCAGCGTATCTACCACTCCTCCAAGTTTAGTGTCATCTGCAAACTTGCTGAGGGTGCAGTCCACGCCATCCTCCAGATCATTAATGAAGATATTGAACAAAACCGGCCCCAGGACCGACCCTTGGCGCACTCCACTTGAAACCGGCTGCCAACTAGACATGGAGCCGTTGATCACTAACCGTTGAGCCTGACGATCTAGCCAGCTTTCTATCCACCTTATAGTCCAATATCCGGCCCATACTTCTTTAACTTGCTGGCAAGAATACTGTGGGAGACCGTATCAAAAGCTTTGCTAATGTCAAGGAATAACACATCCACTGCTTTCCCCTCATCCACAGACCCAATTATCTCCTCATAGAAGGCAATTAGCTTAGTCAGGCATGTCTTGCCCTTGGTGAATCCATGCTGACTGTTGCTGATCACTTTCCTCTCCTCTAAGTGCTTCAAAATTGATTCCTCGAGGACCTGCTCCATGATTTTTCAAGGGACTGAGGTGAGGCTGACTGGCCTGTAGTTCCCCGGATCCTCCTCCTTCCCTTTTTAAAAGATGGGCACTACATTAGCCTTTTTCCAGTCATCCGGGACCTCCCCCGATCGCCATGAGTTTTCAAAGATAATGGCCAATGGCTCTGCAATCACATCCGCCAACTCCTTTAGCACCCTTGGATGCAGCACATCCGGCCCCATGGACTTGTGCTCGTCCAGCTTTTCTAAATAGTCTCAGACCACTTCTTTCTCCACAGAGGGCTGGTCACCTTCTCCCCATACTGTGCTGCCCAGTGCAGCAGTCTGGGAGCTGACCTTGTTTGTGAAGACAGAGGCAAAAAAAAAGCATTGAGTACATTAGCTTTTTCCACATCCTCTGTCACTAGGTTGCCTCCCTCATTCAGTAAGGGGTCCACACTTTCCTTGACTTTCTTCTTGTTGCTAACATACCTGAAGAAACCCTTCTTGTTACTCTTAACATACCTTGCTAGCTGCAACTCCAAGTGTGATTTGGCCTTCCTGATTTCACTCCTGCATGCCTGACCAATATTTTTATACTCCTCCCTTGTCAGTTGTCCAATCTTCCACTTCTTGTAAGATTCTTTTTTTGCGTTTAAGATCAGCAAGGATTTCACTGTTAAGCCAAGCTGGTCGCCTGCCATATTTACTATTCTGCCTACACATCGGGATGTTTTTTTCCTGCAACCTCAATAAGGATTCTTTAAAATACAGCCAGCTCTCCTGGGCTCCTTTCCCCCTCATGTTATTTTCCTAGGGGATCCTGCCCATCAGCTACCTGAGGGAGTCAAAGTCTGCTTTTCTGAAGTCCAGATAGGAGTGTTGCTCTCTTAAGACTTCTGAAAGCATGCTCCACACCTTGTCCCTCTCAGCTTTTGGAAGGCACTTCAGATTCTTAAACCTTGGGTCAAGTGCTGTAGCTATCTTTAGAAATCTCACATTGGTATCTTCTTTGTGTTTTGTCAAATCTGCAGGGAAAGTGCTCTTAAAATGAGGAACATGTGCTAAGTCATCATCCGAGACTGCTATAACATGAAATATATGGCAGAATGCAGGTAAAACAGAGCTGAAGACATACAATTCTCCCCTAAGGAGTTCAGTCACAAATTTAAATAACACATTATTTTTTTAACGAGCGTCATCAGCATGGAAGCATGTCCTCAGGAATGGTGGCCGAAGCATGAAGGGGCATACAAATGTTTAGCATATCTGGCATGTACATACCTTGCAATGCGAGCTACAAAAGTCCCATCTGAACATCTGTTCTCACTTTATGGTGACATTGTAAATAAAAAGTGGGCAACATTATCTCGATAAATGTAAACAAACTTGTTTGTCTTAGCGATTGGCCGAACAAGAAGTAGGACTGAGTGGACTTGTAGACTCTAACGTTTTACACTGTTTTGTTTTTGAGTGCAGTTATGTAAAAAAAAAAATCTACATTTGTAAATTGCACTTTCATGATAAAAAGATTGCACTACAGTACTTGTTTGAGGTGAATTGAAAAATACTGTTTCTTTTGTTTATCATTTTACAGTGCAAATATTTGTAATAAAAATAATATAAAGTGAGCACTGTACACTTTGTATTCTGTGTTGCAATTTAAATCAATATATTTGAAAATGTAGAGAAACAGCCAAAAATATTTAATAAATTTCAATTGTCATTCTGTTGTTTAACAATGTGATTAAAACTGCAATTAATTGCAATTAATTTTTTGAGTTAATCACGTGAGTTAACTGCAATTAATTAACAGCCCTACTAATAAGTAAAGCAGATTTAGCCAAAAATGTCTCCTTTAAGCCATTTCTTTCATATTCCCAGATATACAGCTATTGCGCTGATCGTATATGTGCACACAAAGGGCCGAATGTTGAAAGGCACTCGGCACTCAGGACCTTCCATTCTTTAACACAAACCTACTGTCCCAAAGAGGGTGCAGAGAAATAAAACCATAGGTACGTAACAGGTACTGTCACAATGAAATGCTCCACCTAAACAGTTTGCAAGTGTTAGGGTTCTGAGTTAAATGTATCAGCCCCATCTGCTCACCAGAATAAAAGAATTAGTTCATCCTTTTCTGTCCAGCCATGTTTGTGGTTCCATTTCAGCCCGAGTCTGCAGCTCAGACATAAAGTGCAGGCCTCTGACATGCATGCAGGAAGAAAAAAGTGAGGGAGGGAAGCGATCTAGCTGTTTCATTGTCAATTATTTGAGTGGAAAAACTGATCTGATGTGTGTTGCCCTTATTATTTTATGGCCTGCCAAAGCAGATTGTTTGTGGCAAGTTTTCCAACAGAAAGGAATAGTTTAGTTCATAAAATATAAAACCAGCTTGAGCTGTTTGATCTTTTTATGGACTGTAGGAAGCATTCATCATTTCAGCCTGTGTATGTGCAAAAAGCAGAGGAAGCAGAAATATGAGCCTTGAGAAGCCAAAGAAATGAATGGATACTATTGATGTGGAAACTGTGCTGTGAAATTTCTAATTCTTAGTGAGGTAGTGGCCTCATGCTTATCCATGCTGACAGCAGAAGCTGACACCCAGGACTGGCAGTTCTGCTGCATTAAAACAAACACACACAGCCTTGTTAGCAAAGTAAGGGTCAGCTGGATAAATTAGTTACTGAAACATTTTCTGTCTTATTTCTGGATTTCTCTTCTCTATGTTCCACACATGGATCTAGTCTTTTCTCACTGAAGGACACACAAAGTTGATCAGATCGGCGTCCAGATACCATGGGGATGGTCACCAGTGCAAAAGCCAGCAGAGAGATGTCACATAGGACTTTTTCGGAACATAACAACTGACCTGATCTTTGGCAAGGATTGTGAAACTCTTAAGCACTTCCCTCCCATTTTGCTATGGATGGTGCTCGAAGTGGAAAGTTGCTACTGCATTCTGAACTCACCATGCGAGACAGGAATGAAGTGGGCATTAAGACTGGGGTTTTCAAAAGCCCAGCGTTGGTCTGACTCTGCTGCTTTTGAAGTCACTGAACTTGACCCAGTCTTCTGAAAACAAGGCTCCTTTAAGGAGGTGGGGGGGGGAGGGACTTGACTGTCCAATACAGACATTTAATTTATACTGTCCAGAGAGTGTGTTGGCTCCAAGGGGCCGCAGCCCTGACAAAGAAGATGTGGAGAGTTCATCTGCAGAAATGCTGGGAAGGCTGGATAATGAAGGATACCGTTTTCATGACAGAGGTAAGCAGCATGAAATAAAAGGTAACCCAATCCCTTCCTGGAGACTGTGTTGAAACTGCACCTTGAGAGAATCTCCTATTGTCTCAGAATAATTAGAGAGAGCAGAAATCATTCCAGTGTCAGCCCTCCCCTTTATTGATTGTGCCCATTCGATACAGAGCCACCTACAGCAATAGATGTCTGTGACAGAGCTAAGCATCTCCCCTTGCAGCCCACAGAACCATCCTAGTGCAGCCTGTGGGTTCAGCACAAGGCCCTTCCCTCAATTAGAATTTAATCACTTAGGAGAATAGCTAAGAATTTCAATCACTATTGTTTCCCCTGGCCCCATCAATCTTGTCTCTTGAAGTAATTTTATTCCCTGCCCCCGCACACACACTCAAAGAACAGTAAATCTTCTGGTTGGCGAGGAAGAGCCTGTGAAGAGGAAGAAGCTGATGTTCAGTGGCAAACAGCCTGGAGCCATGGCCAAGCTAACAAGGGCGATGAACAGTGAGTGTAGGCACTGACCTGTGCCGGTGCTAACAGTCCCACAAGGCTCCGGTATCTGAGACGGTGACCGCTCTGCTCACAGCTGGAAAACTCCCGGGGCCACAGAGACCCATCTCCCACTCCCTTTAAGAAACCCCAAGTGTTTTTGAAATGCCTTTTCCTATCCAGCTTGGTGCGCACACCTCACAACTCTCCAGTTCTGTACAGCTGCCCACCCAATCACGCTAGTTCCAAACATGAGACACACTCCTGCCTGGAACAGACAGGAGGCATTGGATCTCCTGGGCCTGTGGGGAGAGGAGTCTGTGCACACAGAGCTACAGAGCAGCCACAGAAAACTGGACTCTATGAACAGATTGCACAGGGGACGGAGGCAAAGGGGTACGAGAGGGATGAGCAGCAATGTTGTGTGAAAGCGGAAGAAGGCAGACCACATGGCCGAGGAAGCCAATGGGAGATTTGGTGCTGAGCCACAGACCTGCAGCTGCTTCAATGAGCTGCACACCATGCTTGGTGGAGCCCCTGGCAGCACCCTGCTTTGAACAGTGAGGAGGAGCAGAAAGAGGAGGGGCAGATGTAGAAGCGGGCTCCAGCCATACCACAAGCTAGGACATGCTAGAGATTCCACCACAGGCTAGCCAGTCCTGATGGGTGAGCACAGACATAAGTGCTGACTTTTATTTTTCCCTGGGGTGCTTCACCCCCACTCCACCTCTTCCTACCCCCACTTATCTTTCCTTTTCTGTTGTGACTGTAAATCCAGTGAGTCATCTGTCTGTTTTTATCAGCAGTTTCTTCCACAGCATCCTTAAGGAGCTTCCCCTCCGCACCTGCAGAATGCCTTGTCCTGATGAGGAGGAGAAAGAAGTGGACTAAGGAGGTTATGTTCATTGAGGTCATAGAATCATAGAATCTCAGGATTGGAAGGGACCTCAGGAGGTCATCTAGTCCAACCCCCTGCTCAAAACAGGACCAAACCCAACTAAATCATCCCAGCCAAGGCTTTGTCAAGCTGGGCCTTAAAAACCTCTAAGGAAGGAGATTCCACCACTTCCCTAGGGAACCCATTCCAGTGCTTCACTGCCCTCCTAGTGAAATAGTTTTTCCTGCAATGCTGCAAGTCAGCGCTGCATTGGACCATGAACAGAGGGCCTGGAAGGTCAGCCATACTGACAGCATGGAGAAGGAAGGAGTGGACAGGGGAAAGTCCAAGCGGGACAAGGAGCAGGACACAATGGGTCTTCTCAGACAGCAAACCCAAATGCTGCTGATCTCGGTTGACCTGCTAATCCAACAATGCCAGACTCCTCACCCTTTGCAATCCTTAGAGACCTCCATGGTAATTGCTCCTACACCTCCCAACGGCCAGATCCTTACCCATACCACTCCACGCGAGGGGACAGCAAGGACAACCACATCAAAGAGAGCATCAAACACTCGTTCTGGCAGGTTGAAATATAACACTACTTTATTTCTTACTATCCAGAACCCTAACACCACACAACCACCATGAGGCAAAACAGGATGGTCCTGAAGTCATAGGGGCCTGACTCACCCCACACTGGCTCTTTGCAGACTGCCACAAAAGATCCAGAACATAAGACTTCCCTCAGAGCCCCCTAGTCTGCAAGCAAAACCAGGAAACCTCTTGCACTTGAAAGTGATAACTTGTAATGTTATCACAGTTTCCAATACACCCCACAAATAATCCAGCTAGGCTAGTTATTATCTGTTACATATCCCCCCTACTGATAACCAAGAACACTGATTTCTACTTGACCACTGTGGGCCAGACTCTGATCTCTCAACTCACACTGGTTAGCTCCCTGCATCCAGAGTGGCCCCACTTACTTCAATGGGCTGATGCACAGGGCAAGTTCCTACTCAGTGTAATTGGATCAGACTCTGGGCCTATGTAACGGACGCACGCCATATTACCTAGCAGCTAGGCAGCAATATATCCATTTTTAATGATCCACTTGACTTTCCTATACACTAACCAAAGCAGTCACCAGCAAATATATCTTCTTGGATTACATGATGTCAGCTATTGTATGTTTCTCCATTTAAAATCCCCACGGAAAGATTCCCTTTGACATCAGTGACCTCTGGATCAGGCCCTGGTGAAAGCACTGCTGTGACCCGAATGCCTTCCAGTTCTGACTAAAGGAGAAGCAGAGACTCTTTCCATGGCTCTTTCTGACATGCCTGTTCGAGTGACTATCTAACTTAAATCCACAAGAAATCAACAAATCTAGCTGAAAAGGCTCAGCACTGGCACAGACAAAATGTTTGTGCTGCTAAGAGTGTAATTACACCTCCAGCTTCAATGAAAATGGCAGCAACTATGGCCAAAGATTGGAGAACTTTTAAGCAGAGATTTCAGCCGCATCTCCCAGCAGTTAGTGGAGCTGAAAAACACAGCAAGCACAAAGTAGCTGTGTCTCTGACAATTGCAGGGTCAGAAGCATTCGGTAGTCATAAAATGTTTATTTACAAAGTAGCAGCAGAAAAAAAGACAAAACAGATGTAATTTTGCTGAAGTTTGCTACACAGTTCACAGCACAGAATGAATAAAAGAGGTGCCTTTTGTTGTGTGACGTACAGTAGCAACAAGGGAGATATTTGATGCCTGTTTGAAAGATCTTCAGGCTCTAAGTTCTCTAAGCTCAGGGGGACAGTTTTGGTGAAGTTACAGCAGCAACGATTGCAGATCAAATAACACTTGCAATCAATGAAATTTTTTGTAAATACCATAAAAGAAATATATAAAAATCTCCTAAGGGTACATCTACATTACATGTGTCTTTCAGCGGCAGGTAGTGCACAGGTATAGCTAGCAGTGTAGACCTTGAGACACGGCTTAGGTGAGTAAAGACACACCTGAGGGATGTGGGTATGTACCTGAATAAATACCCTACATGTCCTGTACTCACCCAAGCCGTGCCTTCCCTTCCATGCTGCTGTTTTCAGCTGTGCGGTGTCCTGTTGCCTCCCTCCTTCTGCAGCCTTTCCCTGCTGCAGGAAAAGATGTAGCCTACGAGTCAGGGCTTGAGACAAATGTTAAAATAAATACATGCCGAGTAAGAGCTAGCAATTACATTATGAAACTGCCAGTGCTGGAGAAGGCTTTGCAGCAGTACTTGGTGAAAGTCAGACCTGTGAAAGAACCTCAAAGGACCAAAAGAAGTCACAGCGATGCTATATGAAATAAAAGTGGTAAGGTCATGTGATTGCAAAAAGCTGTGGTTCAAAACACAAACCAAAACCATGCCCATTGTTTGGGGAGAGGAGCTGTGGCTAGTAGGAAAAAATTATAATGCTCCTTGGATGCCCGAGTCTAGAAACACCCCCAGAGGTTTCATTGTGGAGACACTGGCCATGACTCCACAGGTAAGGCTGAGTTTTGCACATGCAGCCGGGATTAAATCTCTTCATTATGTATAAGTAATGCAGTGTATTTTTTCCCAACTTTACAGCACTTAATCTCTGAGGACAGAAGGAATTTTCTGAGAATTTCCAAGTAAATTGGTTAAATGGTCTATGTGCCATGAGAGGGGAGCTGCAGAGGGCTCCCGGCACAGCCACAGGGCCAGTGGTGCTGGATACCTGCAGGCACAAGATACAGGGAAGGCTGGGGTCCTGGCAGGGCCATAGAGATTCCTGGCCAGGTCCATGAGGAGGAGAAGCTGCCAACCATATGAATTAATGGCAGCAGGAAAGATGGTTGCAGATTCAGAAGAACTGATTGCATTACACCTTGCACAGTCACTGAGGCCCAGCTCCTCAAAGGGTGTTGGACACGTAGCACCCATTGAAAGCAGGAGGTAGGTTAGAGCTGAACATCTGCGAGGATATGGGCTCGAGAGCTGTATTGCATGTAAGAGGTTACCATGCTGACTAACCTACACTATGCACCTGCAAGGGGCCAAGCAAGTCAGAATCTGGTCATTGGATTTCTTTCGTTGGAATGGAAAGGGTTCATTGTTAAATAATAACCTGTTGTTTTTCTAGAGTCTGCCATGCTTTCAAGGATAACAGCCATGCACTCTCAGCAAGAGAGATCACCTAGGGTGGGCAAAAGTACTCCAGAAACCAATTTAAAACATTTATATTCACCTGCTCTTCCTCCAAAGCCTGAAGGATATGCCAAGGCAGGGAAATGGGTGCATATTGTCATGTGACTGCAGAAAAGCAGCATCAGATGGTAATTCAGGTCTCTATTTGGCTGTATTGGTTTATCACTGAAAGTTATTTAATGTGGATTATTATAATACACGTCCCTTGCTGCATGGAGTCCTTTACACATTCAAAGACTGGCACCGGTGATCATAAATTCAGAATCAAACCTGGACACTTTTGTGGTGACATTTTTTAAGGTCATGAAATATTCATATAAAGACTAAACTCCATTTGTTTGTGTAATGTGTGTAAATGTCATTGCCGCCCCCTTTTTGTACACATTTCTCAGGGAGGGCAGGATTTCCCCCAAGTCACTTAGTGTCTGAATGAGTTTATCAGGAAACACTGGACAAGCATCATTAACATTTTCCCTGAGCAAAAGAACAGGTCAGAGAACCGGACACGCCTTTGACTGCTCTCCTCATCCCAAACATTGCTCAACACACTGAGCACTCATTCCATGGCACTGTCTGTCTACTTTGCACAGCAATGTCTAGAACAAACTATTTGCATTTATTTATTTTTTTTCAATAGATGAAATCCTAGGGCATTTCAGGTGTCCTAAAATAATTTCCTGGGACACTGAGATGGGGTGTCACCCCACTCAAGGCCTGAAAGAGTAAATTAGGCCAATTAACCTATAGGCTGTGTTGTCAGAGTTGTACCGGTGTGGTGCTCTGCTTTCTCCTTGTTGATATCACTCGGCTGCGTGCGTGAGTTCCCTCTGTGTGCTGCCCCAGCTCTGCGCAGATAGCTGACACAGCAGACCCGACGAGAACCCCCAATAACCACAGAGTCCAGTAAGATGCAAAGTCACGTCGACTAGGTTTATTGCGACCTCAGACACAATGGCAGTTCCCTGTAGGTTTCTTAGCCTAATTCAGGGCATACTACGAGAAAGTGCCTCTTGGAATTGGCCCGGCTCAGTGGCGGGACTTTCCACTCCCCCTTTGGCCGGACAAAGGCACCTCCCCAGGAATGCACTCTTATACACAGATACAAACAAGTTACACATCACACCTGACGTATTGAGGGGCCACCTTTCTACGTAGCAAGGTTCAACCTTTCTACGTATTTAGGTGCCACCTTTTACCTTGTACATGTTGGTTTGATCAAAACAACTCTGTCCATTATTTTACCCTTTTGCCCCTGTCATTGGGATGGGCCAGCCTGTGCTGTACCTGGAGGAGAGCCGAGGAGTGCTAAGGCCTAATTTTCTAGTGAAGTCCAGCTGGGAGAGGAGCTGGGCTGGCTTTATAACACCAGGAAGCTGGCAACAGAAAAGGGCATCCGGGAAGTAGTTAGGGAGAAGGGAGGCTACAGGGCTCAGTAGTTGCTCTCTGAGAGGAGGGAATTTGAGCTGGTCCACTGAACCAGAAGCTGTAGAAAGGAGTCCAAGGAAGAAGCAACAGGGTCTGAAGGAAAGCAGGCCACAGTTGCCAAGTATAGAGTCACTGGACTGGAACTCAGAGTAATGGTTGATCCCAGGTTCCCCTATTGGCCACTGGGGCAGGGGTGGCACCTTCAGGGTAGTGCCAGAGACTCCCTGGGGATATTCATGCAAAAGGACTTTGGTATCCCTGGAAGGGGAAATCACATTGTGAGCTGGCTGGAGGGCTGAGTCGCAAAGAGGAGGCAGCGGCTCCTGAAGTGAGAGGGGACCACAGACGGCGAAGGAGATGGAGGGTGGCCGAGTGCTACCACAGAAAGTGTCATCAGCATGGCAGAGCTAATCCCCAGCACCTCCAGGAGGTGGTGCTGTCCCATGGTGAGTAGAGCACCCTGTCACAGACACCAGATGAAAAACCAGGGCTGTCTTGGTATATTTTGGATGAATGGTCACATTATGTTTAACCCTCAATGAGCCTGTGAGGCAGGGAAATAAATATTTTTCCCACTTTTACAGATGGGGAAACCAAGGCACAGAGTGGCAAATTGACTTGCCCAAGCTCAGACAGCAAATTAGTGGCAGTGCTGAGGCTAGAACACAGGACGTCCTGCTGCCTAGCCCTGAATATCAGACCTGTATGTGATGGGACATGCACTATGAACAAGATTTTGCAGCCTGAGTAAAGAGCAACACAAAAGTAATGACTTGCATAAAATTAGACAGCTAAAATGACAACCTACTAAATATACTGAAAGAGGGATTTTGAAATAAAATTAAGACAGATGGGAGGCCAACTAGGAAAGGTTTGCATGGAAAGGGTAGGTAAAATTGAGCTTTTCAGATGGGTGCTCAGGCATCAGCCTCCCATTCAACCAAGTCATTTCAATATCAGTTGGAAAGACTCTGGGTCTGATTCTCCAATGCCTTGTCCCATGTACCACATCCTCTGCTTTGTTAAGGCTACTTTGTGCTACTTCAGCCGTGCAAAGCAGCCCTAAGGTTGGCTTAGTTGACCAGTGGAGGATCCCCATCTGTGTAGGGGAATCCCTGGGTGGTGCAGAGCAGTGGCAGGAGGGAAAAGGACATAGTGAGGGTGTCCTTAGGTGCCGGTGATGGCTTTTGGAGCAATCCCTGGATGCTATGGACAGCTGCTATAAAACGGAGCAACCCTGAGGCAGCTGTAATTTACACAGGGGATTTGCTTGGTGGCTGGATACCCCAAAGTTTGGAGGGGTGCAAAGGTGGCCTATATTAGTATTTTTGAAGTGAGATCAAAACATAAACATCTCTACAAGAATTCAGCATGATGTCACGTGCAAAAGATATTTCAAAACCAATAGGGGAGTGACTTTGCCCAGGCTATAAACTGGCAATTATCCTAAGATCACACGGGATTGGCAGGGCTGACATTCCTTCTACCATACAGTTCCAACTCAGGTCCAAGCATGCACCCTTCTCACCAGCCGTCCTGTTAGCTGGTGCCTCATGCCCACTGTCTTTTGTATTCTTGGAGTTAATCTTTGCCACTCACATAGCAGTTACAGGTCTGGTGGGGGGAAGTAACAAACGTTGTATGGTATGCTTTGTACAAAACAATAAGATGTATTCATTAGCACATGCTGAGTCAGCGAGAAAAAACCTACACCATGCGCTTGTCTTTCCAAGTTGTCACTGAATTACATCAGCATTGTTTGTGCGGGTAATTTATCATCTAGTAGGGCCTGTTTTTCCTTCCTCAATGCCTCTTTACAGGGTAATCTGAGAGACACAGCTTCTAAAGTAGGGACTAGCACTTCTTGATTTATTATAGCAGAGTTATCACAACATTCAGTTGTTCTTGATTTAATACCATTTGTTGTCCTATCAAAAACAATTATAGCAGCATAAGCAAGTTCCTGGGTTCTGCAAAGATGGGGAATGCTGACAATTAAGATTGTCTTCGGTTCCCTTTGCAACTGGTGTGTGTTGAATAGAAGAGGTGAACTCATTTTATTTTGTGCTCAGATAGCCACATACTATTAATTTTTAAGGTTTCCTCAGTGTGGCAATATTCTCTAAGATCTCAGAAACTCATGCCATTTATCAAAGAGAGAAAAGCTAAAAGTGCAATGCAATTTCACTCCCTTTTTAAGGTGCAAATCTCAGAGCAAAGTGCAAGTAGTAGAGATAAAATATTTCTCAGTCTATTACATCACAAATATAACTCAACCCTTTTAAGTTGGGAATTTCTCACTCTGCCTCAGTTTAAGGCAGAAATCTTAGATCAAAATTGCAAGCATCAGAGGTAAAATATTGCTCAATCTACTGCAATTTAAAATCTTTCATAAAACTCACTGGGTAAGGTGCAAAGTTCAAAGTGCCTTTAGCACAAGTACAAAAGGCAAAGATTGCAATTTAAAAATAAGCAGTGGGGGAAAAAATCAAGACTAAGTTGAGTCCAGACAATTAAAAAAGAAAAGCTTTGACTGGAGGGCGTAACCTCATGGTGACACTTGAAGGCAGGATCTCAGGTCTAGAGAGATGTCCTCCCTTCATCATGGGATATCAGCTGTGACTATATCCACATGACCTCAGCACCCCTTTCATTCCCAGGTTACACCATGCCCTGTTCTGTTATGGCAGGAGAGTTAACAAGCCCAGCTAGAGTACCCTGCAGTTATGGGCCAATGACTCCTGCATCTTGGCAGGGGTTTAAACTAGATGACCCTTGTGGTCCCTTCTAACATTATGGTTTTCTGATTTGATGAATATAGAGTGACACCAGACACAACCAGAGCCACTTTGTGGTGGAGCCTTTTAAGGGCCAGATTCTGTACTGTAGTTGCTGGGGCTATCAAGAGTCCTGGAGTGCTCTGATGCAAAGTAGGCACTGCAGCATCCTTTAGGATACGTTGGCCTGCCAGCCCCATTGGCTGATGTGTTGGGAAAGCAGGGCCATTGCCCCACCTCCTTCCTCACCTGTTTAGGTGGCTTGCATCCCCAGGGGTGCTAGAAGGTAGTAGCTAGTTGCTGCAGTTGTCCTTTGCCCTTGCACAGGTGATACAAGGGACCAGAAGAGGGTCCTTGCACCCTGCTTCTGTCCCTGGCACTCATGTGGAAAATATTGGTCTAAATGAGCCATCACACTCTGTGCAGTCCTCTAAGTGCTTCAACCACCTCAGTCATACAGGGAAGCACCAAACCTGGGGTAAATATTAAGAGAAACAGCTACCATGCTTTGGATGATACCATTGGCGAGGGCTCCTTCATTTTCCAGTGGGAACAGGTTATCTGATCTGTTTAGAATGGGAAAGGACTGGGCTCAGCAGAGATGAGCATATGGTGTCTTTTTTCCCCCAGAGTTGCCTTTTTAATACCTTTAGCAAACAGCCTCATTTTCATTACTTCTCCATCCAATAAAATCCCACGCACCCAGCAAAGTCCTGCCTCAGCACAGCAATGTCTCAGTCATCTGGGTGGAGAGTGCTTATTTGTGGCACTACAAGATGAGAACTTGGGGGTGTTGCACCATCAGCAACTGTCATAGCCACAGGGCCACCCAACAGCCTTGCCAAAGCTGCTGTCAGATTCTAAGTTTTGTGGTCCATGCACCACAAGCGAGGAACCAGTCTTGAAGAAATGTAACATTTTATTGTTAACTTTCAATGCACTTTCTTATGGGGGAGGGAGCTGTTGCAACCAGCAGAAGAGTGAGAGAGTAGGGAAAGAGAAGAGTACAGATCCAAGAGGGTCCAAGATTAAAGAAAAAGGAAAAGGTTAAGTCTAACATCAAAAATACAGAAAGAGGCCAGACTAGAGTCAGAGTGAAATCTTGGTCCCATTGAAGTTCATGACAAAATTCCGGTTGACTTCAACGGGGCCACGATTCCATGGTCAGAGAAGAAAGAGACAGAACCAACTGAAGCCAAAAGGAGAATAACATGCCAAAAGAAATGGGAGGAAGACAGTAGAGCTGGCAGATGAGAGAATGAGCTTAAACCAAGGAAACTGAGTACTTCTCCAAAGGTCAACATGGAAGCAGGAACTGAGGTAGGAAATGCAGGGACAGAGCCTAGGTTAGAGAATGCCGGGGAAGCAGGAAGTTGTGGGAGTGGAATGACAGAGCCAAGATTAGAGAGAAGAGTAGAATTGGATGTACAGACCGCAGTACTGAAAGAAGAGAGCAGGGAGAGGAGAGGCTAAGAGGAAGAGAGAAAGGAGAGAGACTGATGGAATAACTCAGACATGTAGGGCTGAAAGGGACCTGGAGAGATCATCTGGTCACCCCCCTACACAGAGTAAGGATTAACTAAACCTAGACTATCTCTAACAGGTGTCTGTCCAACCTGTTCTTAACAACCTCCAATGGTGGGATTCCAAAACCTCCCTAGGCAACATATTCTAGTATTTAAATATCCTTACAGTTAGAAAGTGTTTCCTAACATCTAACCTAAGTTTCCCTTGCTGCAGATTAAGCTTGTTACTACTTGTTCTTCAGTGGGCATGGAGAACAATTGATCACCATCCTCTTTATGACAGTCCTTAACAGACCTGAAAACTTTTAAGGGTCCCCCTTCCCCAAGTCATCTTTTCTCGAGACTAAACAGCCCTAGTTTATTTATTACAGAGAGGGATGGATAGCTCAGTGGTTTGAGCATTGGTCTGTTAAACCCAAGATTGTGAGTTCAGCCCTTAAGGAGAACCACTTAGGGATCTGGGGCAAAAGTCTCTCTGGCAATTGGTCCTGCTCTGAGCAGGGAGTTGGACTAGATGACTCCTGAACAGGGGTGCCCCAAGCATGGCAGGCAGGCTGCCTTTTGTGGCTTGCCTGTGGAGGGTCTGCTGAAGCCATGGGACCAGCAAACCCTCTGCAGGCAAGCTGCTGAAGCCAGCCTGCTTGCAGCACTGGCAGAGTGCCACCCATGGCTTGCCGCCCCAAGCACGCGCTTGGCGTGCTGGAGCCGCCCCTGCTCCTGAGGTCCCTTCCAACCCTGATACTGTGTGATTATTTTAACCATTACTCACAAGTCAGGGTTTCTAAACCCTCATGTAATTGTTGTTGCTCTCTTTTGGACTACAATTTGTCCTCCTCTTCCCTTAAACATGGCCCCCAGAACTGGATGCAGTGCTCCAGCTGAGGCTTCTCCCGTGTCAAGCAGAGTGGTACAGCTACCTTCCATGTCCTACATGGAATGTGTCTATTAACACACCCCAGAATGACATGAGCTTTTTTTAGTTATTGCATCTCATTGTCAGCTCAGATTCAATTTGTGACCCGCTCTAACCCCAGCTCATTTTCTGGAGTACCACTGTCTTGCCAGCCAGTGCCCGCTTTGTATTTGTATTTCTGGAGATCAAGAAAGGAAGATGTGTTGTGATGAAGAACATCTGGAGAGTGAACAGGAAAAGGTTAGCCAGAGATGGTGTTTGGTAAAGACCTGATTAGGGGGATGGCTGATATGACAAATGGGAGATTTAACCCAAAGCTGGAGGTTAGCAAAAGAAGGGGAGAGAGAGGGATCATCACTATGGAAATGGCACATCTCCATAATGCAATTCATAGCCTCATTCCACCCTAGGGAGCACAGCAAGGATCACCCAGAGATCACTTCAACCAGCTCACATTATGCCCAGAACAGAACGCTGGACCGACCTTTCCAAACCCAATTCCAAACAAGGACAAGCTGAAGCACATCTAGAGACCCAGGGCTGAGTGAGTGTGCTCGCTCGTTGCAGTGCTAAGAATGACTCAGGGGACTTCGCAGTTAGTGAATTGCATCGGGTAGGTTTTTTGTTATTTTTTTGAGCAGAAGGAATGATTTGGAACTGGCTTTACTGACTTCCTCATTAAAAATATGCTTTCTTCAGCCAGTTCTCGAAACGAGCCAGGGAGCCCTCCACTGCCTCTGTGCCTGGCAAGCGCTGAGGATTTTCCATCCAGGTTATTGAAACTGATATGCCAGCAAAAGCATTCAGTGGCTGACACAATTACACAGCAGCCAAAGCATCCTGAGAAAACCAGCAGTGGTGAACAGCAGACACGTTTCTACCTGCTTTTAGGCTCCAAATGAAGAGTTCTTTTTGGCTTTATTTCTACTATATTTGCAATTAACATGCATGTGGTACGGCTGTGGCAGCAGGCCCATAGTTAGGGTGATTGTCACTAAGTTTAGAAAACATTGCGGCTCTGATTAACAGCTCACCATAGGAAGACAGGAAATTCAGAATGAAGGTTTCACATGTAAATAAAAGAATAAGCCTGGAAATGAGGAAATTCCTAGGTAGGTTTCAGCAAAGAAACATAACCCTGATACTGTGTCAGCGCTTCTCCACTGCGTATCCAAAGCAATTACCTCACTTCCAATTGCCCTTCCACCAAGGCGACTTCTCATTTCCTACAGGGACCAGAAACCACACTGCCAAACACCTCCACCGGGGACCACTGAGTAAGACAAAGGGTCTCCCACCTGAATTGCTCATTAGCAGGGAGAAACAGGAGCATCTCATCCCCTTATCCCACAAAACACTGTGTAAAGTAACAGCACAACCAACAGTTGTTTTTGTCCTTAATTCCAGTATGAGCCAGGCAGGCTTATCCACCCATCCCACCCTCCCTCCAAGTTACTATTTGTTAGGCAGCCTCACTGTAACTGCGTTTTCCAACTCTTAGCTAGATACCTCTCTGCTCTTATTATTACATAGGTGACACCAATACATGGTCGAGGTGCTGTACAATCTGAGGCCTTATATACAATGCCTTACTTCACTCAGGTGAGTCTTCCCATTGGCTTCAGCAGGGCTATTCACTTGAAAGGCTGCTTGGTCTAGTAGGTAGCACCTTGGACTGGGTCTCAGGAGACCTGACTCTCTTCCCATCTCTCCCACTGACCCGCTGCGTGACCTTGGGCAAATGACTTCATCTCTCCGTGCCTCTGTTCCCCTCCTGCCCTTTGTCTGTCTTACCTACTGGGGGGCAGGGGCTGTCTCTTTGTGGTTGGACAAGTTCCCATGCCAACCGGGAAGGGGTTAACAAGCTCAGCTCAGACCCATCACACCTGGGAGGCCTGTTCCCCCTGGAGAAGGGTGGCTCCTTAAAAGGCAGGATCCAGTCCCAGGAAGGGCTGGCACTTCAGAGAGAAGCAGAGCTCCCGAATCACAGCGTGGGAGCTGCTGCTGATCCTCTGTGGCCTGGAAACTTTGGATCAGTGAAGGGACCTTATTTGTTTTCTTTGTTTTTCCTCAGAGCCCAGCAGGTTCTGCCTGGGCCTCTCAAGTTGCCAATGGCTAAGAGACTCAGCCCTTGCTCAGAGATATGAATAAGTCACCCCCTGAGTGATGTAAGTTACACCAACCGAAGTGCCGGTGTGGCCAGTGCTATGTCAGCAGAAGCGCTTCTTGGCTCTCTAGTGAAGCCACAGCCCAAGGATGAAGCTCCACTAAAAAGTTAGGTCAACCCAGCTATGTCGCTCACGGGGTGTGTGAAAAATACTCTTTTTAGTGGGACAGTGAAAGCATCACGTCTGGCACCAAGGGGGCGGTCTAGAGGCACACCCTCCAACCGTGTCACTACGTGCCCATGTGGAGCCTAGAGCAGTGGGGCTCTGATCATGGTAGGGCACTACTGTAATGTAATCAGCCCCTGGGCAGGGGCTGATGTTGGGAGTCCCTCTCTCCTGCCCATCATGTGCCCGGATGGGCAGAGTGCACCCTTAGCCTCAGCCTGTGCATAAATGTTGCAGGAGTAGGGCATAGCAAACCATCTACAGACACAGGGATGGGGAGAAGGATGTCATGACCCTGGCAGACCAGGTCAGGCTAGAGTGTATTCAGGTCAATTCACTTCTGTATTAGTACAGATCAAAGTAATGGTTAGATGTAGAAGAGTGAATTGCCTGTTTAAACTTCGTGAAAACGAATGGGATGTTACTTGCATTTTTTCACGTACCTGTTCCTGTTATAATGTAATAGCAAATATTTACACCGTGTACATCCTTGTAACTAAATAACCCTCAAAGAAATCTTGTGCAATGCTAAAAACGACTTAAGGACTTTAACAGGAAAAGCTAATTTTAAAGCAAGTAGCCATTATGTATGATGGTCGGAGGTCAAACAACTAAATACACCCTCACTCACCATCATCAAAGGAAAAGCCCATGTGGGTTGAGACACTGTCAGCTTGTCTTCTGTCAGATAAACATATAAGAATGGATTAAAAGAAAGAGCCTTCATCTTTGGACTGTAGCAGGGAAGAGTACCAGATACAAAGTGGAGATCCCCAGAGACAATCTGGGTACCCTGAAAAGACTTTAGGGAAACTTAAAGTTTATTCTATCACTGTCACCATTTGGAATTACAAACTGCGATTCCCCTGTACATATATTACACCTGCTTTAACCTCTCAATAACTCTCATTCGTTTTTTCTTAGCTAATACATCTCTGCTTAGTTTAGTATAGAATTGGCTGCCAGCATTATCTCTGGTGTAAGATCTGGAGTACCAATTGATCTGGGGTGAGTGACTGATCTCTTGGGAGTGGGAGAAACCTGATGTGATGTGATTTTTGGTTTGTGACCATTTATCACAAAGTCCAGTTTGTCTGGGTGGCAAGACAGCCGGGGGGTCTGTGACTCCATGGTATAGTGATCCAGGAGTTGACATTTGATATTGGCTTGGTGAAATGTTATTCTAGAACACTCCGCCAGCCTGGGGTATCGCCCTGTTTCTGACAGGCTGCCTTGAGGTAGGGACTCACAGTTGTGAGTCACTCCAAACAACATGATAGCTGCCACGTACATGGTTTTCCTGCCACACTGGGCTATTTCTAACTGACAGATGTGTGTGTGTGGGGTGGGGGGGCTTAGCAGTGGTGGGTTGTGGAACTGGGTGGTTTTGCTGCTCTGCTACTGCTGACAATGCTGTTCAGGAAAGAGCACCCTGCCCTGCCGAGCTGCCCCGCCCCCGTCAGGGTCTCACACCATGGCTCCCCCTTTGGGTGATGTTTGCAGCATGGAAGATGCTCCTGCTGTTGCCTTTCAGTACCCTCACCTCCAGTGCCCTGCTCCACTCGGCTGCTGTCTGCTCTGCAGCTGTAGTGCTGCTGCCCCTGTCCCCCATGGAGCCACTGCTGGCTGCAGCTGTGCGCATAGCTGGGCAGGGGCTGATGTTGAGGTGTCCCTCTCCCCTGCCCATCATGTGCCTGGGCGGGCAGAGCACACCCCACAGTGCCCCACTGAAAGTGTCCAGGGGCAGGCTGGGACAAGGCTTCAGGGCTGCTCAAGCTGGGGAGGAGCCATTCAGGGCCAGGATCCTGACAGCCAGCCCCATTGGAAGTTTTAGTCTGCAAGAGAAGCGCTGCAGAAGGACCACCTGGAATCCTGCCCTACTGTGAAGGAACCAGCGTGTGCTGTTGCACCACAACGATTGTTCAAATCATGCTTACAACATTCCCACATTTTTTCCAACTCTCTAATTTTGTAGTCAATGGCAGTATCCCAGTGTGGCGTCATTCTGCCCTTTGGTCCCACTTGCCGTTGTGAGTCTTTCCTTTGCCTAGATGGGCTTTGGGTCAGGTTACCAGGTAGATCCCAAGGTTGTTACACAGAAACACTGATTCCGCTGTGAAATCTCCCCTGGGTTGCACTTTTCTGGGACCTTTGCCCTAGAATACTTTTTGAGGAGCTGCTGGTCCTTTATATGTGCAGAGCCTAGCATTTACTGCCCGCAAGCAGCCATTCTGCAGCTCTGTGGCTGCTGTGATGTTGTTCTTGTTCCCTTCCAGCTGGTCAGTAATCTTAGCTCCTGTTGTACTTACCTTGGAATATTTCGGAGGGTGGCAGAATCTCACAAACTTGAGTACCATCTGTGAATTTCATTGAGGGGAGGTTTACTCTCTCAGATCCTTACAGTAACACATTAGAAACTTCTTTCCAACGTAATCCTTGGTATTTACCATAACTGCACATAGACCTAAGCCAATCTGAACAATTTGTAAGATTTGACTGCCAAAATTTGTTCATTAAAGATCCATCATTTAATTATACTCTAGATAGTGATTTTTTTAAGAGACTTTTTTTAAAGTTTGGTATTTAAGATACTTTTGAGCCATCATTAATTTCAATCCCTCCATTTGTTAATTAATGCTCATACTTTCTCTCTAATATTACTTTCCCCCTTGACATACTTATAAATGTTCATCTTGACCCTTATAATTTAGCATCAGCTCATTTATGTTAGCGGTGAAAGATCAGGTTACAACACATAATCCAAAATTTTCTTTCATGTGGATTAGAAAGATCTGCAAAAATATCATGCCCAAGAATAATCTAGAGATAATGCAGCCACTGTGCTGGCCCTGTATATGATGGAAACCATTTCAAGCCAGGGGGCGCTGCATCCCTAGCACTCCTAGCACTTTTTTTTTTAAACCCACATTATAAAACCAGAGACTATTAAAAAGTTTCCAAACCCCTTTTTAAGGGCTCCATATCTGACTGGAAATAGTTCTTAGACCAAGATTCCTGAGCCGTGTTTGAAACCCAAACGTTGGGGCGCCAGGACACTGAACGTTAAATGAATTCAAAGTAGTAGAAATGATTTTTTTAATTACCTTCACTTAGAGAAATGCAGAAAGTAAAGCTCATAAGTAGTTACCAACTACATTCAATTTTTAACATTCTTTCATTTGTAGTGGCCTTTAGTGTTGTCATTATCTGCCTTAATATTTCCTTATACCTAACCCTTCACTGCCATTATTGTCCTGCCCTACCTGCCCACTTAGCCCTGGAACTCTGCCTTGCTATTAAATAGTACATACCTACTGGCCTGAATTTATGTAGCAATTGCAGCTTGACAATATACATCCAATTACTGCTCAGGACTGATGTATGAATGGAGATGCAGCGTGAAGGCCCCAGTTCAGCAATGGATTTGAGCACAGGCTTAACTTTAAGGACATTACCTCATTGAAACCAGCTGGCATTACTCATGTGGTTACGTGCTTTGGCCCTGATCCAGCGAATCCTTTCAATCCTTTTGTAACAAAACTTCACATTTGCCAGCTTTCCCAATGATTACAATATCATAGCAAGTTATTGTTAAAAGTATTATTTATTTACTGCTTTAATTTTCCCTTAATGATGCCTGAGGTCTGGAAATATAAAGCTCGCTGGCATGGCCTATGCAATTTTTATATGTATCGAACAATCTGCTTCTTTTCTAGTTATGAAACAGGCCCAGCTGATGAAGAACAGAGATTTGACCTCTTTCTGGAATGCCATTTGCTCCACAAGATTGCCCTCAAACACCTCTGCCTCTTGGAAATCCCATAAGCAGATATTCAGAACCCTGCATGATCTTTCCTTGCTAAGCAGCATCACAGCCTTGTGAAGAGCAAGGCTGAGTGCTAGTGATCCATTTCAGTCTCATCCCATCTCCTGACTTGTGCCCAGTTATCACAGCTGCTCCACTGATACCAAATCTGAAGAGCTAATGTTGCAAAGAGCCATCAACCTACTTAATTTGCAAATTCTTCCTAACCTCTGCTCCGTTATCAGAAGATCTGCGTGTGGAGACTCCCGTCGCTGTGCATAAAAAAAGGGCCCTTTCCCCTTTGGCCGTATCACCCTGTAGGCCTTCAAAGCCTGAACTGGACAGACCCCAGACTCACCACCCTTGCAGAGGATAACAGATTCACCCTGGCTGACTTGATCCATCTTTGACCTTCACAAGTGCAAGATCACTGAATGCTCATGCCGTTCTATATCATGCAGTTGGAAAGCCCTTCCTGTTGAGTCCCTGCTGGACCCAGATACTAGCTCACTGATCCTGAAAACACCGAAAAATGCTATCAAGAATGCTGCCCTGAACAAGGCCACCTCCTGTCCACTATGACATATGTTGCTAAGGATCTGCCCGAGATCCCTGAGAATGTAAACTGTGATGGGACAACGGGAATCCACCAGTACACGAACACTCGGCCAAAAACTTTCAAACAAAAACCACTGCAAGGATCAGGATAATCATTTCGCCTACTGACGAATGTAATGGCAGAAAGGCAATTCGAGATTGTGCAGGACACCAGTTGATGGGTTGCCAACAACGGCATGTACCACAGCACCTGTTCCTCTGTGGACTGGCTTTCCTGATCCTGAAATTGCATGAAATCATTAAAACTTCTCTCATAGCTCTGCCACATGCGCAGAGCAACGGATCTCTGCACCACATTGACAACCATTCAACGCCAAGGTTCCATCGTGCCAGCGCCATCTGCCTGGGTTCCCATCTGGCTCCTAATGCCAGCCCCACAAATCTGTGGACCTGAAAATGAGACAAGGCGTCTGCTGTGCCATTATCAACCCCACTTCACTTCCCATTTAGATACGTGAATCAGTGCCCATCCTCAGAACCTAGTCCAAACCCACTGAAATCAAAGCGTCTTTCTGCTAATATCACAGTGCTCGGGATCAGGCCCCCAATGAACCCCTAACATACCACCAAGCTCAGCCTATAGAGACTTCCACCTATCCAGGGAGAACAAACCATTTCACATCCAATTTAATGGAGAGATCAGGCTCAGAAAATGCAACACAAGGCCAGATTTTCAAAAGCGCCCAGCTCCCCTTTAGGAGTCTAAGCAAAATTGAAACCCAGCTGATTCCTGATTTGTCTGTGAACCTGAAATTTCGGTTAGATTTGGGTGTTTTATAACAAAAGTATTGCACAGTTCTAGTCAATACGTATGGGGAACAGATAGCAATGTATTTTGTACTGGTCTTTGGGTTGAATACTGCCTACAATAACAGAACATTAGGTAATACAATAGATTTCATTATGTGTTTGCCTCTGTGCTTTATTTTTAAATTTGTTGAAATATTGTGTGTATTCAGACTGAATTAGGAAATGAGTCATGGGCTTAGATAGCTTTTTAATGGCACTGTGTAAATTTTCCACCTAGACATGCCTTGCATTAACTTCAGAGGGTGAATTGGTCTTGGGTAACAGTGTACAACATGGTTTTAAAATGAATCACCACAACAGGGGATTTGCAGGGTTTTATTTTTAAGATCTGGTGGCCATGGTTAAAATTCACAGAGGAAAAAACAATACATGTGCTGCTTTTGTTACCAAAGGTTGTGTTCTCATGTAATCAGAAAAGGATTTTTGTTTTCAAGAGCAGGTAGGTCGGTAGCGTTGGAATTCTTTTGTGCCATTTTATTTTTTAAAGTAAAGTGTTAGACTTTGCTTCTTCATTTCGGGTTTCTTTCACATTATAATAAAATGATTAAGACCTTGACACTCATGTTCCACACGTATGTGCTTTAAAGTTGTATACAAGTTGGCTGTATAGAGTTTTTATAACTTTCAGTGGCCTAACGTTGGTTAAAGAAAACAATGAAGTGTATCTGGAGAGAACAACCAATTGTTTTGGGACCGTTTTTCTTCTAAAATTATCTGTAACTAACTCACTAAAGGGTCATTGTGGATGAAGTTTTAAGACTAAAAGGAATAAAGACTTGTCACAGTGTTAGCTGGCATCCAGGAAGCATTTACCAACAGTAAGTGTGCACTTTAGAGTATTGTTCAAATGCATTATGGGAAGAACATAATTTGTCATCCTTATTCAGATCAATGTACAGAAATTCAGCAATAGTTTCTTCAGCAACAGAGGCCAGTATGTGGTTCATTTAAAAAGAGGTGATGGGCGGATATTAAAGGAAATACTCAGCTTGCCCAACTAGCCACAAATCAAGCTAGGGACATTTTTAAAAAATGTAACTGACCAAGGAAATAAGTGTCTTTTCTTTTTTTTTTAAATTTAGCACGTATGAATTTTAAAAAATGAAGCTATGTTGTAAAGCTGGGCAAAATTTTTCAGATAAAACTTTTTTTCCACTGAAAAAAGCAGATTCATGTTGACTGAAACATTTCACAAATGTGTGTGAAATTCATAGATTTTTTTGGCTGGAAATAAAACAAGTCTGAAATTTGAATTGTTTCACTTCAACATTTTTGAAACAAAATGCTTTGACCTTTTGATTCAAAAGGACTTTATTTTCAGTTTTACTTCAGTTTTTTTAAACATAAAATAAATCCTGAAAAACCGAACAATTAAAAACATTTTTTTAAGTTCAGCCCCCAAATTAAAAACCACAGCTCTATGGGGCCTTCCCATCCATGGGGAGGAATGCAGTCTTGGTGTCCCCCCAGGACTTCCTCCCAAAGAAGTTTGGAAATGTGATTTGAGGACTCAAGCAGGAGCAATGGAAGTAATTGCAATCCTAAGAAAGTTATGCATTACCCAGCTCTGGTGAGAGTATAATAATCATAAGAAGAAGAAAAACAGCCAGAGTGCTTTTTAATAAGACTAAATTGATAGACTGAAATACACCACACAACTAAATCTAGAGAGGCATTTCCTAATAAAAACACAATTAATAATTTAACCTTTACTAACTAGTCCATGAAATACTTTATGGTGATATTCAGTGTTTAGTCCATTAGAATTTCATCAGTACGAATCATCCTAACTACTCTCCCACCCAAGGTAGGTTGTTGACACTGGGTAAAATGTTCAAAAGGGCTTAAGGGCCTGATTTGTAAAAGTCTCTTGGCACCTAGATAATTTAAAAATCTGCCCCTAAACAATTTAAGAGCCTAGGTGACTTAGATACTTTTGGAAAAATTGCTCAATGAATCCAAAACTCAGGAAATCCAGGAGTCAGAGTGGAGAGAACAAAGTGGAGGAGATGGAGGAAAGAAAACACCTTCTCCTGTGCTAACAGCAGAGGGGGGTGGTCTCCCTGTCCTCTGGCTCAAAGAAGCAGCATTCCACCACAACATCCCCTCTTCCTTACCTGGTGCAGAGCGTACTCCCCCTCTGGGTTCTTGGTACTTGGCCCAAGAGGGGAATGGGAGCTGGTGGGGCTGCCCTTGGGAAGGAAAGATAGTGCAGTCCTTTTCCAGGTGAGCAATTTTAAATGTTCTGCTGCTGGTGTGGTTCCTCTGATGGCTTCATTGCATTGTTCTGCTCTATTTACAAATGAAAATAAAAGATTCTCTTCCTCTATTCCTACAGCCATGCAAGGGAACCTCAACAGGCACATTTTTCAGGGAACTGATTTAGCTGATGGTGGATCAGAACATAGGAATTATCACTGGGGAACAGACTAGTGACCCATCTAATCCACTATCTGGTCTCTGACAGTGGACATGAAGCAGAGCTTTTGTAGCTTGAAAGCTTATTTCTCTCACCAACAGAATTTGGTCCAATAAAAGATATTACCTCCTCCATCTTTTCTCTCTAATATCCTGGGACCATCACAGCTACAACAACACTGTACATTGCCAGAAGGGACCTTTTCCTCCCAACTCCAAGGAGTTGGTAATGGTCTTATTCCCTGAACTATGAGTGTTTATGGTCATATCAAAAGCCCATTGAAATCAATGGGAGACTGTCTATTCTCCTTTCAAGACTCCTCTTCTTGCCTTCCAGATGGGAATTGGCTGGTCCCGAATTGTTATGGGCAGATAAAGTGTGGAACATTTGTCAGGTAATCATGATTTTAATACCCTTCTAGCCCCATGGGCAGCCAAGAATGGTCTGCCTATATCCCCTCCCCCATCAGAATCAAACCAACCCAGACATGGGATATAGGGTGTGACTGTACCCCTACATTCATCCTTTTTTCAAGACCATGATAAATGTTGTGCAAAGTATGCCTTGTGATGTAGCATTTGAAAACTCATAATCTGCTGAACATTATTGCTCTAGTAAAATGTATATCAACATTGTATGTGAAGTTATACGTTTCTAGTGTATAACATCATTGTAATATGCCCCAGGTTTAGAAAAGCAGGCAAAAACCAATTCCTCAGAAAAAAAATAATAATAAACACCCAACACCTCAGCCAGGTCTCAGCAAAGTCAAGTGGGCTATCACCTAGTTAAGTGGCCATTCTTCATCTGGAAGGAGAGGGTGAATGAGAGCTTTACAGATTGGCAAAGGAAAATAGCTGGGCCTTCCCATGTAAACAGGCTAGCTGTCAAAAGCACCTAAGCTGGAAATGACCCTCAAAGAGGGAACGTGGTATAAGACTAGAGAACACACAGAGCACAAAGTACCTCTCTCCTCCATTCCTCTCTGCTCACAGCAGCAATGACGCCTGAAGAAACACTGAACTGGTGTAGGGATCCTGGCCTGGAGACTTCCAGCCATTAAAGACTGTAAAAGGAATGTGGTGAGAAAAACCTTTGATTTCAATCTAGTTAGCTTGCTAAGTTAGGTATTAGTTTGAGGCTTATCTTATTTTCTTTGTAACCAATTCTGACGTTTATGCCTCATTACTTGTAATCACTTGAAATCTATCTTTCTATAGTTAATAAACTTGTTGTATCTAAACAAGTGTGTTTGGATTGAAGTGTTTGGGAACCTCCACTTGAGATCAGATTGGGGTGCACATCATTTTCCACTGATGAAATGGCAGACTTTCTATGAGCTTGCTTTTTCCGCTAGGGTGCTGGGCAGTACACGATGCACATTTCTGGGGGAAGGTCTGGGACTGGGAGTTTGCTGGTTTTGCCCTTTATGTAACTCATGAGTGTCTGGTCAGAGCGTTCATTTAATCCAATTGGTAGCGATTTTGCATGCCAGAGGCTATGTTTGACCTGGCCAGGAGTGGCGGTTCTCACAGCAAAGCAGTGTAAAAGGCATCCCAGACTGGAGATTTGAGGGGACATAGCTGTTCATCTGTCCAGATTATACCCTGGTAAATGTCCCACAGGGGTCCCATGATCTCTATGGGTTGTAATCAAGAGTTCCTTACTAATGTCCATCTCCTTCAATGCCAGCTCAATATTTTCTGAAGTGCATCCCATCAGCCAATGAAGAAACAAGTTTGGCTCCCAGAAATCCTCATCAGCACTGAAGTGGATAGACAGAAATAGTTTATAAAGAGATGTGGATAAAAAATAAGAGGAAACTTGACTAGAGGTGTAGGAACAGTTTCCATGTTCTCTTTTATGTTACACTGGGAAGTATTCATTGGGATTTTCAACAGTGCCCAAGGAGGTTAGACAACCATCTTCCATTGAAAGCCAATAGGAAAGATAGGCACTTAACTTCTTTAGGCACAGACCTGGTTGGAAAACAGAATTCCCATCTGGTGAGAAATGCCAATATTTCAACATTTATTTTGGTCCCAAAATGGGACAAAGTCAGTTTTTCACAGAATGAAATGTTCTGAACATTTCTTCTTTGGAAATGTGAAATGGAAACATTTTGTTTGACATTTTCAATCAAAACTCTCTGACATTTTGAAACTAAAGATTTCATTTCAAGACAACATTTAGACTTACAATAAAATTAAAAATTACATTACATTGAATTTTGCAGTGTTGTTGTAGCCATGTTAGTCACAGGATCTGAAAGAGACAAGGTACAGGAGGTAACATTTTCTATTGGACCAACTTCTGTTGATGGAAGGAACACATTTCTGGTTGCCGTCTCCAGATGTGAGGGAGAGCTTCATGAAACCTGAAAGCTTATCCCTTCCACTCACAGCACTTGGTCAAATAAAAAATATTGCCTTGTCTATCTTGTCTCTCTCATGAAGTGGAAATATCAATTCAAAACAAACATTTTCATTTTGGCTTTCCCAATGAAAATTATAACATTTTGGCCAAAGCTGACGTTTTCCATTAGAAAAATATTGATTCTGATGAAACCACATTTCAAGGGCGGTGACAGAGGGGGACAGCTAATGCCCTGTGGCTCCATAAAGATTAAAGGCTTGGTCTACACTACCACTTTCAGCGGTATAACTTGTGTCACTCAGGGATTTGAATAAGCCACCCGTCCTGAGCGACGTAAATTACCCAGACCTAAGCACCAATGTGGGCAGCGCTGTGTCGGCAGGAGAGCTTGTCCTGCCCACATATCTGTTGCCTCTCACAGAGGTGGATTGATTATGTCAACAGGAGAGCAGAACATCTTCAACAGACACACTTTGGAAAACTCCACTGTGCATGTTTCATAGATTACAGAATAGAGTGTGTGATGGCGTGGAGCGGAATCTCCCTGGGAAGGAGTGAAATCATAACCAAGAGTTCCTATTTGTTAAAGAGTCAGGAAAAATATGCCTTTCATTTGTTCTCCTGAAAATGTGGCTGCCTTCATTGTTTTGCATGGTTTTTGTTAGTCCTGAAACAAAAAAGAATCAGGTTGTTTCCCAGACATATATTTTTTATGTTAAAACAAGTCTTGATCTTTGAGCTGTGGTCTATACTTTATTGCCTCCTGCACAGGCGCAGACTCCGTGGGTGCTCCGGGGCACAAGCACCCACAAAAAAGGGGGGTACTCAGCACCTGCAGAGCTGACTTAATCTTTTGTGGGCCCTGGTGCCTGAACCGTGGCCCTGCCCCCTGCTTGCCTGGGCTCCTCCCCGTGGCCCTGCCCCCTGCTTGGCTTCTCCCCCCAAGGCCTCGTTCGCACAGGGGGGAGAAGGTGGAGAGGAGCACTGATTGGCTAAATCAAAAGTCAGAGCCTGTGGCCTCGTGTGTTAAATTAAAATAATTCCTCGGAACTCAGAGTTATGCATGCTGGGCTTGGAAGGGGAATTGGCACTCTCCAGATTAGACTCTGTAATCCTGTATCTAATATAATCTGTGACAACATACATGATACTGATACATTGGTAGGATACTGCAGTATCTGAAATTTCCAAGTAGCTATCAGACTCCAATAGACATGGGGAGGGGGGCCTTACTGTTTATGGAAGGAAATTACAATATATGTCTAGAAATGAAGAATGGACCAGGAAATATACCCAAATGAAAAACACCTTATTTTTCCCAAAACAGCTATTTAAATACTTCCTCGAAAGCCTTCCTTCTCTATGAGGAGAGAACCTTATGAAATATATTTCAGGTCTAAGTTTTAGGGGTTACTGTATTAATGCCCACAAATAACATTACCATGACACAATATGTAAACTTGTGTTTCTCTATTTGACAATTAGGGGCTCAATTTTAAAAATCTCTATAAAAAATGACTATAGGTTAATACATGAAGCTATCACAGGAAAGAACAATACAATAGAAGATAAAAGACAGAAAGAAGACAAGTAAAAAACAAAAAGGAAGAATGATGGAGGAAAGAGAATGGAAAAAAAAGGGAACAGAAGAATGAATGGATGGAGAAATCCTACCACATATGGTCCTGCAGCTTCTGTCTGTTTTTAAACCAAAAGCCATTGAGAATCTCCCTGTAACGGAAGTTTGTGAGGTTCCTGTGCCCAGTCCACCAGGATGCTATGCTCTTTAGCCTGAGGGTGCTGAACAGAATAGCAGTCACTTTCAGTGCTGCCACAAATGGCCTTGTGCACATTCCTGTGAAGTTTCTGTGTAACGGTTTTATTCTGGGATTTTCAAAAGCATCTAAGGGAGTGACACATCCAGCTGCCATTGAACTTCAATGGGAGCTATGTGTTTAACTCCCGTAGGGTCTCAGCCTGGTTGATGGAGAAGGGTGCCTGGCTGAATGTTACATAGGAATATACTGTGGGAGTTGCTACAGAGGATCAGAACATAGTCCAACTTTGTTCCTACATCAGTAGCCCAGGACTGATCGTAATGAGCAAGGCAAATAATCAAGCCATAATACACCTAGAAAATGTTCCAGTACAGCATCTGAGTGACAAAGTGTCCATCCTAGCTGCTGCAGGCAAGCATCTTGATCCCTGAAGCACCAGCTTTAGACTTTCATTCATCATTGCCTTAGCTCCAGTAGCTATTGTTGTGCATTATTAATAGTCATACTGACACAAATGAGCTGTTCCCTTTTCAAATCCAGGCACAGTCATTGTCTAAGTGACTCCCTGCAGTAACAAATTCCACCGTTCCTTTTCATTTGGTTCTAAATATACCGCTCTTCATTTCAATTAAACATCCCTTTTGGTCTTGCATTATGGGACAAAATGAAAGAGAAGATGGATCAGTAGGTCCTTCACAATTCAGAGCGCCTCATTTATTCCACACTAAACAATCTCCTTTAATGCAAAGACCACACATCAGATCAGAGAACAGTTGCATGTATTAGTGAGGAAAGAGGGACAAAATATGCCTTGTGTGCTTGATTGTTTGATTGCTTGTTTGACCAGTTTGATTTGGGAGTGCTTTGTTCCAGCTGGGCCTGACTGTTATAAAAAGGCAGTCAGCTGCGAACCAGCTGAGCAGCGAACAGCAGAGAGGCAAACAGAAGGAGTTTGCCTGGGATCCCTCTGAGCAGAGGTACGCTAAGTGCTGCAGTAGGGGGACTGCGCTGATGAGTATCTGAGTGTCTGTTGGGGGGGCAGTTTGGCAGTTTGACTGTGTGCTTGATTGTTTGATTGCTTGTTTGACCAGTTTGATTTGGGAGTGCTTTGTTCCAGCTGGGCCTGACTGTTATAAAAAGGCAGTCAGCTGTGAACCAGCTGAGCAGCAAACAGCAGAGAGGCAAACAGAAGGAGTTTGCCTGGGAGTTCGCCTGGAGAGAGCTCTTAGAAGGAAGAGACCATGGATGCTGAGCAATCTGCCGTTGTGACCTGCACAGGATGCGCCATGTTTGTCTTCCTTCCACAGGATAGATGCGACTTTGTCTGTACAAAGTGCAAGCTGATCTCCATCTTGGAAGAGAAGATTCAAGGTCTGGAGAAACGAATAACAACCCTGCGTTCCATAAAAGAAAATGAGGATTTCCTGGATAGACGTCAGGATCAGCTCCAGCGGGCACAATGTTCTGAAGATTCAGAGCAGGCTACACAGCGGGGACAGAAGGCCAGTGAGGATAACTGGTGGCATGTGACATCCAGAAGAGGAAAGAGTACCAGAAACATCCATGTACCAGAAACACAGACACAGGTGAGCAACCGTTTTCATGTTCTCTCCACAGGTACTAGTGCAGAGAGTGGAGTGGATGATACACCTGAGGGAACAGAGCAGAAGGAGACTCCACTGATTGGAAGGCATGAGATGCGCCGTCCTAAGGATGGGGGTTCCACGACCACCACTCCCAAGAGGAGGAGGAGGAGGGTGGTGGTGGTCGGGGACTCTCTCCTCAGGGGGACTGAGTCATCTATCTGCCATCCTGACCGGGAAAACCGAGAGGTGTGCTGCTTGCCAGGGGCTAGGATTCACGATGTGACGGAGAGACTGCCGAGACTCATCAAGCCCTCGGATCGCTACCCTTTCCTGCTTCTCCATGTGGGCAACAATGATACTGCCAAGAATGACCTTGAGCGTATCACTGCAGACTACGTGGCTCTGGGAAGAAGGATAAAGGAGTTTGAGGCGCAAGTGGTGTTCTCGTCTATCCTCCCTGTGGCAGGAAAAGGCCAGGGTAGAGACCGTCGAATCGTGGAAATCAACGAATGGCTACGCAGATGGTGTCGGAGAGAAGGGTTTGGATTCTTTGACCATGGGATGGTCTTCCAAGAAGAAGGATTGCTAGGCAGAGATGGGCTCCACCTCACGAAGAGAGGGAAGAGCATCTTTGCAAGCAGGCTGGCTAACCTAGTGAGGAGGGCTTTAAACTAGGTTCACCGGGGGAAGGAGACCAAAGCCCCGAGGTAAGTGGGGATGTGGGATACCGGGAGGAAGCACAAGCAGGAGATGCAAGAGGGGAGGACTCCTGTCTCAGACCGAGAAAGCGGGACAATCAGCGAGTTATCTTAAGTGCCTATACACAAATGCAAGAAGCCTGGGGAACAAGCAGGGAGAACTAGAAGTCCTGGCACAGTCAGGGAATTATGATGTAATTGGAATAACAGAGACTTGGTGGGATAACTCACATGATTGGAGTACTGTCATGGATGGATATAAACTGTTCAGGAAGGACAGGCAGGGCAGAAAAGGTGGGGGAGTTGCGTTGTACGTAAGAGAGCAGTATGACTGCTCAGAGCTCCAGTATGAAACTGCAGAAAAACCTGAGTGTCTCTGGATTAAATTTAGAAGTACGAACAAAAAGGGTAATGTCATGGTGGGAGTCTGCTACAGACCACCGGACCAGGGGGATGAGGTGGACGAGGCTTTCTTCCAGCAACTAACAGAAGTTGCTAGATCACAGGCCCTGGTTCTCATGGGTGACTTTAATCACCCTGATATCTGCTGGGAGAGCAATACAGCAGTGCACAGACAATCTAGGAAGTTTCTGGAAAGTGTAGGGGACAATTTCCTGGCGCAAGTGCTGGAGGAACCAACTAGGGGAAAAGCTCTTCTTGACCTGCTCCTCACAAACAGGGAAGAAATAGTAGAGGAAGCAATAGTGGATGGGAACCTGGGAGGCAGTGACCATGAGATGGTCGAGTTCAGGATCCTGACACAAGGAAAAAGGGAAAGCAGTAGAACAGAGACCCTGGACTTCAGAAAAGCAGACTTCGACTCCCTCAGGGAACTGATGGGCAAGGTCCCCTGGGAGAATAACATGACGGGGAAAGGAGTCGAGGAAAGCTGGCTGTATTTCAAAGAAACCTTATTGAGGTTGCAGGAACAAACCATCCCAATGTGTAGGAAGAAAAGTAAATATGGCAGGCGACCAGCTTGGCTTAACAGTGAAATCCTTGCTCGTCTTAAACACAAAAGAACAGCTTACAAGAAGTGGAAGATTGGACAAATAACCAGGGAGGAGTATAAAAGTATTGTTCAGGCATGCAGGTGTGAAATCAGGAAGGCCAAATCACACTTGGAGTTGCAGCTAGCCGGAGATGTTAGGAGTAACAAGAAGGGTTTCTTTAGGTATGTTAGCAACAGGAAGAAAGTCAAGGAAAGTTTGGGCCCCTTGCTGAATGAGGGAGGGAACCTAGTGACAGAGGATGTGGAGAAAGCTAGTGTACTCAATGCTTTTTTTGCCTCTGTCTTCACAGACAAGGTCAGCTCCCAGACAGCTGCACTCTGCAGCACGGTATGGGGAGGAGGTGACCAGCTCTCTGTGGAGAAAGAAGTAGTTCGGGGCTATTTAGGAAAGCTGGACAAGCACAAGTTCATGGGGCCGGATGCGCTGCATCCGAGGGTGCTAAAGGAGTTGGCCGATGAGATTGCAGAGCCATTGGCCATTATCTTTGAAAAATCATGGTGATCGGGGGAGGTCCCGGATGACTGGAAAAAAGCTAATGTAGTGCCCATCTTTAAAAAAGGGAAGAAGGAGGATCCAGGGAACTACAGGCCAGTCAGTCTCACCTCAGTCCCTGGAAAAATCATGGAACAGGTCCTCAAGGAATCAATCCTGAACCACTTAAAGGAGGGGAAAGTGATCAGGAACAGTCAGCATGGATTCACCAAGGGAAAGTCATGCCTGACTAACCTAATTGCCTTCTATGATGAGATAACCGGCTCTGTGGATGAGGGGAAAGCAGTGGATGTACTATTTCTGGACTTTAGTAAAGCTTTTGATACAGTCTCCCACAGTATTCTTGCCAGCAAGTTAAAGAAGTATGGGCTGGATGAATGGACGGTAAGGTGGATAGAAAACTGGCTAGATGGTCGGGCTCAACGGGTAGTGATCAATGGCTCCATGTCTAGTTGGCAGCCGGTATCAAGTGGAGTGCCCCAAGGGTCGGTGCTGGGGCCGGTTTTATTCAATATCTTCATTAACGATCTGGAGGATGGTATGGACTGCACCCTTAGCAAGTTTGCAGATGACACTAAACTGGGAGGAGTGGTTGATACGCTAGAGGGTAGGGCTAGGATACAGAGGCACCAAGACAAATTAGAGGATTGGGCCAAAAGAAATAAGATGAGGTTCAACAAGGACAAGTGCAGAGTCCTGCACTTAGGACGGAAGAATCCCATGCACTGCTACAGACTAGGGACCGAATGGCTGGGCAGCAGTTCTGCAGAAACGGACCTAGGGGTTATGGTGGACGAAAAGCTGAATAGGAGTCAACAGTGTGCCCTTGTTGCCAAGAAGGCTAATGGCATTTTGGGTTGTATAAGTAGGGGCATTTCCAGCAGATCGAGGGATGTTATCATTCCCCTCTACTCAGCACTGGTGAGGCCTCATTTGGAGTAGTGTGTCCAGTTTTGGGCCCCACACTACAAGAAGGATGTGGATAAATTGGAGAGAGTCCAGCGGAGGGCAACAAAAATGATTAGGGGGCTGGAGCACATGACTTCTGAGGAGAGGCTGAGGGAACTGGGATTGTTTAGTCTGCAGAAGAGAAGAATGAGGGGGGATTTGATAGCTGCTTTCAACTACCTGAAAGGGGGTTCCAAAGAGGATGGATCTAGACTGTTCTCAGTGGTAGAAGATGACAGAACAAGGAGTAATGGTCTCAAGTTGCAGAGGGGGAGGTTTAGGTTGGACATTAGGAAAAACTTTTTCACTAGTAGGGTGGTGAAGAACTGGAATGGGTTACCTAGGGAGGTAGTGGAATCTCCTTCCTTAGAGGTTTTTAAGGTCAGGCTTGACAAAGCCCTGGCTGGGATGATTTAGTTGGGTTTGGTCCTGCTTTGAGCAGGGGGTTGGACTAGATGACCTCCTGAGGTCCCTTCCAACCCTGAGATTCTATGATTCTATGAAAATGGCAACACTTTTACCAAGACTATCATTTCACTGACAGTAAGAAATTCTTATCATAGAGGAAGCCAGCTTTCAGGCAGATTGTCCTGGGGGAAGTTATTAATAACTTAGTCAATGATCTTTGAACCAGGATGTGTTCAATTATTCATAGATTCCAGGGCCTGAAGGGACCATTGTGATCATCTAGGCTGACCTCCTGCATAACACAGGCCAGAGAACTTCCCTGAATTAATTCCTGTTGAATGAGAGCATCTTTCAGACAAACTTCCAGCGATAGAGAAACCACCACCACCCCTGGTAAAGTGTTCCAAAGGTGACATAGTGGAGGACTTCAATATCAATCTGCCGTATGCTGCATGCCACAGCTTCTAGCGTTTGATATCTGTGACTCACTGCCTTTAATATGCCTTCGTCCCGTTCTCAGCCTCAGGAAGTGGTTTCCTGAAAACATCTACTTTCTCATTGGCCGCGAGAGCTCTTCCCAGGATAGTGAACGTTCTGTGGTAAGGGCCTGGGTTCCATCCAGATCCATGACACTTAGGGCTTGTTTACACTACAAGCGGCGTGCACAGCTGCACCCATGGAGCTGTGTTGTGGCAGTGCATCTGGTGAAGATACTCTGCTGACAGGAGCGAATCACCCGTCAGCATAATAAATCAACCTTCGCAAGAGGCGGTAACTATATTGGTGGGAGAAGTTCTCCTGCCGACATAGCGCTGTCTACACTGGCGCTTGGGTCAGTGTCATTTATGTTGCTATAGGGAGGTGGCTTATTCACACCCCTGAGTGACATAAATTATACCGCTGAAAGTGGTAGTGTAGACATAGTCCTTGTGGAGCTATAGTGGATTAGCTGTCCCCTTCTATCACCTCCCCGCCCATCTTGAAATGAAACATTCTCAGCTATGAGCCACACCATTGGTATACAGCTGCGTAGGTAATGTGTTTATTGGTGCAAAAATTATCCAACAGGGTAAAATTTTCCAAAGCACCTAAGTGATGTAGGAATCCAAATCCCATTTTCAAAAGGAATGTAGGCACTGAAATCCCTTCCAAAATCATCCGCAGGTGCCTAAAGATGCAGATAGATTTTTTTGGAAATCCCTCTCGGGGCCTATCTAGATCATTAGGCACCCTAAGAAAAGTGTATGCCTTAGTGACTTTTGGAAATGAGACTTACATACCTTTGAAAATTTTATCCTCAGTCTTTTCCAGTGGTTTTGCAATCGTCACACATACTCTGTGGGCTCACAGGCCATCAGCGAAGTGGTCAGAATCCATCATAATTCACTTCCATGGTTTCATCATCCCAGGGCTGCTAGTAGAGAAAGCCTAGGAGTAGAACTCCAGAGACCAGCAGTCGTGCTGCGTGACCTACTGCCTGACCTTGGCTACATCACTTCCCCTGTCTGTGCCTCAGTTTCCCCTTCCACCCTTCATCTGTCTCAGTAATTCATACTGTAAGTATTTGGGGGCAGAGACTGTCTTTTACCCTGTGTATGCCTGGCACAATGGGGCTGCAATCTTATTGAGGGGCTACAGTAACCCCCAAGGAGCTTATTTTGGTTCCTGGGTCTCTGTGTGCTTATAACTCCGGGAGGGGCAAACTGTCCCTGGGAGGATGCGGGGCCAAGGACAGATGCAGAGTCCACCAGCCAACCCAGATGGAGAGAGGAGAGAGACTGTTTGAATGACAGGGGCCCTGTCAGCTTGGGGGAGCCTGGATGGCCACCAACACATCTGGTTATAGGAGAGCAGTGTGAGAGAAATAAGGGGCTTAGATCACATGGCTGACAAGTAAAACCCTGGGAAGCAGAGTTAGCCTGACCAATAAGGAAGGCCCTGACTGACATGCCCATCCCCAGGAGCACTGGGAGAGGGGAGAAGCCATTCTGGAGGAGTATGGAGTCAGCCACTAAAAGGGAAGGAATGGCTGTGTGGTGAGCTTGTGAGTCCCAGGGTGCATGCAGGGTCCTCCTGAGAACTGGCCTCTGGGTGTCTGTAAGCAACACCCCTCAGCCTGGTCCTTTCCTTCTTCAAGGTGACTCCCAGCACAGAGTTTTGTTGTGAAAACTCTCCCCGCCCCCAGCCAGGCTGAGTTAGTCCTCCAGATTCCTAGATAAAATGAGTTATCACATGGCAAGTTCTGCTCTTGCTGCTAGCTCTGGCCTGTCTGCCTGCTGTGATTGTGTCTGAGCTCTAGGGTAGGAGATTAGCGTTTGGTTAGTGTAATTTGCACCTGATCCCTGCATCCCTTTATTGTGAGGGGAAATCTTGGGAACAGAAGCAGCCTGACTCCTGTACGAAAAGGATGCTACCAGCAGCAATTGTCAGCCCCACTGCAGTTGCTAAGGAGTCCAATCCATCTCTGAACTGGAGAATCCATCGTGGAGTTGAGAGTCACCATCTTTTTTTCAGATGGTCAAGGGAATTGTTTGGCAGATCCACTATTCCCTGCCCTGTGTCCTCAAGCCAGGGTCAGGGTTTGGGGATTTCATTATCTACTGTCAATTAAACTGTGGAGGGATGTACCACCTTATCCCACTGGTCAGGGCCAGCCCACAACATTTTGGCACCTGAGGTAGGGAACTCAAATGACGCCCCCAAGTCCCCTTGCTTGGGCCAAAACTTTAAAAGGTCTCAATTCTGCCTTCTTCCTCTTCTACTCCTCTCATGGTGCTGCTCTGCTACCTACCCCAATAAAGGAGAACCGACAACTTAAAATGCCTTGTTCAAAAATTTTCAGTAACACTTAACTTTCAAATGCCTGAACTGCAATGTAACTTTTCCTGTCTGCATAGTAAACACTGGCATTTTTATCTGTTTGACTAATCAAAGTGCTGCTTTCCGTGCTTTCTTGGCTGCAAAGATTTGAACTGCTTCCTGAAGGTCCACAGTCTGGGCCAGTTCATGCTCTATTGCAGGGATCAGCAACCTTTGGCCCGCGGCCCATCAGGGAAAGACCCTGGCGGGCTGGGCTGGTTTGTTTATCAGCCATGTCCACAGGTTCAGCCGATCGCGGCTCCCACTGGCCACAGTTCGCCACTCCAGGCCAATGGGGACTGCAGAAAGTGGCAGCCAGCACATCCCTCATCCTGCACTGCTTCCCGCAGCCCCCATTGGCCTGGGATGGCAAACCGTGGCCAGTGGGAGCTGCAATCGGCCGAACCTGCAGACGCAGCAGGTAAACACATTGGCCCAGCCCACCAGGAGGCTTACCCTGGTAGGCCGCAGGCCAAAGGTTGCCGATCCCTGCTCTATTGAGATTGTTGCAAGGCCAACCAGCCTCTCCTGTGTCATTGGTGAGCGTAGATGTGTTTTTATTAACTTCAGCTTGGAGAAGCTGCGTTCTAAACTGGCAACTGTTACAGGAAGTGTTAGAAGTATGTGCAGAGCAACAAAAGCATTTGGAAAGAGGGTGGTCATCTTATTTGTGCACATATATTCCAGAACAGCCTTTGGAGTTGATCCTGCTGAAATGTATCTTGAAAGGGCTTTCAGTTCATCACCTAAATCACTTGCATCAATATCACACATGCCATCGTGTGTCAACACTGTCTCTAATGTCCTGCATTGCTGGTGTAGATCTTCAGGTATAGTGAGGAGTTTTGGAATATCATACAACATCCCAAAAATACTGCTGTGTCCTTTGAGCTGCATGAAACGTTCTTCAACTGACTATATTGCACAATCTAGCACCTGGTTAAAAAAATTCAACTTTTAATTGTTGTTTGGGGTCTCTTATGGGATTATCCCGTGCCTCGTAATCAAAATGTCTTCTTCTTCGGTGACTCTTCTATTCTTGAGTGGGTGGGAAAATAGCTTCAGTGTGAAGTTCCTCTGCCAACTTCTGTGCACTTTTCAGAATGTTTTGAAATCCCTCATCTGACCAGTAAGACTGTAGGTATGACTTTGCTTTGTCCAGTTGTTCCATTGCTCCAGGTATAGCAAGGTCAGCAACTTGGAGTCTCTTGCTTACAACATTTATTTCAAACAGTATGTCATGCCACAACACTAAGCTACACAGAAATTTGAAGTTATGTATGTTTCTGGTGATTCCATTTCCTTCTGCCACTGTTCTCCCACAAACAGTTCCTTTCATAGCATTATCCTCCATAATGGCAACTATGGCATCATCTATCTTCCAATTTGGTGTTTGATAGTCTTTATCGCCTCTACTTGACTTTCCCATTGTGTGGTACTCATTGGTTTCAGTGTCAGAGAGAATGTTCCCAGATGTTGCTTCAAAATTTGCCATCGATGAGTTGATGCAGAGAAAAATTCATAGATGCTTTGAATTACATTAAAAAATAAAGCAGTCTCACTAGAAGCTGATGCTGCATCACTGACCACCAAGTTCAATGAATGAGAACTGCACGGGATAAAAAAAGCTTGAGGGTTTAACTCTTGGATCTGTGTCTGCACTCCTCTGTTCTTTCCTCTCATGTTGGCACCATTATCGTAGCCCTGACCTCTCATGTCAGCTATCACAATTCCCGTATCTTCCAGCTTTTTAAGAAGCACATTTGTCATACCAGCTCCTGTAGTATCATCAATGTCAATTAATTCTAGAAAATGCTCTCTGACAGTCACCATTGCAGAGACATTTTCACTAGGTTCTGTTGTTGGTACATAACGCACCATTAAAATCATTTGTATGGCTGATGTCAGGTGTGCAGTCCAGAAAAACAGAGTAATATCTTGCTGACTTCAGATCTGCCACAATCTTCTGTTTGACTTTTGTTGCTAGTAACTGTATGATCTCATTTTGAATTGTTTTTCCAAGGTAGCGGTGTGCGTACATTTCTAGGGTGATGACTCTTCTTACATGCTCCTGGAATACAGCATCAAACTCAGCCATCAGCTCCACAATTTTAAGGAAGTTTCCATTGTTTGGCACATACAGCTGATCTGAAGTGCCATGCAGTGCTAGGTTTTGGGTAGCAAGCATTCTCACAATGGCAATGAGCCCTTTCAGAACATTGTGCCAGTAAAGAGACTCTGATGCAATCTTCTCTTGCAGGCATTTCCTCACCACTCACATCCTCACTGGGGCCGGAAGGCTCACCGTGAACATTTGTGTCTATGTATCTCAGGAGAGCTCCTTCCTGCTTAGATAGAAAAGCTTCCTTTGGTTTCTTTCTTTTTCTGAATGCTGCCCCAGAGGGGTGTTTTCTTCTTTCACTCATGACTGCTGTACTGTGCCAGCTAGAGTGGCTCTCAACACTCGATTGAAGGGGACAAATAAGCAGGCTGGTAGCAAGGCCTGAGTGAGGGAAGGTATCAGCATCTTAAGGGCCTAATGGGCTCCCACTACTTCAGTTGACTGCCTGTTCTCCTCAAGTGGGTTCAGGGAAGCAGCAGGAAACAGGAAGCTCCCTGAGAAGCTGGTGTGAATCTGTCCAGGCTCCTTGGGGCGCTAGAGAGGTACATAAGAGGCTCCTCCTCCTCTCTCTCCCTGCAGCTCCTGCTGCTTTCTGTTATTCCCTCTCCCCTTTTCTCCTGCCTGCCTGTTATGTCTCTTGTACCCTCCCTCCTCCAGCACAGCACTCCACCATCTCTGTGCATCTAGAGCAGAGAGAATACATATGCACCAGCAGCAGACACAATTTTCTACACTCTGGGTCCAAGTGGTACCCCCCTACAGTCTGGCACCTGAGGCGGCCACCTCAGTTTGTCTCATGGCAAGGCCAGCCCTGCCACTGATGCTGAACTGAACCAGCCAAGTTGCTAATTTTGCACAGAAGGTATCGTTGTCACAGGTCACCATGGGCCCTACAAGTATGCATGACAACAGGACACTAAATGTTACCCTTACTCAAGTGATTGGGAAAGTCCTGGGTATTATCTGCATGGTGAGGGTACTGGTGTCCCTCAGAGGATTCTTTTACCCTGAGGTGTCATATTTATTTCCTGTTTAATACAATTACTCAGCTGAATATACTGTGTGTGGTTGTTATTCCTTGGTTGTCTCCAACCATCTGGTGAGTAAGTGGGGGTTACCCTGTGGTTAGAATTTTCCTCCCAAGCTGCCTTCTTCCCACAAATAAATTCCTATGGGAAGAAAATAAGGAAGTTACTCCCTGCTGAGCTGGAGGCAGTATCCAGATAAAACCAAGCCCGTCTATCAGAATTGATAAGGAGATTGGTGTTAAAGGAGGAACATCATTGAATCAAACACACATGGATCCACCTGGCAAACCAAACCATCACCACAAATTCCTGTTTCTCTTTTGACACACAAATCTTGTTTGCTCTGACTAATTTGACAAAACCAGAGGGAGGAGAGAACCAAAAACCCATTTGTATTATACCATATCTTCTCCTTCCATGCACCTGTTGGAGCATGAGAGGGAAATCTGACCAGCAGCGGCCTGTGTAGACCGGTTGGTTTCTTCTTGTCATCTTAATCAGGACATTATTCCCCTACCGTGCCTCAGATTACAAGCCCTAGGGAGCCATAGGATGGATTTTATACCTTTTGGATACAGTCAGGGTTCCAAAAACAGAGAAGATCATGGCTCCAGAGTCTGCTACACTTGCTCTCATTGTATAATTCCATTGAAATTCATGAGATGCTCTCTGGAGTAAGGAACTATTCCAGGGGTAGGCAACCTATGGCACAGGTGCTGAGGGTGGCACGCGAGCTGATTTTCAGTGGCACTCACGCTGCCCGGGTCCTGACCACCGGTCCGGGGGGCTCTGCATTTTAATTTAATTTCAAATGAAGCTTCTTCAACATTTTAAAAACCTTATTTACTTTACATACAACAATAGTTTAGTTATATATTATAAGCTTATAGAAAGAGACCTTATAAAAATGTTAACATGTATGACTGGCATGCAAAACCTTAAATTAGAGTGAATAAATGAAGACTCGGCACAGCACTTCTGAAAGATTGCCGACCCCTGAACTATTCAATGTGTGGGGGGGGAGGCAGAATGTAGAATCAAGACTTTATTAAAACAACTCCCCTCCCCAAACATACCGCACAATACTATCCTTTTAATCACTTCTGACTACAGCTGTGTGCATCTCATGGCTGTTACTTCCAGATTAAATGAGGCCTGATTGTCAGTGAGGCTCCTTTACATCATTCTGCAATGTAAAAGGTCCTTAGAGTGAGCATATATGTTACTTGACTGCCAGAGGGCAGACGGGGGCTCTGGTGTAAATGAGAAACAGGCCCATGACATACAGGTTTTATTTATGAGAAGTTCGCCAGCCCAGTAAGTTATTCTGCAAGATGCTTCCTTCCATAAGTGTCTACAAATATGGGTCTCTGTGTCTAGTGTAGTGCAGCCCTGGGGGATGGAGTTAATTGTTTTCAAATAAATGGTTTTAAGCAATTGTAATTGTAAAGAAAGAACATTTTGATTCCCCCCCCCCTAATATTAAGCAGTTTGTCATGGAAAATTAATTAAGATATTGTGGGTTAAGACCTCAAGTGGTGTAAATCTGCCCTGAAGTCAAAGAGCTGTGCTGGTGACACTCACTCGGGATCCGGCCCAGAGTGCCCAGACCTGGCTTACTTTTCAAACACAAATGATGGGTTTGCATTTTTTGCCATGACAAAACCACAGTCTCTCCATTCCTGCCACAATCATTGGCCCTACTTGAGATGGAGAGAAATAAACCTTTCCAAACCTACTCTTGATCGTTGGATAAATAAGTCATGTGAGAAGCCTGTACAGGGCACAACATGTCAGTGCCAGATGGAGAAGGGAGAGTGTTCTCATCATGGGCTGGAAAAGCCAATATCTTCCCAGGGCGCATAGCAAATCAACTGCTCTGCTATAGTTAAGCTTAATACCTGCTTTTGGTTTAAAGCTTGACTCTAAGTGCTCTGCAGCCTACACAGTTACTCGGATGACCTTGAATTTCGGTGTGCCTCATGCAGATGTAGGGTTCTGATAGTGATCCAGATTTGGGGCCATGTGTCCAAGGAGTTCCCAAGATACAGTCATTCCCTCTTGCTCCCTCCGCCCCCAGCAGCAGCTTTTCTTAAAGCTGACAGTTTCTGCCATCCTACATTTGTGCACAGAAACAGATTAATACCAGGGCTCAGATCATTGCACCAGGGTCTCAAACTCTCAAGAGTTACCTCAGTGGGTTGCATGGCAACCACCAGCCCTCTGAGGGCAATCAAATTAAAACGTTACTTCAAATGGAGTTTGCTTCCGCAGATAGGTACTTGAGAAGGCTTGCTCACCTGTCTGCACACCTAATGGATCGTACTGAGCATCTGCAAAGAGAAAGCCTAACTAGCTGGAAAACTACCTCCTGCATCGTAAGGTCATTGAATCCAATAAGCACCTCAGCTGCTGCTATGTCTACACCGCAAACCAAACCAAACCAACTCACATACCTGCAGCAGCGAGTCTCAGAGCCCAGGTCGATTGACCCAGGCTCGTGGGGGGGGTAAAAACAGCAGCGTAGCTACCTGGGCTTGTGCCTCAGAACCTGGCCTCCAGATGCCTATTTTTAGTCCTACAGCATGAGCCTGAGTCAGTTGATCTGGGCTTTGGGACTCACTGTTGTGGGATTTTTTTTTGAGCAGGGGTCGGCAACCTTTCAGAAGTGGTGTGCCGAGTCTTCATTTATTCACTCTGATTTAAGGTTTTGCGTGCCAGTCATACATTTTAACATTTTTAGAAGGTCTCGTTCTATAAGTCTATAATATATAATTAAACTATTGTTGTATGTAAAGTAAATAAAGTTTTTAAAATGTTGAAGAAGCTTCATTTAAAATTAAATTAAAATGCAGAGCCCCCCCGGGCTGGTGGCCAGGACCTAGGCAGTATGAGTGCCACGGAGAATCAGCTTGAATGCTGCCTTTGGCACGCGTGCCATAGGTTGCCTACCCCTGGTGTAGAGGTATCCTATGAGTTCAAATCCACCCCAGGATATAAATGTGCAGTTCCACAAGCAGGCAATATCTGCCTCCCTCTATCAAAGATGGGTTTTTGTTATTGTTGTCCTGGAGAAATGTAACGTGAGCACAGCAGAATATTCAGAAGGTGCTGAAACTATCTGTGCAAAGAAACATGACACATGTGAAGGCTCATTGGGAGGGGTGCTGAGAGATACAAGAGTAGCTGGGAGAGGACTTTGGGTCTGCAGTGAGAGATGGGGGATTATGGGAATGGGTGAGAGGGGAGAGGAGGGAAGAAGGGTTGGGGCGCAGGTAAAGGGGAGGGGAAGGGGGAGGGGAGAAGGCAGGAGGGGCTGGAGAATATGAGGGTACATAAGAACATAAGAACGGCCGTACCGGGTCAGACCAAAGGTCCATCTACCCCAGTATCCTGTCTACTGACAGTGGCCAATGCCAAGTGCCCCAGAGGGAGTGGACCTAACAGGCAATGATCAAGTGTTCTTTCGCCTGCCATCCATCTCCAACCAACAGAGGCTAGGGACACCATTCCTTACCCATCCTGGCTAATAGCCATTAATGGACTCAACCACCATGAATTTATCCAGTTCTCTTCCACCGGGGCCAATTCTGAACCGTGGTAAAATTAACAAAGGAGGCCAAAAACATTGTTTTGCCCTGACTAATTTTGCAGGCTTGAAGCAGCAAGAGTGGTCCCACCACTCAGGCTTGGGGTGTCCCTGGGCTCTCGCTATTACTACCTTGTCCTGTTAGCAAAGTAAGAGGGAAAGAAAGAAAAGCAAACATAATGTGCCCGTTGGGGAAAGTGAGGCATGGGCAAAAAACTCCTGAAATTAGTGGTTCTCCCATTACAGCTCCTCCTGGCCCCCATCCTGGATGCTGTTCACCTGGTTGAGGAGGTCGTAACAACAATATTGCGTCCAGGCGTCAGGGACTACTATTGCCTGCCAAAGGGCCTCCCAATCTGCTCCACATAAGGAGCATGGTTTGTCCCTCTGCAATTCAAGGGAGGTTTCACGCCACCCACCAGGTATTCTGCTGTGGCCCTATGGTGTCTATCCGGACTATGCACCACGGCCAAGGTACATCCCCTCCCACCTTTCGCCACACCGTGGCTTGGGCCTCCAGGACAGCTCGCGCCATGGAGAGCCTCCGGAGGTATTTTCCCTCCTTGTAATTGTAATCACCCAGATAATCCCACAGGTAACTGGAGACCCGAACAGTCCAGGCCAGTGGCTGGTCCACAACCAGAGCCCACAATGTCATAACCAGAAACCTAGGAAGAAACACATGTTTTGAGCTGATTGGCATGTGCCCATTTTAGTTGTACGGGTAGCTGAAGTTGGTACACTACTGGAGAAATGCGGTTCACTATGGGATAAGGGCCCATCCACTTAACGTCCAGTGTGTGGGCCACTCTCCCCAAATTTTGCAACATAACCTCATCTCCAATTTGCCACCCCTGAATGTCTTTAATGAAGATCCCTTTACATTTGGCTTTTTCCCTGTCTAAAGCGGCCCCTATGGCTTCGTGAGTTTCACAAAGTTCCTCCCTCAGCTGGGTAATATACCGACTGTTTGGCGAACTGGCAGGTAAATTCCCCTCCCATTCGCACAGATTGCCCCACATCATTGGGCAACCAAAAAGGATATGGTAGGGGGTAGGGGGTGTACCCGGTACCTAGGCGGTTGGAATTGCGTAAAGCTACCAAAACAGTTGGAAGCTTCTGGGGCCAATCTGTTCCCAAAGTGGAGCACATTTTACGGAGGGCATTATTCAAATCCTGATTCTGCCTTTCCACTGCACCACTGCTCTGTGGCCGATAGCTAATGTGCATTTGCTGCTTAATGTTCAGGGCAGCAAGCAAAGATTTAAGGACCTCTCCCACAAATGTCCCCCTCCGGTCAGCCGATAATCCGGGGTGTGCCGTACCGGCAGAAGATTTCCTCATAGAGTTTCTTGGCGGCTACAGCCGCTGTATTGAGCCGGGTTGGAAACGCTTCTGTCCAGGCTGAAAACACATCAATTATCACTAGGAGGTATTTATACCCCTCCGTTGTTGTTGGTAGCAAATCAATAAAGTCCATTTGCAGATGGTGCCAGACCCCTTGGGTTCTTTTCCTCTGCAAGACGGGGAGCTGAGCCCCTCGCTTTACCTGGGCATACTTAAGACATCCATCTACAATCCGCTGTACCATTTGCTTTTGTTTTGGCCATTGTGCCATCTGCTTGACTTTGAACAAGGTTCCCTCCACCCAGGGCCGGCTCCAGGGGTTTTGCCACCCCAAGCAGACAAAAAAAAAAAAAAAAGCCGCCATCGCGATCTGCGGCAATTCAGCAGGAGGTCCTTCGCTCCAAGTGGGAGTGAGGGACCCTCCGCCGAATTGCTGACGAATACCTGAAAGTGCCGCCCCGCTCTGGAGTTGCCACCCCAAGCACCTGCTTGATAAGCTGGTGCCTGGTGCCTGGAGCCGGCCCTGCCTCCACCCCCTCATGTTCCTACTCATGTAATTCCCGGACTATGTCCTCCTGCTTGGCGGTTGCTAGTCCTCTGACTAATGCCGCTACTTCGCTTGAACGGATTCGAGTCAGCTTATCCACTCGTCCATTCCATTCATGAAGTAATTCCTTGTCCTTATGGGCATGTGATTTCACCCAGGTGACGTAGACCTCCCCCTTTCGAGCTCTGTACAATGTCATTATCTCCTGCCACCTTTCCTGATGTTTGATGGGCTTATGGTCTGCAGTATTCCAATTATCCTTTTCCCAATAAAACATGTATGTTGATATCCCTCTTACCACATAGTCAGTGGTATTCATTGTAACTGCAAAGTCCTCCCCCAACTGACTCTCATATTTCAGAACCTGGAGCACTGCTTCTATGTCAGCGTCTTGTGCTGAACTATGCGCCAGGTTCCCAGTGAAGCTCAGGGCTGCCCACTGGACATACCGATTCCCTTGGTGGAAAAAGCAGGACCCATCTGTAAACCATAAATGGTTAGCCTGGGTTTGGTCACAGAGGATTGGGAGGGGGTCCCATTCCCAGGCAGCTGTCCGTTCCCGCTCTGCTACCTCGCAGGAATGCTTGGTGCCCTGTTCCACCAGAGTTGTGCAGAGCAGGTCTGGGGACTGCAGGGTCTCTGATACCCCTTTGGGTAAGAAACAGGGTCCACTGTGCCAAGCAGGTGTTTGAGACCAAGCTCATTTTGGACCTGGTTAAAATGTATTTCAGGGGTGTGCGGGGTTTGCAATATGATTGGCACCCCTTAGGTGTATGCTTGGAAGGTCTGTACTGCCCATACCGCTGCCAAGCACTCCTTTTCGCAGGGGCTATATTTCATCTCTGGCTGCCGTAGTGCCCGGGAATCATATGCAACTGGGATCAGCTGACCCTCCGCATCTTTCTGGAGAAGGACAGCCCCCAGTGCCTTTGGACCGCAGGGCAGCGGGAGGTAAAAAGGTTTGGTAGTGTCTGGGAAAGCGAGGGCTGGCGCTTGCAAGGCACCTCACTTTAAGGCATCAAAGGCAGTTTCTTGTGCTGGACCAATTGCGCCTTTTTTAAAGACACTTTAAACCCAGTTTCCTCAATTTTATTTCACAGGGTTCTGGTGCTATCCCACACCTGAGGTTCTGGTTCCCCGTGCACTAACAAATCATCCACGTATGAAATGACGTGGCAACTGGACCTCGTGAGGCAGTTCGTCTAGCATAGCTACCACGTGTTGGTGTGCAATGGAGGGGGCATTGTGGAACCCCATGGGGACTCGCGTAAAGGTGAACCATTTTCCCCTAAACTGAAACGCAAAGCAGTCCTGGGAGACAGAGGTAAGGGGTAAAGCAAAACAGCAATTGGCTAGGTCAGTTACTGAAAGCCATCTGTCTCGTGGCTGCACATGGAGCAAAACCTCAGGCACTGAGGCGACCACCGGTGCCATCATGTGAGTGTTTTGGTTTATTTTTTGGTAATCTATGGTGAGGCGCCAGGTCTGACCTCCCGCTTTCAGTACCAGGAAAATCGGGCTGTTAAAGGGGCTGTGGGTAGTCGGCAGCACTCCTTGTTTTTCCAGGTTGGCAATCGCCCCCGCTACACCCTCCTCCGCAGCTTTGGAGTAAGGATACTGGCGTTGTGGGAGAACGGGGGACCCTACCACCTCAACCAGCGCCGTCTTATGCCTACCACACTCAGATGGATACGTTTGCCGCACCCCGACACTGTCTGCCTATAATATGCTTCCTCCTGTGCGGTAAGCGCTGCCACTGCGGCAGTGGCAAACCAGCCCCCTCGTCCCAGAGCAGAGGCATGCGCCGCTCCTGCCCCCTTGGTCGTAAGGACTGAACCACTGCCCCTGCTCCAGCATCCATGACATTCCCAAAATTACCATCTCCATAGAGGAGGGGTCACTGGTAAACGAGGCTTGTAAAACTATCCCTACAATGGTCACTGAGACTCGATCCCCGGTCTCTCGCTGTTGCGGCTCCGAATTACAGGCAGAGACCCGGGTAGGAGGCCCTCGGTTGCCCTCGGCAGGGGTGAAATTTAGCACATTTATACCAGCCCCACTGTCCAACGGGGCCATGTACAGGCACTGAGCAACTCGAAGCGATTTTGGGGTGGAGGTTAGAGGCCCAGGTCACTCTACCCCGATGCTCCAAGCAGGACCCTGGGCCGACAATGGGGTTGCCCTAACCGGGGCCCTCCCCAGGGTCCCCAGTCTGCGGGAGTTGCTCGCGGAGCTGGCGATAATCCTCCACCGGCGGGGCGGAAGGGGTGGGCGCTGCCATGGATCACCCGCTGTGTGGGCCCGGGTTTTGTGGATGCTGGCAGCCCGTTCCACCCGCCTGGCCGAGAGGACCAGTAGTCTTTCCAGACGGTGGGTTTCTTATCCCACTGGCTCATATCCTCCTCCAGGGCCCTGAGGGTGCGCCAAGTTTGCGTACGCACCTCCACTGCTGTTCTCGCCACATCCTCTTTAGTTAACGGCACGAACCAGCCCTTCCAGGAGCGCCAGTCTGATTGTCCCTCCGTTGGCCCCTTTCCACCTTCCCCTGGCACTCGGTTGGTATATGTGGGGGTGCTGCCTCCGGCCTGGCCTGGCGGGCAGCCACTTTTACCCATTTAATTGGTTCCCCAAAATGCTTAGCGATTTGCATGATTTTACCCCTTAATACCTCCCAGTTTGCGGGTTCGTCCTCGGCCCAGAGTGGTCAAATCTTTGACAAGTCCCTGAAGGACTGGTACTTGCTTAGCCAGTGCTTCCAGGTGGATAACCCTTCCCAAAATACTTTGCAATGCCTGCAACAGAGTTAGCAATATACAGTGCTATCGGTCTCCCCAGGAGACCTCCTGAGGGAGGGGCCACTGGGGTGTGACACGCTCGGGGGTGTGAAAAATTCACACCCCCGAGCACCATAGCTAGGTTGACCTAACTTTCAAGTGTGGATCAGCTGCATGTGAGGCCCTCTAGTGAGCTGCTGCCTCGGATATGCGTACACAGCAGCACAGTGCAGGAGATGGCAAGGAGCAGCGTCTTACATGTTAATTGGTTCTATGGTCCCAACTGCTGGCTTGATGGGATGGGGATGGGAGCGGGAGCTGGAAATGTTGAGGGTGGGCACTGTATGTTGCAGGGAATGCCGTGGCAAGGGGCAGAGAAGGAGAGAGACACATGAGTCTTCCCTCATACGCTTAAAATTACTATAACAACCATGTCATAAAACTGTCAAGGTTTTGGGACATAGAACACGGATGAGATTTCTCTTGCTGGCCCTGTTAGCCGCTACACACTGCAGACGTTTCAAAGCACGACCATTATCCCCATTCCAGTACAACAAAATGTACAGGAGCAGGGAGGAGCACTGAGGAATCACATAGCAACTGAGTGGCCTAGTGGAAAGACCACTGGACTGAGACTATTACTAGCTCTGCCACTGGCTGTCTGGGTGACCTTGGGCAAGTCACTTCACCTCTATGCCTCAGTTTCCCATCTGTGAAATGGGAATAGGGAAAGTTCTTTGAGATCTATTGATGAAACCACTAGATAACAGCTAAGTCTTTTGATTATTTCCTAGCCAGAGTAGCATATCAACTGCAAACTTAGGTAAAAACTAACATGCCAAATGACCACTGACTCCTACCAACAAACATTTCTCTTTCTGTTTAAAAAAACCTAGGAAATTAAATGTCAAAAACTGTTAACACAGAGTTAATGGTACCCAATGTGAGCTTTGCCTTTGGCAGAATGCCCAGTTCAGCAAAACTCAAACTTTTGATAATCAGGAAATACAGAGTCAAGATAAACACCCACACAACCTTAACGCTGACCTCTTTGAGCTATGCCCAGTAATACCAGTAACATGCATGCTGAGCTTTCCCCTACCCATCATTAAATCCACAGACAGCTCTCATGTCCCATCTCACTAGTGACAATACCCGTGGCAAGAAAACCCCTGTGCCCTGCTACTGACACAATCTACACAATGCCATATTGAATGGATGCATACTGAATCCCTGTTACTCCTACACTTCTTTCCTTTGAGAACACATGTGGGGGGACTCCGACCCAGCTCTCCTCATATCACAATCACAACTCTTCCAAACTGCCCAAACATATTCCTCCCCCATTCATTACAGCTATACCTAACACAGTGAGTGCAGCTGGAGTGCATGCAGAGACTTGCCAGCTCAGGTGGGGGCATGAGTCAGGCTGCATGGGGGCCTTTACCTTAACTCTGTGTTGCTTGGTTTTCAGAAGTGTGAGTTCAGTGCCCTGGAAGGGCACAAACTATCACCAGGCAATCTTAACTCTGCTTGAATGAAGTTTTTTGCCGTTTAATAGCCGCAAAGGCCCAGCCATACACATGTGTATGTAGGTGGAAGATTCCCCAGGGATAACAGCAGCCACAACTTCTTTCAAGCTGCCTGTATTCTCCAGAAGATTTAATCTCTCAAGGTAGTCAGAGCATACTTACATCAAAGAAAACCTGCTGGTCTCAGCTAGTCCGAAATCCAACCCAGGATACCTGATTGGGGCTGTCGCTGCAGCTTGGGACTCCATGGACCCCTCCTTCTGTCATCCCCTCCATTTGTCTTTCTAACGTCTGTTCACTTCATAGCGATTCACTACGTCTTCCTCCTGCAGACGCTGATCGTCTCCAGTTCCCCCAGCCCAGCCCCTGTATTGTCCCCTGAGCACATGTGCAAGGAGGGAGAAGCCAGGCTGGAATTAGCTGTCAGTGATCAAGGTGTGTCCCTTCATCCTGCCACACCTTGTCATGTTTACCTCATGAAGCCCTGTGCCATAATGGGAATTTTTCTGTTGGCTTCGCTCGGCCTTTGGATCTGGCCCAGCATGAAATGGGCCCAATTTTCTCTTTAGCATAACTGGAGCCACTGTGTGACTTGTTTTCCAATCTGATACTTTCCTCATCAGCATGAACCTGCTCCAAAGCTCATTCCATCAGCTGGGTCCTTTCCAGGGATGGCAACTGGGCTCTGGTTCAGGCCACACAGACAAGAAAGGAGACTGAAGAAGATCTGACTCACTTAAAATGACTGTCAGTCAAATTCTTTTCTTTGTCACGGCACCTCCCCAGCCCTCTTGTCCCTCTCTCTGCATACGTTTGTGTCTCAGTCTTTTTTTGCTAGGAAGTCTCTTTCAACTGATAAACAAAGGTGAGTATCTCTTTCCTAGCAAAAGGTGTGTGTGTGTGTACGGAGCTTCCACTTCCTTGTATATCTCCATAGTAACACCAGCCTCTGAGATTACAGCCAATAGATAAGGCATGTGATAGTGAACTTCATTCACAATCAAACCAAGAGTCATTTAATTTGTGCCTTCTATTTAAGAGAACCTTGTAGCTTAACATCATACTTCAAGCCCATAAGCTTCTGATGCCTCTAATAACCAGGCTGGTGACAGGTGTATGATGTCACAGAAACCTCCTTTATACTAAACCTGGCACAATTCATTTCCCACATATAGATCTGCCCACACCGTTTGGATGTAATTCAAGAGTCAGTGATTTTCATAAAAACACAGACCATCAGGCTGACGTCTACGGGGGGCCTGCCAAGGACAAGGCTGATGAAACGCTACCTTAGACAGGCTCCATCTGTCCCATTTAGACAATCTCCAGTGTCAGATCTCTGCGGTGAAAGTAATAACTGCATGATGCTTTTCTAAGCAGACAGCAAGAGAGGGCTGCTGCTCATGCAGATTAAAATAAACAAACCCTGCGACGGGGGGGTGATCACTGTAAATTGAAACTAACTAGATTGCTCCTTTTAGACAGTCCTTTTATCTGAGACCAACTCGGGAGCTAACCCTACAGTTCCTTCCAGTAAGTGTCACCTTTTAAACAATGTTCCCTACCATGCCTCCCTCTGCAAACCACACGCACCCACAGAGCCCGCTAGCCTCATTAGAACAGCATCAGGTCAACAGTGCAAAATCCGAAAGGCAGGAATCATAAAGCTGCTGCAGCCCCCTTTGCATGCCTGGACACTACTGCATATCTGATCCCCCCACACAGAGTGATGGGATACTGAACAACCATTCATGGCACAGATATGGGAGAGGTGTGTGGAACTACTTCAATATTATGAGCTGGATTTTCAGCTGGGCCTAAGGCTTATGCCATCAATTTGGGGCTCCGGTGGGAGTGAAGTGGTGGTGGGCTTTGTGCTGGCTCTCTGCTCAGGGGTGAGCACATACAATGAATTCTAGGCACCAAGACCAGTCATTAAACATCTACTTGTCATTCCCAAACGAAGTAATTGAGGTCTCAGATTTGTAATATGGGGACCAAAAGCTAGGCATGCAAATTCACTTTAAGGCATCTCAATAAAAGCAGCCCGACTTTCAGAAGTGATAAGATCCCACAGCTCCCCTTTAGTTTCATAGGAATTGTGTGTGCTGGCCACAACTAAAAAAGTCAGGCCACAAATATGTAGGGTTGTATGTAGTGCACTCACCACCATCAGGCCCTGCAGGGGTCTTCATCTCTAGCAGCTCCTCCTGGCCACTTCTTTCTCCCGTTGAGGGCCTGTTTCTGTCCCACCACTTGCATGGCCAGGCCCTCCAGCCAGGTCACCTCTTTTCAGTTCTGTCCCCTTCTGGGGTAACTAAAAAACCCACACTGACCTCCACAAAGGACCGGCTTTATGAACTGCGGGGCCCGATTTGAATACCTGGCGGCGGTCTGGGGCTTTGGTGGCACTTCAGTGGTGGGGGGGTCTGCTCCGGGTCTGCTGCGGCACTGAAGGACCCGCCACCGCCGAAATGCTGCTGAAGACCAGGAGCAGACACCCCCACCCCCACCCTCAAAATGCTGCCGAAGACCAGGAGCAGACACCCCACCACCACCACCGAAATGCTGCCGAAGACCAGGAGCAGACCCCTCTCCCCGCGGGTGCTGGGTGAGTAAAAAAAAATTAAAAATTAAAAAGGCGCCTAAGGTGCGGGGCATGATTCCCAGGAATCGGCCTAAAGTCAGCCCTACCTCCACACAGCTGATTCTTCTGACCCCTCAGGCTACACTGCAGTTCCCTGCTCTTTGCTCTTACTCCTGTGCCCACTGGAGTTCCTCTTTGGTAGGGGAGGAGGGATAGCTCAGTGGTTTGAGCATGGGCCCACTTACACCCAGGGCTGTGAGTTCAATCCTTGAGGGGGCCACTTAGGAATCTGGGGCAAAAATCAGTACTTGGTCCTGCTAGTGAAGGCAGGGGGCTGGACTCAATGACCTTTCAGGGTCCCTTTCAGTTCTGGGAGATAAGTATATCTCCAATTATAATAACAATAGCACCATTCCTCTTCCCAGGAAGCCCTTCTGCCCCATTGCTGACTCTGACCTCCTCTCCTAGGGGCCTCCATGAATCTTGTCTGCATTATCTCTGAGCCTCCCCCAGGAGCCTAACCAGCTCCCTTTGTGTGTGGAAGAGACAAAACCCTCTTCTGTCTCTGTGGCGTTCTCCCTGCCCTTCCACAGCTGGGATCAGGAGTTGTGACTGGATCAGCTGGGGGATAACTGCTACATTGCAGACAGGGCTGAGCCTGACTCCCCTTAGAGTACCAGCCATCCTGTAACAATGGGGCCATAAAGTCAGGCTCCTAAATCTTTATTCAGGCAAGTACATGTGGGTTCAGGTACTGACGCTAGGCTGACATTTTTGAAAATCTTGGCCTAGATGACTAAGACCTGGTCAAATGATTCATTATATCTGTGACCTTGTTGCTTACTGATTTGGTTCGTGGCTTTAGGTTGTACAGCCTCTAGCAGTTGCCCTCAGAAGACATAACATGGAATAGTATATTCTTTAATGAATATTCTTGCTCAGTTCATTTGGTAGGAGCCTGTGTTTTTGGACAAGGTGGTCCTGAGTTCTAGCCTTGTTGCTGACCACAAATCCCATCTCAAGGGTGGATTAGCTACTGGGCCAACAAGGCCATGCTCAGGGCTCCTGGAAAAATGGGTGCTCCTGTGGGCGGTGGGGCATGTAGGATTCCCCAGCATGCCAGGTGGGCGGGGGAAGCCCCTGTGCCCTGACCCCAGTGCCAGGCAGAGGGTGGGGCAGAAAGGGTGGGGAGGGGCCCCCGCTTGCTCTAGTCCAGGGCTCCACAAAACAGTAATCCGCCTCCGGCCCATATAATCACAGTGCATCACAAAGTTGTCATCATATTTGATAACCTATACAGGCACTGAATCATTGCAGTGAGACAATTAAGTAAAGACAGATTCTACTGCCAACAGGATGCCTTATGGGGTAAAGGGATCAGGATCTAGCCCTGGCTGGCCGAGGAAGGGCGGGACACCACAGAATAAGGACAGTGAAATGCATTCAAAAGCTGACTTGGGAGGTAGGTGGAGAGCTGGCTAGTTGTAGGAACTGCCAAGCCTGCATCCCTCCAATCACCAGAGCTTGGCTGACTCCCCTTTCTTGTAAGATGAGGGATGGACTGATCTTTCTTTTCTGGAAATATTAATGCAACGCTGGCAAATTCATTGCTGGAAGCCGAGCACTCACAAATTCATACCTAGAAACCAGTCGAGCTCACCTGTGTGTTAGTATGGTTAGGGTGGGTATTGGCCTTATAATAATGTTTAGACTTTATGAAATGCTTGTAAATTGCTCATTACTCACACTTATAATGTCTATAACCCCTGCTATAAGGTACTTAAGTGTTTGTGCTATAGCTGCAGCAAAGAATCCTGGGGCACCTTATAGACTAACAGACGTTTTGGAGCATGAGCCTTCGTGGGTGAATACCCACTTCGTCGGATGTGCTATAGCTGTAAAACATTTGTTCTGAATTATGTAACTCACCAAACAAGACAAAACCACTTTACCTGGTGCCAAGTGCTAAATCCCTGTGAAAGGTGTTACCTCTTGCCCACCAGGAAGGACTAGCAAAACTAAATGGTCCATTGTAGGACATCAGAATACAAGACTTAGCTAATTGCCCCTGCACACCCATGACAGGGGTATTTGCAAAAGGGGTCATCCCATCAGCTTGAATTCTGGAAGCTGATAAAAAAAATCATCTTTTTTGCTGTTTGGACTCTGACAGGGCTGGAGCTACAACAGAGAAGCAGAGATCTCCAGCGTCAACCTAGGTTAGCCTTAGACGACATTCAGAGCTGATGGATTGCTACAACTCTGTCACCTTTTGAAACCATAGGCTGTAACTAATTTCTGTGTATATGTTTGCCTGCTTTAACCTGTAAATAACTCTCTCGTTTCTTTTTCCTAGTTAATAAATAGCTAGCTATTAGCTAGCTTGCTATAGGATTTCCAACATTTGTTGTCTTTGATGTGAAATCTAAGAAACCGATTGACCTGGGATTAGTGACTGAATTTCAGTGTGATTTTTGGTGCACACAACCAGCTATCCAGCTGGCTGGGTGGCAAGTTAGGGGACTGGCTGTGACTCCATGGCAAGCCTGTCATAGTGCTTTAGGAGTTCACAGCTGTTAATGGATCACTTGCTGAAGGATTCTTTGCAGCTTGAGGTCTTCAAACCACAATTTGAGGACTTCAGTAACTCAGACATAGGTTAGGGGTTTGTTACAGGAGTGGATGGGTGAGATTCTGTGGCCTGCATTGTGCAGGACGTCAGACTAGATGATCATAATGGTCCCTTCTGACCTTAAAGTCTATGGGTTCACAGGTGCCGACTCTGTGGGTGCTCAGTGTCTGGAGCACCCACTGGAAAAAAATAGTGGTGCTCCGCACCCACCAGCCACCCACTGATCAGCTGTTTGACAGGCCCCACCAATCAGCTGTTTGGCAGTGGGTGGGAGGATCAGGGGGTGGGAATGGAGTGGGGGTGGGAAGAGGCAGAGTGAGGGCGGGGCCTTAGGGGATGGGGTGGAGTGGTGATGGGGCCTCAGCGTGGAGCACCCACCCAGAAAGAAGAAAGTCAGTGCCTGAGACTGGGTTGATGAAATCTAATTATAGGACACACAATCAGTTGGGGGTCTTGGCCCCACTTCTCGACAATCTGCCCTGAGGTTGGTACTCATGTTCAGGAACCACTCCAGACAGTGTGACAATTAGGATGATCTAACTAAGGTGATGTCATTAATTGATCAACAATTAAGGTGTGTTGTGAGCAAGACATGAGAAGTCATTCTTCCGCTCTACTCTGGTTAGGCCTCAACTGGAGTCTTGTGTCCAGTTCTGGGCACTGCATTTCAAGAAAGATGTGGAGAAATTGGAGAGGGTCCAGAGAAGAGCAACAAGAATGATTAAAGGTCTTGAGAACATAAACTATGAAGGAAGGCTGAAAGAATTGGGTTTGTTTAGTATGGAAAAGAGAAGACTAGGAGGGGACATGACAGCAGTTTTCAGGTATCTAAAAGGGTGTCATCAGGAGGAGGGAGAAAACTTGTTCACCTTAGCCTCCAAGGATAGAACAAGAAGCAATGGGCTTAAACTGCAGCAAGGGAGGTTTAGGTTGGACATTAGGAAAAAGTTCCTAACTGTCAGGGTGGTTAAACACTGGAATAAATTGCCTAGGGAGGTTGTGGAATCTCCATCTCTGGAGATATTTAAGAGTAGGTTAGAGAAATGTCTATCAGGGATGGTCTAGACAGTATTTGGTCCTGCCATGAGGGCAGGGGACTGGACTTGATGACCTCTCGAGGTCCCTTCCAGTCCTAGAATCTATGAATCTATGAATCTTTTTTCTAACCCTTCTCAGCTGCCTTTGTTCATCTGGATTCTGGCAGGGACCAGTTTAAAATCAAAGAAAGAGAGTAGGAGTTTCTTGCACACTTGTTCAAATGAGGCCTGTTGGACCTCGATGCATTCAGGAGTGTGGGAAGCAGAGCGGTGACTGGACGCATTATTTAGAAATGTCCTCACATTGGATCTATTTGGTCAGGTGTTAATGATGTTATAGAAACACTGCAACATCATAAATTACCTGCTGGGTCAGTATCATACTTGCTACATGATTTTTCATCAGTACAAGGGACTGCAAAAAATTTTTAGGAAATGGATTGCAATTGCCCTTCATTGTGCAAAGAGATTAATCTTTACAAGGCCGAAAAGCACTTGTGTCCCATTATAAAAGACATGGCAGAAATTGTCTCACATTGAACATTTTATTTATAAGATTAATGACAAACCTAAATAATTCCACAAGGGAACTATTTACTTCTTATCCAAGGGCTCATCAAGCTGTGTAAACACAAGAGACACAAGATTGCTAGAGAGGTGTTATGTGGGGCAGGAAATGTACGGTTTGACTTTTGTAAGATGTTTCTTATTGGTAGCTTATAACATTGATGCATAGTTTGGTGTCATTGTTTTAAAATTACAAGCACACACTTTTAGCTGGAGCACTCCATGAGGATCCTTAAGGTACAAATGTGACTCTTGGAGAGGGTTTCAGTTCCTTCCCTGCTCCTCACTTTCTCCTGGGGGGGAAGTAACTTACTACCAACCCAGAAAAGGGGGGAGGAGGCAGAGGGGGATTGGCCTCGGGATGGAACAGGGGGTGGGGCCAAGGTCCGGCCACAGGTTACCCCCCTCCCCTTGTAGGGAGCTTCCGGCACTCAGGCCCAAGCTTCCCAAGTGTGGGAGTCATGCACCGCCAAGCCAGGTTTTTAAACTCCTGGGAGTTAGGCACCAAATACCTTTAAAAATCTGTCCCTTGGACATTTGAAGAACACAGTGCATATAAATACAAACCTGTAATGTGTCTTTAGTCCACAGAACAACACAACTCCATCAGCTGGTCATTAGAAAGCCAGCCCACCAAACATTGCACCACTCAACAAGAATCTAAGAAAATATACAGGTCTGACCATTGCCAAACCTCATGTGACAATTCAGGATCTGGATGTGGGGTGAGGGAATGAATAAAAAAATCGAGGGCCCCTCCTGGAATAAACCCTGATATCTCTCTAACCACCTTTCTCTTAAACAGATACTTTTGCTAATCGGAGCTTCAGGATTTTCCCACAGAGAAGGAGGCCTGATCTAATCCAGAGCACAAACATAGCAAAAGCAGCAAACATCAAATTGCTTGACTAGCTCATTAATATGCTGAATCATGTGCTATTATTATTTGGATGCTGTCAACTTTAATTAAATTTTCTGCAAAATGTACCTAGCGAGCAATCTATTTGCCAATTTTTTCAGCTGTTTCTAGTGGAAGAATGGTTCTCTAAAAAAAAAAAAACAGAATCAAAGTGGAGGTACTGAAACAGGTTTTGTGAAATGTAATTTAGTTTAATTGAGGTGTTTTACAACATTCCTAATATCATCCATTAATCAAGCAGCAGAATGGTTTCAGTATTTTGAAATGTGAGATCATAGATGTGCCAAGTCTCTGTCATTTTAATGAGTGAGATATGAAAACCATATGAGTGAGCCATTCAATTATCCATTGAAATGCACTTTTGCATGGTTTTTTTGTCTCTCGCCTAAATTTGATGGAGATTAAAGCAAAACTAAGCAAGATGCACTAAGAATGAATGAGACTTTTTGAGCCTGGGAGCTTTCAGACTTGACCTTTCTGTTTCCCTGTCAATGCTATCTAAAATAATTAGTCAAATTCTACCCATGTGCAGTGGCAACACAAGCTGACTGCACAATTATCAGGGTAACGATTTGGCGTTAATAGACGTTCCTGTGCTATTACCAGGGTAATACAGAGAATCTTATAATACCTGCTTAGCACACAGGTGTTCCCAGTTATTTTTAATACACTTTTCTTAAATCAGAAAAATACCAGACTGAACATAGGTGGTATTTTCAATAGATGCTTATCTTTGGCCTGACTCTGCTCCGGCTGAGGTCAACAGGAGTTCTATCAGAGCAGAGGAAGGCAGAGGAGGAGCACTTTTGAAACTCCCTGTGACACTACGCACCGTATTCTTCATAAAGATATTGTTATGATATGAATATGGCAGAACTAAGATATGTTTTATGCAAGATGGGTCATCGTTGGAAAGGTTATGATCTACTGAATATGATTAGTATGCATGTATCATTTCTGTATCTGAAGTTAGGAATATTGAGGGCTTACACCTGGGGAATGCCCATCAGACAGAATGCAATCAATCTGGATGGGCCATTAGGGAGAACAATAGGACTTTGAAGATGCTAACCTCCCACCTTCCTGAGGACTTATGGCTGCTTTGACACTGCAGGGTCATGTGATCATGTCACCTGGTACTGGACTCCATCTTGGACTACTAGTATTTTCCCACTAATAGCGGGTGGGGATCAAACTGGGAAACAAAGGCTTCCAGTCATATGTAAATCCTATTTCAGGCAAGGAAGTGAGTTAATCAAGGTTCATTCTTCACTGAATCCCTGCCCAGCATGACTGCTGGAATGGAAATATCTATGAAACAAAGACAAAAGTGGTGGAGAAGAGCTGAGCCTTAGCTGGAAAAAGTGTCTGGCCTGTGAAAGAAATGCCTAAAATACCATTTAAGGTGAGAAATTACTATTTGTAACCAGTCTCTTTAATGCATTAGGCTTAGTTTGTGTGTTTGTTTTATTTGTTCAGTAATCCACTTTGATCTGTTGCTATCCCTTATAATCACTTAAAACTATCTTTTGTAGCCAACAAACTTGTTTTTATTTTCTCTAAGGGCTTGGCTACACTGGAGAGTTACAGCACTGATGGTGGCTTTACAGCACTGTAACTTACTCCCTGTCCACACTGGCAAGGCGCATACAGCGCTGTATCTCCCTGGCTACAGCGCTGGTTGTACTCCACCTCGACAAGGGGAATAAAGAGAACAGCGCTGCTGCTGCCATGCTGGGGTGCCAGTGTAAACAGTGATTAATCTTACTACGCTGTAACTGATCTCCGGAACCTTCCCATAATGCTTTTAAGTAAAGACAACACTCTTTGTTTTGTTGTGATGCCTCTCTTTGTTTTGTTGTGAACTCGGGGCTCCCAAAGCTGCTTATCTAAAAAACAAACACAGCTCCTGTTTGCTCGAGCAGAGGCAGGCAGGGGGATGAATGTCCACAGCTAGTGTTTGCTTGAGGAGAGAAACAGCACGGCGTGCGGGGGTAGGGGGGTCTGTTTCAGAGCAGCTGCTTATCTGGTCTCTGAGGAAAAAACCAAAAGGCTATTTGCATTTAGTGAATGAGAGAGGGGTGGGGGAAGGGATCGGAACTTGCAAGGCAGGGAGCTGACACAGTGTCAGCTCCAAAAATCCACTCTCTCTTTCTCCCCCACGCTCCCTGTCACACTCCACCCCACCCCCCTCTTTTGAAAAGCACGTTGCAGCCACTTGAACGCTGGGATAGCTGCCCATAATGCACCACGCCCAACGCCGCTGCAAATGCTGCAAATGTGGCCACACTGCAGCGCTGGTAGCTGTGAGTGTGGCCACACAGCAGCGCTTTCCCTACACAGCTGTACGAAGACAGCTGTAACTCCCAGTGCTGTACAGCTGCAAGTGTAGCCAAACCCTAAACCCAGTTTGTGGAATCCATAACTGGGGGGGTGGGGAGTGGGTGGGGATCTGTGCAGATCTTCCCCCACACTGAGGGAGGGGGCAAAATTCATGAGCTTGCGCTGTGCAGTTCTCTAGCAGCGCCAGACAAGACAATTTCACTCCAGAGGGGGCTGGGCAGCTCCCGAGCTGAGTCTTCCCAGGCAGAGCTGATTTCAGTGTCTATGTCTCTCTGCAGCTGGGTGTGTCCCTACCTGTGTGTGTGTGGGGGGGGGAGGGCTTGAGGGCCTGGCTCAGCAGGACAGGGTGAGGGAGCCCAGGCTGGTGGAACAGGCGAGCTCAGTGGTACCCCAGTACATCAGGTGGCTCCCTGAAGTGGTGGGTAACCCATCAAAGTGGCGCAGCGAGCAGGGTAATGTGCCCAGCTTATTGCTCTGAGACACTCATGGTGGTTTTAAGTGAATTTTAAGTCTGTTGGCTGGAGAGCATTCAAAGTAAGTACCTCTTTGTTATTTTCTGTTTGCTTATTTTGGGTAAGGGAACTAGGGACAGAAAAATAGCAAGATGAGTGACAATTCTGAAACAGTTGTATAGTTGGAGCTCTGCAGATTGCAGGCAGCAGAAAACACAAAAGATGTATGGAATTACTGGAAGCAGAGAATGCCAGAGAAGAAGCAGAAAATGCAAGACAAGAAGCAGAAAATGCAAGACAAGAAGCAGCACACCAGAGGGCCATGGAAGCCCAGAAAAAAGCCATGGAACAGCAAGCCAAAGAAACGGAGGCAGAAGCAGCCAGGCAAAAAGCTGCCCTGGAACTGAGAGAGCTAGAGGCTAATAAAGAAATCAAAGCCCAGAAGCAAGCCCTGGAACTGAAAACCAAAGAGATGGAGGAGAGGGAAAAAGAGAGACAGCATGAACTGGCCTTGATAGAGACATGGAACCAGAACCCCACACCAGGGGGCTCCACCTCTCCAAAAATCCACAAATGGGAGCAGTTGTGTCCTGCATAAAGCAAGACAGGGCACGTTGCTGAATATTTCATCATTTTCGAGAGGCTATGTGTGCTCCACGAGATTCCTGATGTTTATATTTATTTAGGGAACACAAACAGTGAGTCTGGCTCTGTGTGAGACACAAAGATTCATCATAGTGGGGAGAGACAACACAAGGCCTGTGCACCACTTATAATTCAGGCAACCCCGGAGCGAAGTGAGACACGAATGTTGTCCCTCCTGCACAGTGGTGAATTTTATCCTGAATGACAGAATTCAGGCCATGAAGAACTTACAGGCTAAATAAAATGGAATTATGGAAACCAGAATCTCAGACTATTAGATCATCAGGTTTAACAAACACACATTTTAGGAAGAAACCACAGTGTGAAAGACAAATGACCTGTTGAAATTCACTCTTTGCTACAGCAATCTGGCTACTTCAGTACTGAAAAAATAATAGTTAAGAGAAATGTACATATTTGAAAAGATTTGGTATAGAAGTAGGAAATAAAAGCACCATAACTAATTAACTTTCCAAAGGGGTTATGCAATTAAAAGAGGAAAGGAAGATTTCTCCTTCGTTATGCTCGTAATTAGGATTCTGTGAATGCAGAGCCGCTGGTGCACCAAATTATTCATATTGGCTTTGTTTATTCATATCGCAGCAATGTTAACAGAGAAGTTTCATAAATCTAGTTAATCATTTAAGACACCTTTGCTTGTATTTATTTTCTGTTGTAAATGCTTATCTATAGAAAGATCTGTCATTAACCTTAAAAAAAGCATTAAATAAATGTTTGATTTTTCTGAACAAATTAACTGCATCCAGGAATCCAGACAAGTGATTTTGTTTGTTAACATAATGTTTTGGCAGGCTTTATCAAACTAGAGTAATTTCCTTTGTTCTTGATGTTTAAACTAGAGATCAGTCAGAAGTAATTAAATCAGAATTAATGTAAAGTTCTAATTTAATCCAATCTCCAGTGCAAGAAATCCCTTCAGAGTTTAAGAACTACTAAATTGTTTGGCATTCTCTTGAAAAACATAACAACAAAATACAGCACTACAGTGCGCAGCACTGAGAGACAGAGAGACCACAGCCCCAATGAGGGAAAAATATTATTATCATGGCAGCATGCAGAGGTGCCAACAAAGAACTGTGCTAGGTATTGTATATATTGCTGGGCAGTCCCAGCCCCAAAAAGCTCATTGTCTAGCCTATGATGAGCTGGATAAATAAACAGGGGTTGGAGATGGGGACAAGTTTTCCTAACTAAATAGTGGTCACAGGTGAACACCAACTTACGCAGTGCCAGATGGATGTGATTTGTAGGCATCATGGCAGAGTGTGAGGAAGGATTAAAGGAAGATGTGGAGGTGGCTTTACAAACTTCGTTAAGGAGTTCTTATGTGGCATGAAAGAAACAGCACTACCATGTGCAGTATAACAGCAGCTGTTTCCACTATACTGAAGGCCAGATTCTGTCTTTAGTTCTGCATGCCTGGCTTCCTTGGACTTCCATTGACCCTGGCTTCCATTGACTTCCCCAGGAGCTGCACATATGTACAATCTGAGACAAAGATGACAATATCCTGGACAAACCTTATGGAATTAAGATAAATATTACAGAATTGACCTTCATATCTTTAGATCCATTGTATTAAAAATGCAATTGTCTCTATATTCTTCAGGGATTGTATTTATTTCCATGGGAAGGGTAAATAGGAGAACAGAAAAGGGTGATGGGAAACACACCACACTCTGGAGAGGTTTGTATATACTAGGTCAAAGTGGATTCTCCAGGGCCTAACAGACAAAGGAAGGATTTTTGGATAAGTAGCTTGCTTTTAAGCTGACTCAGGGCCACCTTTCTGATCCAGAAGGTGGACAGGACTTCTGAATTGGGATTTCCTGACACTCAGTGTAGTACCTGAACCATTTCTTTAAAGACTCCTCCTACGGGGCTGATGCAGTACACTTGTCACTAGTGTAAACCCTGTGGCCTGAAGCCCCAGAGTGCAGGGAGCTCACTTCTGACAGCACCTGTTGGTGGATAGGGAGAAGAGCATCACAGAGCATTTTGAGAACTCCAGCCGGACAGGAGCTCTCTGCCAGCATCTGTTGGAGAGCAAGGGGGACTGACTGAATGGGCCAGACCTCATTTACATTTCAGTTATGGGATGGTGCTGAACATGCACTAACTCCCACAGTACCGCCTAGTGGTCAGGTGGCAATCAGCAGGGTGCCTTCCCATTCAAAATGTGGTCCTTCCCTTCGGTGCCCCTACCCGAAGGGTTTTCGGTCCTCCCCTCCTGCACAGAGGTAGCAGGGGGGCTGGCTAGTCAAAGCCTATCCCAGCAGGCCTCCTGGTGTTGCAGGGAAGGGGGTAGGGAAGCCCCGTTCCACTCTCCCCACCCAACTCCAGTCCAGGGCCCGACAGTGGGCAGCTATGCTCAGCCCTTGGGGAGCTAAGCCACTGCCCTCCCTGGACCTCTTCCTACCCCTGCTCCAGAGTAAGTCATTTCTCTCAAGTCTCTGACCTTTGCACTTGGTCCCAGGCCTCTGACCCACATGCTCAGTCGCTTCTCTGTCCTTCATCGGCTCCTCACTGGTCTGTGTAGTGGGGCCTCAGGCAAGGAGCTCCTGGATGGTACTTTCCACTCAGAGTTCATGGCAGCTATCTGCTCCCTTCCACTGCCTGCCCCCTCTGAGCTGCCCTGCTCCCCTTTTAAAGCCCAGCCTCCATCTTGTGCAGACCCTGCAGGTGTAGCTGGGTTTGGCCACCTGGGCCCAGAGCTGCTCTACATTGTGGAGTTTGTGCACCCCATCATGGGGTGTTTCAGGCATTTTGGTTAAAATACGGCCAAGTGTGGGACACTGAAATGCTAGTGACCCTGCCTGCTGGGAAATGAAGAGACAAGATATCAACATCGCATGTGCCTGGGGTCACCCTGATCTTTCCCAGAGTTGGGCACAGGCAGGTAAGGGGGCCAGAACAGGGCTAATAGGGTCACTCTGTCTTACCTTGTGCTGGGATATCGCTCTGGTGCCAAAGACTCTGCTAAGGGTGCTGGATGCTATTGATTTCTCTCTGAAGGACTGAGGCGAGGCAGCTACAAAGCAACAGCAAATGAAGAGCTGATCTGGCTTAGAGGGGCAGACAGCACGGGCCTGAGGCAGCTTCGAGGTGACAGATGGGCCAGAGCTGGGGTGGCTTTGAGGATGGACAGTGCAGTGATAGCACTGATGCAGATGACAGCTCTGAGGTACTGCGAGCTGAAGCTGCAGAAAGCAGCAGCCTACCTGAGTGTGGGCCCCCCTGCCCAGCGATCCCAGCTGAAATCACCTCGCTGGCTCAGTGGGAGAGCCCATGAGCAGCCCAGGCAGCACTTCCCTTTGGGGCTGGAGACTGACCGACCGGAATCCCTGGACTCCACCCACCCTGGACAGCAAACTGTGAGTGGGGAACAGGCCAGAACGCATCAGCCACGCACAGCTGCCAGAGGAGGACTGAGTTTGGGACTACTAGTGAAGCCCAGGGTGGGGGAGTTTGGAGTCTTCAAATTTGATTAATTGCTGGCTTTCCCAAGTTCATCCTGTTGTTCCCCCTTATCTCCCTCAAGGAAGTTTTCTTTGTTTTAACCCCCTGGGCTCAGTGCTTGTGTATGGGGAGGTATTCCCCATCAAGGGTGCCCAGGATGGCATATATAATTTCCCAGGTTTCTGGGTGGAGGCTCAAACTGGTGTTGTTTATGATTTCCAGAGGACCCCCTAGAAAATGGAACCCGGCCCTTTTTGCTGCTGACAGCGCCTGGCAGAAGGGTGCCACTGTTCAACAGAATGTTCAGTAGCACCAGGCACCATGTCACAGGTTTTCAGCTGGAGCTCAATGTAAACAGCTCACTTCCCATTTTTACAACCAAGGGAGCCCAACTGCAGGTGTCTGAATCCATGAATTACTTCACATAAGTTTGTCTTATACTGCTTTGGCAAGACATTCGAAAGGATGCCCACTGCACCTGGAGAACAAAACTGTTCTTCCCAATCTGTCTGAGATTGATTAGTCCATTATATTGAAAAACAACCCGGAACCACAAAGGCTACATTAGAATTAAAGCACAAATATTTTACATGTCTCACTGGTTCTTTTGTTTGTTTGTTTTTTTCCAAATCCAAGGTGTCAGCTTGTTTTGGGCTGCAGACACTGCTCATGGATGCTTTATGTGCAGTGGGGTAAGACAACAAATGCTGCAGTGCTGGTGGCCAAGTCTAGTGGTGGTCTGTTTGTGCCATGCCAGTCCTACTGGCACTTGTTAAAATTCAGTGTTATCTCCACTCCAAAACATTGAGACCATCTGCCTGCACATGACACTGACAGCTATTATGTGGCAATTGCAGCTGTGTCCCAGATACCAATTACTAAACTGGTAAATGACCAAAACAAATTCACTCTCTGCATCAATCTTTTGATTTCTCCTCCCCCTTGTAGCACTCATTCATTTAGGTGAATGACAATTGTATTTGGATACATGGGCGGGGGGAGGGACTAAAGAATGATTAATGGAAAATTAACCCTCCCTCAATCACCACTAGCAATTTCAAAATAGTCACCTTACAAAAATCATGGGGCTCTCACTTCTATGAATACTATTCTGATAGCACCTAGTGCCCCCAGGGATGATCTGAACTGTTGGTGAGGTGCTGTACATACACACAGGAAGGGATAGTGCCCACGTCAAAGACTTTACAATTTAGTTGGACAAGTTGGGGAGGCTCATTAGGCCCAGTTAGCAGACCAGGAACGGAGGCAAAGACACATTAAGGGACTTTGTGAAATCACACAGCTAGCCCGTGGCAGAGCAGGGAAGTGAACCTAGCTCAGGTCAGAGCCCCAGCCCCGGGACTGAACACCACCACCAGCCTTCCCCAAGCAGCACTGCCTCCAAAGCACCAGTCTGTTGGGTACATTGAGCCTATCAGGCATTTTGCGCGGCTCATCTATGTGGCATAAGCCCGTTTCCCCCCAGTCAGTTCCTAACTGACAGGTGTTCACATTGCTAAGGCCCTGTTATTGTGGGTACTGATTAGAATGCTGGATTGGCGTGGTATTCTCTCTCTCAGCTACAGTTGGTCTTGCCTGTAGGTCCGGCGTGAAGTGTGTTGGCAGGATCCTAGGGGGAAGCCGAATCACACTGCTCTGCCCATGCGCTACCTGTGGTGCGGACAATTAACAGCCAAGTGCTGCTAGTGCTTCACCGGGAAGCTGACGGGTTGGGTACTATGCAGTGCTCAGAGGTGACTGTGCTCCTTTGAATCTCCCAGGCGAAGGCAGCAAGTGTTGGGTTCACTGGTTAGTTTCCCTGAAGTAAGCTGGTGACAGTAAATGAGGGGCTGGGAGTGGGGTAGTCTGGGGGACATGTGGCCAGAACAGAGCTCTCGCAGCATTCCAGGCCCAGAATCCCTCCAGGTGACACAGTCACACCATGAGTCAGAATGAGGAACACCTTACTCCACCCACAGCTGTCCTGCTCTTGGAGTGAGGGACTTGCATCCTGGCCCTTTGCACTCACAGGGGATCCTACCGCTAATAGCCGTCGGGTAACAAATACAGCTGACCAGGCAACAGCTAGGAGCCCCCAGTTATACAGAAGCCAACTCTATGATCCAGCAGGCGGAGCCATCCTGGATCTGCTCCATGCCTAGAGGGAGGAATCTATGAAGAACAGGAGAGTGACAGGGGAACCCTCAGTTCACTGTGGACCTGCAGCCTCCCAGCATGTGGCAGTGCGAGGGCACGCAATTTCAAGGAAATGACTGGGGGATTGGCAGCATTGGCCTAGCTCTGTTCCCAGTGAAGTGAGTAATTAAACTGCCACCAACTTCCATGTACCGTGGGAAGAGACAGGCCTGATTTCTGCTACTCTACCTGGACACTGGGGGTTGAGATTTTCAAACCTGCCTAAGGGGGTTAGGAGGAGAAGTTCCAGTGGCTTTCAGTGTAGTCTAGGTGCTTCTGACAACCCCACCCTAGACCCCTCAAGGCCCACGGAAGCCCTCAGGAGTCTTTGCATTGACTTCACTGGCCTTTTGGATGAGACTCTGTCAGGTGGGCTGTGAAGCATGCTGTTATCACATGGCTGACCAAAGGAGCTGCTGCTGAGCAGCAGGGTTCCCATCCCTCTCAGCCGTGCCAGCAGGGGAGTCCCTGTTTTGAAGAGCAATGACTAGTCATCCTGGTTCCTTTGGAGTAGCCCCCAAATTCGTATCCTTCTGTTGCCTGGATGACAATAACCAAAAATCACGAGGGAGAAACTGCCTTGCTGACTAGCGCTCCCAGATATACCTACAGTAGTGTAGGAGAGTGACAGAGAGCCTGGGATCAGCCTCCCAGCATGTGGTAGCAGAAAGGCATCTATTTCAGGCAAACGACTTGGGGGACTGGCAGCACTGGCTTAGCTCTGTGCCCATTGAAGTCAGTGGTGAAATTGGCATTGACTTCAGTGTGACCTGATGCTGCATGGTTCAGCCCAGGGTGGTGGTGTTGGACTCCATATGCTGCACTCTGGCTTCTCTCACATGGGGCACTGGCTTTGCACTCTGCAGCAGAGGCCTTGCTTGCAATACAAGGCTGTAAGATGACAGGTAGGTCCTGGCTCCGCCCCTTCTGTCTGTCAGCCCAAAGCCATTACACTGGGGAGTGCACACTGCACCATCTTAGAGGATGTAGCAATTGCAGCACTAGCATCGCTTCCTGTGCCTGCCACTCCCCTGCAAAGGCAGAACACCAGTAGTCGCTGGTTTGACACCTCTCTGTGCCCCTTATACCCTCCCTGTGCAGTGATTGTACAATTCATCCCCAAGGATACCCCCTCCCTTGTGTTCCCTATCAAACTGCAACATCGCACAAGGCAAGGAAAGAGATGTATGTCTGGTGCTTTCTCAATTCAGCGGTAAGGCCCTATGAGAGTAAATGCCAAGGAGTAGGGAAAAGGTGGGAAAACAATTGCTTCTGATTGCTGTTGTCTAATCTGTCCCCTGCAGAAACGAGGGCTGACTTTTTATCTTGGAGCACAATATCACAGCTTAGATAGGGAGCACACAAATAGCACTGTGGGCACTACTGCTGCCTCCATTGTAAATTCAATCCAGCACCTGACTTATGTGAATGACTTGGCTGAGATAAACTTCACTAATGCAATGGCTTCTGGGGACAGTTCACACTTCCTTTTAGTCTCTTAAAGGGCTGTTACCTTCCCATGCTGGGCTACATTGTGGCGGCAATTGCTCAATCTGCTGCAGTTAATAATCTCTTCCCACTTCCATTATAAGACCCTTTAAAAAGGTGCTGCAGGCTCCAACCTGGCATCAAAGTCAAAGGAGAAAAGCACAGATGTGTGACCGTTTTGTTTTTCAAAGTCTATTATGATTTTTACAAATGAGGGTGAAAATAAAATATAGCCTGTCTTTGGAACACTTTGCTATAATTCCAGTACACAAAAATGCTATTATTTTCTTCAGCTTTACCTTTGCAGACCTTAGTGAAGAATGAGAGTGAGCTCTTCTGCTTCGACAAAAAGGATGTTAAGATTAATAATACTTAGCTCTTCTATAGTGCTGTTCACTAACAGAGCACAAAATAGGTCTGTATCACTATCCCCATTTTACAGATGGGGAAACTGAGGCACGGGGAGGGAAAGTGACTAACCAAAGGCCACCAAACAGGCCAGTGGCAGAGTCCATCCAGAGGAAAAGAGCCCATCTCTCCAAGATGCTAGTCCAGTGTATAATTCACTAGGCTATGCTCCCTCCATTTTTGGTATATAATAAGCTCATACTAATATACTCAGTCATTCATATTGGGTTTTAATTTAACCCTTTCTAATGTTTCTTCTCCCTCCTACTCATCCGCCTGCACATTAATGCTGGGACAAATCTAGAAAATACTTTTGCAATGGATTGGGGAGCTGTAGTATTGTCAGTCACCAGGACAGGGTTTTTTTCTTCATTACACCTGATAAAAGGACAAAGAGATATGGGACCAGCCGCCCTCCAGCTGCTTTGGAACAGGTAACTTGAGCTGCCTTCTAATCAGGAGCACTGAGAATGATGTGGAGCTGGCATAATAGTTGTATATGCCTCCCTCACAAAAAGTGTGTGTGTGTGTGTGTGTGTGTGTGTGTGTGTGTGTGTGTGTGTGTGTGTGTGTGTGTGTGTGTGTTTCTGGGGAATCACAAGGGGAAAGGGAATGTGGATGGGTACCTTTTATGTTTCAGCCCGTTGGGACCTGTCTGTAGCGAGGTTGAGACTCACCAGTGCAGCACCTCCTGCTGGTTGTCTTGGGAATTAGCTCTTGTCCAGCCCGGAGCGCCCCCTGCAGGCTGGTGTCTCATCTGCCTCAGGGCCCCCGTGTCTCTCCAGGACCCCGGTGCCCCTTACCTTGGGGTCTGCCGCTGCAGTACTCCCACTCTGGGTCCCCCCTCCCAGGGGAACTCCCAACCCTCTCACCCTCGTTGCCTGAGTGGCTACTGCCGGTCATCATCTAGCCCCCTCTCACTGGGGCAAACTGCAGTCTGTCATGGCCACTCATCATTGGCAAGGGGGTTGGACCAACTGCTTCTGCCTAACCCCAGGCTGCAGCCTCTGCAACTCCAGTACCTGTTTTGGCCTTTTAGCAAGGCCTCAGACTGGGGATTTGCCAGGCTGGAGCTCCCCAGCTCCTCTTGCCTTCCCCCAGCCCTGCACCGTTCCCTGTACCCTGAGCTCCCAGGCAGCTGGGTCCTTTTCTTTCCAGAGCAAGAGAGAGACTGACCCAGCTCCTCCCTGAGCCCTTATAATGGGGCAGGTGTGGCCCGATTGGGGCGTGGCCCCAGCTCTGGCTGCCTTCCCAGTCAGCCTACCCTATTGGCTCCCAGGGCTGTTTTAACCCCTTCAGGGCCAGAGCGGGGTGACGGCCCCGCTACGCTGTCATAACCAGTTGAAGGCAGGGTCCCAGTGTGCTAAGTGCTGTGCAGGGCAGAGGTGAAAGTAAGCCGGTCCGGTCTGGTGTACCGGCAAGAGCCAGTGCGCTGTGCTGGACCGCACCAGCTTCCACAGCAGGGATTGAAAGGGCTCTGGGCTGCCCGTGGCTGCGGACAGCCCAGAGCCCTTTGAATCCCGGCCGTGGCTCCAGCGGCCAGGCAGGGGCCAGGATTTAAAGGGCTCAGAGCTCCCAGCAGCTGCAGGCAGCCCAGAGTCCTTTGAATCCCGGCTGCGGCTGGGATTTAAAGGGCTCAGAGCTCCCTGCGGCTGCGGGCAGCCCAGAATCCTTTGAATCCTGGCCGCGGCTCCGGTGGCCGGGCAGGGGCCGGGATTTAAAGGGTTCAGAGCTCCCCACCACTGCGGGCAGCCCAGAACCCTTTGAATCCCGGCCGCGGCTCTGGCGGCCGGGCTGGGGCCAGGATTTAAAGGGCTCCAGGCTTCCCTCAGCGGCAGGAGCTCTGAGCCCTTTAAATCCCTGCCCCAGGCCCGCAAAGCTCGGGATTCCCCCTGGCAGCCAGAGCCCCAGGCCCTTTAATTTGCCCCTGAGCCCCGGGGGGCTCCCAGCCACCTCTGCAGCTGGGAGCCCCTGGTTGATTGAAAGGCCCTGGGTCTCCCAGCCACAGCCGGTGCCTCAGGGCCTTTAAATCTTGAGAGGCCCCGCCTCTTCTGCTTGAGGCCACGCCCCCCTCAGGACTCCGGTGGTACCGGTAAGTCCTGTAAGTTACTTTCACCCCTGGTGCAGGTGCAGTAGGCCCTTAGGCCCAGATTCACAAGAGACTCTTAGGCCCAAAAGATCTCACAAAACTAAGTGATTGGGCAACAAAATGGCAAATGAAATTTAATGTGGATAAATATAAAGTAATGCACATTGGAAAAAAATAACCCCAACTATACATACAACATGATGGGGGCTAATTTAGCTACAACGAGTCAGGAAAAAGATCTTGGAGTCATCGTGGATAGTTCTCTGAAGATGTCCACGCAGCGCGCAGAGGGGGTCAAAAAAGCAAACAGGATGTTAGGAATCATTAAAAAGGGGATAGAGTATAAGACTGAGACTATATTATTGCCCTTATATAAATCCATGGTACGCCCACATCTCGAATACTGTGTACAGATGTGGTCTCCTCACCTCAAAAAAGATATTCTGGCACTAGAAAAGGTTCAGAAAAGGGCAACTAAAATGATTAGGGGTTTGGAGAAGGTCCCATACGAGGAAAGATTAAAGAGGCTAGGACTCTTCAGCTTGGAAAAGAGGAGACTAAGGGGGGATATGATAGAGGTATATAAAATCATGAGTGATGTTGAGAAAGTGGATAAGGAAAAGTTATTTACTTATTCCCATAATACAAGAACTAGGGGTCACCAAATGAAATTAATAGGCAGCAGGTTTAAAACAAATAAAAGGAAGTTCTTCTTCACGCAGCGCACAGTCAACTTGTGGAATTCCTTACCTGAGGAGGTTGTGAAGGCTAGGACTATAACAGGGTTTAAAAGGGAACTGGATAAATTCATGGAGGTTAAGTCCATAAATGGCTATTAGCTAGGATGGGTAAGAATGGTGTCCCTAGCCTCTGTTTGTCAGAGGGTGGAGATGGATGGCAGGAGAGAGATCACTTGATCACTACCTGTTAGGTTCACTCCCTCTGGGACACTTAGCATTGGCCACTGTCGGGAGACAGATACTGGGCTGGATGGACCTTTGGTCTGACCCGGTACGGCCGTTCTTATGTTCTTATATGTTCTTATAATTCTCAAAGTTATCCTGACTTCATTGATTTCAGTGGAAATCGTGGCCTCGCTACCTTTGAAAAGCTGGGCCTCAGTGTTTCATGAAGACGGGGCACTACAGAGGGACAAAGCCCCACTTCAGGCGAATGATGAGTATTACTGGGATTGCGCTGTACTATTTTGCCTTCCCAGGCACCGATGCTCACGATCAGCCCGTGGCAGTCGGGTCTGTGTTTTAGAGGTCAATGGTTGTCTCTCTCCCTGCGTGTGCTGCAGCAGGAGCCGCGCCGTGAGATTGCGATCTCTCGGAGGGGAGGCAAGGGAAAAGAAGTCTGAAGTTCACACCAGTAGCAGCAGCGACATCAAGATCAGGTGACGTGAAATTGATCTTTCTGCCTGAGAATAATTTCATCCCTTCCTTTCTATTTCACAATCCGGAGATCAGATTTCAAATGTCATCATTTCCCACGGCAGTGCTCTTCTCCCCCAGCTACAAAATACCAAACATAAAGTCTTAGATAAAGCTGCTTTTTCCCACCGTTTCCATTATTACGCTTTTTTTCCAGGTCTATCTCTTCAAAAAGAATTGCATTAGCTGCCTGAGATTGGCAAATTACAGCTGCTCTTGCTCTCTGGGGCTGGCTTAGCACTTTGTGATGATCTGTCCCGGATTGGTCCTGGGGAGTTTTAGCTGGGCTGCCCTGGGAGCACAGCAGGGATTGAAGAGCCATTATCAGAGTCACAGTTTGGTCCCTCCTTCCCCCTTGCTCTGGGCGGAGGAAGCAGTCTTCTTCAGACCTTTTCCGGACACAGCTTACTTCCTCCTCCACGCCGGCTCAGCTGGCCCATGCCTTGAGGGGGTCAGAGATAAACCTCAATTCCTGCTCACCTACGTGGAGAGTAGCAGCAGCCCCCTTGATCATGCCGCCAGCACACACAGGGGAATAAGCAGGAGCCTTCTACTCTTGATTTCCCTGGGACCGTTGGGCAGGCAGCTCACTGTGGATCCCAAATTGTTTTGAGCCCATGCTGTTAGCTTACTCTATTAATAGCAAAATTATAAGACAATAACGATGCATCATTAATTAACCAGGTAGTGGGTAGTAATTTTATCATCTCAGCCTTATAGCAAACTACCCTGTCACACACAGCCCTCATTACCACAGTATCTGAGCACCTTCCACTTCTGCATTAAGTGACATGACTGCTGCGAATTTCCAACTGTAGGGAGCCAGAACCGGGCATCCCTGCTGAGGCTGTGGCCATTAGCCAGCCGGTCTCATCCCAGAGGGAGGCAGGGAGTCAATAGGTTGGGGCTGTGTCTCACCTAGGGCCGGCTTTACCATTTTTGCCGCCTCAAGCAAAAAAACTAAAATAAAAGCTGCCCAAACTGCCGAAGCAAGAAAAAGCCGGCTGGACTGTGCTGCCCCAAGAATGGACAGAATTCCGCCCCTTAGCATGTGCCTCCCCAGGCACGTGCTTCCTCCGCTGGTGCCTGGAGCCAGCCCTGGCCTCACCACATGGTGCCAGCCAGTCTGACCCAGGCTGCTGCTATTGTTTCCTGTCTGACCAGTGGAGAGAGGGGGGCAATGCTGATGAAGCAGCAGTTAGGAGCCCTGTCCCAGGCTGCCCCACCACGGCCTCAGACAAGCCTGGTCTGGACACTGCAGGAGATGAAACTGGGGTCAGCTGCTTGGTGCATGGGCATGGAAAGAGTGGGAAGCAACAGCCAACTTTATTAAGGGCAGCCTCTCTTTCCCAGGCAGGCGGACTGTACAGAAACGGTGGCCATCTTGCTGGCTTCAGCCACACTGACAGTAATAGGAAATTGTGGCCATTTGGAATAAGGGAAAATTCCTGAGTCGCTGATAACTTGAACATGGCTGATAACTTGAAAACTGGACAGTAACAGACCACAAAACGCAGTTGCAAGTACACAACATTACCCATTGTCCCTTCAAACCTTACATTTATCACCATCATCATCATCATCATCATCCAGTTGGGAGTTAAGCTCTTGGCTGTGGAACTGACCACCACTGGAAGTAGCTATGGGATATAATAGTTCTGTTGCTCAATGGTTGTTTTATTATGACTATACAATCCCTTTGCATGGGGTTTTTAAACTTTTTTGAAAAATGAATCATTCTTCTCGAGCCTTCTAGAATCACAGACAATGTTAAACATTGAACTGCGGGGGACATTTTTCTGTTAAAAGCAAACAAAACTGTTCACTGATTCTAACAGCATAAAGAATGTCACAGATGGATTTAGTATTAATTTGGTGCAGAGTCCTGCTCACTGCACCATATTAAACACGTGCTGGTTTCAATCTAGTCCTCACCTCAGGGTAAATTCCAACCTTAGATTAATTCATTTGATAAGAGAATGCTGCTTCCCAGGACATATTTCCAGTTGCCAGAAAATGTTTTGATGAAAACCTTGTAAGTAGGATAAATCTCTAAAATTACACTTTCTGAAACAACTACAAATAATTTCAGGAATCAAAATGTCAATTGAAACTTGAGATGGAAATTAATATGTTATCTGACAGTCGTTCTTCTGTGCATATTAAATTTCATCAAGGATCAGAGTAGGAAGGACAGGATACAAATTCCTCCCCACCCCCTTTGCATATAATAGTCAGAGTTTATATGGAAGAGGACTTTGGCTTTTCTTTCATATTGCTGCTTTTTTTTTTACATTTACATTAGGTGCAAATTCTGGACTCAGCACATAAACTGTGTGGTTAAGCTCTGTGCTGGAAGTCTTCCCCCCCCACCCCATCCTCCAGCCATATTAGTGATGGAGGGGCATCAGAGCTGTTCCGTGGCTGCGACTGTATCGGCAAGGCTGCAGGCAATACTTTGTGCCTTTGTGTGTGATTTTCAAAGTGCTCACCCCTGGTGCAACTCTTCTCTTACTGAAGTCACTCGGAGTTTTACCAGTGACTTCAATGAGCGCATGGCTAGGCCAAAGCTAAGTGCTCTTGAAATTCCCACACCTCACCAGGAGAGAATGATTGAGCTGTTTGCAAAGTTATTGGTCCAGTTTCCCTGAACTGCAGTCCGTAGCAGTATGTGTAAGGTGACTGAAACTTAGTGGAGTTTTTGGTTGGTCATCTCCCAATACCAAAGAAATGGGGAGGGCTGATGAGAAATCAAGATTCTGAGACTGACAGTCTCCAGGGCCAATGGGGAGGGACCAATGCTGCAGGTCAGCCCAATTGACAGGGCAGGCAGGCCAATGAGGGAGTCAGGAGCCTGGGGTCCCATCCTCGATGTGAGCTAGAACAACCTGAGCCAGAATAGGGGGCAGAGCTAAGGGGAGAGCAACAGAGCTGAGCAGCAGCAGCAGCCAGAGTGGCCAGAGAAGCAGCCCAGGAAGCCATGCTGGAGGCAGAGCTATGGCAGCCAGAGCCAGAGGGGCCAGAGAAGCAGACCAGGGAGCTGAGTTGGAGGCTGAGCTGCAGCAGCGCTGAGGCAAAATGGATCTGGATCTGGATCTGGAGCAGTCTGGAGCCAAGTGCGGTGAGCAGGACTAGATTAATCTTTTGTGGGCCCCAGCACCCAGACCGAGGCCCCATCCCCCTCGGCCTCTTCCCACCAAGGCCCTGTCCACTGCTCACATGGTGGGAGGGGAAGAGAGGAGCGAGCAGATGTCTTGGGGCAGAATTGGGGGGGGCAGGGCCATGATCCAGGTGTTGGGGCCCCTTCTGAGTGTGGGCCTGGCGCCATGGTGTCATTGGCACCATTGTAAACCCTGCACTGGTGGTGAGCGGCTGGGGGGACCCTGAGCAGAGGGCCCAGCACAGGGAGACACCACCAGCCAAGAGGGGGTGGCTGACGTTGGGAAGAAGGGTCCTGCCACCTCAGGCCTGTGGGCATGTGGCCACCACCAGAGCAAGTGTCTGACCCGCGGCATCCCTGCAGCACGGCCAGGGCCCAGTAGGGTTGCCAGGCATCTGGTTTTTGACTGGAATGCCCAGTCGAAAAGGGACCCTGACGGCTCTGGTTGGCCGTTAAAAGTCAGGTTGGTGGTGCGGTGGGAGGCCGGGGCTAAGGCAAACTCCCTGCCTGTGTAACACCGACAGACTCCAGTCATTGGCGGGCAGGATTGAACTGGGGAACCTCTGCAGCTTAGTGCATGAGTCTCTACCGCATGAGCTCAAACCCAACTGGCACTTAGCTAAGGCTGTAGAGCAGACTCATTAATTCCTCTCTAAGGGTACGTCCATACTACCCACCCGGGTCGGCGGGTAGCAATCGACTTCTCAGAGTTCGATATATCGCGTCTCATCTAGACACGATATATCGAACTCTAAACGCGCTCCCGTCGACTCCGGAACTCCACCACCGCGAACGGCGGTGGCGGAGTCGACGGGGGAGCCGCGGACTTCGATCTTGTGCCGTGAGCTGAACTTGCGTACCTTAGTTCGACCCTCCCCCCCCCAGTGTAGACCAGGCCTAAGTGGTCTCGGTGCCACTAGATGGGACAGACACCACCCCCAGGAGGTGTGTGAGTTACACCTGCCCTAGCTCCGCGTGGCTCCCGGAAGCAGCCGCCAGGTCCCTAGGCACATGGACGGCCAGGGAGGCTCCACACGCTGCCCCCATCTTGAGTGCTGGTTCCTCAGCTTCCAATGGCCGGGAACCGCACCCTGAATGCCCTCTTGCACCCCATGCCCTGCCCCAGCTCAGAGTCCCCTCCTGCAACCAAACTCCCTCCTGGACCCCACCCACCGCACCCTCCCAACATCCCAAATCCCTGCCCAAGCCCTGAGCCCCCTCCTGTACTCCAAACTTCTTGTTCCTGGCCCCACCCCAGAGCCCACACCCCAGACGGAGCCCTCACCCCACCCACACACTCCATCCCCCTGCCCCAGCCCAACACCCTTCCTTCACCCCAAACCCCTCATCTCCAGCCCCACCTCAGAGCCTGCACCCCTAGCAGGAGCTCTCAGCCCCCCTCCCACATCCTAACCCCCCGCCCCAGCCTGGTGAAAGTGAGTCAGGGTGGGGGAGAGCAAGCGATGGAGGGAGGGGGGATGGAACAAGCAGGGATGGGGCCTTGGAGAAGGGGAGGTGCCTCAGGGAAGGGGCGGGGCAGGGGTGTTCGGTTTTGTGTGATTAGAAAGTTGGCAACCCTAGGCCTAGGCAGGAGGCCTGGGACGTGTGAGGAACAGACTGTGCACGTTCCTTGTGTCACAGAGATGGCGGTTTGTGGCGTCTCCATGCCCACAGAGTGGGGTTATGTGTTTTCTTTTAACCTTTCCCATTTTCACTTATTTTTTATTAGCTGCTGTTTAACAAATTGTATTTGCTTTGAACTGTATGTAATGATCAGTGGGCCAGGGAAGCATCCATTGTGAAGAGTGTGCCCCAGACTGGGAACACCCTAGCCCCTGTCCTAAGTGACCTCGACAAGATTGAGGGTTTAAGCTCCCCAGGAATCCTGGGCCCAGCCGTGTCAGGGTTACAAGGACTCTGACACACAGGAGAGAGGAAGGGGAGTCCTTGAGATCAGGCAGGCTTCTGGGTAAAGGGAGTGGGAGTGAGGACTCAGATCCTTTCTCTAGCCAATTCCACCAGGGTAGTGTATAAGCCAGGAAAGTTCCCCCACTTACATATGGAAGTTGTCCTGGAGAAGCTGAGCTCCATGGTGTGTAGGGAGGGAATGCAGGAGCTCCCTAGTTTTCTGCTTCCCGTGCAGCTGCACCACAGCAGTTTTACTGCAGAGGAGGCCCTACATAGCCATGAGATGGAGAGGGGAGAACAGCAGGACTGGGGCTGGATTTACTCTAAGAAAAACACCGGATGGTTAACAGTTTCCAATTGCTGATCATCCTGCAGATGCCACTTGCCATTGCTTGAAATTTATTAGGACAAAATGAGCCATAAAAGGAGGTCCTTAGGCTTTGGTGCCCTTTGCTGGCAATGGTCCACAGCTGCATATAGTGGTTACAGAGCTTGGGCCAAGGTAATGAATGATCAACCCTGATTATATACATCTAACAGGAAATGGAAAACAGCAGTAAAACCTCTAGGAGGTAATACGAACATAAAAATGAATGTAAAATTACTACTACATTATAATCATCTGGCTGGTGAGAACAAGGAAAAGCTAATTACCTGCTAAGTTAAGCAATTCCTCCATTAATATTAAAATTAGCATCTCTCCAGGACTTCTGTTACCCATATTTTGTAGGTAAATGGGATAAGAAATCTTACCACAATGCCTATTGCCCACTTAACTTAGGTAGGAATTAGATGCTATGATTCTTTTTGTTATGACAGAACAAAACTGTCATTTCCTTGCTCTACAAATACTTTGGCTTTATCTCCATATTTAAAATCATAAGATGGATTTATCACTTTTTAATGTAAAGGATAGATTGTGACTTGGACCAATTACTACCAGCACCTATGGAGCCAGGCAGAAGCTGGGAAAGAATTGTGTCTGAACCACAGCATTTCCTGGGGTGAGGCACCTCATGTTCCATCCCTTGCTCAGAACTGTGGCTCAATACACCGAGAGGAAGGATGGCCTTATGTTTGAGGCACTCGATTGGGGTTTGAGAAATGTGTGTTCAGCTCCTAGATCTCTCTGTGTTGGCCAAATCGATTCCTCTCTGTTAGAGCTGGGTAAAATTTTTCAGCTGAAACTTTTTTTTTGACCAAAAAATGCAGATTTGTGTTGACCGAAACATTTCACAAATACATGTCAAATTCACCAGTTGATTTGGTAACTGCCTCCCTCTTCTTCCCCCCAACCCTGAACAAAATGAAATGTTTCTTTTGAACATTTTCTAAATGAAACCTTTTTGATTTTTTGCTTCAAAGTGACTTTTTTTTTAACATTTACTTCAATTGGGGGGGAGTAAACTTTTTAGAAAGCACAAAACCAAAATTGCTATTTTTTTGATTTGTCAAAAAAAAAAATTGGGGGACAACCTGACAAATTTCTTTTTCCCATCTTTTTCTGATATGGCCAGCAAGGTGAAAAATCAGTTATTTTCACAGCTCTGCTCTCTGTGCCTCAGATCTGTGTAAAATTAGGATCATAACGTCTCCTTTGTGCTGTCTGTCGGCATTGTTCAGTTTGGGACACAGGCTGGCTGTTACTCTGTTTGTACAACGGGAGCCCTGATCTCAGTTGGAGTGTGCAGTAGCTACTGTAATAATAAGCCACGTTTGAGCCCTAAATGACTAGATCCTTTGTTAAAAAAGAACAAGACCGGGAAATTTTTAGCTCAATATATTGGCAGTAAGTGCAACATAACATGTTCAGTAGCAAGGACTTGCTTTACTTACACACTTTCTTAGCCATGTCTTGTGTTTTTGCATATTCTGAAGATTGATAACACTCAGAAGCTCCTTCAAAAGGTTGATTCTTCTGAGTTGCTCCGTGTTTGGAGAGCAAGGGTTTCATGTTTGCTGCATTGGTAATGGCGTGAAGGAGATGATAAATGCTGTGGCGGTGTGTGCTGTTCCTGATAATGCTATCTCTAGAGGTTTTAATAACCTGCATCATTAAAGGGGAGTTAGATTCTCTCTATGGAAGGATAGCAGCAGCTGTTTGCCCTGTTAAGGACTGCAATAATTTGGACATTAATGGTGGGAAGTTTTGCGGCTTTCTGGTCCATTTTGGTCATGCTAGAATAGTAATTTTGTTTGGTCAAGCTCCTCATTCCTAATTTGTTTCTGATTTTGTTATTATGGGTGAAGGCTGTTTCAGGACAGTGTCACTGCCACGCGCAGAATCACTGTCTTCTTTGCTTGGTATCAAATCAGTGGAAAGTTTTGAGGTCTGATTTTTCACAGGTTTTGGGCACTCTCAAAAGCAGCTGAGTCAATGGGAGCAGGGGATGCTCAGTGCCACTACAAATCAGGCCCTCGAGGAAGCAGCTTAATGAAGCAGAAACACTGCTCATTTCCACTGTTCATTTTTAAACCTTCATGTCCAGGATGTAGGAAGTTAAGATCGGCAGGTACCAAACCTAGGGCCAGATTACAGCACCCCACAGAATCATCTGTGGGATGGTTGCTGCTGGCCCAGGAGACTTGGAGAGTTTTGACTCACTGTCCTTCAAATCATCCCCTCCAGGAGAAGGAGCTTGGAGACCCATGAAGGAAGGAAGAAGTGCAGCCTCTGGACTCAGCTCTTCAGGAGGGAAGCATCAACCCCACGGAGAGTCAGCCCCTCTCTCCTTAGCAGCAAGGCGTCCTAGGGAGCTGTGCTGCCATTGGCCAGGCACCCCACCCCTGCGCAGAGACCCCCTGCCTTTGAGCAGGCCCTGCTATCTGCCTGGTGCTCTCTCTGGAGGAGCATGCCAGAGGAAGTGACTCCAACAGGTGCTGGCCCTACCATCTTAAGGGGGCACCACTTCCTTCTCAATGGAGCAGGCCAGTAAGGGGACCTGCCCTGGGGTGCAGTGGCTCCATCCAGCCACCACATGCATCGTCAACCGAAGGAGAAGCAAAATGCAATGGGAATAAACACATCTATCCTCTCCTCGTCCATCTTCACTCCCACCCACCCTCTCTCTCCATCTCCACTCCAAGTCTCCACCTTCACTCTCTCCCTCCATTCTTCAGCTCTCTCTCTCCCCACTCACTCTGCACCTCTTCCAGTCCCTTTTTTCACCTCCTCTTGTCTGTCTTATGAGCCACCTTGATGGTCAATCACTCTCTGCACTTCCCTCAAAACCCTGCCCCCCCCAGGTTCTATTTCCCCTCATCACAGGCACTTGGGGTCTTCCCAATCAGCACCCCTCTTTTACTCAAACCCATTCGAAAGTCAATTTTCTCCACCCCCACCATTTTCAAGTTACTTCTCCCTCACTGGAAACATCAGTTCACTGCTACCTCCCCCAAATCAGTTTAAACATGCCTTTCCCCCTGCCTTCTGTTGGCTGTATACCTGCCCAATGGTCCAGGGTTCTTTCTCTTCTCCTTGGGGAGCTCCCAACTGCTGTTGACAAAAGTTAATTGAAAATGTTATTTTTTTTCCCTGTGGAAATTTTTGATTAAAACAGAAAAAATAAAATTTGGTCTGCATTTCCTACAGAACATTTTGATTTTTTTGGCAGAACTTTGAATGTCAAAATATTTTGGCCAAAAGCTGAAATATTTTGATTTGGAAAGGCTGATGCAGTGCCTGACTGGAGATGTAGTTTGGATGCCCCATACTTCCATTCTCCTCTACAGGTCAGACTCTGTCTCCCATGATGCACCACGGTCTCCTCTCCTGGAGAGAGCAGAATGTCCAAATTGATATGTTTTGGTTTTCAGCCAAATTATTTTGCGTTTTCAGGCATTTGGGTTTCCAGCAAAATAAATAAATAAATAAATAAAAATAAAACATTTCCGCAGACAGCAGGCACTTTTTTTGTGAAAAATGTCATTTAGCTGAAAACCCAGTTTTCCACCCAAAATCAGTTTCAATGAAAAAAATGTCAACCAGCCCTACTGCCAACCACGTAACATGTCATAGGCAGCCCCATGCTCTGCATGTCCCTAGAAGCAGCTCCACCTCTCCCAGCATACTGCAAGGCATATAAAGAGTTAATGCTGTAGGTCTTGCCACACCTGGAAGTCGTGATGACTCTCTGGTATCACAGGGTATCATCATCAGCCCTTACTCTGGTATATCCAGTAGGGCTCCCTGTGCTCAAACCTTCATGATGTATTAATTTAGATGGAATACATGAGCCAAAGGTTTTAACACAAGCCACTCACTGTCCAACATTAAACCATGTCAAAACAGGTTCAGGGTTTGGTGTACAGAGACCTCAGCCTGCTTAGTTCCGTGACAAAGACACCAGTAACCATCCTTTTAATCTTTTATTAAAGATACAGAAACGAAGGAGAAAGTTAAAGCCTTTGGAATGTAAAGTATTATGTGAGGCTTTCAGTTTCACAACATCCCTCGCTCCCTTCCCCTTTAGCTGGGGAGAATTTTTACAAGGAAAAAACCCCTTGTTTGACAGTCTCTTAAATGGTATCAAAGGTGGTAATAATTATCCTTCTGGGGAAAAGAGAATAAGTTAGTTGAGATGAGGTGGAGCTGTTGTTGTTGCTGCTGCGGTTGTTACAGTCTGATCCCGTGTTATCTCAGGTGATGGTTTGGTTTCAGTTAGTCCTGGTAGGGCTGGTGATTTCATCTGGATCCTTCTCTCTGGCCTGGTTTGGTCAGGACATCCATCAAGGTCCAGGTTTCCAGGAATCGGTGGAAGTGGCAGCCACAATGGTGAAGCTCATTCAAGTAGTCTCCATATGGTCTTCTATATTTTCCCCTCCTTATTTTGTTCACCAATTTGTCTTAATATCCGACATGCCAATTTCGGTTAAATAATTTCACATATAGCATGATTTTATTATAGTCCTTGAAGCATATCAGTAGGCCATTTTGTTTAGACTAATTAGTCTTTCTGTTTGATTTTCTTGTACCTGTTTATAACGTTCATTATTGAAAACACCCCATTTTCCACCAGCACTCGTTATTATAGGTTTGAATTTTCACATATTTTTTTACAGTTGAGCTTACAATTAAGGTAAATTTGTAGGCCCAATTATCACAACAGACACAACCCACCCACAAGCCCATACATCTTGATCCTCAGGTCAATCACTGAGAATCTACTATAGGGTCACAAGGAGAGATGATATGGGTAGGGAAGTCGCACTTCCCTTTTGCATGCTCAGTAGCATACCTTCCACTCACTGAAGCTGAAGAGGTGATCAGAACCTTTATTATTTGTGTAAGTCCGTTTTAATAAATTAGCTAACAATAAACATTTCTCTTAATAAGACACTTAAATAAAAAAACTCAGCAAATTTTTCGGGTAATATTTAATGATACAAAAAATGCAGGTTTAATTTTAATGTGCACATGAGATCAATTAATGTAGTTCGTATGCAGATAAGACGGCAATCACCCTGATTCAAAATGCTTGTTATTTCTGGAGTTGGCATATGGTTCTCTGTAACAGCAGGCATAATGATTGCAATAAATTGGTTCTTAATGTCGTGTAATGAACTTTGATTTGTGTTAATTTGGGCATTACTTAGCAACGTCATGCTATTTTTTTAAATCAGTTTGTTAAGTCACTGCATTTGAATCCAGCTTCATGTTGGATATTTAGTAATCCTAAGAACAAAGCACAGCATTTGAATTCAGATTTTCATTGCAAAGATACATCACCAAAAATACATGAGTGCAAGAGAGATCAATCTGGAAATTGGACAGAAGTTCTATCATTCAGTGATAAACATAGGCTCTGCTCTGCCCTATTTCTAATGCTGTTCTTTTGTGAATATTTCAGAGACCGTCTCAGTGAACATGCTATTGCTCATTATAATTAAAAGCAAATTATTGCAACCTATAGACATTTAAGCGGTGGCTTCTTGAAAGCTTTATAGACGCGGATAATAATGTTGCCAGTATAAAATCACCAAACAGCAAGAACCTGATCCGAAGCCAAAAGGAGTCAATGGAAAAACTCCTATTGGCTTTGTGGGGCTGTGGATCAGGATCCGACCAAATGTATTAACAAACAAGGGCTTTAATTTCTCAAGGAGCTCCTTGCAAGCAGCACCCTGTACCCACGTGGCATGCCATTGAAACCAGTAGGTCTCCATGTGACTGCAGCAGCCGGGCAGCACAGGGTTAAGATTTTGGTCTGCACTCTGCCCTAATAAGATGCTTTGAGAGATCCGCATGTACAGTGTTACACTGCCACTGTGGAGATGTGCAATTCGGAGACGGGTGTTAACTCTTAAATATCACCTATGTTCTTGTACATGTTACCTTTATTTCTTGCCTGGAAAGGATGACAGCAGCAAATATTATAATATCAAATATAATTCTTGTCTTGTAAGCTCTTCGGGGCAGAGACCAACTTTTTGTTTTGTGTTTTTCCAGTACCTACCCAAAGGGGTCCTGTTTCTAGGCACTACTGCAGTACAAATAAATAATAATAACACAATAATAATAGTAATGCCACCTAAACTTAGAAAGAAATAGAGCAAATTAATACAAAAATAAGAAAAGGAGAGAGATGCAATCAGTAAGTTTTACTTATTTTTGTGTTTACTTTGTTTTATTTACTATTGACTTTATCTACTGGATTCCTCTAGGTGCCAGTCTAGCAAACCATTTAAGCACATGATTAATTTTTCAGTGGGCCCATTCATGCACTTATGTTAAGCATGAGCTTATGTGCTTTTCTGAGTAGGGAAGAAATTACACGCTTAAGTGATTTTCTGGATTGGTGTTTTAGCCAAGATCCAGGGCACAGGACTATTTTATTGATTAAAGTCTAATTTTAAAAGGTATTAACACTTTACATAGTAAAGTCAGAAAGTTAGGTTGGGCTTATATTGGAAACTAAAATGACAGCTTTAACTGTAAAGAGGCTATTACCTCTCCATGAAAACACAATCCCATTACAAATCCACATTTACCATTTTAATTGTTTGGCCCCCATTCCCCTGGTGCTTCTCTCTCCCCCTAATCGACTTTCATACTATGTTTATGAGGATAACTAGCGTGCAGCAGTAGAAATTGCTGATACAACCTGATTCTGAGGCTGCAGTTTCCACAGTGGACTCCAAAGGGAGCTGCTGTCTGCTCAGCACTTTGGATAATTAGATCACTTATGTATGTGCCTAAGTAAGGATTTAGGAACCTAATTTTAAGTATTAAAGCCCAGACTTCCAGTGGGAGTTAGGCACCTAAATGCCAAGACTTTGAGGATCTGGGTTGTGATTTTTACAATCTTGAACACCATTTGTATTTACTGATGGTGTCTATAGCTGTGCACTTTAATATTAAGTCAGATTATATATCTCCCTTCCCTGAAATATAATGACATTTTGGCTGGATTATAAAAGCCCTGTTTCACAAAATTATTGGCTGTTTGAATAATCTAGGAATATTTATTAGAGGGGCCAGGTATAATTGCCATATTCTTGAAATCAGCCCTATAGATAGCTGTTTTCACTGGTGAAACTTGGATTAGACAATTGGGCTGCATATGTATGTACTTGAGAAAAGACATCATTAAAGCTGTACTGATGTCTATATTGTTAGTGTTCATTTAAATTAGAGAGGAATCTGCCTGGCAGGCTATTCATTATTCATATATGCGGCATATATGTTCCTGCACAAAAAATATTGGACATGGCTTTGCTATCTATGGGTATTTTTATAACCTGTTTCTACATGCTGTGTTCTTTTACCCTAGCAATGCATCTCAGAATGATTATCAGCTGCAGTGGATCATATTACACCATTATGTCTGGTGTAAAAACAACAAGGGTTTTAGCGTAAGAGTTAAGACATGTTATCAAGATGGGACCAAGAAACAGAAAAGTTATTTTCCACAGCACTCTAAAACTAGTATAAATATTTATTTTAGTTTCCATATTTTTCAAAATGTCACACGATGATTCAGAGCATCAATAAACTCATAATTTTCCCACTTGGATGGATTTCTTTTTTTCTCATGTAACTGATATTCTAGCTCCCTATGTGTGGTTCACTAAGAAGACAACATCCCCTCCAACTCCTAAAGAAGCCACATAACAGACAAGGGAAAGCATAATCAATAAGCATTTAACAGCAGAGGGAACCACATTTTAGACTCCATTATTGTCCATCTGTGGTGCAGAACACTGATTACCCTTTGGCTATCAATTACCTTTGACCATTTTACAATGGGGAGGGCTAACCAGAAGGGAAAGACTATAATTATTAGAATCTTGTTTGCATTAATGGTTTAGTCTCCTGACCACATGAACAGTATCCTTCTGAAAATGTTGTCAGATTCCCTGGGTTAGCATGTCTGGCATGGGTGTGGATGGGCAAGCATGTTGCATGTCATGCACAGACTGTGTGAGTTCCTCCCGCACCAGGACATATTAGTTACTCTGTCACTGATGGGGCACAACGTCTATTCCAGTGAAGAGAGATGTCACTCGTGAGTTAAAGGGACCGTGTAGACCCTGGCAGCAGCTCACAGCTCAATTTCAGATTCCTTTACATTTCCCTAGCTCCCACCCCCAGTCTCCACAGAGAGTTGCTCATGTGCTCAGGACTGTAGAGTGTCAGCTGAAATGTCGCTCCTTTGCTTTTCATGCTTGGCCTCAAGCTGAGCCATGAGTGCACAGGAGGCCAGCTCCAGAGAGACCCCAATGAATATCCCCATCGAATCTATGGACTTGTGCAGTGCCCATAACATGGTATCTAGGCATTGATGCCCTGAAGCAGAGCAGTATGTAGGCTTTTGGTGAGTATGGAAGAGGGAGTACGGGAAATACAACCATCAGTCTGTGAGAATAAATAAAGAGAAGGGCAGCAGAGGAGGTGAAAGTGGACCAAGAAAAGGCATGACCAGAATATGGAGTATGGGCACTTTGAGGAGTACCCATCTACCAAGTCATGACAACAGGAGCAGGGGGCAGCTGAGTAGGAAGCTGGCTGTTGACATGTTTTGGTGAAATGGGAGAAGAGCAGCACAAGTTGGTTGAGAACTGTGGATGGGCAGGGACTCCATAGACGAGGGAGCTTTCAGTGGGTGAGCAAGGGGCAAAGACTGCATGGGCCAGGCCTCATTTGCATTTCAGTTATGGGACAGTTTGTGGCATTTTGGTTAAAATACAGTTAAGTTTTGATTGGAGAGGCAATGAGATGCCATTGACCCTGTTGGGCAATAAAAGGAGAAAAGACACCAGACGTGCCTGGGGTGAAGGATCACCCTTATCCTGACCACAGTCAGGCACTGTTGAGTACCAGCAGCTGGACAAAGCTTCAGTAAGAGGAGAAAGAATTTTTGACTTTTGGAGGAGTATGTCTTCTTAGGTGTTAAGGGCTTTGTTACGGGTCTCATATGCCAGAGCTGAGATTGCTTTGTGGTGTGGACAGTGCTGAGACACTTGATGGTGCCGAGGTGACTGGAAGCCGCAGAGAGCAGAAGACTGTGAGGGAATCGGTGGAGGCCCCCCCCATCCAGCAATCAAAGCTGAATCATGTCCAGGGGGAGAGTCCCAGACAGCACTTTTCTTAGGTCAGAGGTCCCCAAACTGTGGGGCACGCAACCCTGGGGGGACATGGAGCAACGTTTGGGGGGCCAGCCTCACGGGGGGCAGAGAAGGAGCGCCACCAAACCCTGCCCCACCCCAGCTCTGCTCTGGCCCCACCCCCACCCATGGCCCTGTCTCCTGGCCCTGGCCCCAGTCTCAGCCCGGCTCCCACCACAGCCTGGCTGTGATTCCTCTCCCAGCCCTGCCCCTACCCTAGGCCTCAGCTCCAAGCTGCGGCTCCATTCCCAGCCCGGAGCTGAGGCTGGGGGCAGAGCCAGGAGTGGAGCTGAACCTGGCCGCAGGCCTGGCTGCCGGCCCCTACCATGGCCTGGCTGTGGCTCCACTCTTTCCTCTCCCCACCCCCAGCCTCAACACCTAGTCGTGACTCTGTTCCCAGACCCACTCCCAGCTGTGGCCCCAACCTCAGCCCCCCTACCCCAGCCTGCATCCCCCCCAGCCATGCCCCGCTCCAGGCGGGGGAGGGGGTGGTGATAGGGGGACATGGACAGGGGTAAGGGAGGCCTCAAACATTTGGGGACCACTGCCCTAGGGACTGGAGACTGATTTGCCTGATTGTTTGAACTCTGCCAACCCTTGACAACAAATTGTGAGTGAGAAGCAGCAGAGGAGAAGGGAAGTGGCTAGAATGTTTTACCTACTCACAAGCACAACAGGAGGATGGAAGTTGGAACTGTTGCCAAAATACCCTGGATGGGTGGGAGCACTACTTCAAAGATCCAAAAATCCACAAACCAGGCTTTCCTAGGTTTATTCTGTGTCCCGTCCCCACCCCGTTCTGTGTTAAACCCCTGGACTCAATGTTTTTTGAGTGGGGAGGTATAGCCTATCAAAGGCACCGAGGGTGGTATATAGCTTCTCATGTTTCTGAGCTGGGGGCATGAACTGGTGTTATTTAAAATTTCAGAAGGAACCCTAGAAAACTGAACTCGGCCTGTTCTGCTACCAACACCACCTAGAAGAAGCATTACATGTATTTATTATTCGTATTACAATAGCACCAATCAGATTGGGTTCCATTGTTCTAGGTGCTGTTTATCCCCCACAAAGTAATACATTATCTATGTTGGTGTCATGCTATCTCAGGAGATGCTAACAAAATGCCAGGGTTGAATCACCCACAGAAATCAGGGGCCTGGATAAGTTCATAGACCAACAGGGTTTGAGTCCAGAAGGGGCCAATTTGCTCATCTAGTCTGACATGCTGCATAAAACAGGTCACAGAGCCTCACCTAGTTACCCCTATATTGAGGATAATAAATTGTGTTTAGCTAAAGCATTTCTTCCAGAAAGGCATCCAGTCTTGGTCTGAAAATATCAAGAGATGATGAATCCACCCTACTTCCTTTAGTAGTTTGTTCCCATGGTTAATCACCCCCGCTGTTAAAATATGTGCCTGATTTCTAATTCGAATTTGTTGACTGCAGCTTCTAGCCATTGGTTTTTGTTCTGCCTTTTCCCACTGAATTAAAGAGCCCGTTGGTGGCTGGTATCTTTTCCTTGTGAAGCTACTTACACATGGTAACCAAGACGCCTCTTGGCCTTCTTTTTGATAAAGGAAGTTTGAACTGGATGTGAGTGCGTTTTAGAACTTGGGGCTCTCCTATTCTATTATTCTCTAGGCAAAATGATTAGCTATGCAGAGTCCAGACAGCTGCCACTTCTGGTCCTGTCATTAGAGAAACCACAATTGAGCGTTAAAAGGACTTGTGTGTGTGTGTATGAGTAATTTAACTGTATTTGAATGTGCTGTAGCTGCTATCTATGTAAGACTACCCTTAATCCTTTTATAATAGTCCCCTGGTAGAAGAAGCAGCTTATTTCCTAATTATCCTTGTCTGAGACCAGCTCAGGACATTCAAGGTGAAGGCTGATCATTCCAACAGTCCTGTGTTTTTCTCAGCTTTTATATTTTAATCCTTCATAATTACAGAGTCAACCTTGGTTGTTTATTATTATTTATTTATTAACAGTGCTGTACATAAGATTTTCATTTTAAATTTCTCTGTCTTGCTGCCTTTGGTAATCTTTGTACTTACATGGAGAGAAGAAAAGGCTCTCAAAAACTCATTTAGTACTGATCATGATTTAGATTCCTATACCTGCAGTCCTCTGGAGAAAACTGCAAAATTGGAGGTGGTAGGAATGTCAAGTTACAATTCATGAGCCTTACAGCAGATCAGGAGATAGACAAGGGAGACCGACCATGATCCAACTAGAATGGTAGGTTATAACATGCAAAACTATAGAAATAAAGGTTATATGATGTGAGGCTGAATCAAAACAAAAATTCCCTGTCTCTATTTCAGTTTATCCTTGCTGTTTGAAAGCAAGTGCCTCTGCTTTATCATCTGATGTGCATTCATCCAGTCTGTGAAGTAGATTGACTACTCAAACAAAGTTAAAATAACAGAGCGAGACAAATTATTAGCTGCAGGTGCAGCGAGTACTGCCTGCAAAAAGGCATACATCTGTTACATTTAGGTGGGTTTAGAGGTGAATGTGTCAGTCCAAAAAATAGTCATGCTAAATTAGGCATGCTAGGCAAATGCTAGAGTTTGGGGTGCAGCACGTGTGCTTGAATATTTTTCTACATGCCCATTATATCTTCGACTGAAAATTTGCCTAAGAACTCCTACTTAAACCCCACCAACCCAGGAGCTTTGGAAGATAAGTAGAGTTTTCTAGTAGTTAGAACCAGAGTCTAGGAGTCAGGACTACAGCTAGCTGGGAAATGTTATTTTTCCCCCCTCCCCATGGAAAAAATTGATTTTTTTTTCATTTTCATCAAAATGTTCAACAGAAAATTTTGATTTTTCATTGTTAAATTGAAAGCTGCCAAAATCCAAAATGCTGTCACCTGAAAACCAAAACGCTTTCAGCCAAATTTTGACAAAAAGTTTGTCATTTCCAAGGGAAGTAGAAACTTTTCACAAACACTTTTGTTTCCTTGTAAATCCAATTTCCTGTTGAAAAAAGTTTCAACAGATAATTTTAATCCAGCCCTAGTCTGGACTCATTTGTTCCATTCTTAGCTCAGCTGTTTATTCATTGTGTGACCTTGGATGCTGGGATGCTTCAATGAATCTCTGTGTGCCTGAGTGCATTCCTCATTTGTAAGATGGGTATAATAATTCCTCCACTGGACTGCAAGAATTAATGTCTGTAACATGCCTTGAGGATGCTATATAAAGCATAAGTGCATAATTGTTCTTGTTAGCACAGTCATCTCTAACCCAGGCCATTATTCAGTGGAGGCATTAAGGACTTGTTTCAAAGACCATTTAAGTAAATGGGAAGTTTTCCATTGACTTCAGTGGGCTTTGGATCAGGCCCTAAAGCAGCGGTTCTCAACCTTTTTCTTTCTCACACCCACCCCCAAAATGCTACAAAAACTCCGAGGCCCACTGTGCTACAACGGTTTTTCTGCATATCCTGTAGATTAAAAGCTGTGTTTAATGGATTGTTATACAGTTACACACACACACACACATAAAATATATAAAAAGGACAATATATGCACAAAAATAAACTGATTTTTTTATTTTATTTACTCCGTGTGAAACTTGTTGGTACTGATCGACAGTTCTGTCGAGACGTGGGGGGTCTCTTTGACAAGCATACGCACATATCGTGGTCGATGTTCATCCTGGTTTGGTACTTTGTTTTCATTTATGTCATGGCTAAAAATCAAACTTCGCATAAGTAGGCAGCGGTGGACTCGCCGCTGTCCTCACGGCCAGGTAACTTGACCTAAGATAGGCCAACTTCAGCTACGCTATTCGCTTAGCTAAAGTTGCGTATCTTAGGTCGACTGCCGCCCAGCGTAGACCAGGCCTTACTCACATCACCTCCGTGATGTTCTTCAGTCACTATGGTGGGTGAACTTGTTGAAGGAAATTCGATATCCTCACTCTGTGAGTTTGTTGGTTTGAAGTTGGTGGTCGAATTAAAAATCTATCCATATCTGATATTTACTGTTCACACTTACAATTCCCTCCCGCTGTGTAACTTGTCCTGCTCCTTTTGAAATAGCTCCTTTACAACCAGCAAACAGAGCTAGGTACCCTGCAAGGCTGGCGTCAGACTCACTGGACCAAGGGCAGAAACCAAGGCATGAGCCCTCGCATGCAAAGTCCCTGGGGGCGGAGCCATTGCTGGGCCAGAAGGTGTTAAGGCTGGGTGACCCCCATCCCAGGGGCTGACTCAGAAGTCTGAGCCCCCACCTTCTGGGCACCGGGCTTCAGCCCCCGGCCAGCTTCAGCACTGCGGCTCCCTGCTTTAGCCGGCCCCACAGTGTCCCTGGGTCTCATGGCTCCAGCATTCAGCCCTGGCTCCCAGCTTTAGCCATGCAGGGACATGCAGGCTCTGGATTTCAGCCCCACAGCTCCCAGCTTCAGCCCCGCGGCAGCACTGGGCTTGGTGCTTCAGTCCCACATCCCAGGGCTGCACCAGAGCTTGGGGCTTTAGTCCAGGCCTCCAGGCTCCAGCCCCATAGCAGCACTGAGGTTGGGGCTTCAGCCCATGGCTCCTGGCTTCAGTCCAGCGGTGGCACCGGGGCTCGGGGCTTCAGCGCATGGCTCCCGGCTTCAGTCCAGCGGTGGGACCAGGGCTCGGGGCTTCAGCCTGCGGGTCCCAGCTTCAGTCCAGCGGTGGGACCGGGGCTCGGGGCTTCAGCCCATGGCTCCCGGCTTCAGTCCAGCGGTGGGACCAGGTTCAGGGCTTCAGCCCGCAGGTCCCGGCTTCAGTCCAGCGGTGGCACTGGGGCTCGGGGCTTCAGCCTGCGGGTCCCAGCTTCAGTCCAGCGGTGGCACCGGGGCTCGGGGCTTCAGCCTGTGGGTCGCAGCTTCAGTCCAGCGGTGGCACCGGGGCTCAGGGCTTCAGCCTGCGGCTCCTGGCTTCAGACCAGCGGTGGCACCAGGGCTCAGGGCTTCAGCCCACGGCTCCCGGCTTCAGTCCAGCGGTGGGACCAGGGCTCAGGGCTTCAGCCTGCAGGTCCCGGCTTCAGTCCAGCGGTGGCACCGGGGCTCAGGGCTTCAGTCCACGGCTCCCGGCTTCAGTCCAGCGGTGGCACCAGGGCTCAGGGCTTCAGCCCACGGCTCCCGGCTTCAGTCCAGCGGTGGCACCAGGGCTCAGGGCTTCAGCCCACGGCTCCCGGCTTCAGTCCAGCGGTGGGACCAGGGCTCGGGGCTTCAGCCTGCGGGTCCTGGCTTCAGTCCAGCAGTGGCACCGGGGCTCAGGGCTTCAGCATGTGGGTCCCCACAGTGGCATCAGGGCTCACAACCTCAGGGCTTGGAGGTTCAGCTCCTCAGCTCCCAGCAGCTGCCCCACCACAGCATCGGCGCTCAGGGCTGCTGCCCGAAGGGGGATCTTGGGGCTCCAGTCTTCTCCCCCATGAGAACCGCTGCCCTAAAACACAGACATGACAGCCTGAGATTGCTCATCAGTCTCACTTCGTCCCATGGCAGCTGTTTGTTTTTCTATTAGAATTCAGATTTTCTCTTTGCTGTATCCATTAATGGACTCGTGAAAACCATGGCAACCAATAATTCATTTGGAAATGATTAATTTCACATTCAGACGGCACAGGTATGCAGGGGTGCAGGAACAATTTGTATAGTAGGGGTGCTGAGAGCCACTGAACCAAACTGTAAGCCTTGCATATAATGGAAACCGCTTCCAGCCCAGAGGTGTGGCAGCACCCCAGCACCTCTGGTTCCAGCACCTCTGCAGGTATGTATATGGTTATGTTGGTAGTTACATGGCAAATAAAAAACAAACACAGATACCGTAAGGAATGGCATGATTCACCCCACCGTAACAATAAATTCCTGCAGACCACTTGGTAGGTATTATGATGTTATTTAGGATGTAGTTTGCAGATTGTACGTCTCATGAAAACACTTCCCTCAACATAGATAAAAGAAGCACTGCCATGGTTAGCACATTGAAAATGAGTTACATATTTCATTTCAAATGGTCTTTAAGGTATGAAAGGATTTTCATTTCAGGGCCCCGTGTGCTCCCAAGAATGGAGGAGACAAGCAGAGATTAGGTGAGGAGTAGAAGGTGCTATGTACTATGACATTCTGGGATGCAATCACAGAGAAAAAATGGTGGGTGCTTAGCACCTACTGGCAGCCAGCTCCACCCCCCCCCCAATGCTGCCCGTCTGTCGGTGGCCCTGCCAATCAACTCCTCCCCCTCCCTTGCAGCACCTCCCGCCTGCTGTGATCAGCTGTTGCACGATGTGCAGGAGGCGCTGGAGGGGAGGGGGCGGAGCAGGGACAGGGTCACGCTTTGGGGAGGGGGTGGAACTGTGTGAGAAGAGGCAGGGTGGGGGTGCAGTGGGGATGGGAAGAGGCAAGGTGGGGGCTTGGGAGAAGAGGTGGGTGGGGGCAGTTTCTAGGGCAGAGCGGGGTCCGGAGGAAGCCAGTGTCTGTGGGTGCAACCCAGGCCAGTAAGTGTCTGTGTCATCCCTCTCCTGCAGTGTCTTACAATGCCTTGCTTCTGTAGCTCCCACCTGGGCTGCTCACAAACAGCCTGCCAGCACGCAGGTCACACCCTGACTGTCTGGGTATGGCCATAGTTCTGGTTCAGAAACTCTGATCCCATCAGTCAGTCAGCAAACACCAGCCACACTCTGGCTCCCACCAGCCTTGGTTACTATTTGCAGGGTAATATTAACTACACTCCCAATCCAAAATTTCCCCTCAGCCCTTCACCGTCAGAGTCAGGTGATCATTACCTCATCGCAGTCCCAAACTGACCAAAGGAAGGGGGTGACTCACTCGAGAGTCCAACAGATCATTTGTTGCTGCCTGGGCCAGTGTCCTTTGTTCCTGTGAGGCCAGGCTGGGTTTGTCCCATCCATGCCCTGATGAGGTGTGAACTGCCCCTCTGCTCCTGAAGAGTTTTGCCTGGGCTTGTTTTAAGATATGTGGACACATTTTCAGCCTCATAACTATCTACATGAAATTACAACCTATAACATTACATTACTGTAGCATTACCATAACAACAATGCTCAGTGCATCATGATCCTTCCAAAGACACCCGACATGACACACTTTGCATTGGATACAGGCACCAGCAAACCAAGCACGTGCTTGGAGCAGCACATTTTCAAGGGCAGCATTCCGGCTATCTTTTTTTTTTCTTTCTTCTGGCGGCAAAAACCTAGAGCCAGCCCTGGCAGCAGCAGCACGTCGTGCGTGGGGGGCGCCCGGGGGCCACTGTGGTTTGCGCCGCGGGGGAACAGTGCTGCACCTTGTGGCTGGGCCAGGCAGGCTCTGAGCGGGGGACACTCGGGCTGGGGGCTGCCTCACGGGCCACATGAAGCCGCCTGCAGGTGCCACAGGGCAGCTGCCCCCCAGCGCCGCAGCCGGGGCTGGGCAAAGCAGCCTGAGCCACCCAGGGACTGCGGCAGGGCAGCCAGAAGCAGCAGCAGCAGTGGAGCCATAGAGGGTGGGGCGCTGCCATGCGGGGCCTGCGTTCCGCTCTGTGGGGCTCATCAGATACCAGAGGGTTACATGGTAAATCCTCAGGGTCAAATAAACCCTGGTGAATTTCTGTGATACCTTGGGGGCTCCCATACATGGTGCATGGAGCTTAACTGAACTCAAAAGTTGTGGACTGAATTTCACATTCACCAACTTGAAAATGAACGTAAAACTCATGGGTTGCAAAATGATACGAATGAACGTTGAAATCCATGAAAATGAAAAAACAGCAATTTTCATAGAATGCCCAAGTTTCCTAGGTGATTCCAAAGTTGTTCCAGCAAAGGTGGTTAATAGCAAATATATATGTTAGTACATGTGGAATATAGATTCATAGATTCCAAGGTTAGAAGGAACCATTGTGATAATCTAGTCTGACATCCTGTGTAACAGGCCACAGAACTTGCCCAAAATAATTCACACAGTCAGAATTCAGGAAGTCCTTTTGTCCAGTACTGAATTAAAAGATATTTAAGGGGGGAAAGGCTGTGGGGAAGAGAGGAATCTGCAGAAAAGAACTTCCATTGTGCCACCATCATGTGGGTGATCTCAACTTCCACGGCCTTTATATTTGTATAAGTGAATAAAGCACACGGTGCATTAATAATGCATTTTGTGAGCATATCTGTTGTGTTTCATTGACTCAATAGACTTAGGAACAGGAGTAGCTCTAATAACAGTTACAAATCTGTCTGCTTGGTTCATTCACTGCTAGAATATTAGTGGCTTGACCTTGATACATATCCTAATGTCATTTCCATCTACTCCTCACTTCCTATCACTTAGATGTTCCTATTTAGCCTCTAGTATATCTCTTCTCATGTGAGTCATAAATCCTTCTCTTCGAGTCAGAAGTCTGAGCTATCTCAGTGTCCCATCTTATATGGGATGGCTGTTACACTGGTAATAAACTGTAAACTGTAGTAAATTTCCAGCCTGTGATATTTTTTTCTGGTAAAATATATCTATTTTTTTCCTATATCCATCCAGATAGCCATTGTTAAAAAAGGACAGCATATAAATATTTGATTTACTGTCGATCTAGCCACAGCACCAAAGTTGAAATTATTGCCTAAAGTACTATTTGTCATTGAGAACGATACACTTTTATCAAGTAAATTTGAATTCTCTTCTGCAGCACATGGAATTCAGCTAGGCATAAAAACTAGGTAATACAAACTTTGGAGGATATGTTCATCTCAGGGTATCCACCCACATCATTCCCATTAACCCTAATGGGATAGTGGTGTGCACACATCACAGAGAGAGTCTTAAAAGAGCAACAGTCTGATACGAAAACTACAGAACCCACACCACCAAAAAAGAAAATCAACCTTCTGCTGGTGGCATCTGACTCAGATGATGAAAATGAACATGGGTCAGTCCGCACTGCTTTGGATAGTTATCGAGCAGAACCCATCATCGGCATGGCCGTATGTCCTCTTGAATGGTGGCAAAAGCATGAAGGAGCATATGAATTTTTAGCATTCCTAGCACATAAATATCTTGTGACTCTGGCTAGAACGGTGCCTTGCGAATGCCTGTTCTCACTTTCAGGTGACATTGTAAACAAGAAGCGGGCAGCATTATCTCCTGCAAAATTAAACAAACTTGTTTGTCTGAGAGATTGGCTGAACAAGAGATAGGACTGAATGGACTTGTAGGCTATAAAGTGTTACATGGTTTTATTTTTGAATGTACATAGTTCTACTTTCACGATAAAGATATTTCACTATAGTACTTGTGTGATGGATCGGACCCCCTGGGATATCACCTGGGGTGCTGGGACGCCACTGAGGTAGACTATTCTGCCAGGCTGGGCCCCATTTTTTTTAGCCAAGCACACAGGCAGGGCCACACCCAGCTGCACAGAGAAACACAGATCCACTCTGAGAAGGCTCAGCTTAAGGGGCTTGCAACAGCACCCACATGTCCACCCGCCCTTGGAGTACAAACCCAGAGTTATATGAAATTCACCTCTTCCCTCAATGTGGATGAGGGTATGCACAACTTCTCGTGCCCCTCCCCCCCGTTAGAAATCACATAAACTGGGTTATATTGTAAACCAGAAATACATTTATTAACTATAATAGGTGTATTTTAAATAATGAAGGAGGTAGCAGACTGAACAAGCAGATAATTAAGAAAATAAAATAGAGGACACAAACTAAGCTTAATACACTAAAGAAACTGGTTACATATAAGTTCTCTCACCCTAAATGCAGTTCTAATAATCTTCTTCACAGGCCAGACGCCCTTCCAGCCTGGGTGCAGTTCTTTCCCCCAGTTCAGTCGTAGTTGTTTCCAGCCATCATCTTGGGTGGGGTAGTCGGGGAGAACTGATGACATGGATTACCTCACTCCCCACCCTTAAATAGGATTTGCATAAGGCGGGAATCCTTGGTTTCCTAGGTTGATCCTCCCACCCCCCCAGCTTCTCTTGTTAAAATACAGAATTAAAGATGGGTTCCGGTATCAGGTGACATGGTCACATGCCTCTGTAGGGCCCCTGTAGCCATTCTTCACAGGCTGACCCACAGGTTCACAGGAAGACTAAGCTCTTTTACAGTCCATTATCTCTTGCTGATGGGCCATTAGCACTGTTGGGCTTTTCCTAAAAGATATGCTGTAATTCAAAGAGAAATTCATTCAGGGAAGTCCTATGGCTTGTGTTATGCAGAAGATCTGACTAGATGAGTTTGTAATCTATGAAGATCTACTGGGCTATAGCTAATTGCCTTAATTACACAGGGGGGATGCTACAGATATAGCTGAAAACACTAGTCAGCGAGGCAATCTTTCCATCTGTTGCATATATTATTTTGATAGCTCTCCCAGTAAGCTCTCTTGGACTTGTACACAGGGTTCATCTGAGTGGATTCAGGTTCCTTGACAATGACCAAAGCTAATTTCAAGTCCATTCTTTAAGTGCAAAAAAATTCTTCTGTGAATGACTTAGAAAACACAAATGCTGAAGTGAAAGTATAAATCTCTTCTCTAAAAACCATAGAGCCACCACTTACAATCATATAATAAATAATAAACATAATGGGCCAGGACTTCACTGCTCCATGCGCACCCCTGCTGATAAAACAAAGAGCAATTGTTTTATCAGCAGTGGGGTAGCTGACAATTCCCCTTAATTCAAGGGACTCCTCAAGTGGCACAAATCTACTGTAACCAGTTCTGTGCCACCTGCTCCCACACCCCAGCACCGGTAGGTAGTTTTACAAAGCAGGCCTGGCACCTGGACAAGGCTTGGTGAGGATGTGGCCCAAGTCACTAGGGCACAACTTCTGCTGGTGTAAGTTAGAGCAACTTGTAGGTTGTTGTAAACTACACTGTGGACCAAACTGGCCTCGGGATTGGGGGAGCAGAAGGGTCTATGAGTCACCGCTCCTCACCCATTTCTGGGTCCTATCTAAAGCACAGCTAAGCCAAAGCCAGGGAACTCTTCCATAGTGCTGTGAGTTGAAGAGCTGATGTCAATGTGGAGCACTCTCAGCTCCAATTGACAGCAATGGGAGTTGCTGGGTGCTCAGCACTTTTGCTCAGACAGCAAAGCTAAGCCCTCAGCCAATCAAACCCAGAAGTACAGATAAGACTTAATTTAATGAGAGTTCTCGTTTTCACTCTGGAAGGTCCATGCATTAAAGGATGCAGAGAACAGCTCAAACGAGGTGTATGTGTCTATTAGTGTTTCTGTCTCTTTGTTGCAGGTGGTCTTTGTCTCCACTGGGATAAGCACCACATCACTGTCAGGATGGTGGGTGATGCTTTCCTCAGTCCGACAAAGAGAACCACGGGCAGGGCTCTGAGCAGTCGCAGGAGTCTTTGGGAGCCATGGGACTGAGTATCACCAGCCAACAGAACGTTATTTGATAACATCGTGAGGAGCAAACTCTCTTGCCCAGACACAGCACAAATGTTTCCAGCTACATTGGGAAAGCAACGATTTAAACCTTGGCTGCTTATTCAGGGTGCTTGTTAAGGGCAGTGGCAGACACAGATCTCCTTTCTCTAGGATCAGCACCACCTGGAACAAGCAGCAGCAATCACACAGAACATCTCCTATAGAGCTACTGTCGAGGTTATTGGTCTCCCTTTCATTTGTGGCCTCTGATGATGCAATTCATCATATGCTGAAAGGAGTGACACCAGAGGCCAACACCACTACAATCTCACACAATAAGTTTCTCCTTTCTTATGCAGCTCCTCAATGGCAGGTAGCAGAACAGAAGGATTAGAAGGGTTTTGTTCACTATGAGCATATCTACACTACAATTAAAAACCTGTGGCTGGCCCGTGCCAGCTGACTCAGGCTCATAGGGTCAAGATAAGGGGCTGCTTAGTTAGTGTGGACGTTTGGGCTTGGGCTGCAGGTGAAGCTCTGGGACCCTCCCACCTTGCAAGCTCCTAGAGTCCAGGCTCCAGCCCAAGCCTGGAAGTTTACACAGCAATGAAACAGCCTGAGTCCTCGGAGCCCAAATCAGGGGACACGGGCTAGTCATGGGTTTTCATTGCAGTGTAGACATGCCCTGGGAGGGCCATAAGTTCTGGGGAGGGAAGTGACCTCTTGGGTCAGAGGAAGTTGATGAAATCTGCTGGGGATTGATTCCTTGAGATGAGCTCCATTCTTCAGTGTGCACCTCCTGTGCCGAGCATCACATTCAGGAGTGCAGCTGCGCAGGGGCTGCTTTGAGGAGTTTTTAGATGGTGTGAAGACACACAAACGCTCTCTTTGGAAACACCGCCTGCTGGTTTTACATTTGCAATCATACTCTAGTGTTTTGCACAGAGTGCATCGAGCCCTTGTTATACACAAAACCCCCAAATGTCTACAAGTTCTGAACTGTCTACGTAGAGAAAAGAAAGCAGTGCAGAACGACAGCCCTAGTTTTTGGCCTAATGGCCTATGCATCAGGTCCAACACATCACAGTACCCCAGGTTCAAAGCGTGGCAGTCTTAAAGTAGACTGTCCTCCTTCCTAGGCAGATGTACTGAGTACTAGGCAGTGCACTGTGAGTCTGGTGTTACTCTAAAATCCTTGTCTGTTCAGTTTGTATGTTAAGGGACAGATCTGGAAAAGAGTTCACACCAAAGGGCATGGGGATGGTTTTCACTGGGAGCTGCTGGATACCTTTACAGAAATCTGGCCTCAAAGCTCCCATGTTGCTATTCATAAAAGCAGTAGGTGGCCCCACTGTCCTTGGCCAAATTTCCCTTCCCTCTTGCTCCGGGCCAGTTGCTGCCCCCCCCAGACATGGCTAAAATTGAACAATGATGTGAGTAAGTGGTTGACTGAGTGTGGGATTTGGGGATTCATGCGACCATTGATTTCAATGGGAGTTAGGTGCCTAACCTTAGGCTTTTTTGAAAGTCTCATTTTGTAAGATTATGGAGACAGCTTGTCTAAAAATATATTCCCCTCTCTCATTTCTCTCTTACTCTACTTCCGTTCTGCCTTTTGTCTCTCTCAAGCTTTCCTTCTTCCTACGCCTGCTGCCTAAGGGCCTGATCCTGCATGGTGTTGAGTGCGCATGTTGAGAGAATCTCAGCTCAGCCCTATGAAGTCCCATGGAAGTCAACAGGAGTTTTGCTTAAGCACTGGCTGAGTAAAGGATTGAGTATTTATCCCTCTGTATGCCTGTGACGTTCCCTTCCAGTGTTATCTGAACCAGCGATCTGCTAGGTCACTCCAATCCTTGCCTCTGGGAGCCAGCCTTACCCTGCTCTGCTGTGAGAACCCCACTCCTGGGCTGTTCACACACAGCCTCTGGCTGGCATGTAAGATGCTCCTTGGATTGTGCAACCACAAGCCACTAGCCAATATCTCTGGTCCCAGACACAACCCTAGGAACCTCTGTCTTGCAGTGTGTAGTTATGCCCGCTGGACACTGTAAACTTATATGAATTCATCAATTTAACAAAGACATTGATATGCACTGGGCTTGTTATACCAAGGGCAGTCTCTGACACTCTTTAAACCAAACACACTGCTTCAGGTAGAATAAACAAACAGATTTATTAACTACAAATATAGATTTTAAGTGATTATAAGTCAAAGCATAACAAGTCGGATTTGGTCAAATGAAACATTCTAAGCTGATCTTAACACTTTCAGTGCCCTTACAAACTTAGATGCTTCTCACCACAGGCTGGCTGGTTGCCCTTCAGCCAGGCTCTCCCCTTTGATTAGCACTTCAGTTGCTTGGTGTGGTGCCTGTAGATGTAGGTGGAAGAGAGAGAAAGAGCATGGCCAATGTCTCTCCCTTTTATCATGTCCTTTCTTCCCTCTTGGCTTTTCTTTTTGTCAAATCTGCAGTGAAAGTGTTCTTAAAATGAACAACATGTGCTGGGTCATTATCCAAGACAGATATAACATGAAATATATGGCAGAATGTGGCTAAAACAGTGCAGGAGATGTACAATTCTCCCCCAGTGAGTTCAGTCCAAATTTAATAAATGCATTATTTTTAACAAGTGTCATCAGCATGGATGCATGTCCTCTGTAATAGTTGCCAAAGCATGAAGGACCATACAAATGTTTAGCATATCTGGCATGTAAATACCTTGCAATGCCCACTACAAAAGTGCTATGCAAATGCCTGTTCTCACTTTCAGGTGAAATTGTAAATAAGAAGCAGGCAGTATTATCGCTCATAAATGTAAACATTGTTTGTCTTAGTAATTGACTGAACAAGAAGTAGGACTGAGTGGACTTGTAGGCTCTGAGTACTTTCACGATAAAGAGACTGCACTATAGTACTTGTATGAGGTGAATTGAAAAATAGTATTTCTTTTATAATTTTACAGTGCAAATATTTGTAATAAAAATAATAACATAAAGTGAGCACTGTTGTATTCTGTGTTGTAATTGAAATCAATATATTTGAAAATGTAGAAATAATCCAAAAATATTTAATAAACTTCAATTGGTATTGTATTGTTTAACAGTGTGATTAAAAGAGTGTAATCATGATTAATTTTTAAATCATTATTATTTTTTTAGCTAATCACATGAGTTAACTGCAATTAATCAGCAGCCCTAGTATTAGTTCTGACTTGTGTTGCAATCCCAGGTATGTTTGATTTTAATTTAGTTTTATTGAAGTTATAAAGAATTCTTTAATATACATACGTCTGTCTCCTGCTGCTCTTCTTTTCTTTTCATGCATCTGACGAAGTGGGTATTCACCCATGAAAGCTTATGCTCCGATACATCTGTTAGTCTTTAAGGTGCCACAGGACACTTTGTTGCTTTTTACAGATACAGACTAACACGGCTACCCCTCTGATACTTTTCTTTGGTGTTTTCTTTATCTATTCAGATCTTCCTAATAATATATGGAACTTTAATAACTACAGTACATAACAGAGCTTCTGATTCCATCACAGCTGCTGGAAGCAAAACATGTTAATTTATCACAGCTCGTTCAAGTGACCCTTATGGCCCAGCTGGAGTTCCTATGTTTTAATCAGTCAGAGGCCAATGTATAATAACTGGGAACAGATGCTTTAGTATAGTGGGAGCAGTACAACTACTATAGTCAAGACTGAAATACAATGTTCTTTATATCCCCACCTTTCTCAGCCTTTACAAATTGTCTCAGCCCAGAAAGTTAATTTTTAGGGTATGTTAAGGCAAACCCCTTTGAAGTTTGCATGTGTAAAATAAAACAAAATACACTTCCCCCATATAGTCTAATCAGGAATTCTGAACATACACATTTCAATAATGGATTCTACTCAGAATTCATTTGTTTGTTTAGATCTCAGAGTGGTCAAGCCAAGTGTGATAGAAAATTGTTCAGTAGCTGAGAAGTTCTGAGCAATGAAATGTTTGTGCCTGGGTGGTGGCAATTTCTCTAAGGTGCCTTTGCTTGATCTGTGGCTTAGAATGTTTGGGCTACTTACGTGCATTGGACTTTGCTTTTGGATATTTGGGGAGAGTCTGAAGTGGCTTTGAACACTGGAGTAACTGTGAAGTGCTTCAGCTTAATTTAAATTTGCAAAGACTGGCAAATCTCACAAGGATTTAAGGAAGTCTGAGACACGATGACGACAGCAGTAGAGGACAAGTAACCCTGTAAAAATCGTGGGTGGAATCCCAGACCCACTGAAGTCAATGCAAGTTTTAGAGAAGTATTTGTATGTTCCGAATAATTCACAGCTTTACCATCTGTAAAACAGGGATAATAGTTCGTGTGGGTCCCATCCCATGGTGCGTTGCTTACTGATTCTGCCTTATCAGCTCTCTTTTGTTGTCTTAAGGAGATGTGGAAAAGACAATTCCCCTCAAATGTGCCTTACTGCATAACACAAAAAGTCAGGGAGCTGCTGTATCCAAGTTTGCATAAATGGGATGGGTGGGCATCATTCTGCTACTCTTCTGTCTAAGCTCTGGTCTACACTATGGGGGTAGGTGGAATTTAGCCACACTAGGTCGATATTAAAATGAATGCATCTACACAACCAACCCCGTTCCGTCGACCTAAAGGGCTCTTAAAATCGACTTCTGTACTCCTCCCTGGTGAGGGGAGTAGCGCTAAAATCGACCTTGCTGGTTCGAACTTGGTGTAGTGCAGACACAATTCAACAGTATTGGCCTCCAGGAGCTATCCCAGAGTGCTCCAATGTGACTGCTCTGGACAGCACTTTCCACTCCGACGCACTAGCCAGGTACACAGGAAAAGCCCCGGGAAATTTTGATTTTCATTTCCTGTTTGGTCAGCGTGGCGAGCTCATCAGTACAGGTGACCATGCAGTCCCCCCAGAATCACAAACGAGATCCAGCATGGACTGAAAGGGAGACACTGGATATGAATCTGTGCAGGCCAAACTCCGATCAAAAAGAAGAAATGCTGATATATATGCCAAAATCGCACAGGGCATGGAGGACAGAGGCTACAACAGGGACACACAGCAGTGCCGCGTGAAAGTTAAGGAGCTCAGGCAAGTCTACCAAAAGACAAAGGAGGCAAATGGTTGTTCCAGGTCAGAGCCCCATACATGGCACTTCTATGATCAGCTGCATGGCATTCTAGGGGGGGACCCTACCACTACCCCACCACTGTCCGTGGACACCTGCAAGGGGGGAGTCTCACACAACACGGATAAGGATTGTGGGGATGAGGAAGAGCAGGAGAATGTGCAGCAGACAAGTGGTAAATCCATTCTCCCCGGCAGCCAGGACCTTTTCATCACCCTGGAGCCAATACCCTTCCAAGGCGGGATCCCCAACCCTGAAGCTGAAGAAGGCCCCTCTGGTGAGTGCACATTTGTAACTACAGTACAGGGTTTAAAAGCAATAGTGTTTAATGTGTGATTTGCCCTGAACACTTAGGCTGCATTCATGGCCAGTACAGCTACTGGAAAAGTCTGTTAACGTGTCTGGGGATGGAGCAGGAATCCTCCAGGGACATCTCCATGAAGCTCTCCTGGAGGTACTCTGAAAGCTTTGCAGAAGGTTTCTGGGGAGGGCTGCCTTATTTCATCCTCCATGGTAGGACACTTTACCACTCCAAGCCAGTAGTAAGTAGTCTGGAATCATTGCAGCACAAAGCATGGCAGTGGATGGTCCTGGGTTTTGGTCGCATTCAAGCAACATTTGGTCTATATCTTTCTGTGTTAGCCTCAGGAGAGTGATATCATTCAGGGTCACCTGGCTGAAATAGGGGAATTTTTGTAGGGGAACAGTAAAAGGCCCCTGTTCATGCTGGGCTGTTTTCACTTGGCTAAAAGGGATCATCCCTGAGAATAGTCACATGGCGGGGGTAGGGGTGAAGGAATCATCCCAGAGAATAGCCATGCGATGGGGTGGGGGGAGGGGTGTGCTGCACATCCACCTGAAAACCGCAGCCCCTCCGTTTAAATGGCAAACCCAACTGGCATTGCTTGCTATGGGAAAGGAGGGCACTGCAGTTTGAGACCATTCCCATGTGTTATGAAGGCAGAAGAAGCCAACCCTGCGTACCCTTTGGCTTACCATGGCTGCCTGGAAACCGAATTCTGTTGCCCAGCTGTGTGTGACGTATCACCATATCGGCAGGTGCTCAATATAAAAGGCAAAATGCGACCTTGTACCTAAAGCACATGTGCTGTCTGCTGTGAATTGCTTGATTCACTGTGAAAGAGTCTCCCTTTTGTTCTCAGAAATGTATCATCTTACATTTTACTCTCCCTTTTTATCCCACCGCAGTTGCAAATGTTTCTATGCTCCCCCTATAATCTCCGTCCCTGACGTTATTCCAGATTAGAAGGCGAAAAAAACGCACTCATGATGACATGTTTTCTGAGCTCATGCAGTCCTCCAGCACTGATAGGGCACAGCTTAATGCATGGAGGCATTCAGTGGCAGAGGCCAGGAAAGAATTAAGTGAGCGAGATGAGCAGAGGCAGGAGGCGATGCTGAGGCTAATGGGGGAGCAAATGGACATGATGAAGCATGTGGTGGAGCTGCAGGAAAGCCAAGAAGACTACAGCCCCCCCACCCCCGCATTCACTATATAACTGCCTGCCTCCTCCCCAAATTCCACAGCCTCCTCACCCAGATGCCCAAGAACATGGAGGAGGCTCAAGGCACCCAGGCCCTGCACTCCAGAGGAAGGCCCAAGCAACAGAAGTCTGTCATTGGAACAGTTTTGATTTGTAGTGTGGCTACAATAAGAAATGTAGCCTTGTCCTTCTCTCCTCCCCCACTCTACCTGGGCTACCTTATCAGTTATCTCATTTTTTTTTTAATTAATAAAGAAAGAATGCATAGTTTCAAAACAATAGTTACTTTATTTCCTTTGCAGCTGTGATCGAAGTGGGGAGGGTGGTTGGCTTACAGGAGTTAAAATCAACAAAGGGGGCAGATTTGCATCAAGGAGAAACACATCTAACTGTGTACACATACAACTGTACCCAAAACCACCCGCAACAATGTTTTTGCCCCATCAGGCATTGGGAACTTAACCCAGAATTCCAATGGACAGCAGAGACTGCGGGAACTGTGGGATAGCTTCCCACAGTACATCGCTCCGTGAGTCGATGCTAGCCACGGTAGTGAGGATGCACTTCCCCGACTTAATGCTCTTAGTGGGGACATCCACAATCAACTGTATAAAATCGATTTCTAAAGTTCGACTTCTATAAAATTGACCTAATTTTGTAGTGTAGACATACCCTTAGTGAAACACTGTGAGACTAATGTGAAGTATTAGTCTGCTCTGAATCTGATGCTGAGCTTTTAATGATAATATACACGCGTACAGTTGTTACCATTAAAAGGTAAACATTTGTCATCAGTTAGGATGCAGAGGTATCCGAAATACTGCAGTTCTTGCTTATTTTGAGTATAAAATGTAATGTCTCAGATGCTAACATGGTAATTGTTGGCAAATGTTGACTTTTAGTAGTAAGCACAGGATGTTTTATAATTGGATATTTTTTCTTTCCTTTTATAACTTTCCTCTTAACACCCATCTGTGCTCTGAGATTGTTTTTATTAAAACTAAATTTTCAGAAATCACAATTAACTTACAAACAAGCCAGCAAATATAACATTCAGGATGAAGTTATTTAATGTAATAAAAAAATATCCATTAGCTTGCAGTTACATGGAGAAGAACGGTTGATATAAACTGTAATCACTTTTGTAACTGCCACCATTAAATGTATGAAATCTTTGTATTCTGAACAACATGACTTTGTTAAAAAAATAGAAATAGCTTGTTCCCTTTCATACTGTCATATAATATAGTTTACTGAAAAAGTCCATTACCAAAGACATTTTGTCTGAATGTAACATAATTTTACCATTGTAAATGTTAATTACAATTGTTTGTGTTTTTTTAAAAGACATTAGTGGCAAATCTGGTTTTATCTTTTTAATAACAGTTGTTTGGAAAATTAGGTCAGGTGAAGTTCTTTGCCTGTTCTAGGTACTGTGTGTGTGTGAGGGAGCCAAGCTAGATGGTGTCTCTTCAGGGCACAATGGCAGAGTGATCTTCTCACTCCCTACAGCTGCTGTGTAATACATTCAGTGGCATGGAACAGCCTGTCAGCTGGTGGGCTATTACACCACGCCAAAGAGGGAAGACAACACTACACCTGACCCCTTTAAGGCACTTGTTCTATGGCACATGAGATAAATAACACAAAATAAAGCAGCTCTGCTGACAATATCGCTGGAAGGAGGTTACTAGTGGAGTTCCTCAGGGATCAGTTTTGGGACCAATCTTGTTTAATCTTTTTATTACTGGCCTTGGCACAAAAAGTGGGAATGCGCTAATAAAGTTTGCGGATGACACAAAGCTGGAAGTTATTGCCAATACAGAGAAGGACCAGGATATCATACTGGAAGATCTGGATGACATTGTAAACTGGAGTAATAGTAATAGGATGAAATTTAATAGTGAAAAGTGCAAGGTCATGCATTTAGGGAGTAATAACAAGAATTTTTGTTATAAATTGGGGACTCATCAGTTGGAAGTAACAGAAGAGGAGAAAGACCTTGGAGTATTGGTTGATCACAGGATGACAATGAGCCACCAATGTGATATGGCCGTTAAAAAAGCTAATGCGGTCTTGGGATGCAACAGGCGAGGTATTTCCAGTAAAGATAAGGAGGTGTTAGTACCGTTATACAAGGCACTGGTGAGACCTCATCTGGAATACTGTGTGCAGTTCTGGTCTCCCATGTTTAAGAAGGATGAATTCAAACTGGAACAGGTACAGAGAAGGGCTACTAGGATGATCCGAGGAATGGAAAACCTGTCTTACGAAAGGAGACTCAAAGAGCTTGGCTTGTTTAGCCTAACCAATAGAAGGCTGAGGGGAGATATGATTGCTCTTTATAAATATATCAGAGGGATAAATATCAGGGAGGGAGAGGAATTATTTAAGCTTAGTACCAATGTGGACACAAGAACAAATGGATATAAACTGGACACTAGGAAGTTTAGACTTGAAATTAGACGAAAGTTTCTAACCATTAGAGGAGTGAAGTTCTGGAACAGCCTTCCAAGGAGAGTAGTGGGAGCAAAAGACATATCTGGCTTCAAGACTAAGCTTGATAAGTTTATGGAGGGGATGGTATGATGGGATAGCCTAATTTTGACAATTAATTGATCTTTGATTATTAGCAGTAAATATGCCCAGTGGCCTGTGATGGGATGTTAGATGGGGTGGGATCTGAGTTACTACAGTGAATTCTTTCCTGGGTGCTGGCTGGTGAGTCTTGCCCACATGCTCAGGGTTTAGCTGATCCCCATATTTGGGGTCGGGAGGAATTTTCCTCCAGGGCAGATTGGCAGAGGCCATGGAGGTTTTTCACCTTCCTCTGCAGCGTGGGGCACGGGTCACTTGCTGGAGGATTTTCTGCACCTTGAGGTCTTTAAACCACGATTTGAGGACTTCAATGGCTCAGACATAGGTTAGAGGTTTGTTACAGGAGTGGGTGGGTGAGATTCTGTGGCCTGCATTGTGCAGGAGGTCAGACTAGATGATCATAATGGTTCCTTCTGACCTTAAGGCTATGAGTCTAAGTCTATGACTGTAAGTATTGGAGCATAAGCTTTCATGGGTGAATACCCACTTTGTCAGATGCAGTGGGTATTTACCCACAAAAGCTCATGCTCCAATATTTCTGTTAGTCTATAAGGTGCCACAGGACTCCTTGTCGCTATTTTGGCAAGGAAAGGTGCAACTAATTTTCCACTGTTTTACAATGCATTTATTTGTAGTTTTCAATCTGCACATGCTTATTTTTCTATAAAGCATTTCAGTTCACCTTTAAATACACAAGCTAAACAACATCTAGTTCTTTGGGTAAACTGTGGAATACCTTTTATAGCAACATTTTATTGGTGGCTGGATCAACACATTCATACCCTATATATTTATATTTAACATGGGCATCTTTGAGAATTAAGTTGCACATTTTTGCTAAATCCATAAGCAGCATGCAACTGTGTGATGTATGGAAATGCCACCTCACTCAGTAGCAGAATAGGGGATGCCATCATTACCAAAGTGTAATGAGAGTATTATGCCATTGCTGTCTCCTGCCTTCCAGCCCCAGAGATACCAGAGGGACAATCCCAGCATGCTAGCATGCTGAGAGGCAGTGTCAAAAACTCCAGGTAGTTGGGTATATAAAAGCTTCATATTTACGGGTTGTTCTCAGTCCTTTGCAGGCTCCTTCCGTAAAGCTCCTCTGAGTTATGTTAAAGGAGCCAAGCAGCATCTTGGCCCCTTTGACTCACAGAAGTAGGTGAAATTAGCTGAACTTGCTTTTCCAAGGCCATTAATGCCCAGTTGAAGCTGCTCCTTGTTTCTGATAGCCCTGCCCAAAATGCATTTTCAGACTTGTTTCTGACCCCATGACTTATGAAGCAGCATCTGTAGCCTGTGGGTCAGGATTGTGAAGCAGAGATTAGCAAACAGCTTGTTTTCACCTGTGTTTATAGTGATGCTGAACGATGGGTGACATGCATCCGGCAAAGTGGGTATTCACCCACGAAAGCTCATGCTGCAAAACGTCTGTTAGTCTATAAGGTGCCACAGGATTCTTTGCTGCTTTTACAGATCCAGACTAACACTGCTACCTCTCTGATACTTGACTGCATGCTAGTGATGGCTGAATTTCAGAATACTTTAGAGGTGGCTTTGGGTAAGACTGAGATTTTCAATGGGCCTAAGTGATTTAGGTATCTAAAGCCCATTCATTTGCATGCCATGTGGGTGCCTAATTCCCTTAGGCTGCATCGAAAATCCCAGTTGTAATGCTCATCTTAGTTCCAACTTTCTGCATATCCAATCCTTTCCCACCCCTCTTGGCTCAGCCCAGCTAGACCCTCCTCTCTGTCCCTGAACACATTCTTATCTGACTGGATCCTGACTATGCTACTGCTATCTCCTCCTTCCCTCCCTCCTTGTCTCCAAGTCCAAGATGCTTTATTTTCTCTGCTTTCTCTTCACAGCAGTGTTGCCTAGTGAATAGAATGTAGAAACTGGGTCTCAGGAGACCAAGGTCCAAGTCCCAACACAACCAATGGACTTTTGGGGGACCATGGGCAAGTCACGTTACACCCTGTGCCTCAGTTTCCCCATCTGTAAAATGCAAATAATGACACTGACTTCCTTTGTAAAGGGCTTTGTGGTCTGGGGAAGGAAAGTGCTATATAAGAGCTAGGCATTATTATTCTTCCAACCTCGAGCCACCCTCTTCACCTCATCACCATGCTGATATCTCACCAACTTCATCTTGGGCTTCAGCAGACATTGGCAGGTTGGCTTCTATCTTACAATCTCAGGTTTGGTAGCATGAGATGCACGTCTCTGAGCAGGGGAAGGCACACAGCATGCAGAATTTGAAGAAAACAGCTGGTTAAAGCTGAGTGAAACTCTGTTTTTCTTGTGCTTTAGTAAAATTCAGTTGGAGCTGTGGAGTGGCACTTGGAACTTGCCAAGCACAGCATTTTTGAAACTGGGACTGTCTGCGAATACACTATGTGAATCTTACCAAACCTTTCAGTGACTCTAACTTTGTAAGTGACTTTGTAAGAAACCCCAGACCTCGTGAAGTTCACAAACCCGGTTTGCCGAGGCCCTAGAGTAATCTAGCTCAGAGTATCAACAAAGGTAGAGAAAGCTGGGGATGGGGTGAGGCTTGGCCAGATTCTTATGATGTGACCCAGTCTGGGCACCCATTTTTATGGAACAGCCCCTTCCATTCTGCTGTTGATGTATGTCCTCATCATGTCCCCTTACAGCATAAAGGGCCCAATCTTGCTGTCACTCAATTCAGTTCCTACAACGTTTTTATGATCAGCTTCCTATGTTTTGTGTTATGATGTGATGTTTAAACTATGAAAACCCTAAAATATTTCCTTGTCTTCTAAGTTACTTGCAAGCTAGACAGGTCTATTTAGCAGAAGTAGGAGAACATCAGTAGAAAACGGCAGGTCATATTTTCCTCTTGCTCTGAGCAGTTGTGAGCTGTTGTAATTCCACCGGGCCTGATCATCCACTGTCCTGCAGAATCATTTATGCCTCTGCAAAGTGGGTGTAAACTGTTCTCACTGGAGTGAGGCAAGGAGCTGGGTTCTCCATTGCAGAGCACTTTGGGCATTGAAAACAGTGAGTGAAAACGTGCTGCAAAATGCCCCCAAATCACAATGGCAGATGTTTCACCACCCACTTTGCACTGGGGTCCTTGACTAAAAAAGCTGTTGAGCAACAGAGAATCAGGACTGAGAGGTCCTTACTGGAAGCATTTTACACCCACTTTGCCCCGATGTGAATGGCTGAACCAGGTGTAAGTCAATGGCTAATGACTTTAATGGAGTTACTCCTGATTTACAGCGGTGTAACTAAGAGCAGGGTCAGGGCCCAAAGCTGAAGAGCTATTTTACTCTCAGCTGAAGCGTTTCAAGTAATGTGGCAGGCACACGGAGACTACAGTGTGGAAAGTATCAGAGGGGTAGCCGTGTTAGTCTGGATCTGTAAAAGCAGCAAAGAATCCTATGGCACCTTATAGACTAACAGACGTTTTGGAGCATGAGCTTTGCACTTGCATCCGACGAAATGGGTATTCACCCATGAAAGCTCATGCTCCAAAACGTCTGTTAGTCTATAAGGTGCCACAGGATTCTTTGCTGCTTTTACAGTGTGGAAGGCTCCTACTGTGAGTCAAACGATAGTCACAGCTGGTGAACCAACGCTAGTGAATTCTTCTGTGTCTTACCAGAGCACTAGATGTTGCAATAGCAGCCATTCATAAATCACACTTTGAAACGGACTAGTTATTGACCCCACAATGCTTCCTAAAAGGCCCTGTGACGTTATTGATATAAATTGGGACCATATAGAACATGGGTTGCAACCAAGGTCCTGTAGTGGCACCAAATCTTAGGTAAAGGGGGTCATATAAGGTGTCTAAGACCAGGTTATGGGTTGCTGGTTATGATTATGCTGTCTGTGTGCATGTATCATTTTTAGTTGAAGTTATGTATATTGGCTCTATACTGTCTGTATTTCAAGTTGGTGATGTGCTTCTGGGTGATATCCCAGACAAGTTGGTGTTAGCTCTGCTTAGCCTGCTTGATGGCCCATTAAGGACCATCAGCTACACAACTGACCCATGGAGAGAAGGCAAACACGCCTTATGACTCAGCGAAGTATGCAGGGACTGGCCCATGTGACTCCAGACTCCATTTTGCTGTAATTTTCCACAGTAAGGACAAAGAGGTTCTTACACCTGGAAAAGCCTATTGTGATGGAGCAAGGCCGGATGGCTACAGGAAAGTACTGAGGAACAGGTATGTTAGCCCCAGGCTAAGCAAATCCCTAGTATCATGGGAACCAAAATGGCAGTTGCTCCAGGATAATCAAGGCACCTGGGGCCAATTAAGAACTTTCTAGAAGGCACCGGAGAGAGCTACAGTGATTGGAGCACCTGCAGCCAATCAGGGCAGGCTAATCAGGGCACCTGGTATAAAAAGGGGAGCTCACTCCAGTCAAGGGAGCAGGAGCCAGAGAAAGGAAGTGCGAATGAGGAGTTGGGAGTCAGAGACACAAGGAACTAAGAACTGAGAGGGTGTACTACTGGAGGATTGAGGAAACACCATACAATCAAGCCATATCAGACACCAGGAGGATGTTATGGTGAGGATAAAGAAGGTATTTGAAGGAAGTTATGGGGAAGTAGCCCAGGGAGCTGTAGCGGTCCATCCGCAGTTACAAGTAGCACTTTAGAGACTGCTACAATTCACAGGGCCCTGGGCTGGAACCCGGAGTAGAGGGCGGGCCCGGGTTCCCCCCAAGCCTCGCTACTCCTAATCAGACATAGGAGGAGTTGATCCAGACTGTGGGTTTCATCCAAGGGGAAGACCACTGAGGGGAGGAAATCCACCAATAAGCGCAGGACCTACTAGAGGAGAGGAGGAACTTTGCCACACTATATAAGGCTGATGCATCATCTCCATCTTGTCTTCAATCCTGCTTCTTACCTCTGGAGGGACTTTGCTACAACCTGAAGCTCTGCACAAAGGACTGAATGACCCATCCCAGCGGGGGATGTTCCAGAGATTTGATTTGAACCTGCAGTTTATGCCATCACTGCTGCAAGCCTGAACTAAGAACTTTGCCATTACTGTATGTAATTGAAATAGCACATCCACTGCTTTCCCCTCATCCACAGAGCCGGTTATCCCATCATAGAAGGCAATTAGGTTAGTCAGACATGACTTGCCCTTGGTGAATCCATGCTGACTATTCCTGATCACTTTCCCCTCCTTTAAGTGGTTCAGAATTGATTCCTTGAGGACCTGTTCCATGATTTTTCCAGGGACTGAGGTGAGACTGACTGGCCTGTAGTTCCCTGGATCTTCCTTCTTCCCTTTTTTAAAGATGGGCACTACATTAGCTTTTTTCCAGTCATCCGGGACCTCCCCCGATCGCCATGAGTTTTCAAAGATAATGGCCAATGGCTCTGCAATCTCATCAGCCAACTCCTTTAGCACCCTCGGATGCAGCACATCCGGCCCCATGGACTTGTGCTCGTCCAGCTTTTCTAAATAGTCCCAAACTACTTCTTTCTCTACAGAGAGCTGGTCACCTCCTCCCCTTACTGTGCTGCAGAGTGCAGCTGTCTGGGAGCTGACCTTGTCTGTGAAGACAGAGGCAAAAAAAGCATTGAGTACACTAGCTTTCTCCACATCCTCTGTCACTAGGTTCCCTCCCCCATTCAGCAAGGGGCCCACACTTTCCTTGACTTTCTTCTTGTTGCTAACATACCTGAAGAAACCCTTCTTGTTACTCCTAACATCTCCGGCTAGCTGCAACTCCAAGTGTGATTTGGCCTTCCTAATTTCACACCTGCATGCCTGAGCAATTAGGAAGGCCAAATCACACTTGGAGTTGCAGCTAGCCGGAGATGTTAGGAGTAACAAGAAGGGTTTCTTCAGGTATGTTAGCAACAAGAAGAAAGTCAAGGAAAGTGTGGGCCCCTTGCTGAATGAGGGAGGGAACCTAGTGACAGAGGATGTGGAGAAAGCTAGTGTACTCAATGCTTTTTTTTGCTTCTGTCTTCACAGACAAGGTCAGCTCCCAGACAGCTCCACTCTGCAGCACGGTAAGGGGAGGAGGTGACCAGCTCTCTGTAGAGAAAGAAGTAGTTCGGGACTATTTAGAAAAGCTGGACGAGCACAAGTCCATGGGGCCGGATGTGCTGCATCCGAGGGTGCTAAAGGAGTTGGCCGATGAGATTGCAGAGCCATTGGCCATTATCTTTGAAAACTCATGGCGATCGGGGGAGGTCCCGGTCCCTGCGACCAGCAGGGTGGCACAGACGCAGACATCAAAGTAAGGATTGGTAAGGCAAGAGCAGCCTTCTTACAGCTCAAGAACATCTGGAGCTCCAGAGAGCTGTCTTTGGCAATAAAGATTCGACTGTTCAACTCCAACGTGAAATCAGTCCTACTGTATGGAGCTGAAACCTGGAGGACAACCAAAACAACCACCAGGAAGATCCAGACCTTCATTAATAGCTGCCTCAGAAGGATTCTCCAGATCCGCTGGCCAGACACCATCAGTAACATCCACCTCTTGGAGAGGACCCGTCAACTCCCAGCAGAGGAAGAAATTAGAAGGAGAAGGTGGGGCTGGATAGGACATACACTACGCAAGCAGCCAACCAACATCACCAGACAGGCACTGCGGTGGAACCCCCAAGGCAAGCGGAAAAGAGGCCGCCCAAGAAATACCTGGCGACGCGACCTTCAGGTTGATAGCAAAAAAATGGGCTATACCTGGAACCAGCTAGAGCGAATGGCCCAGGATAGAAGACTCTGGAGATCTGTGGTTGGCGGCCCATACCCCGGTTGGGGTGACGGGCATGAATGAATGAATGAATGATGCCTGAGCAATACTTTTATACTCCTCCCTGGTTATTTGTCCAATCTTCCACTTCTTGTAAGCTGTTTTTTTGTGTTTAAGACGAGCAAGGATTTCACTGTTAAGCCAAGCTGGTTGCCTGCCATATTTACTTTTCTTCCTACACATCGGGATGGTTTGTTCCTGCTACCTCAATAAGGATTCTTTAAAATACAGCCAGCTTTCCTCGACTCCTTTCCCCGTCATGTTGTTCTCCCAGGGGACCTTGCCCATCAGAAAAGCAGACTTCGACTCCCTCAGGGAACTGAAGTCCAGGGTCTCCGTTCTACTGCTCTCCTTTCTTCCTTGTATCAGGATCCTGAGCTCTACCATCTCATGGTCACTGCCTCCCAGGTTCCCATCCACTATTGCTTCCTCTACTATTTCTTCCCTGTTTGTGAGCAGCAGGTCAAGAAGAGCTTTTCCCCCTAGTTGTTTCCTCCAGCACTTGCACAAGGAGATTGTCCCCCTACACTTTCCAGAAACTTCCTGGATTGTCTGTGCACCGCTGTATTGCTCTCCCAACAGATATCGGGGTGATTAAAGTCACCCATGAGAACCAGGGCCTGTGATCTAGCAACTTCTGTTAGTTGCTGGAAGAAAGCCTCGTCCACCTCATCCCCCTGGTCTGGTGGTCTGTAGCAGACTCCCACCACAACATTACCCTTGTTGTTCATACTTCTAAATTTAATCCAGAGACTCTCAGGTTTTTCTGCAGTTTCATACTGGAGCTCAGAGCAGTCATACTGCTCTCTTACATACAACGCAACTCCCCCCACCTTTTCTGCCCTGCCTGTCCTTCCTGAACAGTTTATATCCATCCATGACAGTGCTCCAGTCATGTGAGTTATCCCACCAAGTCTCTGTTATTCCAATTACATCATAATTCCTTGACTGTTCCAGGACTTCTAGTTCTCCCTGCTTGTTCCCCAGGCTTCTTGCATTTGTGTATAGGCATGTGGTGAAGCAAAAAAGACGAGGTAGAAAGAAAGATGAGATGCTCAATCTTCCAGTTGACGCATCTGTCCCTGTTATTTCCCCTCTAACAAAAAGTGAAGCGCTATTAGAAATATGACTGAGGCTATACGCTCCAATCAACCATCCTGGGGCTGCACACTGAGAACTCAGTCCGTCCCTACTCAACAGTGATACTTTAAGGACAGCAGAAGGTGAAATCATCCCTCTCCTTCCTTCTAGAGATACTAGGTCCTGCCCCTCCAACACAATCTATTAGCTTCACACTGAAGACTCTCCTTTCGTTGGAGAACAGCTGTGCAGTTGCTACTCTGCAACCAGGAAAAGCTGCCTGCTGAGCTCCTGTTTTTATATTAAAATATACTGTGTCTCTAACTTTTTTTTTTAATAATTGTATGGCTCTTCTGTCTAAATTGTATCATTTATAATTAATCCTAAATTACTTTCAGGCAGAGCCGGCCACAGTATATTCCAAATAAATTAAAATGTTTTCCCCTTTCATTATGCAGGTTTTTCTCCACAGTCATAGATGTTAATTGAATGTGCCTTGAAAGTGCCACTCTGCTCTGGGTGATGTAAAAAAAAATGCTCCTTGGAATGCTATTCATATACTTCATTGCTTCTGGTAATGTCTCATTAATCCCATTGTTTGTGCTGTTGCGGCTTTCTGTGCTAGTGCTCCAGCTATCACTGGGCCTGCTACTGTTTGTCATTCCATTTTGCCCTTAAAGGCCCCGATTCAGTTGTAGACTGCAGCACATGCTTGAGGGCTTTGCTATATAGGAACCTGAGATTCCATGCCAGGAATGTGTGCAGTGCATATTAGCAGCTGAGGTCCTGATCCTGCCTTCTCTACTCAGACAAAAGTGCTATTGAATAATAAGTAATTCAGTCATGTAGTTCTGTTATTGTTTATATGGTTTAGTGGTAATCACGGCTATCCCAAAGCATAACAACAGGGTAAAAATTACTAGACCTGGCTGCAATTTTTTAACCAGAGAGTTTTCCCCAATGAAATATGGGGTTTTGTCAAAATCAAAATTTTCATAGGGAAATGTCAGTTTTCACAACATCTTATTTTCAACGGGAACAATCTACATGAAACATTTCTTTGTGAATTGACATTTTGAAAGGAAATAGTTCTTTTCGATCAAAAATGTGAAAAGGGTGAAGAGTTGTCCCCAATAAAGCACACTTCCCTCCACAGGCAAGATTCTTGCATCTCATCATTACTCTACTGTCAGCAAATAGCTGTGAAACCCACTGAGAAAGGGTGTGTCTCATCCCCCTCTGTGCTAGTCCCCTGAGTGGATGACAACCTAGTACTGCTAACAATTACTCCATTAGCTCAAGTCATGAGGTTTGTGCGGTGGATATATAGGTTCTTCTTTGAGTAGTGTCCTGCAACGAGGTACCTGTGAGGCTATTGGCTCCTCAGATACTGGTACCACTAGTAAATCTAAAGACTGAAGGGCCCAGGCTCAGAGACATCAGTACAGTCAGGGGAAAGAAGTGGTAGGGAGCATGCTAGCTCTAGTAAACGGCACCACCGGATACAATGAAAGCTTCGGTACCAAGCACTTTGGCCCCACAATAGACCAGGCCATTCATCAGAACACAGAAGACTGATTCCCTCTACATTGACAGCCTCCCCTTGGACAGTCTTAATGTACTGACTGCTACCATGGTACTGCAAGAATCCCATTTCTCCTGCTGGTCTCAGACACCAGAATCCCTTTACTCAGTATTGACATGATTTCAGTACCAATGACATCTCGCTCCCCCGAATTTCCTGCAGTACCAAAGCAATCACCCTCAGCATCCTTGACTGTTCCACCTCTATTGAGTGACGAGGACAAGGACAAGAGCTCAGAGTGATCAGAAATTCCTGCTCACATTTCCTATCACTGATCAAAGGCAAACATATAAAGATGATGGCAGACAACATAGTATGTATGTTTTACATAAATCACCAGGGAGGAGCAAGATCACCTTTCCTTTGTGCCAAGGCAGTGAAACTATGGAACTGGTACATTTGACACTGCATCAATATCTTAGCAGCCTCCCTTCCAGGCATACAGAACACTACAGCAGACACTCTCAGGAGGAATTTTTCTAACGAGCATGAATGGGAAATGGATCCTGCTATTCTCCACAGCATATTTCTGTGTTGAGTGTCTGAAAGATAGACTTGCTAGTCACAGCTCCAGAGCTGGACTGGGTCATTGTTCTCTCGGAAATGCCTCTCTCTTTCAGTGGAACACAGGTCTTCTTTACACCTTTCATCCAATTCCTCTAATATCAAAGGTCCTGCTCAAGAAAAGAAAAAGCAAGGGTTATTCTCCTAGTTTCCACATGGCCAAGACAAACATGGTTTCCATACCTTACTTAGTTAGCGATATGCCCACCAATCACTCTTCACTTAGGGTGGTTCGCCCAGGCAGCACTAAACAGTCTTGAGGCAAAGCATAAGACAGGGAGAGCACATATGCAGGCCAAATGGACACACCTACCTAAAATCTTTGATCTGAGACATCGGGACACGGATACACCTACAGTGGAGCACACAAGGGACACACATCTCGAAGAACCACAGTTACTGCACACGGTGAGCAAACCTGTCCTCCAACCCCACTGCTGAACCATGTGGGTGTCAATATGCTGCTACAGGATGGAATTTCTGTTTTTTTCAGCAGTCCTGTGGGAAAAAAAGTATGTGATCATATAAATAAAGACTGTATCATAATGCTGAATTAAGGTAGCACAGGCAAATTTTCGTGGAAATCAGGCTGCTGCCCTCCCCCCAGCCTGCTCTCTTGCCCCCTGGAATGTGCATGGCTGTAGAGGGGTGAGGGGCCCCGCTGGGTGTGTAGATCGGCCTATATAAGCAACGAAGTGTGCAAGCCTCTAGTAATGTTCTTTTAATGTAGTTCTTTGTTTGTAATAACATAGCTAATGAATGACTTGCTTACCACCTTTAGCTAGTGAAGTCTAACTGCAAAGACAAAATCATTTTATATTTCACCATCCTCTGTTAGTTCATCAATTGGATCAAAACGGAAAGAACACCTTCATTTCAGTGCTACTAATCCAGAAGTTAAAAGTGAATTGGCATCTGCCTTTAGTAAGTAAATTGATGTAATACTGTTCTCATCAATGAGTTTCATTCTGCGGTGAGAATGGCAGCCTGAACTCTGTAGTGACTCACAATACAGCTCAATAAAATGCATTGTTGGAACAGTTACAGCATTTCAGCCTTCATTTTGCTGTTAATTTATCAACTGTAAAAAAGAATCTGTTCAAGGAAATTATTTTATTGTCAGTATTGCAAAAAAAAATGAATCAACAGATACTGTTAGTAGATAAAATTGATTCATAGCTCTGGTTAAATGAACTTTGATTTTGTGATAGAGACGGCAGCTCTAGAAATGTACAAAATAACTTGCAAAATGCACATTGAGATCATTCAGCCGGGAATATGTCAGATATAACAAAGCCATGATGGTAATATCAACCCAAATAACAGCTTGTTTTTTACTGATGGCATGGGGAGGGAACAAAGAAAACATTTTTAGTGTTATTGTATTTCTTGGTTTTTCATTGTTGCTAAGTAGAAAAAGAAAAGAAATTTTACAAGAATGTTAACAAAGAAATTGAAGCTATGCTAAATTCAGGCCCTGGGTCAACAAAGCGGTCAAGCATTTACTTTACTTTAAGCATATAGTTAGGTCTATCCCTATTCAGCAAAGCATGTAAGCACATGCTTAAGCCCCTATAACTTCAATGTATGTAGCATCAAACCCACTGTTACTAAACGTTTCCATAGCTGTACTGGCTATCATTGTCAGAAAAATCTCAGGAAAATAATTTTCATCATTCTTTGTAAGGGTTTTGAGCACAGATTCTCCTACTTTTGTGGCTACACCCTGTGTTTAGGCTGGTTTAATAAAGAGTGTTCACTCCCTCTTTTGTTGAATCACCCCAGTGTCTTTATTTACAGTGCTTATGCAGTGCCCAGATCCCCCATCAGTTAGTGCCCCACAGTCCCTCCCCAGGGTCTCCTGGCCCTTGAGGCTTCCTTCTTGGCACGGAGATAGAGATACTGCCCTCCTGTCTCCTCCCAGGCTAGCCTCTGCACTGAGGTTTGCCCAAGGCTTTTACAGCCTTCTCCTGCCTCAGCCCAGCTGTCACTACTTAGCCCAGCAGGTTCATCTGAGCCAGCCCTCGTTAGGGCTTGCAGCTGGGCTCCCTGCTGAGTACCTGCATCTCTACACCTGGCCTATTGGCCAGAGAGCAGGCTGTAGCCAGCATTTTGGCAGGGCTTTAAAGGGTTTTACCCCTGCCCTGTCACAGTTTGTTAGGTTAGATTTCATCACAAGCCCATTTTTGGTGAATTTCATTTGATATTGAAGGGTTAAGTTTGCTAGGCAAATATAAGGAGGAAAAAAAACCTGGCAACTGTCAGAGTTGCTGGACATTGGTAACATTTTGCTGCAGTTCTCATTTTTTGACTAATTGGAACATTAGACTGGATTGCTCAGTACAAGCTGACATTTAAAAGAATGGTGTTCTTAGCAAAGGGATAAATAAATACCTGCATAAGCTCATTATTGTCAAGCTTACACATTTCTTTTTTTTAATATATGAAGCAAGAGTAATCAGTTAATTGTGTGGTTTCAAAACTATAGCAATAAAAATGAATGATACATCTTGCAAAGAGTGTGTCATCTCTACATTTATCCGGGCTCCTACCGCGAGGACATGGTTCACCACTGCGGAACTCCATTGACTTGAGGTCTTGGAAAATCTGGTCATAAGGGGGTAACATAATGGGGGAGTTAGATGCCCAACTCCCTTTGAAAGTAAAAGGCACTTGGTGCTTACTTGACCTTTGGGCCTTTGCAAATCTCCACCTCAATTGTTCTGTGTTTGTACAGTGTCTAGCACAATGGGGTCCTTCTCTATGCCTGGGGCTGCTAACCACTATTGCAGTATCGGTAATAAAAAACTAACATGTACATAGTAGCCTAGCCAGCACCCATTTTTTAAATGTTGGCTTGATCCTCTGTAGAAGGCCCAGCAGGCTTTGAACTGAGGCTCCCAGAGTCACTAAGGAAGCAAACACTGCCATGCTGCCACCTAGCAGCAGCTATAAACATTTTGTGCTCCCCTAACCACAACCGACTATGGACACAGACCACAGGAAATCCTGCATCAAGGGGTTTGACAGACAGCAGCCTCATGGCACCTGATTGTCTCCCCACCCTATATAAATTCAAGGGCAATGATTCCAGGAAGTGTCCAGGAAACAATGTGGATCACTAGTTAGCTGCCAGACAGCCCTGCAGTCTCTGTTCCTGAACTCCCAGTATTGACCTGAGTTCTGACCTGGACCTTGTCTCCTGTTCAAACCCTGGAATGCCCACCTGGACCCTGATATCAGGTATTGACCGTTGGTCTTGACGGGTCTCTGGGTCTGCCTTTCAACATGACCCTTGGCCTGAATATTGACCCTGATAATTACTGTGAACCCTGGTGGTTGCTCCTGCTACTAGTCCCACCTACCTATTCCCAGAATCATGACACTCTGATAAGTAAAATAGATTGTGCCCATCAAGTCTCTCACTGTAAGGCAGGTTTTCCAGAGCTGGCATCATTCATGTAGTTCTTTAATGAACCCTTTGCCATATTTCAACTTCCTTTTTAAAGTGTGGACATCAGAAATGAACTCACTATACCCGTAGGGGTCACACTAAGGCCATGTATAGAGATAATACCACCACCTCCCTCTTCCTGTTTGATATCCCCCCTCTTTATACATCCACTCCAGCAAAGGGATGGCGTGGAGTACTTAGAACCCCCCTGAACCTAACATGCATTGAAATCAGTCTGTGTTTTGCCATTAACTTCAGTGAGGCCAGGATTTCACCCACTGCCTTTATTTGGAGCTCAACTATCCTCATGGTTACCAACCTACTATCACTTGTAATTAGCACAAAGCAACCCTTTGAATGGAGAATGGTGACTCAGTTCATGCATTTACCTATTACAACTTTTTACACTTCCACACTCTTCTGTCTAGAAACGTCATAATGTGACGGCAGAGTGATTAGCAGCTAGAGGTGGAGGACATTTCTTGGTGGAACTTCTTTTTTTTTTTTTTTTTTTTGGACAAAAAATACAGATCCGGCAACTCCAAAATGTGTCAGAAAATCCAGCTTGTTTTGCTGAATTGTTCGTGCTCCCTGAACCTCTCAAACCTTAAAATAAATTCCAGGAAAGTAAAATGTTTTTTTTTAAATGTTGAAAAGTTTTGATTCTTTAGTTCAAAATGATTTTTCATTTCAGAATTTCCTTTAATTTTATTTTTTTTTAAAGTGGCCAAAACAGATACAAAACAACCCCAACTTTTTTTTTCAATTCACCAAAAATTTCCAAACATTTCATTTGCGGGTTGACCTGAAATGATTCCCCCACCCCCCATTTTTTGGAATTGCCATGGGACCGAAAAACGATTATTCACACAACGCTACTGGCAATCTGCTACAGACAGTTTCCCACTCTCTGTACCAAAAGACAGTCATCTGAGTTAGGAAGGGGCTGCTTGTCATGCAGCACACCAGCATTTTGCCTCAGAGGCAGATAAGCGTAGCTTTCACTATTGTAGTTCACAGCTCAGGAATTTTAATCTCTTCTCCCAGATGGCATGAGGGTCAGGCGTGCTGCAGAGGTATTTCTAATGAAAAGTGATGCATGGCTCTAATACTTCTATGCAAGGAAACAATTCAATAGCAAACTTGCTGAAAAGGTCGAAGCCCTGCTAAGCCGGCTGATAAAGAAAAGTATGACATTTACCTGAAATGCAATAATTAATGAATGTATAGTCCCGAAATTAATTTAGCTGGGAAGTCCAGCTAAAATCACAGTACTGTTTGCCCAAAAGTAGCTGATTTAATTTTCCTTTTTATACTTTAAGCACAAAATAATGTAAAATAAACACAATTTCCCCTAAAGTACCGTGCCTCTGCATAACTTAAATGTCTTACATGATCCATATTTTATAGTGCTGCTAAAAATGTGTATCTTCTGAATATTAAGGACCAGATTCTCATCTGGTGTAGCTCAAACAGGGACCACTGAAGTCAATTGAATTACTTCAATTTTCACCAGCTGTGGATCTGGCTTGTTGTTTGGTTCCTTGACTCATCAATCCAGCTATACCGGATTACCCCACACTGTAGGGTAGTTCTGTATGATTACAAAAGATTACATTGAATGGAAACTTTTTGGTAACTCCAGCAAATGAAATAATGGCTCCCTTAGAATATAAAAAAACAAATTTTCACTGTAAATGGCTGGGAAAGCTGAGTGAAATGGGGTGCTGAGTTTAAATTATCCTGAATTTCACATTGACTGTTCTGCACGAAACTTACATGCCCTTAAAGAGACAACATTACAACCTTACATTATTTATAAATTCACTCAGCCCTGTCCTGTACATCTAAGCCATGTTGAGTCTATAACTTGTATTTTCTCTTTAAAGAAGGTTGAATTGGATTTTTTCTACCTAAATAAGAGTACATTTTAGTTCACTTCTAAAAGCCTGAGGAATGGGGAGATAAATGGTTTTTTTAGCAATTCGCAAATAAAATATTGAAGAGATAATTAGTAGAAAGTCTTCTTGTTATGAGAGAAAAGTAAATGGCTCAGTAGCAGCCTTGGTACTGAAAGATAAAATGAACTAATGTATCTTCCAGCAGTAGCAGAAGCAGTGTACTTTTTCAAAGGACACAATGTTGTTCAGTAATCCATCACCCACGCTTAAAAGGAACGAGTTGGAACTTTGCTAGTTCACAGCCTAGGACAGTATCTCTTTACACAGTGCATATAATATAATTCTTTAATTGGACCTTGAGGCTAAGCTAAAAAAAGACAAAGGAATGTTGTGTTATATGCTCACATACCTCTCTTATACTCTGTTGTAAAAACGTTCCCATTTTGAACAGCATACTTTGTTGGGTATGTCATTGGGTGAGCTGATCCTTTAAGAGGAATTTGGGCCCACCCCCACTTGTGTATTGGTTTTCCTCATGGATCATGGGATTTGAAATCCAGGGATGACGTGAATAAGAATGAGCAAGGCCCACAGGGAATGGCATATGAGAGTCTCCTATTCTTAGAAAGGGACTGAATTCTGGGGAATGTGAGCAGCCTGCTTGAGAAGTTCTTCATAGAGACATCTAAATATCCAGATATGAACCCGGACTCTGACATTATGGAGGGTCACCCATCAAACTGAAGAATGCAAAGAATCTGGAGCTTACTTCATTTACAGTTTGAATCAGATTCTTTTGGGACAGCTGTATTTGTTGTCATATAACTATTTTATTAGTAAAATGTGTGCAGTGCCTCTCTATACAGGGGTGTTCCAGTTTCACGGGTGTGGCTGATGGTTGACATCACTGTATTGCTTTGGAGCAGGTGACACATGGTAACAAAGATTCCACCCTTCTGAGTCAAGGCATTTGTAGTAGGAAGAGAGCCTGAGATATAAGCCCTTGTATCAGAAGCCTGGTATGAGGCAGGACCTGCCCACAGAATCAGGCTGATATTGCAGAAATACACATTCCTAAAAAGTGCTAGGCACAGAGCACTCACGCAAACAAATCCCAATATCAAGTGGTACCAGAACACCCCAATATCAAAGATGGTACAAAAACATTCCCCAAGGATAATGGGAACACGCTGACCCCTCCTAAAAGATAAGATCAGTATGACAGTATGTAATAGAGATCTGTTGATTGAACCAACGTGTACAAGGTGACGGTGATAACTAGCCATGTCAGGGGGCAGTAACTAACTATGTTAGAGGGGAAGTACTAACTTGTTTGTATTGAGGTATAAAAATCTCTCTCAGAGGGACTATCTTTGTCTAGCCTAGGGAGGAATGGAAAGTCCCACCGTTCACTGAACTGGTCCATTGTTATGGGCATACATGTATTAGTGGACTGGTAGAGTCTGTGGGCTACTAGTACCAGGCTTCATCAACAATAAACCTGGCTGGGTGCTTTCATCCCTTAGATCTTGTGGTCAATGGGCGGTTCGCTCAAGGTCCGCCATGCCAGCTGTGGGCATAGGGCTGGGGCGGCATACAGAGGCAGCCAAACATCTAGCAATATCTAAGCACAGTGTTCTGAATACATTCTGGGGAGACACCATCAGTACAAGTGGTTGGATTTTTTCCCCCTGTGGAAAATCTTGACAAAAATGAAAAAAGGTTATTTTTGTCTATATTTTTCCATGAAAAATTTTGATTTTCTTCTGTAATATTTAAGCCAAAAAACCTAAACATTAGTGTGAGTGAAAATTAAAATATTATGATTCAGAAATGCTGTCATGGTAAATCATGGAAATTATAATTCAAGTGCTTCCTGCACCTATTCTCCTCTGTGGACCAGGCTCCGTTGTTGGACTACATCACCCATGATGCACCATAGTCTGACCTTTTGGAAAAGGGAGGCAGGGCTTGTGGGAGTCCTTGGCCATGGTGCACCACAGGAAATGTTATCCAGGAGAGGAGACTGACCCATAGAGGAAAATGGGGACTGGAGTCATCCTCGACCAAACTACAACTCCCATGAGGTACTGCAGCAGCCTGTATACATATAAATAGTTTTGGCCTATTGCAGGGTGGGAGCAGGTGTCCTGTCTGAAGTTATCACTGATAATCTAATAATATTAAATCTTTATAAGGCAGCATGTCTGTGGGCATCAAAGGTCTGACATATTGAGGAAGTCTCATTCAGCAGAGAAGTGTAGGTATGAAAATAATGGGCTTCTCCCAGCATTAATTAAATTAGGATGTTGAAGAAGCTGATTATCTGACAGGTAATTTAATTTTTTGCTTTGTCACTATCTATACCTTGTTTCAGACCCTGGCCAGATTGAGCTTCCGTGATATTCGGTTTCCTCTTGGTTTATGTAGCTGTGCTGTATGCAATGGTCATTTTTATGTCGCTTTCTTATGGAGCTAATGGCTGAGATTCACTATCATCAGTTGTATACAATATGAAGGATTTTATCTCTTATGTTTAGTGTTGCCTCATTTTCAAAGCTAGCCATGCTTGGAATGTGTGCTAGCCTGGGGAGGATGGTGAGGGTAGCAGAGGATTTGAGGTGGGAGGACGAGGGTTGCTCTATTTTGTCTCTGATTAAGTGTAGAAGGATTTTGCAAAGTGGCCCCCAGAATTCTGATATTGGACATTTCCGAAGAGCATCCTTCTCCTTCTGACAGACATCTCAAACTCTCCTCCAGTTACTCCATATGAGCCCTTTCTGGATTCCAAACCCCTGAATGCCATTACCTTGCCTCTGTAACAAGAGATCTGATCTAATTTCCAGCTGTTAAATCCTCCTGCTACATCCCTGTGATAGGTGAAATGCAACCCAACACGCCACCAGCTGCTCATTCTTTCCCCTCGTTGTACGCACACTATCCATGGGTTGCCCCCTACTCCATTACCCAACCAGCAGTTCAGGATTCCTCTCCAATGACAGCCACACCGTCTTCACTTCTCTCCCAGCAGCCAGAACCCTTCTGTATCAATGAGACAACAATACAGGGAATGACTGCGTGTCACCCGTGCCTCGGTGAGTCACACCTGAATACCAGATTCATGACAAACTGCTAAGTAATAGGGCAGACTCACCCCAAACTGATAGTTATTCTATTATTAGATATAACAAGCCAGAAACAAAAGTAAACTTCTGTCTCACCACCCTGGTTAACAAGAAGTCCAAACTGAGCCCAGGTCTACACTATGGGGTTAGGTTGAATTTATCCACGTTAGGTCAATTTAAAAATGAATGCATCCACATAACCAACCCCACTCCGTCAACTTAAAGGGTTCTTAAAATTGACTTCTGTACTCCTCCCTGGCCAGGGGAGTAGTGCTAAAATCGACTTTGCTGGGTCAAATTTGGGGTAGTGTGGACGCAAATTGATAGTATTGGCCTTTGGGAGCTATCCCAGAGTGCTCCATTGTGACAGCTCTGGACAGCACTTTGAACTCCAATGCACTAGCCAGGTACACAGGAAAAGCCCTGGGAACTTTTGAATTTCATTTCCTGTTTGGTCAGCGTGACGAACTCAGCAGCACTTAGCAGCACAGGTGGCCATGCAGTCCCACCAGAATTGTAAAGCGTAGAATGTTTCTACACTCCCCCCATCATCTCCGTCCCTGAGGTTATCACAGATTAGAAGGCGAGAAAAATGTACTCGCGATGACATGTTTTCCAAGCTCATACAGTCCACCCGCACTGATAGGGCGCAGCATACTGCATGGAGGCATTCAGTGGCAGAGGCCAGGAAAGAATTAAGTGAGCGCTACAAGCGGAGGCAGGATGTGATGCTGAGGCTAATGGGGGAACAAACGGACATGATGAAGCTTCTGTTGGGGGAGCAAACGGACATGATGAAGCATGTGTTGGAGCTGCAGGAAAGCCAACAAGAGCACATGCCCCGCTGCATCCACTGTATAACCGCCTACCCTCCTCCCCATGTTCCACAGCCTCCTCACCCAGACACCCAAGAACGCAGGGGGTGAGGCCCCCGGGCACCCAGCCACTCCACTGCAGTGGATGGCCCAAGCAACAGAAGGCTGTCATTCAAGCAGTTTGATTTTTAGTGTGGCTACAATAAGCAATGTGGCCTTATCCTTCCCTCCTCCCCCACCCTACCCTGGCTACCTTGTCCGTTATCTCATTTTTTTTAATTAATAAGGAAAGAATGCATGGTTTCAAAACAATAGTTATTTTATTTCAAAGGGAATAGGGTGGTTGGCTTACAGGTCACACCGAAGCCTGGCCAGTCATGAAACTGGTTTTCAAAGCCTCTCTGATGCGCAGTGCACCTTGCTGTGCTCTTCTAATCGCCCTGGTGTCAGGCTGCTCAAAATCGGACACCAGGCAATTTGCCTCAACCTCCCACCCCGCCATAAATGTCTCCCCCTTACTCTCACAGATATTATGGAGCACACAGCAAGCAGCAATAACAATGGGAATGTTGGTTGTGCTGACATCTGACCTAGTCAGTAAACTGTGCCAGCGAGCTTTTAAATGTTCAAAGGCACATTCTACCATCATTCTGCACTTGCTCAGCCTATAGTTGAACTGTTCCTTACTACTGTCCAGGCTTCATGAGCCATGGGAGCAAGGGATAGGATGGGGTAGGTGCAACCACACGGTGCTGCTGGCTGGGAGATCGGCATGAGGCAGAAGCCTCCAGCTCGCATGATATTCCAGGCAGGACTGAATCTCTATGAGACAAAACTTAAAGAAGAGAATGACCTGGAGTCTCTGGCTCCCATTTGGTGCTCTAAGAGGAGGATAGCCATATCTGTCCAGGCACCCCTGATTGACCTCACCGAGGTCTGCCAGGAGCACCCAGGAGATATACAACAGCTATCAGTCCTACTGCACCGTCTGCCGCAAAGGCAAGGAGCAGCTGCTGTGTAGCAATGCAGTACCAGGTCTGCCAGCAGCACCCAGGAGACATATGGTGACGGTGAGCTGAGTGGGCTCCATGCTTGCTCTGGTATGGCATCTGCACGGATAACCCAGGAAAAAAGACGCGAAACAATTGTCTGCCGTTGCTTTCACCGAGGGAGGGAGGGGGCCTGACAACATTTGCCCCCAAACCACCCGCGACAATGTTTTTGCCTCATCAGGCATTGGGAGCTTAACCCAGAATTCCAATGGGCAGCAGAGACTGCGTGAACTGTGGGATAGCTACCCACAGTGCACCGCTCCGTAAGTCGATGCTAGCCATGGTAGTGAGGATGCACTCCACCGGCTTAATGCGCTTAGTGTGGACATACACAATCGACTGTATAAAATCGGTTTCTAAAAATCAACTTCTATAAAATTGACCTAATTTCATAGTGTAGACATACCCTGAGTCTCCTTAGGCATCCCAGCCCTTGTTTCATCACCCAGACACCAGACTTTATGATGAGTGGTTACTGAAAACTAATTTAACCACATATAGGGTCTTCTAATCCCAAAAGATCAGCCACACAGCCAAGTCAATATATAACTCAGATCTTACCCAATAAAAGATCTGTTGCCAATCGTTTAGCATCTAATATCTAAAGGTGTATTTATAAGTGAAAAGAAAGAGGAGAGAGTTAAAACGGTCAAAGGAATCACATACATTGCACAATCATTGCAGAGTTCTTGGATCAGGTTTGTAGCAGTGAAGTTACAGACTACTGGCTTGTAAAGTCTCTGGTAACTTCCAAAAGATTGAAAGGTCCTCAGTCCATAGTCAATATGCTCCTTTTAGTGTAAGTCCATAGTCTAGAGCAGGAAAGAGGCAAAATGGAGATGCTTCTGGGGTCTTCTATACCTTTTCCCATGTGGAGGGAATTCTCTCAGTCTCAGTTTGTGGAAAATTACAGGCACAAGATACAGTCCAGGGTCACATGGGCAGGTCACATGCCCTTGCATGCTTTGATGAATCATAGGAGCAGCCATTACCCATATTCTGGCTAACGCATCCACAGGAAGGGTCACTGGATGGGGACAAGCTTCTTTTATGGTCCATTGTGGGAGTTAAGTGTTCTTTAATGGTCCATCAACTTGACATAGTTCATTCACAGTGTGCTGGCCAGACTGGATATAAATTACCTTGTGGGCGTTATCCCAGGAGCAAACATATTTGAAACATAGATCTACATAGCCAATATTCATTACTTCAGACACAAAAATGATACATGCATATAAACAGGATAATCGTACTCAGCAAATCATAACTTTTCCATTGACATCTTACATGATATACTTTGTCCAAGATTTGTTGCAATTGTCTAACAGTGGAAATATCAGTGATATACGTAGTCATATTTCAATCAGAGAGCATCACATTGGGTTATTTCCAGAGCTGGAATTGGGAACCAGAATTTCCCTCCTAAGGAAAGTTTTGAATTTCTGGGGGAAAAATTTCCTTTGAATAGGAATAAAAGTCAGATAAAATGTTCTGTGGGAGGGACATTTTCAAAACATTCTGTTTAGGAAAAACACAAAATGGATTTTTTTGTTGTTGAAAACTTCCAGTCCCAGTGGGATCTCTGGGAAGCCAGGGAGGTGGGAGGGCTAGAAAGCAGGCATGGTTCTTTTGTTACCTGCCTGATTTCCATTGAAAGTTTAGTCAAAATCAACATCTTCCCACAGAATGTTTTGCTTTGGATGAACAGGCATTTTCCGATGGAAAACGTTCCTTTTGAAAATGTCTGCCCAGCTCTATCCATAGTGTCGCTAGTTGTTGTAACTGAAATTAGTGCCCATTGCAGTTCAGCCCCATTAAAATTCTATTCAAATGGAATGTTTGCTGGGGACACTAAACACCGACCACATTAACAGAGTGTGCAGGGAGGTGGAGTTCTCCTGCCTAGTGATGTAAAAATAGAAACCACCTGATGCAGAGCTCTGTGACCTCACGCTGGTATTATCCAAGGAGGCCTTCATTTAGGTGGATTTGTACTGTGGTTTACATCTGGATGTATGAGCAGGCAATTGCCTGGAAGGTAATATCACCTCTTGCATCATTAGCAATATTTTGTATCTTACCAGAGGAACTTTCAGTACTCTCTCTTTTTTTATTTCGTTTCTTCAGGGTTTGTGATGTAGCTATGTTGTATCCTACCAGTACATGCCTACCATATTACTATCCTCAAAAGTTTAAGAAATCATGAGTCAGACGCAAAAAGCTAATGAGCTTGGCCCATATATCATTGGATTTAATAATGTTTTCTGAGTTGTCTTCTGATATGGCCATATGATGTAAGCCTCGGTCCCAAAGGGTTTAAAATATCTCTGTCCTGAGTGGCCAAGATTAATGCAGTTCCCCTTGGGATGTTTCTCATTGGTGAGAGGGTCACTAATTTTGCCCACGCAGGTTCCCCCTGGAGCAAAGGAGCACGTCCCGCCGGAGCCACTCTCTCCGCCTGGCACACACCAGCTCACATTGCTGCTCACTGGGACTATGAGTGGGGAGAGCGGTGCCTTTACCTCCGGAAGCAGTATCTACACCAGTGAGATACATCACACATCGCTGCAGGGAATGTACCTCTCTGAGGACCAGCTGCACCCCAGGCAGGCCTGTCCCTAGCCACACTCAACAGGGGAGACATGGGAGACCACAGAAAATGCTAACCGTGAGCACAGGAGGGGAGGGGGTGTTGTGGTCCTCCCCAAAATCTTTGAAAGTCCTCCTGCCCTGGCAATATATTAGTTCTTCCATTCCTGCGGGTGACTCCCCGCTCCCTCCCGCCTACTTTGTCCTGACTTTGGCTGCTGTGCCTGCTGCTCGGAGGCCCTCACTCCCTCTCTCAGGCATGGGGGGAGGCTCAAAGTTGAACCAGGCCACCTCAGAAGTCTTACTGTGGTGAGTCCTCGGGAGAATTGGGAGTGGGGATGAGAGGATGGAGCGAGGAGGGCTCAAGGGGGCTGGATTAGTGGGGGCTGGATTAGTAGCGGCTGGAGGCAGGGGCAATTGCAGTTAGGCCTAGGGAAGCCCTCCTTGGTCCTGTGGGCAGTTGCGTCCACCTACCTGATCCCTTCAGAGCAGGATGGGAGCAGACACACACTACACAGGGGCAGGAGCAGCAGTGGCTCCTCTCCTTCCTCGCTCCCAGCTTGACCCCTCAACAGGCCAGAAACTCATCCCTTGGAAGCCAAGGTCTTCAACCCCCAGCTGAGTGTGAGGTCGCAGCTGCTCTGTGGGACAGCATGACACTGGTGCAAGAAAACATGAAATCTGAGGGGTATGGGTGACTCTCATGCTGGATGTGTGGCACTAGGCAAGCTGGCATGCCACAAGACTGCTGCTGGGACTGCATCTGGCCCCTGTGCAGGAGGAGAATAATAGAATATCAGGATTGGAAGGGACCTCAGGAGGTCATCTAGTCCAACCCCCTGCTCAAAGCAGGACCAATTCCCAACTAAATCATCCCAGCCAGGGCTTTGTCAAGCCTGACCTTAAAAACCTCTAAGGAAGGAGAGTCCACCACCTCCCTAGGTAACCCATTCCAGTGCTTCATCACCCTCCTAGTGAAATAGTGTTTCCTAATATCCAACCTAAACCTCCCCCACTGCAACTTGAGACCATTACTCCTTGTTTTGTCATCAGGTACCACTGAGAACAGTCTAGATCCATCCTCTTTGGAACCCCCTTTCAGGTAGTTGAAAACAGCTATCAAATCCCCCCTCATTCTTCTCTTCTGCAAACTAAACAATCCCAGTTCCCTCAGCCTCTCCTCATAAGTCATGAGAAGGATGAGAATGAAAAGATCCTGGTGTCCTGAGTCGTCCTTCATTTCCACATCCTGTTGGAATTTGTTTGAGCAAGGACTGCAGAACTGAGCCATGCATTTGTTAGCAGCAATGTCACATAAGCTATGGGCGGGACAGCATGCCTCGCAAATGCAGCTTCCTCTCCCTCAAAGCTACCTTGTACACCAAAGAACAATTGTCTGCACGAACAGTGAAACTGGGAAGGAGAGTGATCCTTTTGGAAGGCGATAAATGACACCCAAATTCTGCAGCCATGTTTGGGGTTTAATAATGTCCAATGGCAATAGCTAATCCAAGAGGAAGCCTGGTTCCTTTGTTAAAGACTGTTCCCATAAGACTGCACACAGATAGTGCTGTGCAAGTGTCCTCATTTCAAACTCTGCAAAGTCAGCACCAAGCCCTCCAGTCCAGTCTCAAAAGTCCTTAATGGGGACATGTGGCATCGTTAAAAACAATCCCCAGCAGCTGGGCAAAAATAATCCGTTCTGTCCTTGCCAATGCCTTTTTTGCAGCAAAAGAGCCTTGGGGGCAATATCTATGAACAATGACCATAAGGTGAGACAGAAGGGCTGTACCTTCTCTCCTTGCCTCTCAGCTGTATCCCTTATTGTGCAGCTCTTCCTCCCACACAGCTCTGCAGTCCCGACTCTTCTGAGGGGGGATCGTTTACATCAGAGCTGTAGAATCGTTAGCTTCTAATTGTGGGAAATATTATTTAGGCTAAAAAGGTTTAATCATTTTAAGCTTCCTGTCCTAAGTGTCCCCACTGAACCCAGTGTTTGGATCTGGAATTTGGCAGAGTGAATAGCTCACATAACCCATCCTTGTACAATTGTAATGTGCAGGGCATTTTTATAGGCCCACCGCAGACATGTTTTGTTCAGAGTTATACCCTGTCAAATATTGGTAAGGATCTGTTTGGCCTTCGTGGTTGAGAGACCCTTAATATCTCAGATTTCTGTTTGAATGTTATGTATTATTTGTATTGCAGTAGCACCCGGGAACCCTAGTCCTGGACAAGAACCCCATTGTGCTAGGTGCTGTACAAACACAAAGCAGAAAGACACTCTAGTCATAGAATCACAGAATATCAGGGTTGGAAGGGACCCCAGGAGGTCATCTAGTCCAACCCCCTGCTCTTTCTTTTTCTGATTTATATTCTTGTTGTTTTACAGGAGATGTATGTGGGTGGAAAACAGACACGTCTAATGGAATATGATCATGCGGTATCCAATGTCTGTGTATATCACAACATATTATTCATATATATGAAAATGCTTAATTGTTGGGCAATATAGTTAACGTAATCATTGGAGCTCAGTTATATTAGCATATTTAGATAATATTTTTTTTTTCAGAAAAAGTAAAAGTTTCCCAGTTTAGCCTAGTCAGATAGCCAAGTTTTTCAAAAACAGGTGCCTCAGACCATATATAGACTCCTAAATAAGTTACCTGATAAGTTACCTGATTTTCATAAGTGCCACACATCAGTGGTTCACATGGAAATCACAAGCAGCAGTTTAGTGTTCAGTTCAGAAAAACAGAGCCATAATTAAAATTAGGTTCCAAGTCCAGGTTAATACATGTAAATAAATGGCCTAATTTTCAAAAGTGCTTAGTACCCAGTAGCTCTCATTTAAGTGATTTGGAGCCAACAGTGTTCAGCAATTTTGAAAATGAGGCCAGACTTATTTAGAAACCTCTATGTGGATTTAGGAGTAAAATATTCCAAAGCATTCAGGTGTCTTAAGAGCCTAAGTCTCATTTTAAAAAAAATGACTTAGGCACAAGACACTTTTGAAAATGACTTAGGTTTCTAAGTTAGTTGGATGCTTTTAACTATTTACCCCTAGGAGCCTAATTTCAAGCCCCTGTTTTTAAAAATCTTGGTCCAGGTCACTCAGCTAGTTAACTAAATATGGATTTAGGAGCCTAGCTTTAGGCTCCTATTTTTGAAAAAATTGGCAACCTATTATATTTATTCCCCCCCCCCCCCTCCTCCCTTGGATGACATCCTTTTTCTTAGACTAGTCCTACTTGCTATTGCTGGAACCCTTGAAAGGGACTTTGTCATTGTTGACAAAATTAAAATTCCCTTAAGCTAAAATTTCGGGATGCTGAGGGTTGTCACTTTCCCAGATCATTCATTCCTCTCACAACTGCCCGAAGGAGATGACCAGCCTGAGGGCAATGTCATAATAAATGTATCTGATTACCAGTAATCTCCAAGGTATTTCCTTGATTCCAGCTTTTCTCATTCTTGCTGGGGATCCATTTCTTGGGTAAGCATAACAATCTTTTATAGATTTTTTTTTGGCATATCCTTTCTTTCTATGACTTTATCATAGGCCTGTGCTCCAATCATGTCTTAAGTCACCAGTTGAACATTTTGTACGTGCTGAAAGAAAGGCATCAGTTGAAGACACCAACTCCTTTAGATGTAACAGAATACCAGAAAATCTAAAAGGCTGCAAAGTGGGAGTCGCTTGGGCAAATAACACATCAGATGTCCATGAATTGTAACATTTAGTTCTGATGTTCAAACAGCACAAGATGCCACTCCCGCTCCAGAAGGCGTGGAGTGTTGTAACATGGATACATACACAGGCCCATATCTGTGCTCTGTTCTTCCTGCCACCGCTCATACGGGAGGCAGAGGGTGGGAAAGGTGGTTTTGTTACTTTTGTGCTTCCCTGATCCTATGGCCATCTAGGCAGCATTCTGTCACAATCACAGGGCTCACTGCATCCTGTAATTTTCCCTGGTCTCCCTCTCCCAGGTGACAGGCCTTGCCACTTTCAAAAGAGACGTAACTTTGGGCTGGAGCCTCTTTAAGTAGCAACTTCACCACTAACCACTTGGTCATTGTCTTGTAAGTGCCCACAAGAGTTTGTCGGCTGCTTATTTAGAGCTATTGTGTTGTTTTTCTGCTTGTTTTTTTAAGTAGCCCCCTAAAATGCCAATTCTCTGTTGTTACGAATGACTTTGACTTGCCACTGTGAATGACAATGACTAGTCATTGGGCCAGGATTGGGCTAAGAGAATGAGACTGACTCTATAGCCAGGGCCGGCGCTAGGCTCCAGCAAACCAAGCACGTGCTCAAGGGCGGCATTCTGGCCATCTTTTTTTTTGCTTCCGGCGGCAAAAGCCTAGAGCCTGCCCTGGCAGCAGCAGCACGTCGTGCGTGGGGGGCATCCTGGGGCCGCTGCAGTTTGTGCTGCAGGGGAGCAGGCTCCAAGCGGGGGACACTCGGGCTGGGGGCCACCCCCCGGAGCACATGGAGCTGCCTGCAGGTGCCGCAGGGCAGCCACCCCCCAGCGCCGCAGCCGGGACTGGGCGAAGCAGCCCGAGCCACCCAGGCACTGTGGCAGGGCGGCCAGAAGCAGCAACAGCAGCGGGGCCATAGAGGGTGGGGCGCTGCCGAGTGTGGCCCACGTCCTGCTCTCTGGGGCTACCCTGCCCTGGCTCCTCAGCCTCCTGCTGAGGTGGTCCCCCAGCTCTGCCCTCCCAGGTCCCGGCCAGTCCCGGAGGCGGGAGCCCCGGCTGGAGGAACCCTGGAGTGAGGCTTGGCCCGGGAGCCCCGCCGCTTACCCCGACCCTGCTAGCGCTGGACCGGCTGGAGGCGAGGGGGGAGCGGGCGGAGTCAGCACTGGTGGGAGGGAGCCCAGGGCTGGGGCAGCAAGGGGGTGGGGTGGGGTGGAGAGCCCAGGGCTGGGGCGGCAGGGGGTGTGGGTGGGGTGGGAGCCCAGGGCTGGGGCGGCAGGGGGTGTGGGTGGGGTGGGAGCCCAGCGCTGGGGCAGCAGAGGGTGTGGGTGGTGGGGAAGAGAGAGCCCAGGGCTGGGGAGGCAGGGAGTGCGGGGGGAGCCCAGGGCTGGGGTCGGGGGCAGCCAAAACTTTTTTTGCTTGGAGTGGCAAAAAACCTAGAGCCAGCTCTGTCTATAGCCTAGGGATTAGGGCCCTCACCTAGGCCATTGGAGTGCCAAGTTCATGTCCCTGTTCCAATAACAGGTTAAATATAGTTCAGGTAGTGGAGCAGCTTCAACAGAGGAGATTGAGAAAACCCCATTACAGAATATCCCATAGCACACTGGTTAGGATACTCATCTGCAATATTGGAGACCCAAGCTGAAATCCCTCCTTTGTGTCAGGGAGAGGGGAGAATTGAACCTGAATATTCTACATCCCAGAACGGAAATCATCCCTGTCCTGAGAAACTCACAATATAAAAATATTTGTCAGAGACAGAAGTATTATTACCATCTCCATTTTATAGATGAGGAATTGAGGCAGAGAGAGATGAAGTGACTTGCCCAAGAACGCACAGCAACTCCGTGTCAGAGGAGGAAATTGAACAGAACTCCTGAGTCCCAGTTCATTGCCTTAACAAGACATTCTTCCTCTCTGATTCTACTACCCTCTGATCCATCAAATCCTCCTTCATGCAGCACCTCTCTCCTATTAGAAACTCCTTGCCATCTACAAACAGTCTGAACTTGGCAGGAAAGCTGCTATGCCAATAATTGTAAACTCTGATTTAAGCATGAATGTTTTTCTTACTCCTGTCAGTCTGTTTTGCTCTGTGTTTAGTCAGGAATAGATCAACTTTTTTACTACAGTGTGTCAAGTGAACTTTAGAACTCCACTCTTTATGCATAACCCTTTCTTCCATTACAGAAGCAAACAAAATTGATTGCCAAGTAAAAGAGGATGTGGGAGATGGGAACTGTAGAACAAACTCTAAAATGTATATGAAATGCTGTACACACTGTTAACGTTGGTTCATGGTTTATCTAATACTGGTTGGATTGGTGAATGCACTGCAAGAAAAGGAAGGATTGTCTCTTGCAGTTAAGGCACTTAGACTGGTATACAGGAGAGCTGGATTCTATTTCTGTCTCTGCCAAAGATTTCCTATTTGATTCTGGGTAAGACTTTTATCATGCGTATGTACAAAGTTGTATGTGAAACTCACTTCATCCCCCTTAGCTCTTGTCATGTGTTCTTCATATCTAATATAGAGAAAGTAACAGACCATGACATGCATACAGGTGCACATCAAGTCTGTGGGGAAGGTGCACACTGTGGTTTTGTAGGAATCTGTACAAGGTCCAGTAATGTAAGTGTGTGACTTTCAACAAGGTTCTGAGCAGCAGGAGTGAGAGAAGCAAGTGTGAGAGTTAACTGATAGTGATTATTTGGATTGTATTTCTGGGCAGGCAAATGAAGCAAGCGGTTTCCCTTCGGGACCCAGCAACAGGTAAAATATCCATCTGAGAAAATGAGTCAAAGTGGTTCCTGCTAGCCCTCAAGACCACCAGGAAGGCTGATATGATCAGGATGTCAAAAGTGATACCATATGACTACAGCGATCAATCACAAGTAGCTAACCCAGCACAAAAACTAACAAAATAGTGCAGAAATGGTCACAATGCTTGTGAAGCCATCCTACCCATAACAGCGGCAGCAGCAACAACAGAACTACAACCATTGCATTAAGGATGCTAGACTGCTTTGTGAACCACAGAAAGCAGGGAAATAAGCAGTTCAGTCATTCAACATTCTCATCTATACTCCACTCATCAGTTCCCCTTAACCTCAATTCCCTCCCTCCTCATCCAGAACAACTCACATGCAGTCTTTACTCCAGTTGTCTACTGGTTACAATTTCATGTGTCTTCATGATTCATATGTGGTTTGTGGCTTTCGTAAATTACATTATATGTAGTTATATGTATACTCTCCAGGGTGTGCATGAGGTATAGTGTCAGATTGGAAGCAGCCTGGAATGTTCTTCTGTAATGGTTAGGGAATCTTATGTGAATGGGCAATGTAAGTTGTTAGTGCCTGTTTTTAATGCAGAAGTTAGAGACCTGAAATCTGCATAAGGGCACACATAGCTACCTTCATTATGGAATTTGCTACCACTTTTTTCTTTCTCCTTTCTTAAAAAACAACAACAAAAAACAATAAAATTAAATGGAAAAAAAGTGGGTTAATGCAACTCTGAGAAAAGTGAAGAAATTAAAAACTTCCAATTCCAATATCAACACCAATTAGCCATATTTGCATGTGGTATGGTTTTGATAACTGCTTACACTGTTGAATATTTGTTATCGAGCTAGTCAGACAATAGATGTTTTCTCCATTAAAATATTGACTTATTGGTGAAATATGAAAAATTGAAACATTTTGGCTAAAATCTGAAATACTTCTGTTCCAAATGGCACCATGACTTGTCATGAGAGCCGTAGTTCAGGTGCCTGATGCGTCTATTCTCTTCTATGGGCTGGACTTTCAGGCAGGACTACATCTCCCATGATGCTTCACTTTCTCCTTTCTTGTGAAGGGGAAAGGTTTTCATAGGTTTTTCTGGTTTGGATGCTTCATGGGAGATATAGTCCAGCCAGAAATCATGCCCTAGAGAGGAAAATGGGACTGTTACATACCCAGACTACGACTCCCAAACACTCCAACACAAGTTTAAACTGAAATAGTTATCTTCTGCCCAAAATATTTAGATTTTTGGCCAAAGTTTTTTGATATTGGGGCATTCAGTTTTTGAACAAAACATCAGAACTTTTCTGTGAAAAACAGACACTTTTTTGTGAAAAATTTCATTTTCTCAGAAATCCAATTCTCCAGGGAAAACAATTTTTCCATGGAAAATTTCACCCAGCAATAATGCCGTTTGCACCCAGAGTTCATGCTGACCTCACTGGGCCTTTTTAGATGTGGAAGAAATGCAGGATCCAGGTCTATAATGTGTAATGTGCTCGAGTTGATGTCATTAGTGGAACGTGACCTGTTCAGTTTCTGATCTTTAGGGTGTATCTGCACTCCAGTTGGAGGTGGAATTGCAGCATGGGTTGGCATATCCATACTAGCGTTACTCTAGCAAAAAACAGCAGTAAAGATGCAGTGGCATGGACTTCAGTGTGGCTGTGCACCGCTGCTGGGGACCCTGGGAACATATCACTGTTGCTAGCCCACAATGAAACTTGTGCTCCCACGTCACACTGCAATTTTAGCCATACTAGCTAGATTAAAGCTAGTGCAGGTATGCCCACCTGTGCTGCAATCATATCTCTGATTGCAGTGTCGACCTACCCTAAGTGTTCATATCTGCAAATTTCCTGTTGCATTAACATATATCATTGAATTTAGGGATTTATTATTGCTAGGTCTGTACAGGTGCACATATTCATTATACTTTTTGAGAATCAGCATCTTCAGCTCCTACTGGGGCTATGCCTAGCGAAGTCACATTATTTCCCTTAACATATAGATACATCCCATGCTCAAAGGGAATGAGAGTTGAGCTTCAGCACCTTTATTTCTAGCTGGAACAGAGTAGACTACAAACAAATCATTGATTTAACTTTTATTTTATTATTATTGTTGTTGCATTGGAACAGGGGAAATGCTTCAAAGCATGGACGAAATAGAATGTGGAAAGGAGGAAAGATGAAAGTTGCTATGAAAGTCTGATGATACTTGTTCTGCAGGGCTCATTGCTACTTCACGGTTCTGCCCTGTGCTACCACTGTTGCTCATTTGATTGGTAGTCCACTGGTAACCATGGTCATGCGATGGGATTTTTTTTTTTTCTTTTGAAGATTTTTTTCTAAGGCTTGAAAGACACGGCTCTGTCAGGAATAGTAAGGAGCTTTCAAATGAATCTTTTCACATGAAATAAGACTGAGAGTTCTCAGTAATTGAGCTGGGCAGGGAAAGCTGGGATTGTGTGTCCTGTGTAGGCTGTGAAGAGGTACATGACTAATGTGGTTCTTTTTGGCCCCCAAAGGAGATCAGAGTAGCTGCAGATGGGAACAGGATAACGATCCCATTGTCTATCTCAGAAGAATAGGTATGGATAACTCTGCAACCAGATGCAGCAGTCCTTATGCAGGAAAACATATATTGACCGCAGTGGGTATTTTGACTGAGTGACAAGTGCAGTATTGGGTACCAGTCCATATAGTCAAATTTTAATTTGCACAATTATATCCTGCCTAAATTCCCCACCGCAACTTAAGGTGGGTAGAAAATTCTTCATGTTCTGTCAAATGATTGGGTCTTGTTCCTGTGTACTGTTAAAATACTGCCACACTTCATCCCATAGATAGCTGCATTTCAGATTTGAATGAAGAGAATATTAGTTACTAAGTGTTCAGTATATAAGCCCTTTGGATACGTAAATACAATTCTTACTGAAGTCAATAGAAGATGTTTGCTTGCATCCAAAGCCAGAATATGGCCCCATAGTTTGTTAAATACTTTAGGATCCTCGTGGATAAAGGAACTACATAAATGAGATAATATTTGCTGGGTTTTATTTTCCTCTACTAACACCAGAGACATTCAGGAGATAATCCACTGAAGTCAATGGAGTTACACCAAAGTAAAACTATTATAACCGTGGATTATGAGTGATACCTTATTAAGTAAATGCAATTTTAACATAAATTAAAAGTATAGTTTATAAATATGCTGATTTCTCAGTATGTAGGATATAAATCAACACAGAAAGCCCAAACAATCATATTGACTAGATTAGCCAGTCCTAATTAAGGACTTTTTAAAAAAAAACCATTTACATAAGCTCTATTCTCTCTGGTAGGTGCAGACATTGCATTCTGTATCTTCATGTGTGAATATGACAAAGTGACTGTAATGCTATTACAAGTGCTGGGAACATGCAAATTGCTATCCCAGACCAGACCAGCAGCCCATCTAGTTAAGTATAGTGTCTCCAACAGTGGCCAGCACCAAGTACTTCAGGGGAAAGAGCAAGAATCCCCAAAGTGGATAATTATGGAATCACCTGTACCTAGGGAAACTCATTCCAACCCCTGTGTTAGAGATCAATGTATGCACTGAGGCAGGAGAGCTTACAGACATTCCAAATTTAGGGGATTTGTAAAACTCCTCACCAATGCAACTCTGGATGGTTTTGTTATCGATATAAACGTCTTGTCATTATTTTAATTTTCTTAATCTCTTGGCCTCAATGATATTTTTGCCCCTTTAGACCCAAGCAGCTAGTCAAAGTCTGGAGCCTTGTGAGTGTTGCACCAGGGAGCAGAAATTGGGGGTGGCCAGGTATTTCTTTGTTTATTTAGAAAGAATGTACAAAGTCCTGTGTCTCTGAATGCAAAAGGAACCAAACAGTACAAAACAGTTTTTTTTGCTCACAGCACCAAATAAGCTCTTCTCAGACAGATGCCATGCCCTCAGCTGCTCTTTTAGGCTGCCTCTCTCCTAGTCTTTCTGGTTTGTTCTCAAAATTTCTTTGTATTCTGCTTCTTGCCTCCCCCGCCCCGGCACTGACCCAAACCAATACTCAGCAGAAGCTCCTGGGCAGGTTCACAAACTCATTTTTCCTTAGGTAGGGTGTATGCTTACAATTATGTTAACTGAAGGGTGACTTCACACCTATTGATCCAAACCCATAGCAAGGTTTTATCTAGCTCATAACAATATCTTGTGCCAATGAGGGTAGGCAACTTAATTGACTTGATTCATGTATCTGAGAGTAGGTTTCTGCCTTGATACGGTATATAAGGAATACAGCAATACCTTACTGAAAAGCCATAGTCTAGACGGCTATAGGGAAGACAGACTTCAACTAGCCAATATCTTCTCTGTGTAAGACAACAGAAGGTTGGAGGTTTGAGGAGCTTACTACAAAGTCATTGCTGCTTCTTCAGTAACTCATTTTGATATTTTGTAATTTGCAAAAATGTGCCTTTGTGATCCCACAGGCTCTTAACTACTTTGTAACGAGTGTGTATGAACAGATGGAAAATGTTTTCAATTTCAGAGAGAACCACTAATGGATGTCACCAGCTATTAGGAAAGCTCAGGTGGCTCCATTTTGGGAAAATAGGTATTGTCATAAACCTCTTCATTTTTAATGAAATGTTTGCTCATTTCTACCTTGTTGCTATGTTGAAGACTGCTGCACTAGTCAAAACAGATAAGGATTTGAGCTGGAAATTACTCACTGTTAAATAGTCCAGAACCTCAATTCCAAGCATTTCACCTGAAAATAACAAAAGCTGGTTGTAGGTCATTTCAGTACGAGGAAAACTTAATAACTGGAAAATATTTAATTCCAGCAAGGTTAGATGTATTTCCCACTGTTCCTAACAGACATATTTTTAAAATGTTGGGCTTCTTGAATGAAGATCTGGGACTGCTTTTAACTTCACTACTGAAAGGAATTGTTGTCTCTGTCTGTCTCTCTATCTAGATTTAATAAGCTTGCTCTATCTGTCTTGCTAGATTTCTATTCATTAAACTAGGGCTTTGTGGCACAAACTACAGACCCCGAGACACAAGGGAAATGGGTGGAACTCCACAGTGATATCTGATAGGTAAATTTCCCCAGTGGTCCTTGGAGGGTGGGGTTATATTTGATAGTAGAGATGAGAGCTAGAGAAAGAGTGCCCTGGCTGTGAATTGCAGAATGATAGCTTATAGGGGGGATTCTTACCCTGCCACCTTTCCTCTTATTTCTCACAAAAGCCAGATCATAAATATTTAAGTCATTTCAGACCATCCCAGCATTCAAGGTTCACTCCCATCATTAAATTGCATTAAGAGGTTGTAGCTTAATAACCTAAGTGATGAGGCTTGTACTGCATGAGATGTAGTTACTACATGAGTGCATCTGCCTTCGCTCTGTTCAAACTGGCACTTACAATATAGGAATTGATGAAGATTTCTCTAAATTCTTCTTGTGTTAGTCCCACTGGACACTGTTGAACTACCTGGCTACTCTTTCCGGCCTCAGAGGGGAGCTCCACAAACCCCGTAGTAAATTCCAAGGCTGCATTTCCTCTTCTGTGAGTCCCAACAGGGGCCCAACAGTCCAAGACCCTGAGAGCCCAGGGCTATGAGGTCCAGATACACGCCCTGATTGTGGGAGCCCTGGGCTTGTGGGACCTCCACAACGAGCTGGTTCTGAGAGTGTGCGGAGTCGCTCGATGCTACGCCCGGCTCATGAGACAGCTCATGGTGTCCGACACCATCAGGTGGTCCAGAGGCATTTATACGGAACACATCACAGGACACCGTCAATACCACACTGAGTAATTGAGACTGCCAACCACTTCCTTCCCTGATGAACCAAGGGATGCACCCCACCCATGTACTCATTCACAACACCGATACTGACTTGGACTCCTTATATATTCCATGGGTGGCGTACCCGAGCCCACTTATCCACTGACACTTTAAAAACTCCCGCACCCCAATCTGGCTCTATGCCGGTTATGTGATATTTATGTATCTCTTCTCTCTTGCAACCGATACCTGTAACCCCTCATAACTCAAGCCTGACCCCAGATGTACAGTACCTTCACTCTTAACTTGTGTCTATTTAATTTTAAACATCAACTTTAACAAAATTTTTAAATCTACTCTCCCTCCCCACCCAGAGCCAAGTTTGCATGTGTGGATGTGTATCTGGGGAGTGTGGAGAGAGAAGAAGAAAGTCAGGGCTTGTCTGCACTGGCAAAAACTGCCTTGTGGCGACAAAACAGCAAAAGCCTACACACTACAATGGGACTTGTATTGCGAAAAATGCCCAGTTTTGGTGACAAAAACCTTCCACCCCTATGAGAGACTTTTGTCTTTTCCCCTCCCTTTATTGTTGACAAAGAGCCAGTGTAGACACTGCTGATTGTTTTGTCAACAGAACTGGCTTCCGCCAGTATCCCACAATGCCTGCCCTGATTGCTCTGCTCAGTGTTTTGATCTCAGCTGCCCTGCAGGCAGGTGCCCTTCCCCTTTCAAAGCTCTGGGAAGTATCTGTCAGCTGAGTGTGCTGCTTCCTTTGGGGGATAAACAAAGAGCAAATCATTGGATTGCTCCGGGCACTAGGACACAGCAGCAGGCAGACTGCCGCTGCAGCGGGAGGGGACAGACTGCTGTGCTGTTTTGCCATTCCTCAGCCTGGAGAGCTCCCAGGGCTACTCCTGATGCTGCTCTCCGCAGCTGAGGGGGCTATGGGAGAACTCGGAGAGAATCCCAAGATGGGCAGCGATCAGCTCTTCCTTCCCACAACACTGCACTGTGGGACATACCCACGGTGCATTGCTCACCCTGTCCATGATGGTGTCCCCAATGTGGACATGATCTGTCGACAGAGGGAGCAAGTATGAACACCCTTTGGCAATTTTTGTTTTGTCGACTTTTGGGTGTCGACATAAGTTTTATCAACAAAATGTGGTAGTGTAGACAAGCCCTCAGTGGTGAAGCTTCTAACTCTGGTTTTCCTCTTTTCTTGTAAATGCCACATATAGTACAACACTGATGGTTAGGGGAACAGAATTAGACACACACAATGCAATATGAAATGCTGTTCTTAGCCACTCCTCCTAATCTCTATTTTAACTCTGTTCATAACCAAAACAATGCACAACAATTATTTCCAAACATTATTATAGAAAATAATTGACTGCACTGAAATGCATGAGATCTGCAACATTATGTGTTATTCGCTAATGGCTAGATTGTGACTTTAGCAGCCTCAGTCATGGAGCAGGGCCCCATCATGCGAGGTGCTATAAACACACAGCAAAAAAGGATGGTTCCATCCACAAAGAGCTTCCAATCTTCACCCATATGCCTAGTTAGGTGGGTGGGAAACCCCCTTACATCCCTCTATGAACAGGGAACATCCCCTGTTTTTACCCAGGAAAAACTGAAATGAAACATTTTCACTAGAAACTTTTTTTTCTTAATTTTTTAAAATTTTGTTTTGTGTGGAAATTTTTAAAGAAAATGGAATATTTGCTTTGCTTCAATTCAAATGGAGATTTTCATTGCACTAGTTAAACCCCTGACATTTCCATTTGTGATTATTTCCCTCTTTTCCTGCTCCTCCCCTTTTAAAAATGTTGTCACTGAATGCAGTGGAGTGAATGATGTCTGGGTTTTCTTTTCTCCCACTTTTCCCCTCTCTAACATTGCAAAACTTCTCCAACTTTTGAAAAGTTCCAAAGTGGCAAAGTTCCAGTGCTTTATTTTGCTTTTTACCACTTTTTCCTTGAAAACTTTGACCAAATTGAAAATGTGTTTTGGCTAAAAAAACAACACCACTTTTTGTCCCAACTCCCCCGAAATGTTTTGTCAGGAACACTCTGATCATCCTACTTCTCACATAGAAAGACCCTCTTGCCCCCTAATATCTCCCCAGTTGACTGTGTCCCCACGGAAAGTTGGTGGTGTTGACAACACACAACATGTTTGATATTTCATCTGCTTTTATTTAAATCTGATTTCTATAATTTTCTCTTCATCAGTGAGGCTGAGTTTGTTTTAAGTTTATTTTATTTCAATTCATCTTCCAGAGGCAGAAATAAAAATTTTATGAACAGCTGTGCTATGGAGAGCCCCTTAGACCAATGAAAGGGGCAGATAAACCAAAGGCATAGTGCTCCAAACAGAACAACAATCACTCTGCCTTTCTTCAACTCGGCACAGACTGTAACAGATGCCTTTTCTGCATCCAGTCTGTTGGAATTTCAAAGGGGCAAAACAATCAGCTGTCAGACTCAGATGGTGACTTCAAAGTGAGGCTAGACCTTTTGCTGCAAGCAAGCGAGAATGAGAAGCTCACTTTTAAAGCAGGAAGCAAGGGTATTGTCTCACTGAGCACTGTAAAAGTGCTTTGTAGAAAAAGCTTCTTAAAAAGTACAGTCAACTGGACTCTGGCTCTGACATCTGACCAGCCATCCATTGTGGCAGGACTTCCTGAATAAAAGCCCAGTTCTCCACCTGGTGGGAGAAAAGTAAATGTGACAGCCTGGCTTTCCGAAAGAGCAAGATGCTGACCAGTTAGCTTGCACTAGTTTTTCATCATGGAAAGAGTTTGTGAGCAAATCTCTCTCTCTCTCATACACATACGCTCTATCCTCCATCTCATTTACAGTTTATCTCAGCAGTCTCTCCCCACATCCAGGAACACACCCTTCTAGATTAAATTACTATAAAAATTCTGCAGAAGATAAGAACATAAGAACGGGCATACTGGGTCAGACCAAAGGTCCATCTAGCCCAGTATCCTGTCTACTGACAGTGGCCAATGCCAGGTGGGGAGGGGTTCACGTTCATTAGGAACTGGGGAAACTTCTGGGATGGGAGGAGCCTATACAGGAGAGATGGGCTCCACCTAAACCAAAGTGGAACCAGACTGCTGGCACTGGCACTAAACATTAAAAAAAAGAGCAGTTTTTTTTTTTGGAGATGGATGGGGGGGGCTGGCTGAGGAGCGCGTGATCGGACACAGACTTCTCTTAGGGGAGAGTCTGATGATAGATGAGAGAAGGGTAGTAGCAGGAGCAGGGGAGGAAAAAGTATAATGTAAGGGCCGGATCAGATGATAAAGATGAGACACAAAAAATCTGGCACAATCAAAAAAAAAGGGCAATAAAATAAGACAAGTTTTTTTTTTTTTGTGCTTGTACCAGAAGTCTAAATAATAAAATAATAAGATAGAGTGACTAGAGTGCCTTGTGATATAGATATATAGGATATAGATATAACCTGGTGAACAGGAGTGGATCAATGGGAGAAATCAATGGACACAATCATTCCATAAATCAAAATATAACAAGAACACAGAAAGAGGGACAGCACTATATGTGAAAGAAAGTGTGGTCAAATGAAGTAAAAAAAAGTGTAAAAAAAAATCAAGCTCCAATCATTGTCTAGATGGAGTCTTTCACTCTCTATAAATATAAAATTAAAAATCTATATTAATATTCTATTGACGACCACCTGACCAGGACAGTAAGAGTGATGATGAAATAAATGAGGCTTAAAAAGGCTATCAAAATTAAGATTAAGGGGATTTAAATTAATTAATTATTTAATGGGGATTTCAATTATGGGACTTCACTCACTTTGAATGGATATAGAGAGATAAAATTAAATGACTGCTTCATGGCTGGAGGGCACTCCGAGACCACAAAGGGAGAGAGCAACTCTAGATAATCTTGAGAGGGAGCTAGAGAGCTAGTCAGAGAGAGGTAATAATATAGACGCCGCTTTAGTAGGCATAATACACCAATATTCAACATCATCCAAACAACATGAAAAACAAAAACACAAACAGAACACAATTTAATTTACAAAATTCAAAACTATACAAAAGTTAGTTAGAAAAAAGTTAAACAAAGTTAAAAGTGAAATGAAAAAAGTGAGAAAATAAACTTTTATGTATACCCAAATTAAGAAAAAACATAAATCAACACTTAAATAAAATCAATAAAAAAAAAAAAAAAAAAAAAAAAAGAACAGAAAAAGCTTAACAAAACAAAAAAAGAAAAGAAGAAAATAAAAAAAAAAAAAGAAAAAAAAAAAAGTCAAATCCTAGTGAGGCAAATAGAGAGGAGCACAAAAAAAAGTGCAACTAAGAAATAAAGAAAGTAAGAGAAAGAGAAAGAGAGAAGTGAAAGAAAAGGACAAAGAAAAAAAAACCAAAAATAACAAAATGTTTTTAAATAAAAATTAGAAGCAAGAGCCTGCTAAACAAACTAAAAAACTTTGGATGAAAAAAAAAAAAGTCAAAAATAAATAAAATGGATTCGAGAAACTAAAAACTAAATTTGAGCTTTGCTTTCGGCTTCACGGCAGGAAGGATTAGGAGAGATTAAAAAACTGAGCTGGTTTTGTGAGTGGTGACAAAACAGACTGACACAGATTGAAGTGTGTCACTAGGGGAATTTGAAACAATTGATTGAACTGGAATTAATTTAACCAACAACAATTCGTAAGAAGTCTGAAAGAGAGTTCTGAAAGAACTCAAAGAACTCAAATGTAAATGTAGTAACTGTTAACTAACTTTTTTAAAAATTTCTCTGCATGGCTGATGTGCAATAATGCAATGATATAAAAAATTAAAAAAGGTGGGTTGGGGTGATCTGATCAATGGTAAGATCGTAATAAGCTCAATTCTAGTAAAAAATAAAGAAAAAATAGTAAAGAATAAAATTGTCAGACATAACATAAAATTAAAACTCTACTCTAATATCTAAATTGGTTCTTGTAAATGAAATTGTGTCTTACTAATCTAATAGAATTCTTACAAGGGACAAGGAAAACACATGGACACAAGGAGATCCTCCGTGACATAGTGTACTTGATTTTTGAGAAGGCTTTGACAAGGTCCCAAAAATTAAGCTTTCAATAAAAGAAGAGAAGGTGGAAAAGAGAAGGAGAAGTCATGGAATGGGAACTGAAACAAAGGGTAGGGAATTAATGGTAAAAATTAATAATAAAGAGGTAGGAGAGAATGGGTAGTGGTGAAGGTGGTCAGTCATGACAGTCACAAATCCTATAAAATTTAATCATCTATTATCTGAGAAAGGGTAAAAAGTGAAAAGGGCAAAGTTTGCAGATGATACTAAAGATGAATAAGAACTAAGAAAGATAAAGGAGACTAAAAGAGATCACACAAAAAACAAAAAAGAACAAACAAAAATAAGTGATTAAATGGCAAATGAAAATGTGAAAATAAAAAATAAAAATAAAGAAGTATAACAAATAAATAATGATGGGGGCTAAATTAGCTACAATGAGTCAAGAAAGTGATGAAAAAGATCTTAAATCAATCAGGATAGTTGCTGCAAGATGTGAGAAAGATGTCTCAAAAAGCAAACAGGTTGTAAGAGGATGTTAAAAATCATTAAAAGATATAAGAAAATAAGAAAATTAATATAGAATATAATATATTGAAATTACCTTACCATGGTAATCCCTCACTTGAAAATACAGATGTGGTCTAAGATAAAAAAGAAAAGGGCAAAGAAAAAGAAAGAAGAGAAAAAGCTAATAAAAAAAAAGGTAAAAAGGGGGAAGGGAGAGAAAGAGAGAAGAGAGAAGAGAAGATTAAGCTTGGAAAGAGAAGAAGAAGGGGGAGGGGGATATGGAGAGGAAAAAGTAAGGATGATAAAGTGAAGAAAGGAAAGATAGAAAATTAAGTTATTTATAAAAGAATACAAGAACTAAACAAAACCAAAAAATATTAAAAGGCAGCAGCACAATTAAAAAAAAAAGTATACGAAACTTCATGTCTTATTGTCAACTTGGGGACTCTTGCTTAGTTGAGGAGGAGACTTGGCTAGGACTGGCTAAAAGGGAAAATGGTATAACCTAAGTTAAATCCATAAAATGGCATTAATGGTGAATGTGGCATGGTGGGTCCTCTGGATGGTGTAGTGTGAATCAGAGATCTGAGATTCAGAGGAGGATGGAGATGAGACTGACCTGGCATTGGCCACTGCATTGGCCACTGGGCTGGGACCACCCTGGGGCTGATGCACCTGGCCTGAGATTGACCTCTGGTCTTCTAGGTGCCCCAGAGGGAGTGAACCTAACAGGTAATGATCAAGTGAGCTCTCTCCTGCCATCCATCTCCTTGTTGATCATCCTTTTCTGGGCAGATTTTGTGTTTGTTCCACCTATATATTTTTCAAGATCCATGATATGTAAATGTAATAGTCCAAGCACTGACAGCCTATAGGAACCTACAAATTCAGCGTCATCTCTTCATCAGTTAAGACAGTGTTCCCATGTGAAAGAGAGCACTTGCCCTGTAGTACTCCCTGTTAATCAGGAGTGGATCTGTGGCACCCTGCCTCAGTTTCCCCTTCTTCTCAGAGCAACTTAAAAAGTCCACACAGTCCACATATTCAAAACACTCATCTCCTGGGATCCAGTTTATTAAATTCTGCACAGAGTCTTTCAAAATAAAACTCATATCTACAAAATCTAGCTTCTGCTGGGCCCAGCCCCTCCTCCGTGAGCGTCTGTCTTCCGCCTCTCCCAGCACTTCTTGTCTGGGGTTTGGCCACAGGCCTTCCCTGCTGGTGTCTTCCCCCTGCTGAGCCAGAACCCTTCTTACGCTTTGCAGTGCCTCTTGGCAACACCCACCCTCAGCCCTTTCTCTCTCCAGGTGTCTTCCTGATCTTCTGTAGGCCTGGTTGGGTCATTTGACCCCGGGTCTCATGAGCTTCATTTTCCCCAACAGGGTGGTGAGTTCAGCTTTTCACAGGTGGCCTGAGGCCCATCTCCCTTAAGGGGCCAACCATCCTCTGACATCCCAGTAGTCCAGATATCTCCAAAGAAGCTGGACAAATTAGAAGCTGTGGAGTGGAACCATTCATTTCTTTTGGCCAGTGTCATTTATCCTCAGAACTTATTCAGGCCATGTAACGAACATTTCCCAGTTTTCCACAGAGCCCAGAAAATAGATTTTCCATCCTTTGCCCAAATCCTGTCAAACAATAGAAGAGGCCTAACGTAGATGTTAGGGGCACAGTCGAGCACTACGTTAGTAGAACAAATTGATCCAGAGCCTCGTTTGATCTGCTTGTCAATTCTCCCCTGAGCACACAAGCAAAGGAAGGGTTGGAACCCTCTTTTGTTCCATGGATTTCTCTGTGTATCAGAGAAGTGTGCAAAGCATGACTCGCACCACCTCCAGATAACACTGGAGCACACTGGACTAGGGCAGTGACTCCAATTATGTGCTGAAAGGGCATGGGCATTAACTGAAGAGATCTGCAAAGCTGATACCTGGGTGAAATGCTGCATCCTTATCAACCATGTCACAAGCTACACCGGCAGTCAGCTGTGGAAGGAGCATGTTTTAGAAGGGTTCTCCAGGCTGTAGCAGTTTCTGATTTTAGTGCCAAATGGGAAAAAAATCCAATTTTTTCCCCTCCCTACTCAGGGCTAGCTAGCTACTCCATTTAGTGCCGCACTGGCAGACAAGATAGTGAGAGAGACAGAAATGTATCTTACCTGGTAATTTCCCAGCTATCCTGTGGCAATTAGGGCTTGTACACCCTAGCGCTTACTTCGGTATGACAAGTCACTCAGGGGTGTGGAAAAGCCACCCCCCCAAGCGATGTAAGTTACACCAACCTTGGGAAGGAGAAGTAATGATGCCGATGGGAGAGCTCTCTGCCGTCAGCATGGAGCATCTGCCCCAGCAGTGTAACAGTGGTGCAGCTACGTCAGTACAGCTGCACCGCTGTAGTGATTCAGGTGTAGACTAGTGCTGAGATGTTCCTGAGGGGGACAGAAGGGTAAATTGGCAGATAGATCATTATTATTTATTGTTTTTATGAGTGTAGCGCATAGGAGTCCCTGCCATGGACCAGGACTAGGGGCTGCATAAACACAGAACAAAAAGACAGTCCCTGCCCCAAAGAGTTTACAATCTAAGTATAAGGCAAGGGACAACAGGTGGATACAGACAGCTGGGGGAGCACAAGGGAACAAAGGGATAGTATTGGTCAGCATCATAGGCTGTGGTCTCAGCACACCAGGGGCCTAACTGTTGTCAAGTTTTTTGTAAGCTTCATGGAAAAGGAGATTTTAAGAAGGATAAGGAGGTAGCTCTGTGGATGTTTATGAGGAACACCTCCCAGGCATGAGGGACCGAGTGAGAGAAAGTGCAAAGGTGTACAGTAGAGTCTGGCATCACTGACCAATTAGAGGTGGGAGTCCTGCTCCCCAATTTATTGTCTTCTGGAGGAATTTACTCCTTTTACTCAAAGAGATCTAGTCTGACCTCCTGTATTACACTGACCATAGAACTTCCCCACAATAATTCCTATAGCAGAGCAGTGAGAAAAACATCCCATCTTGATTTTAAAAAAATTAATGAGGAAGAAACCACCACGACCCTCAGTAAATTGTTCCAGTGGTTAACTACTCTCACTTTTGAAAATGTACGCCTTATTTCCAGTCTGAATTTGTCTAGCTTCAACTTCCAGCCATTGGGTCATGTTAGACCTTTCTCTGCTAGACTGAACAGCCCATTATTAAATATTTGTTCTTCATGAAGGTACTTATAGATGGTGATCAGTCAACCCTTAGCCTTCTCTTTGCTACGTTAAATGGAAGGTTTGGTACAGTACAAAGAAGAATCCAAGAACAGCCTGAGTTCAGCTCATTTTATCTCTTCCACCTTCAAGCACATGATGACAGGACATATTTACCCCATACTAGAACTGAAGGGGTTAAAGAGCAACTCAGAGCCCAGGTGTCCCCACCAGGACACACCAGCAGAACATGTTCAAGATAGAGGAGGGAGTTTAAAAGGAAGCCAGACACCTCAGAAGGGGGTTGACCAGGCAGGGAGAAGGACCTGCCTTGGGAGTACCCACAAAGGGATGCTACAAGAGTCTTCCTCTGGAGAAGAGGATCATAACTGCTGGGCCTGGATAGACTGCAGGGCAGTCAATACCTTTCTCTATTGCTGATTCACCACAGACTACCAGACTTGGACTATAGAGTGGGGTGGTAGGAAGTGGCCCAGGGAGGGCAGCCTTAAGATGCTTCTGGATACTGAACCCTTGCTAACCCTTACAGGGCCCTGGGCCAGAGCCTGGTTCAGTGGGAGGGCCCAGGCTCCCCTACCAGCCCCTTTCTGCATTAAGGATGGCGTGGCCCAGTAGCCATTGGGTGAGTTGTCAATGAGTACCGACCCTCACACACAGGTCCTCATGCAAGTGTGGATGTTCAGATCGTGAAATGATTCCCATTGTCAGCTGGGTTGCCAGGGGTCGGGAAACTCATCTAGACAAGCTTGCTGTTTCCAGCAGCTTTGAAACTGCTGCCAAGAGTTTTTTATTTGTATATTCCCCTGTTCAACCATGGCTTCCAAAAGCTTGCAGAGCCAAAAGGATGTTTTCCTAGAACCATACAGTTAGAAGATACCGCAAGGGTTGTCTTGTCTAACCTTCTGCCAAGATGGAGGATTAATCATGAGGGTTAAGCCCATATTACTTGCCTATACAAGATTCCTTGCTATATCTATCATTGTTCCAAGGCACTTTCCCCCCCTGGCAATATATGATTTCCTTACCTTTTAGAGCTACTGTTGATTCCCGCATCTACAGTTCAGCACAGAGCATTGATCATTTCTATGAATGATATAGCAGAATTATTTTTCCTGTTTTTCAAAGCTTTATTTGAGGCAACAGCAGCTCTTTAGTGGCATACAACTCCACCACATGGTGACTCAAAACTGGAAGTTTTGTCCTTCCCTTAAGTAGTAATTTCCATTTTTCTGAAGGTCTGAGATAGAACCTTCAAGTTCTTTTAACATAGCTTTTCCAATGTGAATTAATATCATTGTATATCTCTTCTGAATTTGATAACATCTGAGTGTTCTGGCTGCACCAGGTCAAGAATTCTGCAAGCGTAATCAGTCTTCTTTCATAGAGGGCTGAAGAAATTCTTTTTTTGGTGTTTCAGTTACAGTTCACATCTTTTGAGGTTTGGGATTTGAACAAAGTGAATGAAAAATTCAGTGTTAAACACTAAGGTCCAGATCCTCAAAGGTATTTAGGTGCCTAACTCCCAGTGGATCTAGCCCTAAGCCCCCTCCATTGGTTGACCCATACATCTGGACAGAAGTCACTGCAGGATCAAGGCCTAAATTGGGCTTGGTTATGGATCTGTCTTGTTCAAAGCTCAGACCAAGCTCAGTCAAAACAGTCTGAGTCACAGTCTGATTTTTCTTTTTAGCAAACTGTTTGAAGAGGATTACATTAGTGCAAACTAGGGACTTTAAGTTCATGCCCATAACCTCCACACAGGGGAGCTATAGCACCGCCCTTTGGTGCATGCTACAGTTCACATCCCCCTACTCTGAAATGCGGGGCAGGATAGACATGCCCATAGTTCAACATTTAGGTCTCCACCAGGTTTCAGGTCCTTCAGGGCCAAAGTTTTTCGCAGCTCTATCTAGAACCTTAATAGTCTCTGTATGTCACAGCTCTGTGGAATGCATTGGAACTCACTCTGATGCAACTCACTCCTCTAGCATGCACACATGGCTCCTTTTCCCTTTTGTGAACTTTGTGAAAATTTACTTTTGCTCACAGCCAAAACCAATGAATCTGCACGGAGAAGAAAGAGAGGTAGCTGGAGCGAGTGGGAGTGGGGCTTTTTGTGAAACAAGCAGCAAGCAAAATTAAAGTTTTGCTCTTGCTTCCACAACAGGATCCTGGTGGGATTATGGGACAAGAACTAGGAAAGGGAGGCAGAGAACTGGAACTGCAGGCTTCAAGACAGAACTGCCTAGAGCAGCATTATGAATTTCAGCATTCCAAAAGGCTCATGTTGTCCAGAGATATGCATGTTGCTCTTTTTATTAAATGCATCATGTCTTCTTCACTGTATTACAGTGACTTTCCTTGGAGAATGCAACCTGGTAGCCAGTGACACTGATGGACAAAATGTCTTTATGCTGCAATTCACACAGATTGTCACAGCAAAAGTTCAACAGGACAGATTGTCACTATGCTTCAAGCATGTTGTCACTTGAAATGTATGTACTTTGAACCGTGGAATGACCAGTTGTTCTGTCTTCAGTTTAGCAGAGTGCTGTGATTCTGTTTGCAAAGGCTGTAAACACACGGTGTGAAGAACTGGGGCCTGTGTAATTAAATACTAAAGTATTTATTATGCTAGGGGGTACTTCACTTCCATTCTTACTGGCTCCTTGTGGGGGGGTTTTGCCCCATTTTCCACTGAGCTCTGAGGGTTAGATTTGCTAAGCCCTCCTTGTTCAGTGTGCTGTGTTTATGACAGCTGCACTTTACTGGTGGTATCCCCAACTGAATCACTTGGGTTCCATCTCTCTTATTAAAAGAGTTACGTTGGGCAGCAAGGATGGGTCACTTTTGCTCAGGTATGCCTGGGGCTGCGTGTTCCACTTAGCTTAGAAGAACAGATAGGAGCAGACAACACTCACCCTCCAAGAACCAACTAGTCTGAAACTGGCCCACAGTGGCCTAATAAGGCTCACAAGGGAATTTTACTCTAGGTGAAAGATAGCGGACACATACAGTTAAAGTCATAAAACCTAACTCCACCTACAGCTCTCTTGTTAGACAGAGATAAGTGAGCATTACGTGTAACGGTGTTCCCTGATCTATTGATTGTGTATTCATTCTATCGATTACTTAAGAATTCCCCATCAACACTCTGATGTTTGGTAGGTTCTCATCCCAAGACCAGGCCCTGTACTATTAAAATTAAAGTTTAACTGAGAACCTGACATGCACAGTTGTGACACACACTTAAAAAAAACCCTTTTGAATCTGCAGTAGTTTTATTAACACCATTGGTAAAGTCACAAACACTCCCACCCAGCAATATAGATAGAGATAATACAGTGTATGCATCTGAGCAGCCATATACTCAGACCATCCCTTGCAAAAGGAACCGAAGTGTTAGTCATCATCCACCTCATCAGAATCACTATGCCCATCATCACCAGTGGTCACCATCTTGGCATCTCCCAAGAGTTACATCTCCCAAGGCACACAGCCCAGGACACAACTTTTATAATGTCTAGCGCGGATGCCACTATGCCTAATATCTAGTCAGTAGGTGTTTCATCCTCTTTTTCTTAATTGTATTTCCTCACCCTGCTAATGTTGGGGTGCCCTTCTTCCATAGGTTACTAGGCTTTTTACCTCAAGCTTATTAGCATATACGGCAATTAGTTACCATGGCACTCTTGCGGTCAGACATCCACTGAAATATCCCAAGTTGGTATAAACTAGCTTTTTGTGGCTACCGGTCAGTGGTTTAGTGAAGAGTTAAAATCCATGTGCGTTTTATATAACAACCTGGTATATGGATTGTGCAAGCTCTTTCTCAGACCCAAAGTCCAGAGTTTGGTCTGGAGACCAGAGGCCTAGCAAATAGTGATTAGCTAAGAGAAAGCTGGGCAAACAGATAATCTTGTTTTTGCTAAAATAGGCCTGGTCAGCAAATTGCCAGGTGTTGGAGCTAAGAACTAAATAATTGTGTCTTATTCAGAGTTGCGAATTGAACAAAGGATTCCTGTTCCTATTGTGTGAGTCTCTTCTGTAGAGAACGTTCTTCCCATAGATCCAACCTTGAGTTTATGAAAAGTTGGCACGTCAGTATAAGATATGGCAGCCTTCCATCTCCCTTCCAAGGGACCAATGCTGCCTTAAGACATAAAGGGGACAATCTTTATTGCCATATACTTTCACTGTTTCTTTGCTTTAACCCCTAGGAATGTACCCGTTGGACAATCAAAGGAGTTGCTCCATTCCTATGGACCCAGAATTCAACATATATATTTTATACTAGTAACATTTCATCAAAGTATTAATTAAATGTTAACTTGCTAACTTGAGACCATGGGCGGAGACATTATGTAACCTTTTAACCATTGGCTAATGTGCTATCTTGTCTTGCTGCAAAACCTATCCCGGGGTGTGGAACTGCCTACCCCGTCACTTTCCCCCGCCCATGGAAAATCTATATATTCTATTATAATCAATTAATTGACAGTGTCTCTGAGCCTAATAAGCCAGGTGACACTCTGCCAGGGCTGTGTGTAATAAACTCCTATGCTTGACCTCTACACAGTGTGGATTTATGTCCTTCATTTAGTCATTACAGAATTCTACCTTGTGATATCTTATTATGTAGGGTTACCTGGGTTAACTGCATATGCTAAGGCCTTTTTGGTCTTATGCCTTATAGGCTCATTACACTACTGCCTTAACTTGCACCTATGCTTTCCTAGCAAATACCTACACCTATAGCAGAGATCGGCAACCTTTGGCACGTGGCCCACCAGGGTAAGCACCCTGGCGGGCCGGGCTGGTTTGTTTACCTGCCGCATCCTCAGGTTCAGCCGATCGCTGGTCCCACTGGCCGCAGTTTGCCGCTCCAGACCAATGGGGCCTGCGGGCAGTAGAACAGGCTGAGGGATGTGCTGGCCGCCACTTCCTGCCACCCCCATTGGCCTGGGACAGTGAACCGCGGCCAGTGGGAGCCACGATCGGCTGAATCTGCGGATGCAGCAGGTAAACAAATCGGCCTGGCCCGCCAGGGTGTTTATCCTGGTGGGCTGCGTTCCAAAGGTTGCTGATCCCTGGCCTATGGGCTATAGCTGGGAATCCTTCTAAGCTGAATAATTTACCTGCAATTCACAGCACAAACACTTCAGGCCAGGCAATGTATTTGACCAATTGCAGCTTCACATATTACATGGGGAGAAAGCACTTCTGTTGACTGACAATCCTCTTCACCTGCCAATAGCGACATTTAGGGTACTTTGTATGGACGAGACCACAGAAACTGAGGTTAACAAGAAAAGTAACTAGGAGGATATGTGCACTGTTCCTTTAAATCAGTAGTGGGAAGCCTGGCAGGCTGAGACCCAGGGAAGGTTCTGTGCAGAAGCTCTGCAGCCCAGTGGAGTCACTTTCGGGTCAATACTGTTTTCTTTGCTGTTACAGTGAACACAAATGGGTGCATGCATGGCCAAAGTGAATGCATTTTTAAATTCAAGTAAATATTTACTCAATTTTTTTACGGTACTTTGTCCAGATCACCTCACATTCAACTTATCATCTACTGCTGTCTCCCCAGTGCTTTTCTGTTGCATTACTGTCCTCCGGTTGGGCGCCATTCACAAGCACACAGACCCCCTTTGCATCTGCAAGTGTAAGTACTACTCAAGGTGAATAACTGTTGCCAATTTAGGCCTTTCATATGGGGCTACATTGTTATTCATAATAACAACCTGAATCTCATTTGCTTGATTTCAGCAATTATTGAGGTCTTATTTTAGCTGAATCCTATTTACCAATGGCCAGATTTTGAGATATGTTTACTTTCACTAAATAGTACCTTGTTTCTTGATTTGTCTAATTGAAATCAATGGGGCTCTTCTAGAAGTAAAATATCACACCCATGTGGTTAACAGTGTGAGAACAGGGCCACAAGTAACCTCTCTGAGATTTGTGTTGCGTGTGCTGACCTCCGTTGTGAAGCGCTTTGAGATTTGCTGAGGAAAAGCATGATATAAGAACATAAGAACATAGGAACGGCCATATTGGGTCAGACCAAAGGTCCATCTAACCCAGTATCCTGTCTACTGACAGTGGCCAATGCCAAGTGCCCCAGAGGGAGTGAACCTAACAGGCAATGATCAAGTGATCTCTCTCCTGCCATCCATCTCCACCCTCTGACAAACAGACAGAGTCTAGGGATACCATTCCATCATAGAAGAGCTAGGTATTATTACTTATATTTATGCATGGGATTCTGTTACTTCCCACTGCATCCTTGGAAGTCCTGATCTAAAGTCCTCTGAAGTCAGTGGGAGTCTTTCTGTAGACTTTCATGGGCTTTGGATTGGGCCTTAAGTTGTTAATGAATGGTTTATTAGGATTGGGTATTGCAAATATTGAGGGTTCCAAACACTTTGGAGGAGAGACCTAAACTTCAGAGGGATCTTGATACATTGGAGAACTGGGCTATAGACAACAAAATGAAATTCAAGCAAAGACAAATGTAAGGTGCTGTGCCTAGGGAAGAAAACCACAAGCACAGAATGGAAGATAACTGTCTTGGCGGCAGCACCACTGAAAAGGATCTGGGAGTTGTGGTAGACCAAAAAAAGCAAATGCAATTTTGGGTTGCATTAACAGAGGCATAGCATGCAAGTCTGGGCAAAAATCACATTGGGAAAGAAAGATACCAGAGCCTCCCCTGGGATAGTGCTTGGGGTGTGCTACGGACCACCGGGATCTGATTTGGATATGGATAGAGACGTCTTTAATTTTTTTAATGAAGTAAATACTAATGGGAATTGTGTGATCATGGGAGACTTGAATTTCCCAGATATAGACTGGAGAACAAGTGCTAGCAATAATAATAGGGCTCAGATTTTTCTGGATGCAATAGCTGATGGATTCCTTCATCAAGTAGCTGAAAAACCAACAAGAGGGGATGCCATTTTAGATTTGGTTTTGGTGAGTAGTGAGGACCTCATAGAAGAAATGGTTGTAGGGGACCACCTTGGTTTGAGTGATCATGAGCTAATTCAGTTCAAACTAGATGGAAGGATAAACAAAAATACATTTGGGACTACGTTTTTTTATTTCAAAAGGGCTAACTTTAAAGAATTAAGGAAATTAGTTAGGGAAGTGGATTGGACTGAAGAATTTGTGGGTCTAAAGGTGGAGGAGGCCTGGAATTACTTCAAGTCAAAGTTGCAGAAACTATCAGAAGCCTGCATCCCAAGAAAGGGAAAAAAATCATAGGCAGGAGTTGTAGCACAAGCTGGATGAGTAAGCATCTCAGAGAGGTGATTAAGAAAAAGCAGAAAGTCTACAAGGAGTGGCAGATGGGAGGGATTAGCAAGGAAGGCTACCTTATTGAGGTCAGAACATGATGTAGGGATGAAGTGAGAAATGCCAAAAGCCATGTAGAGTTGGACCTTGCAAAGGGAATTAAAACCAATAGTAAAAGGTTCTATAGCCATATAAATAAGAAGAAAACAAAGAAAGAAGAAGTGGAACTGCTAAACACTGAGGATGGAGTGGAGGTTAAGGATAATCTAGGCATGGCCCAATATCTAAACAAATACTTTCCCTCAGTCTTTAATTAGGCTAATGAGGAGCTTAGGGATAATTGTGGGATGACAAATGGGAATGAGGATATGGAGGTAGATATTACCACATGCGAGGTAGAAGCCAAACTCGAACAGCTTAATGGGACTAAATTGGGGGGCCCAGATAATCTTCATCCAAGAATATTAAAGGAACTGGCACATGAAATGGCAAGCCCATTAGCAAGAATTTTTAATGAATCGGTAAACTCAGGGGTTTTACCATACAACTGGAGAATTGCTAACATAGTTCCTATTTTGAATAAAGGGGAAAAAATGTGATCCGAGTAACTATAGGCCTGTTAGTTTGACATCTGTAGTATGCAAGGTCTTGGAAAAATTTTTGAAGGAGAAAGTAGTTAAGGACATTGAGGTCAATGGTAATTGGGACAAAATACAACATGGTTTTACAAAAGGTAGATCGTGCCAAACCAACCTGATCTCCTTCTTTGAGAAGGTGACAGATTTTTTAGACAAAGGAAACACAGTGGATCTAATTTACCTTGATTTCAGTAAGGCATTTGACACGGTCCCACATGGGGAATTATTAGTTAAATTGGAAAAGATGAGGATCAATATGAAAATTGAAAGGTGGATAAGGAACTGGTTAAAGGGGAGACTACAACGGGTCATACTGAAAGGTGAACTGTCAGGCTGGAAGGAGGTTACTAATGGAGTTCCTCAGGGATCGGTTTTGGGACCAATCTTATTTAATCCTTTTATTACTGACCTTGGCACAAAAAATGGGAATGTGCTAATAAAGTTTGCAGATGACACAAAGCTGGGAGGTATTGCTAACACAGAGAAGGACCGGGATATCATACAGGAAGATCTGGATGACCTTGTAAACTGGAGTAATAGTAATAGGATGAAATTTAATAGTGAAAAGTTCAAGGTCATGCATTTAAGGATTAATAACAAGAATTTTGGTTATAAATTGGTGACACATCAGTTGGAAGTAACAGAGGAGGAGAAGGACCTTGGAGTTATTGGCCGTTAAAAAAGCTAATGCGGTCTTGGGATGCATCAGGCGAGGTATTTCCAGTAAAGATAAGGAGGTGTTAGTACCATTATACAAGGCACTGGTGAGACCTCATCTGGAATACTGTGTGCAGTTCTGGTCTCCCATGTTTAAGAAGGATGAATTCAAACTGGAACAGGTACAGAGAAGGGCTACTAGGATGATTCGAGAAATGGAAACCCTGTCTTATGAAAGGAGACTGAAAGAGCTTGGCTTGTTTAGCCTAACCAATAGAAGGCTGAGGGGAGATATGATTGCTCTTTATAAATATATCAAAGGGATAAATATCAGGGAGGGAGAGGAATTATTTAAGCTTAGTACCAATGTGGACACAAGAACAAATGGATATAAACTGGACACTAGGAAGTTTAGACTTGAAATTAGACGAAGGTTTCTAACCATTAGAGGAGTGAAGTTCTGGAACAGCCTTCCAAGGAGAATAGTGGGAGCAAAAGACATATCTGGCCTCAAGACTAAGCTTGATAAATTTATGGAGGGGATAGTATGATGGGATAGCCTGATTTTAGCAATTAATTGATCTTTGATTATTAGCAGGTAAATATGCCCAATGGTCTGTGATGGGATGTTGGATGGGATGGGATCTGAGTTACTACAGAGAATTCTTTCCTGGGTGTCTGGCTGGTGAGTCTTGACCACATGCTCAGGGTTTAACTGATCGCCATATTTGGGGTCGGGAAGGAATTTTCTTCCAGGAAAGATTGGCAGAAGCCCTGGAGGTTTTTTGCCTTCCTCTGCAGCGTGGGGCATGGGCCACTTGCAGGAGGATTCTCTGCACCTTGATTCTCTTTAAACCATGATTTAAGGACTTCAATAGCTCAGACATAGGTTAGGGGTTTGTTCCAGGAGTGGGTGGGTGAGATTCTGTGGCCTGCGTTGTGCAGGAGGTCTGACTAGATGACCATAATGGTCCCTTCTGACCTTAAGTCTATGAATCTATGAATCTATAAGTCATGGGAGGTGATAGTACTGCTCTACTCGGCATTGGTTAGGCCTCAGCTGGAGTACTGTGTCCAATTTGGTAACGGATATATTGAAAGGATGTAGGAAAAACTGGAAAGGATCCAGAGATGAGCGACAAAGATGATTAAAGGAATGGAGTGAAAGCCAAATGAGCAAAGGCTGAAGGAACTGGGTATGTTTAGTTTGGACAAGAGGAGATTAGCGGGGATATGGTAGCTGTCTTCAGATACTTGAAAGATTGATATAAAAGAGATGGAGAAAAGTTGTTCTCTCTTGCCACTGGGGCAAGAATAAGAGACAATTGGTGCAAACTACCGCACAGCAGATTTAAATTAAATCTTAGGAAAAACTTCCCAATTGTCAGAACAGTAGGACAGTGGAACAGATGCCTAGGGAGGTTGTGGAAGCTCCTTCACTGGAGGTTTTCAAAAGGAGGCTGGACAGAGCTACCTGTCTCGGATGGCTTAGACAAAACACATCCTGCATCTTGGCAGGGGGTTAGACTAGATCAGCAGTTCTCAGACTGTGGATCATGACCCCATTTTAATAGGCTCACCAAAGGCTGGCACTAGCCTTGTTGGGGCCAAGGTCCGAAGCCCGATCCCCACTGCCCGGGGCCAAAGCCCAAGGGCTTCAGCCCTGAGTGTGTGTGTGGGAGGCTCAGATTACAGGCCCCCTACCTGGGGCTGAAGCCCTTGGGATTTGGATTTGGCCCCCCACCAAGAGCGGTGGGTCTCTGGCTTTGGCCCTGGCCCCCCTGCCCAGGGCGGCAGGGCTCAGGCGGGCTCAGGCTTTGGTTCCCCATCCCGGGGTTGTGTAGTAATTTTTGTTGTCAGATGTGGGTGATGTTGCAATGAAGTTTGAGAACCCCTGGACTCGATAACCTTTGCAGTCCCTTCTAATCCTGTGGTTCTATGAATATTGAGTGGGTGTCATAAAACCTGTACATACATGTAACATTCGACCAGATAAACATGACAAACAAACAGACAGAATCTGGGAAGTGTGCTGATATAAGGAGAGCCCAAAACAGCAGAACCCTCCTTATTGGGGTAGCGGTAGAGGCCCCCCCTAGAATTGCCTGTAGCTCATCATAGAAGTGGCATGTCTGGGGCTCTGACCCGGAGTGGCCGTTTGCCTCTTTGGTGTTTTGGTAGGCTTGCCTGAGCTCCTTAATTTTCATGCAGCACTGCTGCGGGTCCCTGTTGTAGCCTCTGTCCATCATGCCCTTGGAGATTTTTTCAAATATTTGGGCATTTCATCTTTTGGAACGGAGTTCTGATAGCATGAATTTGTCTCCCCAAACAGCGATCAGATCCAGTACCTCCCGTTCGGTCCATGCTGGAGATTGTTTCCAATTCTGAGACTGCATGGTCCCCTGTGCTGATGAGCTCTGCATGGTCACCTGTGCTGATGAGCTCGTCACACTGGCCAAACGGGAAATGAAATTCAAAAGTTCCCAGGGCTTTTGCTGTGTACTTGCCTAGTGCATCCAAGTTGAGAGCGCTATCCAGAGCCATCACAATGGAGCACTCTGGTATAGCTCCTGGAGGTCAATACTGTCAAATTGCATCTACACTACCCCAAATTCGACCCAGCGATGTCGATTTCAGCGCTAATCCCCTCGTCAGAGTACAGAAATCGATTTTGCCCTTTAAGTCGACAAAAACGGCTTTGTTGTGTGGACGGGTGCAGGGTTAAATCGATCTAACGCTACTAAATTCAACCTAAACTCTTAGTGTAGGACCAGGGCCAAGTGGAGCCTTAGCTCTGCCCCCCACTCCTCCCTGGCCTGAGTATGTTGTGCAGCACATCACAACCAGCGCATGTCTAGGATAAGTGCTCTGTGCAACTGGAACCCACTGGTGAGTGTGCATCACTTGTCCCTCTCTAAGTGGATCCACAGAGGATGTAAGTGGAGTCTTCTGCAGCCCAACCTAGAGAGCACTGGATCTATAGCATCAGCTCTAGCACCTTCTGCTTTGAGCTCAGAAAGTCCCTGCTGTGTTGGCCAAGACAACAGGGGTCACACTAGCTATAGTGCTGGTTTACTTCCTCCCTAGAGAAGGGAGGGCAACCAGGAGCCGGGCTGTAATTCTGAATCACAGCCTGATTCCAGGCCTGCCCCCACGGTGGTTCATCTGGGAGCTACCACCTCTTACTCAGGGCTTGTGGCAAAACTAAAATTGATCCTTCCCTGTATTAGAAACCAAGTTGGTAGGCAACCTAGAAATATCTACGATAGATGGATAATAAAGCTGTGCAGAGGACAGAAAGTCCAGTTTCCCAAAGGATTTTGAAATTTGTTTTCATTCTGATTTGGATTAAAAGCCAAAATTCCAGAAATATTTTTTTTAAAAAATCATTTAGGATTGAAACATTTTGGTTAGACAAATATTTTGTTTGGATTTCAATTTTTACTTTATATGTGACACAAAAAAATTTATTAAAAATTGAAACAAAAAGTTGTTTCAAATGAAAGAAAGGAAACATTTCATTCTGCAAATGTTGATCTGAGACATTTTAACATTCTCAGAAATTTTTAATGTTTTTCTCCAAAACAAAGTTTTGGCAAAATCGACACATTTTCACAAAGCATTGGATTTTGATGGAACCGCATTCCTGGCTGAAAATGGTTCTGTTGAAGTTTTTCCTACCAGCTCTAATGGATGGATACTGTCAACAGACAGGACTAACTTTTCAAAAGAGCAGTCTTTCTTTTACAGGTACAATTTGCATTCATTTTATAAGTGCAAAAATGTGGGAGCAGAGTTCTCACCAATATTAAAGACAGCTGGATCTCAGCTCTTTAGAAAACAAATCTGTTTATATTCTTGTTGGTGTGATGGACTATCTGATCTACCAGTATCAGACTTTTCTATCTTCGAATGCAGTGGTGGTGTAGCCATGTTGGTCCCAGGATATCAGAGAGACAAAGTGGGTGAGATAATATCTTTTATTGGATCAACTTCTGTTGGTGAGAGAGACAAGCTTTCCAACTTACACAGAGCTCTTCTTCAGGTCTGGGAAACCAACTCAGAGAGCCACTGTTAAATATAAGGCAGAACAGACTGTTTTATAGCTTTAACATCTGTGCTTTTTAGCCCTGTGTAATGTGAAATACAAAAGGACTAAACTGACTAACTGTATGGTAAGAGGCAAACTATCTACATTTCAATGGGGGTTTACAAGGTAGATTGGAATTAAGCATTAAGTACTTGATTTGAAAGTCATTGAAATGGAAATGCTAAGAATAACTATTCTTCAAATGGCATAATTTTAAGTAAAATAGATTTTTCAAGGCTGTGCTACAATATCTTTCATTTAAAGCTAAAATATTTAAATTAAATAAAGATCATCTTTAGTGGAGGAAGTAGAATCCATATAGTCTGAAGATTATGTGATGAGATTTTATGGTTGTATAGCCTTTATAAGGTTATATGAGTAAACATTGTTTACTGATGCAGCCTCAGTGCTTCAAAATTCAATAGCAAAATGAATCAACCCTGAAATCGAAACGATAATTTACGAGGGACTCTCTCCTGGTTCCCTCCTTACACAAATCAAATTTGGAACCAGAATTATGTTTTTTGATAGCAAGGTAACATTTGCTGAATATGCTGTGTGGCATTTTGCAATATGCCCTCATCTGAAATCATATTTATAAAAGAAATGTTCAATCAAAAACCACTTTACCTCATTTACTGACACATAATTCATAATTCTCATTACCTTGTGTATATTCTCACATAAGACTTTACTCCAAACAGAAGGTAAGGAAAAACTGAGACAGCAACATAAGTTCTTCAGAGTGAGAGGAACAGGAGTTTTCCGTGCAGTTCTGCTCTTCCTAACTCTCTCTGTGAAATGTGAACTTCTGGAGGTGTTGTATTACCCCGTGGGGAGTGCTGGGGAGACAACCTCTCCTTGCGATGAGCAACCTGCCCTTTCCATAGCAAGTGGGGTCCCACAGGGACTAGAACTATTCAATATTTTCATTAACAAATTGGATGATGTTATGGAAAATAAATTTATCAATTGTGTGGATGATACTAATGTGGGAGGGATTGCAAGCACTTTGGAGGACAGGATTAGAATTCAAAATTGGTGAGGCCTTAGCTGGAGTGCTGTGTCTATTTCTTGGCACCACACTTTAGGAAAGATGTGGACAAATAAGAGCGAGTCCACAGGAGAGCAACAAAAATGATAAAAAGTTTAGAAAACCTGGCCTATGAGGAAAGGTTAAAAAAACTGGGTGTCTTTAGTTTAGAGAAGAAAAGGCTAAGGGGGGGGCATGATAAAATATGTTAAGGTCTATTATAAAGAGAATGGTCATCAGTTGTCCTCCATGTCCACCGAGGGTAAGACAGGAAGTAATGGGCTTAATCTGTAGTAAGGGAGATCCAGGTAGGATATTAGGGAAATTTTGTAACTGTTATAGGTAAGCACTGGAAATATTGGCTAGGGAAGCTGTGGAATCCCTGTCTTCGGAGGTTTTTAAGAGCAGGTTAGATAGGGTTACCTTATGTCCTGTTCCTGGACATGACCCCTTGTTTCGGAGTTCACCCTCCCATCCTGGCAGATTTTTCAAATAAGAGGCAATGTCCAGGATTAAGAGAAGATGTTGCAGCTCAGAAAGAGCTGTCTCCGCGCCCTGATTGGTCCCTCCCCTACATATACAGCTGCTGGATCCCGCCCACCCGAGCCCAGCCCAGCCAACCAGGTAAGCAGAGCTGCCAAGCACCTGTCTGCCGGGCCGTCTGCCTCGCTGCAGGGCCTCAGAGCCTGTCCAGGAGGGGTGACAGGTCCAGGCCCTGACTCCCCATCCTAGGGAGGAGGAGAACCCTGGGGGAGGCGCTAACTGATGGGCTGATGCTGCGTCCTGGGCCTGCACCAGCCACTGTGACAGGGAGCGACACTGCCCACCACCTTGAGAGTGAGGTTGCAGGTATCCCCTCCAGTACCCCCAAATGCTCCCTCTAACACCCCCAAATACCTCCTCCCAGTACACACCCCCCCCAGCACTCCCTTACTCAGCCACCGTATCTCCAGCTTCTTCCCTCCCAGCAATGCAGCTCTAGGTTTTCAGTACACATTTTTGCAGCACGCTGTAAATGTAGGGGCAGCATCAAATAAACTGAATTTAAATAGCAGGTTAAACAACTCAAGCGATGCAGCATGGATTCTGTTATTCATTTCCTTATTTAATTCAATTCAAAACCTCCTGTTTAAAACATATATCTGAAGCTGCCACATAATTTCCAGGCTAATGCAATGGAGTGATGCAGAATTCTCTCTGCTGAATTTAGACTTACCCTGAGTTGGAATAAATGGGACCTTGGTTACAATCCTACATTTCTTGTTTCATTCTTATCCTTTGTTAAGAAAGGAAATGTGCAGATAATTTCAGTGAAGCTAGTCACGAGCCACTAAACCGAGCTCCCGAAAGAATGATGGCATGTATCCTGGCAGGAGTGACAGTACAGGTTTGCTGCTGTCATGCTAATGCAGTGAGAAGTTTATTTTGAAGATGGCAGCAATTTAGCAAGGAGTTCTGCAACATTCAAGCCTCTTGGCCTTTGGGGCTGATTTAAAAAGAGGTGGGAAGAGTTCTCCAGTACAGAAAGGAAGGATTTGGATTTTTGTTTTATACACTGAAAAAAAAAGAGGATAAAATATTCAGTTCAAATATTTTTCTTAAAAAAAAAAAGATCCATGGACCATCTCCGATCCCCTGATTCAGAAGCAGAGAAGATGTGTTGTCCTCTTCTGCTGGACTTTTCTTGAATGTACGACAGCAGACAAGGCATTAATAATACTGTAACTTGAGAAGTAGGTTTCCTCCATGGCTTAGTTCAGATGATAAATTGCTGCTCTTGTAACTCTATGAGTTGATACCATTAGATTTTTAAGAGAAATTCAACTGTCCTGCTCTGGATTGCTGGACCAGAGACCAAGGAGCCTCGTTGTTTCTTTTCTTCCTAAGAAATGACTTGGATATGGGACAAAGGGTCATATTGACCCCAGCCTGGTATTATAAGGCCAGGGCTTTATAAAGCCGCACATTAAGACCAGGAGCTTTGCTAACAGGGGGGCTTAAGGAGTTTCGAGTTGAGTTCTCCAGGTGGGGGAGGAGGAGGGAGCTAATCATCTGGGGGGTGGGTGTCTGTGGTGTGTGTGTGTTTGTGTTTTTGGGGTTTGGGGCTGTGTGCTGTGTGTGTGTTTTGTGTTTGTCAGTTTGTTTTGTTGTTTGTTTTGAGGGACTGGCTGGCTGGCAGTTGGAGGTTTGAAGCTCAAAAGCTCTGGTAATTGGCTGAGCCTTAATCAATCAGGGGCGGCATTCAGGCCAGGGCTAGGCCAGCCGCGCATAGCCCAGGGGGGGCTAACAGGGAGGGGAGGGAGGGGAGGAGGGAGGAGGAAGGGAGGAAGGGAGTCGCCCCCTAACCCCCCCCCCCCCCCCCCCTAAAACCCCTAAAACCGAACCACAGTCCAAAAAACTCTCCAAAAAAAACCACCCACTCCCTACTAGAGACTATGCAGAGAGAAGCAGAGAGAGAGCAGCAGGGCAGGGTAGGCTATACTGACACTGCACTGACTGTTGCATGTATGCTGTGGGTGTGCTGTGGTGTGCAGGTGTGGTGTGTGTGCGCAGGCTCAGAGCCTCTGGCCTCAGAGACCATGGAGGGGGCTGGCGGGAGGGAGGGGAGAGAGAGAGGGAGGAGAGAGAGAGGAGAGGAGGAGGTGGGACACTGTAGAATTGTCCGTAGAGAGCTCTCCTGCTCCTGTGAGGAGGAAGAAGGGAGGGAGGAGGGAAGTTGAGGGGAAGGAGAGGAGAGCAGTTTCCCGGAGCAGAGGACCCTCTTCCCCCTGGAAGCTGGGGCTCTCCTCTCACTGGGCTCTTGCCTCACACTGAGCTGACTCTCCGGGAGGGGGGAGGGGAAAAGTAGGAAAAGGCAGCATGTTTAGCAATGTAGATAGCTGTGAGTGCTGTGTGATGTGATGGGGTGTGTGACCCGGTGCCTGCGCTGTGGCGGCCTGCTGCCTGGTGCGAAGATTCTAGATGGCATCTAGGGTAGATAGAGTAGTGCTGGTGAGGTAGTGGTGGTCGTGGGTGGTGTATGTAGGGGGAGTAGGAGGAAGGGTGGGGAAGAGAAATTGGGAAGAAGAGGAAGGGCTGACTAGGAAGGGTGGCATTTTCAGAAATGCTCCCAGTTCCACAGCAGGCAGTTCCAAGGCAGGGCCAGGAGGCAGGGCAGGCAGGGCAGAGCAGCAGAGGAGAGCACGGATGGATGATGGTGGAGATGAGAGGGGAGGGTTCAGGGAGGGAGGGGGATGGGAGGAGATGGGACAGGAGGAGGGGGGGGAGGGAGAAGCTCCACCTACCTAAACCAAACCTGGAAAAAGACTGAAAGCAGTAAAACAATAAAAAACTAACAGAGAAACTTTTGAGCTAGAGCAGAGGGGAAAGCCGAGAGGACACAGACTTCTGCAGAGGAGAGCTGAGAAGGGGAGAGAGAGTAGAGAGAGGAGCAGAGGAATATATAGTGAAGAATGAGAAGTATCAGGTAAAGTATAAAAAAAAAAAAAAAATATATACAAAAAATCAAAAAAAAAGACAAAGAATCATCAAAAAAAAGCAAATACAGGCACATAAAGAAGTTTAAAAGTTAATGTACAAGAACTAATAATAATCAAGATGGAAATACTATAGGAGGATATAGAATATAGGATATAGATATAGATATATAGAGAGATCAATGGTAGACACATCACAATCAATCGGAAATGGGACACAATCAAAAATAAATATATCGGAAGGACAACAGGAGAGAAGGGGAGGAGGGTGTTAAAGAAAGTGTAAAAAAAAGTCCACATAAAAATAGTAAAAAAATCAACAGGATCTATAGTTCCATAGAGTCTATATGGATAGAAATCTATAAAAATAGTAAAATATAAATAAAGGATATCAATAGGGATGACGTGAATATAAGGATGATGAGGATAATTGAAATGAGAAAGGAAATAAGGAGATTAGATCAAAATTAAGAACCCAATAATAGTGGAATTCAATTATCTGCTTCATATTGAAGGACAGGGAATTTTTCTGAAATGCAATGATGATGAGAAATAAAATTTCTGACTTTTTAAATGCTGCTTCATGGAGCAGCTGAGGCTGAGAGGGAGCAAGTAGAGAGGGACTCTAGATAAGAATCTGAGCTGAGGAGGAGGTAACTAAGAACAGTGCAGGGAGCAGGACTGCTTGGAAATAGTGACCATAATACAATAGCATTCAACATCCCATCATGGGAACCAACAACAAAACCATTAATTTCATAAGGGGGCTTAAGAAAAAGGGGGGCCTTTAAAAATGAAAAGTTAAGAGGAAAAACAGTGAACAAAGTGAACCAAGAAAACAAAAAAAGAAAAAGAAAGTGTAATAGAACCCAAAAACAAGAAAAAACCAAAATAAAGAAAAAAAATAAAACAAAAAAAAAAAAAAAAGAAAAAAACTAAAAAAAAAAAAAGAGAACTAAAAAAAAGAAAAAAGAGAAGAAAAAGAAAAAAAAAGAAAAAAGAAAAAAAAAGAAAATAAAAACAAAAAAAGAAAAAACAAAAATAAAAAAAGAAGTAAGAGAGAAAAAAAAAAGAAAGAGGAAAACAAAAAAAAAAAAGAAGCCAAAAAAAAAAAAATGTTAAAACAAAAAGATGATAAACATCAAGCACAAAAAATACAAAGAAGCCTTAAAGATGATAAAAAAGATGAGGAAAAAAAGAAAAAAAAAATTTTAAAGATCATCAAAAGAGAGAGTGGAGAAACTAAATTGGCTGAGAGGAGTTTAGAGAGGAGGAGGTTAATGTGAGGAGATGCTTCAAATTTGAGGAGGGTGAGAAATTGGACTTGTCAGAAATGTCACAGACAACTGAAGAGACTTGGAGGAAGTTGATTCACTTAAGACTAACTCAAGAACTCAAATGGTCAACCAAGGAAGTTCTAGAAGTTAACTAAAAACATGAACTAAAAATAAAAAAAAAACTCTAATGTTAGTAACCTGTAACCTAAAAAATGACTGCTTAATAGCAATGTAACGCGAATATTTAAAAAAAAATAAAAAAAGGATAAGGGGGTAAGCAAGAAATTTAAAAAAAACTAAGTAGTACAAAAAAATTGAAACATAGAAGTTGAAACAAAAATAAAGAATAAATAAAAAAGACAAACAGAAAAATATAAAAACTAGTCACTAATATTTCTTAGAGTTCTTTGAAAATCGTGTCTTAACAATCTTTTAGAGTTCTTTCAAGGGTGGAAACAAATTTAGAAGAAGTGGGGAAAGGAGGTCCATTAACAAAGGACATTTCAAAAAAGCAAAAATGGAGTAAAAAAAAGGAAAATTCATGGAAAAAGAGGGTGGATCAAAAGGAAAGGAGGAAAGGGTAGGAATTAATGAATGGAAAAGTACAGGAAAGGGGTGTAGGGAATTAATGGTAATTGTCAGAATGGAGAGGGGAATGGTCAAAAAATCCATTTCAGTCAGGAGATGGAGAAGGAAATTTTCACAAATGATAAATGCTAAGAAAAAGAACAACTAAACTAAGAAAGATAAAGATGATAAAAAACTACTACTCAAGATAGAAAGAAGAAAAAAAACAAATGAAAAAAAAAAAAATAAAAAAAAAAGAAATGGATAAACAAAAAAAATAATAAAATGGAAAAAAAAAGTAAAATAAAAAACAAACATGAAAAAAATAACAAAACTTACACATAAAATGATGAAAGATCTTAAGTTAAAAAAGTAGGAAAAAAAAGAGATAGTTCTCGTGATAGTTCTCCTGAAGATAAAAGTGAACAAAGAGGGAGGCGAAAAAAAAAAAAAGATGATGTTAGGAAGAATAAAAAATTAGATAGATATAGATTAAATATATTATATTCAGAAATATAAATGTGTGTGATAAGATCCTCTCTAAAAAAAAAACTGTGATGAGATCTCTGAACCTCAAAAAAGAGAAACTAAAAAGAAAAAAGGGTTTAGAGAGGGTCCCATATGAGGAAAGGGGGGTTTAGAGAGGGTCCTATATGAGGAAAGATTAGAGAGGCTAGGAGAAAAGAGATATATAAAGAAAGAGGATGTAAGGAATGAGAAAGGATGAAAGAAAAGTGATAAATGTTGAGATATTAGAACTATAAGTCAAAAAAGAATTTACAATAATAATAGATAAAAAAAAAAAAAAAAAATAAAATTCATAAAAGGCACAGTTAAACTTTAAATGAACAGTACCTGAGGAGGTTGAGAAAAGGACTCTAACACTGTTTATTTTAAAGGAGATAAATTCAAGGGAATGGAAGTTAATAAATGGCTAAATTATGGGATGGTGGCTAGAAATGGCTGTGGCTCAGATGGGAGATGGATGGAGATGGATGGATGAGGAGAGAGAGAGAGATGATAGGCATTGGAGAGAGGTGACAGGGTCATTGCCTGTGGCTAGCCTGTTAGGGTCACCTGGCATGGGGGAGATGTCACCTGGCATTGGCCACTTCTTATTTTCCTTGGTATGTTCTTCTGTTCTCTTTCTTATGTTCTTATGTTCTTACTGAACAACTATTTGCTGACTGGAACTTGTGGCCATGAAAGCTATACTGATGGGATCACCGATGACCTTACCTGGAAGATCCTTATTAATTTTTGGCACCATGGCTGGAATTGATAGAGAAGAAAAAATGAAGAAGGCCAATCCCTTCGAGCCGCTAATGGGCATCTGTTCCACGTCTGTCTGCATTTGCATCTTATAAAGAATTCTTTGGGGGTTGTACATCTCTAAATAACCAGAAAGGTGCATTGGATACCAGGTCTTTCTTCCAGCTCTGTTAATATTCGAGGTCTCTCAGATTTGAGGGATAACTTCACAGTGTAGCAGGTGAACAACCACCAAGAGTACTGCCTAGTGGTCAGGGCAGAGTATGAAAGGTTGTCTCCCCATTGCAAACACAGTCCTATCCATCAGTGCCCCCCTCTGAGCTCCTCAGCTTCCTCTTTTAAACCCTCCCTCCAGCTTATGCAGTCTTTGTAAGTGAGGCTGTGATGGGCTGCTTAGGACCAGAGCTGTTCCTTAACCCCTTACTCTCCAGTGTGGGGTTTGTATGCCCCATCACAGACAGACAATACATTCTCCCCTTGGTAATACCTCGCACACTGTCATCTCTTTTCCTGGAGGATCTATTGCTCTATAACAGCAGCCTGTCTCTATAATAAACACATAATCTGTATAGCGAGAGTATTCATGAAAATGAACCTGTAACCATTCTCCCTAATCTTTTTTGTTGTCTGCTATATCTTGACTTTAGCAAAGCTTTTGATATGGTCTCCCACAGTATTCTTGCCATCATGTTGAAAAAGTTTGGATTGGATGAGTGGACTATAAGGAGGATAGAAATCTGGCTAGATCATCGGGCTAAACAAGTAGTGATCAATGGCTCGATGTCTAGTTGGCAGCCGGTATCAAGCAGAGTGCCCCAGGGGTTGGTTCTGGGGCCAGTTTTATTCAACATCTTCATTAATGATCTGGGTGATGGGATGAATTGCACCTCAGCAAGTTCGCAGATGACACTAAGCTGGGGGGAAAGGTAAATACGCCGGAGGATAGGGTCCAGAGTGATCTAGACAAATTGGAGAATTGGGCCAAAAGAAATCTGATGAGGTTTAACAAAGTCAAGTGCAGAGTCCTGCACTTAGGACAGAAGAATCCCATGCACCTCTACAGGCTGGGGACCGACTGACAAAGTGGCAGTTCTGCAGAAAAGGACATGGGAAGTTGGATATGAATCTACAGTGTGCCCTGGTTGACAAGAAGTCTAAAGGCATATTGGGCTGCAGATCAAGGGAAGTATTATTCCCCTCTATTCAGCACTTGTGAGGCCACATCTGGAGTACTCTGTCCAGTTTTGGGCCCCCCACTACAAGAAGGATGTGGACAAATTGGAGAGTCCAGCGGAGGGCAACAAAAATGATTAGGGGGCTGGAGCACATGACTTATGAGGGGAGGCTGAGGGAACTGGGCTTATTTAGTCTGCAGAAGAGAAGAATGAGGGGGGATTTGATAGCAGCCTTCAACTACCTGAAGGGGTTCCAGAGAGGATGGAGCTCAGCTGTTCTCAGTGGTGGCAGATGACAGAACAAGGAGCAATGGTCTCAACTTGCAGTGAGGGAGATCTAGGTTGGATATTAGGAAACACTATTTCACTAGGAGGGTGGTGAAGCACTGGGTTACCCAGGGAGATGGAGGAATCTCCATACTTAGAGGTTTTTAAAGCCTGGCTTGACAAAGCCGTGGCTAGGTTGATATAATTGGGGTTGGTCCTGTTTGACCAAGGGGTTGGACTGAGGTCTCTTCTAACTCTAATCTTCTGTGAGTCTGTGATTCTATAACACTGCATGACATAGGAGATAATCTCATTTGTCAAAAATTCTATTTGTTGGCATTTAACATGTTTCTCTCCTGATTCTCCTTTTAGTTCATGGCTGGTTATGATCTTTGTTGCTAGGGATGACTGAACAGGTTCTGGAAGAAATAATCACCAGGCCAAACCTTTGCCCATATGCTGAAATAACCTGAATGCATTGGAATCACCTTTTTTCAGCTATGGATTCCTTTCTCCTATTCTTCCGCTGTTACTAACATGGCCCCGCTACTTCCCTATGACCTTCCAATAACCCTTTGGCCTCTTTTCCACTCACTACCTCCTTATCGCTGAATGTCCCTATGCAGGGCCAGAAATTCCGGCATCCTTTTTTGGGAGGATCCCGACACTGTTGTATTGGTATGGGGAGCAAAACCCCTTGACAGTGGAGCTGGCTATTGAAAATGTCAATGGTATTTGCCTAGAGATTGGCCTTTGTTACTGGTCAATATGAGCCTGATCCACAGCCAGTGAAATCATTGGAAAGACACCCACTAACTTCTTATAGGACTTTGGATCAGGCCTCATGTGAACAACTTCTGTTAGAAAAGCAGAAGCAATCTTTGCATGTAGGGCTAGATTGTGGCTTTAAAGTCACCTGCGTACGAGGACACTCAGTGCCTCAGGAGGAGCACAAGAGAGGCTGCAAGGGGCGGGGATCCTGGGGCAGACTGCAGTCACTCATGAAGCACTTCCTACTGTGTCCATGTGAGGGGAAACAGCACTTGCCCCAGAGACATGACAATCGACTGGCCTACTGGGAACGGTGTCCAGGCCAGAGAACTAGCACGGCTTTTATATATGGATATTTAACATCTTTTATTTTTCAGAAGACTTGCACATTCCATAAATATAAAGGGCCCAATGGCACTGCCCCGGGAGCACAGCAGGGGCCAGATGGTGTCGCAGTCCTGCTCAGGGTCCCCCACTATGCTCCAGGCAGAGGTAATCTGCACCTGCCCTTTACTGAGCACCAAACACAGCAACACCCTGACTGCCCAGTCTCCCTCTAATCAGCTCTAGAGACAGACATGACGCCACCCTCGACTGGCTGGTGGTCACATTTTTGGACAAACACGATCACATTTTCTCCTCTGCATGGAAGGGGCTCCCTGTAAAATGCCACAAGGCCCCTACTTTATTATCCTTGAAATGTCTCTTTTAAAACTCACCTGTGATGCCTGTAAAATGCCTGACAACAGCTAAGCAGCCGATTGTGCTGCAATCAATGCTTATTACACTGCTCAAAACCGTCTCACTGTTGTCTTGTGTTCCTCCAGTACGCCTGTGGTACCCACCTGTTGCCGTCTCTCACAAACTTAGATTGCAAACTCCATGGGGCAGGGACCATCGGTCTGTTTTAGGTCTGTACGGGGTCTAACACAATGACGCTAGGGCCTCTAGATGCTACCCGGTGCAAACGATCATTATAATAACTGTTTGCAGGATCAGGTCATAAGCGACAATCCACAAAAGTGTTATGCACACGTTGAACTTTAAGGACATGTGCAGTCCTAATGAAGTCAATGGAAGGAATCAGATGCTTAAAGTCAAACATGTGCTTTGCTGGATAGGAGCCTCGGTGTGTTGAATGCATTTTAAATCTCCCTACCACAGCTGCATGATGTAAAATGATGTAAAATGCCCTGAACAATTCAGCAAGGGCATGGAAGGTGGGTGGCACTTTATAGATACAGTTGTTATATTTTAGACTATTTTTTGACATGTAGAACTGTGTGCAAGGTAGTGTGGCCGAGTGTAGTGGTGCTGGGAGATGGCTAATTATTGAGAATGACACTTCAAGGAGAACTGGATTATGAGCCTTTCCAGAAAAGTACTCAGACTTCTGCTGGACAACCTTCTTCATCTCCTTTTATTAGCCAGTCCTAATGTGATTGTAATATATTCATTAATTAATTATTTTTATCATTATAATTATAATTATTTTTTAAATTAAAGTGATCACCAGAGGGGACTCCAGTCTCCATGGCCAATTCAGTCCTTGGCTTCTCTGCTGAGGTGGTCACAAAACGTCTGCCTTCTCTTGTGTGACCTGGATCAATCTTTACTGGGAAATGGGCTGAGATCCCTGTTCATCTCACACAGCGCATCAGCCAGCTATCAGATGGTGAATACCAACCAAGCTTTGTTTTAACCAATAGCATATAAGTGAGTGATGGTTTGTTGGAGTAGGGTTCCAGAGATCTAGATTCAATTCTTGGCTCTGCCACGGATGCCTGGTGTTACTAGGAAAATCACGTAGGCCCTGATCTTGGAAGCCATGAGATATCTGTTCAAGTTTCCACAAAGGAGTGGTCCATAGTCATGTGCATAAAATTAAGCATATGCATAAGTATTTACAGGATTGTCGCCTTAAACTCTCTGTGCCTCACTTTCTCATCTGTAAACTGCTAGTGATAAGACTCCTTTTCTGCCACGCGTTGTCTTTTCTGTTTGAGCCCTGACCTTGCAACATTCAACCATACACTTAGTTTTATTCCTAGGACCAATCACACTGATTTCAATGGAACTACTGATAGGAATCATGTTAACATGTCGATGTTGGCAGGGAGATAGATTGTCATTTATTTGGGGCAGGGCTTATATCTTACTAAGAGCACAAACAGCACCTAACCAATGGGCTCAGTCTACTCTATCAATCTAATGTTACTGCCAGATTTCGGATCTTGTCCTGTGCTGGATTTGAGACATGTAATATTTTATTATCAGTATATTAGATACACTGCACACTTTAGACTTTGGATGCAATAGCTTGATTGACCACCTGTAATTGATACTAAGATGTAGTATTTCCCAATTAACAATCAAGGAAAAATAAAACCTAAATGTGTGTCAATTTCTACGGTTCTGATGTGCAGTGGTGCCAGCGAACACAGTGGTGGTGTTTCAATAAAGAAAAGAATCTATTTACATATATCAACGCGCTTCAGGCAGGAAAACATCCGCAAGCAGCCAAGGACCGTTGCCCTGTTTTTACTTCAGATTCTTTCCACCAGGCTGCACAGTCAGGTGGGTGCACGTGGAGGCATCTCGTGTATTATTTAGAAGAAACCTCGGCTGTTTTAGGTGGTAAAAGGGCGCCATATAAAGTGAGTATTTATCCATTACCTTCAGTTGAGCTGATAAATGTTTTAGCCCAGTTTCTTCCCTACAGGGAAACCTAACTAGTGGGTCAGTTCTCCAAGTATTGTTACTGAGGCCTTTCATGAACCTGGTGCCAACTTCCTGGTGATTATTGATTCCATCTGGCTCAATAAACAGCAATAAGTAGTTTCTAATTTGTTGTGATGTTGCGTAGCTGTGTTTTATTTATTAAAGAACGGAGCTGTGGGAGCATGCTGCCTATTCATCATAAGAACCACTAGCTTTCCATTTGCAGAGCAAGGAGAGAGAGCAGGGAATGGGGTGGGGGAGGGAGGAGGAGGGGCAGGACATATACTGGAGATACTTGACAACGGCTGGGCAGCTGATGTGCGGAGACCACTGCCGATCATGCTGACCAGTATTGGCTCATTGTTTCCTTGTGCTCCTCCATGGTTCTGTCTGTATCTATCTATTGTCTCTTCTCTTACACTTAGAGTGTCAGATCCTAGGGGCTGGCTCCATCTCTGTTTGTACAGCACTTAGCACAGTAGGGTTCTGGCCCAGGACTAGGCTCCAAGGTGCCGCCCCAATACAATACAGGTGCTCTGCTCATTCAGCTCCATTGAAGTCAAGGGATCTGAGGACACATAGCATCTCACAAGCCTTCAGCAATGACTTGTATTACAAAACTATAGGCCTGATCCTACACTCTTCATAGTGGTACTAAGCTTTCGGTACATATAATGTAAACTCCAGTGAAGATATTGCTGATTTTCATTGAATAGGTGAGAAGGAAAATCAAGGACTCATCTGAAATTTAGCTTGTTTGGCAAATGTTATTTTCAGGGCATAGGGAAAGCACTGGGGAAATCGCTAGGAATGGAAGCGTGGTGTAAATGAATCTCTCCATTAATTCCAGATGGCCAATAATTGGATCGGTGTAGTAGTCAAAGCCCTCTGTGGTGTAATTTGGACCCATCCAGTGACTTCCTGCTTGAGAGATTTTTGATTTTTTAACTTTTCAGTGTTGAAAGATTTCAAGGCTGTGCAGCTGCCCGGTATTTACCATCTCTTCTTTGGAGATCATGCTTTACCTTGTCGCACAAATCACTCTCCCACCGACTTATCTGGTGTCAGCCTTAGCAGTTTTATGTGACCATTCCAGGGATTTACACTTGTCCTTGTTGAACCTCATCAGATTTCTTTTGGCCCAATTCTCCATATTGTCTAGGTCACTCTGGACCCGTCCCTACCCTCCAGTGTATCTACCACTCCCCACAGCTTAGTGTCATCTGCAAACTTGCTCCATGATTTTTCCAGAGACTGAAGTGAGGCCTGACCAGCCTGTAGTTTCCCAGATTCTCCTTCTTCCCTTTTTAAATATGGGCACTATTTTTGCCTGTTTCCAATCGTCCGGGACCTCCCCCGATCACCACAAGTTTTCAAAGATAATGGCCAATGGCTCTGCAATCACATCCGCCAACTCCCTCAGCACCCTCGGATGCATTGCATCCGGCCCCATGGATTTGTGTATGCCTAGCTTTTCTAAATAGTCCTTAACCCCTTCTTTCACCATTGAGGGCTGCTCACTTCCTCCCTGTGCTGTGCTGCCCAGTGCAGCAGTCTGGGAGCTGACCTTGTCTGTGAAGACCGAGTCAAAAAAAGCATTGAGTACTTCATCTTTTTCCACATCATCTGTCACTAGGTTGCTTCCCCCATTCAGTAAGGGTCCCACACTTTCCCTGACCGTCTTCTTGTTGCTAACATACCTGTAGAAACCCTTCTTGTTGCTCTTAACATCTGTGATAGACCCAGGCCAGTTAGGAACAGCAGAGTAGTAGAAGGCAGATATACTGGCCACTGGAGAAGCAGTTTTCTGTTCCCTGAGTGACCAGAGCAGAGGCTGCTCCAGGCTAGTGAGAACACCTGACTCCAATTAACCTGCTAAGAGTCAGGTGAGGCTGTTAAGCACCTGACTCTAATTAAGGCCCCTCTGATGCTATAAAAGGGCTCACTCCAGTCAGGCCAGAGGGAGCCAGATAGCCAGAGGAGAGGAAGTTCGTGCATGCGTGCGAGGAACTGGGAGCAAGAGGTGTGCAAGAAGCTGAGAGTGAGTAGGCACTGCTGGAGGACTGAGAAGTACAAGCGTTATCAGACATCAGGAGGAAGGTCCGGTGGTGAGGACAAAGAAGGTGTTGGGAGGAGGCCATGGGGAAGTAGCCCAGGGAGTTGTAGCTGTCGCGCAACTGTACCAGGAGGCACTCTAGACAGCTGCAGTCCACAGGGCCCTGGGCTGGAACCTGGAGTAGAGGGCGGGCCCGGGTTCCCCCCAAACCTCCCAACACCTGATCAAACACAAGAGGAATTGACCTGGACTGTGGCTTCTACCAGAGGGGATGGTCTCTGGGCTGTTTCCTGACCCACAGCGTGAATCTGTGAGGCGAGCAAATCCGCCAAGAAGCGCAGGACCCACCAACGTAGAGGAGGAACTTTGTCACACATCTCTTGCTAGCTGCAACTCCAACTGTGCTTTGGCCTTCCTGATTACACCCCTGCATGCTCAAGCAATATTTTTATACTCCTCCCTAGTCATCTGTCCAAGTTTCCACTTCTTGTAAGCTTCCTTTTCGTGTTTAAGCTCACAGAAGATTTCTCTGTTAAGCCAAGCCACACCAATCCGCACCTTGTATATTGCATGCAGTTCTGGTTGCCCCATTTCAAAATAAAAGATTTATTGGAATTGGAAAATGTACAAAATTATTGAGGGTATGGAATAGCTTCCATATAAGGACAGATTAGAAAGACTAGGACCATCCATTTTAGAAAAGAGATGATTAAGGGAGGATATGATAGAGGTCTATAAACTCATGAATAGTGTGGAGAACATGAATAGAGAAGTGTTATTTATCCCTTAACATAACCCTGGAACTAGGTGTCACCTGATGAAGTTAATAGGCAGCAGGTTAAAAACAAACATAAGGAAGTACTTCTTCACACAATGTCCAGTCAACTTGTGGAACTCATTGTCAGGGGATTTTGTAAAGGCCATAAATATAACTGCACAACTGAAATGCATAAGTGAGTTGGAATAGAGCTATCAGCTGTGGGTCTGCTCACCTGGCCTATTGGCTGCATTACTGAGCCCATATTAATATTTTTGCCATAGGCTACATGAGGATAATCAGGTCATAGCAAAGTTAGTGGGATGTTAAAAGTGGTCCCTTGATTACATAAGTTTTTTTTTTAATTAAAATATCAGAATTTTAAAAGGATTTAAAAATAAAAATAACAAACAATCCCACATACCATCGAGAGAACTAAGATGGCATTTCGCTGGTGACCTTTTCAACTCGGGCAATAATCAGAATGTATATTTAATAAAATCATGGTCTGAGGGTGGAAGATTGTATTATGGCCATAGAGTGCTAAGAAAGGTACTAGCTGTCCTCCAGTCACTTGTGTTTTTAGTTCCTGGCCCCTGCATTGTCTCACTCTATTCTCGGAGGTCTCAGACCCTCTATTAGAGCTGGTCACAGATCAGAATTCCCATCCAATGGGAAAGTCTGCAATTTTGAAATTTCTTTTTATCCCCAAATGGGATGAGAAGTTGAAATCTCAGAATATTTCACATAACAAAATATTCTAAAATATTTTATTTTGACATTATTATTTCAACTAATGTAATATAATAATCAAAACTCTTCAGGAAGAGATTAAGTGATTTCCCAAGGCCTCACAGAAAATCTGTGGCAAAGCCAGGAATTCAACCCAGTTCTCCTAAGGCCAGTGTCTTAACCATGAGACCATAACTGTTTAGAAAAGACCTAAAACTAAAAAGGTAAACCCCACTGGGGTTCTGTGAGATATTTTCATTTGCTGTATCTCACCTGGGTTATAACTAATATAATGGGAACCTTTAAAAGCTTTTAAACCTTTTTACTGTAAGATAAAGAATTACTAAAATAAGATGTATTTACCATTCTAAGTATAGAGAATACCTACAAATACCAATAATATCTTACCTAACAGTAATAAGGTACCAGGGATCTTTCCAAGGGAACTCTCTTTGTAGTGCTTTATGAGTCTGATTCACAACTGCATTTCTTGAATTTTATGCCACTCAAATCAAATCTAGCTAAGGTACAAATATGACATTTCTGTTAGTTAGCTACAAATACACACATCCAAGGAGTATGTATTTTAAAATGAATTGTTTCTACTATCCTGTATTTCCTGAATCCACAATCCAAATTCACTTCTGATCTTTTCATTAAAAGTAAATATAATACATCTGAGGTCATTATTTACTTAGCTTATCATGGGGAGAGAGATCAGCTGCTCACAAAAATCACAGTCATAATCCCTCCTTTTACCTTACATTATGCAGGCAAGCAATGCCACCATCAGCCTAGGTAAATGCATATCCTGTCATGTCCAGCATCAGAACTGCAGCATTGACTCTCTGCCAGGTGGTAATGGAGCGTAGCTGGAGCAGTAACTGTTCAAAATAGACAAGAGAAATGAAGCTGGGAACATACATGTTTAGATGGCCATTACTGTTGCTATTTTGATCCATAACCTCGTTCCACTGGGCCTGCCAACTTGCTCTGAAGAAATCGATTGGATGCGAGCTGCGCTTTGCTCCTACTGACATATACCTCTGTGCAAGATTGAAACACATGGAGAGATAAGTCATCAAATGGCTGATAGCATCAAGTTGCTAAGGATCACATTCCGATGCTCTTCCTCAGGCTAAGTAGCACTTTACTCCACAAATGGTTCCACTGATTTCAGTTCTGTTTGTGAGGTAAGAAGCTACTCAGCTGGAGTTAGGTATTGGAATTTGACCCTTATCCCTTTGCCAAGATAAGAACTCTTAAGTAATCATAAATCATTGAAATATCAATAGTTTCCATCATGTTACATGCTGGCCGGCTCATCAATGCCATACTTGTGTACCATGTTATTTTGCTTTAATGTGTGTACAGCATGTTACTTCTATTGCTTGTTATGTGACAGTTACAATACTTGTAAGAATTTGAAAACCATTATGAAACTTGTTTCAATACACAGATGAAACGCTAATTCCGGCTTTCTTATTTTTAATTAGGTATGTGTCATGCATGGATTTATCTTAGCTAGAGGTTTTCAAGGACAAGGCAGTTATTACCTGGATCTTTTAAATGTACCTTTTAAAAAAGACTGCTGACTAAACAGGCCAGTGCTAAGGCCAATTAGCTCTCCATTTGATTAGGTTGAATCATTTGGTATTGTGCAGTGTGACGCAACACAATATACGCTGCATTGTACCGCCTAAGGGTTAAACAGATTTAACTGTTTAGGGCTCGCATTACATCTTAAAACAAACAAGCACACCTGTTAGCATGACAAACTTGTGTTATAGCAGAAATGTGCATCAGCTAAAGCCGAGTGAATTTTTTTTTGACAAACAGTAAAGTTGCTGGAACTCCCCAGATAACAAAGCTTTTGTAAATGTCAAAATGGTTCATTCTGGCATTTAATTTTGAATCAACATTCTGTTTCGAATATTCTGAAACTTTTCATTACACCCAAATGTATTTTGTTTTCATTTTTTCATTTCACTTAGAAAAAATAAAACAAGTAAGTTTCTGCTCTAAATTAACTGAATTATTTTTTCAGTTTGGCCACAGAACCAACAAATCAATTATTCGCTCAGTTCTAGTCACACCAGCTGTAGGCAAAGTTGCCTTCATGTTTCCTTTCTAATGGGCATTTTGCATTTGTGAAATATTTACCTTTCAGGCTGACATTTTCCAGGTCTTGTCTCTGTTCAGGGTGGGGTTTTTTGTGATATGTAATCAAAAACTTCTCATCCACTAAGAGTGCAAGGCTGGAACATTTGAGTGTCTGTGTGGGAGAGGAACACACACATCCGTTTATATGAAGAAAGTGTGTAACTTTTTGGAACAGCTCTAAAGCCTCAGCATATGGATGTAGAGATTTTAAGTTTGGCTTGGAGATGAGTTGAACACATACAATGCTACACGAAAAATCAACTGAGATTTCATTGTAAAAAACAAACCTTGCTTTTCAGCTTGTACTACACACTTGAAAAGTCTCCATCTCATTCAGAGTGCACATGCATATAAAATGTGTGCAGGCTCTGAAGTGGGGCATATGCCACATTCCATACGGTTGCTGACGGTGTGTGTGGAACAAGGTAAGGCCTGCCGTGGAGCACTGCATCATTCATTGCACAAAATGTGCCTTCAGTGAGAGCGTGCTAATGGATACCTGACTGTCTAAGAAAGGTTCCACAATGCAGTTTGGAGAGTGGGGGGATTCTATTCCTTTCCTTTGTGAAATAGCTAGGAAATGTAGTCTTTAAAAGCCAAGTGAAGTGCTCCAAAGTCAAGAAATGCAAAAGTCAAGTTTCCTTATACAACCTTCACGCTTTGTCTATTTCCATTATAAAACTGTTTTCAATTACCTGATCACAGTCTACTTTCTCCCACAGAACTCCAGCTCATTCAGCATTCTGTTCAGATCGTGTGCACATAGCAGATACATTTTGGGTATCTCTGTGTGCGACATTTTATTCTAATTATTCACAAAATCACTCATTACATAATTTGCATATTTGCAAAGTATTTGTCTGTGACCCTAAATTTAAGTTAGAGTCATCGACAAATAATTTTCAAATATGCAAAGGTCAATGCACTGCTTCCCAAGCAGTGGTGGGATTAGGGCATGGAGCAACACAACCTGGGCAGTTGAGTGGGTTCTGAATGGGGGCTGTCAGTGGGGGGAAGCCAGGGGAGTTGGAATTGAGGAAAGTGTTGTAGTGACAGATGGGGTAGTTGAGAGCAGTGTGGAGGTAGCAGGGTAGTACTCACAGCCTTAACTCTGCCCTCTGGTGTGTATGCATACAGTCTTTCATTGTCCTTTTCCATCTTCATTCCCAGGCACCATTGAGCCTGTGCACAGAATGAGCTGGAGATTCTGCAGCAATAACAGTAGGTACTCATGTAATAAAAGACGATCTTGCATATGCGTGAAGGGAAAAGGTTAAGGTTCTACATGCAGCCTTCACTTTGCAACTTCTACATGAAGGAAAAAGCAGGACACATTTTTGTGGCAGGTTGATATCTATGTATATATTTTTAAACAACTGGGGCTTTTTGAAGCTGTTCAGAGGTTTGGAATGTTAGATGCAGTCTCATAAAGTGGGGGCAGTAAATAGCTAGGTAACAGAAATAGACAGCTAAGAGTGAGTGTAATTTTAATTTGGAAAACACATACTCAATGTGTCAGTTGGTGAATGCAAGCCGGATTTTCAGGAGACACCTTGGTTTTTGCCGCTTCTAATTAAACCATGCAAAAAGCAAACATGTCAATGTAAAAATAGTTACAAGTGAGTCACAAATGAATCTCTGCCTTTCTGCTGGAAGAAGTGTTCAAACTAATTCTGTGATTTCCAGAAAGATACCATAATATTTTGTATGTGATTTTGCTGTAAGATTCCTGCTGTGATTACATATCCATGGCTAGAAGCAGTCCTCTGATGTCTCTATCTGAGTTTCATTTCACTATTGTGGAGTATATAGAATTTTTTAATATTTTTTTTTCAATTTTCTGATGTTGTTCTTTCCTTTTCATATAGCCCCTCTTTGGCTTTTGTATTAAACATTTGAAGATGTTAGACCTGAACACTGTTGAATTTCGGCAGCAATAGCAGCCCTGGAATGTTTAGTATTGATGTTTTTCTCTTTACACGTCAATATTCTTGACAATCTGTTCAAGGAATTTTTGATAGTGCAGCAAACATATTTTTATGTGCAAATTAATGCAAGACATATGCTAATTGATCTGTACAATTTCCTTGTATCTCTATCTGTTCCTGTAAAAGTAAGCAATCAAAATTCCCAGTATAAATTTGCCACTTATTTATGTGAACTTGCAAACAGAGCATTTTGTAGACAGCTTGGGTGTGGATAAATGATTGAAAAGCTTGTGCAAGAATTTGCTTGCACACTTTTGTTAAGGGAAACTCAATAAACATGTGGCTAGGCACTGTTTCCTGCATTGACAACAAATTGCTGCTTGAGCTTCCATGCTTCTCCTCCTGCTCTGATGCAGTTCCACTGCTATGAGTGAAGGAAACACACTGCAGTGGGCACTCCTCCAGTAGCTGGTCCCTGGCTTGTAACATCCAGCAGCCTGCTCTCCCAGGATGCAGCCCACAGGTAAATGGCTGATCATGCACCAGGCAAAGGATTCATAGATTCCAAGGCCAGAAGGAACCCTTGTGATCATCTAGTCTGACTCTGAGGGATTGCAGCCCTTAAACCCTGGCCCATGGGTTCTCAGGTCATGCTCAGACTATGGCTGCCACCCAACAACCCTTCCAAAGCCCTGGAGAAGGGGGCTAGTGAGGCTCTACCTCACAAAGGGTCCTGCCCACAAAGCTTCTGACTGGGGGAGACATCCAGCCCCACTGACTGGCTGGGGCACTCTACTTCAACCAGAAAGAGGCACTGGAAGTTGTCTGAGCAACTGGGTGAATGTGAATCCCTGGCTAGCTGCTACTGTGAAATCTGCCTCCCAGCCTATTCCTCTCAACCGTATCCCAAATCCCAAATGCCAAGGAAACACATCATGACAACCTACATGCTTCTTCCCACAAACAACTTTCCATCTATCAGGACAATCTCAGCACAAACCTGTCTCTACAGCCCAGGATGGTGCATGTTAAGGCTGCTTGTGTATGATGAATGGGAGGTGATGGTGAAGTGAGGTGTTTATTGTGGCTGGGAGAAGATGTACTTAGCTGGGATCTGCACTTTAGCAACTCCACCTTGCTAGTTAACAGTGGTTTCTGTGTTGGGATATAAAGGGTGGGTGGTTTGATAACATTTTTAATATGCTTCAGCACAGTGTAAAGTAAGCCTCATATCACACATCTGCTTGATTTTCCAATTAGTCTGTTCTGATTAGAATAAATACAGAATTTACCTAATGAATGAGCAATCCCAACGCTTCTAGTGAAACCTTTGGCTTTCCAAGGTGAAGGCGATTACCCTCCCCAACCATGGGAGTGCTTCCCTGATCTTGTGGTATTTCAGGAGTGATTTAACTAGATGGGACAGTCAAAGGATTTCAAAGAGCATTAGCTGAAATTTCTCAGCTCATGCAATTAGCAAATGCTACATCTGTTTCATTCAGAATGCCTCCCTTTCAAAAGAAAGAACAGGTCAAACTGCTATACAACAAGGTGTCAAAGTTTAACCCTGCTAACTAGAAATATATCCTCAGTCACAAGCTTATTTAAAATGCATTCTACATTCTAAGGAGTTTTCTAGGTGAAGAAATTAAAATCATTCAGCCCTGGCATATTTTGGGTTGACGTGCATTCTTCCCCCCTCCAGCCCCTTGAGTAATGGATACGTTCTGTATTTATCTTGTAGACTGGAACAACTCCAAAAGAATAACATTGTTCACTGAATGTTGGCATAAGCCTGGGTCGATAATTTGTCTAAGGTAAGAAATGAAGTGTGGCATCCATCCATGCCTGCAATGTGTCTTTTGTGTAATTGGTTTGAATAATTAAGTGTGCGTCAAGTGATGCAGATGATTATCTTGCAAGCTCCCATGTATACCAAATGCCCTGGCAAATAGATTTTAATTGATCCCAAAGTTTAGACTTTACATTCTACTTTTCCCTACACCCAGACCTTGTAGATACAAAATGTACCAGGGCTAGAGATGATTTCAAAGCAATTCAAATTCTTATAGCAGCTCTTAACAATTGCAAAGACCTGGTAAATGAAGAGCGAAGATCTGCCCTGTATGTGATCTGTGATACTGGAAGCCAAAAATGGCCCCTTTTGTGGTTATTGAAAAAGTCTTCAGACATGGTCTTTCTGGAGCTACCAGAAAGTGTTATAATGGAAAAAAAAAAAAACAGGAGTACTTGTGGCACCTTAAAGACTAACAAATTTATTTAAGCATGAGCTTTCGTGAGCTACAGCTCACTTCTTCGGATGTAGAAGAGCTGTAGCTCACGAAAGCTCATGCTTAAATAAATTTGTTAGTCTTTAAGGTGCCACAAGTACTCCTGGTTTTTTTGCGGATACAGACTAACACGGCCGCTACTCTGAAACCTGTTATAATGGAGACACTATTTAGCTAACCCATATTTGGGGTCGGGAAGGAATTTTTCCCCGGGTCAGATTGGCAGAGACACTGGGGATTTTTCCTCCTTCCTCTGCAGCATGGACACAGGTCACTTGCAGGTTTAAACTAGTGTAAATGGTAGACTCTCTATAATCTGAAGTCTTTAAATCATGATTTGAGAACTTCAGTAACTCAGCCAGAGGTTATGGTCTATTACAGGAGTGGGTGGATGAGGTTCTGTGGCTGGCCTGCAATGTGCAGGACGTCAGACAAGATGAGTCTATGAGAACTGCTATAATTGTACACTATTCACAACTATATTTTATTATCATTTCTTTGGCTTGTGCTATACAGGCTGTCAGACTAGATGTTCTTAATAGTGCCTTCTGGTTTTAAAATCTATGAACCTATGTATCATTTGAAGCTTTAGTCAATGCCACTGAATTGGCTGACTGGCTAAAATGAGAGAATTAAAACTTCCTCTTCTGCTACTGCAAGTTTTTCAGGTAATGTGAAATGCCTGTTGAAACTTTACCTGGTATGTAGTATCTAGAGTTTGTCAAATGACAGGTAATGTGCAATTTAATCAATAGATTCTGGTCTCTTTTCTGTTTGCAAGCAGGCTTCTTTTTGTGAATTTGCTCATTACTCTTACTGCTTCAAACAAACATAGGCTGAAATTTGTTGGGTAGCATTGCAAACTATCAGCACCGTGTAATCTGTCACCTCTCTTTGATGGCATTTGTTGTGTTCCTTGATAAGTGTAACTAATAAAAAGGGGACGTTGTGATTTAGCCACTGGCACTGAGATACTCTCTGCAATAGGGTGTGAGCAGTGTAGAGACCTAATCTGGCAGGACTAGAATATTTTTATAACATTATAACCCTTATATTTTATTTCTATACATCTCTGTGTGTTTTACATAACACATATGTATGAAAACTGTCTTATTTATTTAGACCTTGGGTCTTGTCTCTCTCATGCATCCTATATTTGGCAGTGATCTTATAAAGCCTTAAGCATGTGCATAAGTTTATACATTGCAAGTGGTCCTCTTCAATGGGTCTACTCACCATGCCTGAAGTTAAGTATCTGCATGAGTCTTTATAGGATCAGATCTAACCATATTATTCACTTAGTTAGAGCATAAGGTTCTAAAGGGCAGGAGGTATAAACACATACTTCACAAAGTGTGTATTAGCCTGAAGGATCACGAAAGGCCTTAGCGCAGAGTGCAGCAATTGGTGGAGTTTAGACTTACTGCATAAAAAAATAGTAAAGGTAGGAAAAGAAAATCAAAGGGTCCATTACAGTCTCAATCAGTCCCAGGTAAGCCACTGAAATCAGCAGGGTTGCACACGTGTAACGGAAGCTAGAATTTGACTCAAGGTGTAGCGAACCCTTTTTAATGTGACGGATTGCTAATATTATGTGGCACGTCTCAGAGCACAGAGCACGACACAGATATTGAAACCAGGAGCTGGAAAAGCTGTTATCTCTTGAGGGAAAAAAAAAAGCTTAAAAATACAAATCTCCTTAATACAATTCAAGGCAAAACCAGAGCTGTGGGTGAAGGTCCATGTTAGGTCACAAAGAAGGAACCGATTAGTGCCCAGGCTTTTGAATGACAGTAATATGTCTCCTGTGAAGTATGTCATGGTTGAAACAGCAGCTCCCTTAATCTTCATCCTTGTCTTCTGTGTCTGCTCGCAGAAGCCTGTTGGTGTGCTGTTTGTTTTAACAATCCACTAGATGCATGTTAAAGAAAAAAAACACCTCAGCTTCACTGCAAAATAATTCATCTGCAGCACAAAGTGGAACACCAGCTCTAATCAATCCTGTAGCTGAAACTCGGGCAGGTGTTTGAGCTCCAGGTAACCACTGGCTGCCAGTTTTCTGCCTCACAATCCTTGTGTTGCTTTTCCTCAAACCTACTTTAAGAGGGGAAGAAGAGTGGTCCTGAATTGACCCAGTGCTTGGCAGCCGTCCAGTTCACCACATTGATTCAACTGGTCACAAATGCTCTGACATCATTTGACATGTTCAATAGGAGAAAGATTCATTCTGCCTCCAAAGCATGTAACTGCGCCCCAGTTTTCCTGAGCATGGAAGGATTCAGCAGAGAGGTTTTCATCTGATCCAAGCTCTGTGAGTCCATTATGAGTCTAGTTTCCCTTCAGAAGTGCCTCCCATCCCATTGTCTCTTCCTGGTTCTGCTGAGCTCCACAGCTGAGCCAGAGCTCTTAGGAGTGAAATCCTGGTTACAGGGAGGAGATCATTAATCTCTCTGACAGACTATGGCTGGAGATTTTATTAACTCACTGCTCTTATGTTGCTTTTTAACCACAGTTCATGACTGCTCTGGAAGATCAGAAATGAAGCTGCAAAATAAGTCACATCTTCTTTCTTATAATTCAGAATGGAGCTGGACCCAAGCCCCAGCTCAGAGCCACCCTGTGCAGCTGCACCCTACTAGCCCAGAGTGAGCTCGAACCAAGCCCGCAGGCGTCACTGTGTCCTACCTCTCGGAACACTGAACAAGAATGGCTGGTTCAAATCTAGTCCTTTGGCACGCAGCTTCCAGCTGCGGAGGCCAAGTACAGTGAGAATGGCTGCTCTCCCACCCCGGGCTATTTCATTCTGAGCCTGGCTTTGATTAGAGCCAATTTGGGGGGTTTTAGGTGTCAGGCTGTTTTTCTTTGTTTTTTTCCCATAATAAATTTGTAGATTTGTAGTGGGTGGGAGGCGGTGCTCAAAGCTATGTCATTAATTAAATTTATTGTTATTATTATTTTATTATTAACTAAAATGTGTAGGGTTTAACTGATGAAAAAAGGGAATTGGTTTCGGTACTGACTTACCTTTGTTCCCTGGAGGAAGCTGATGTGTGTTTTTTGGTGCATACTGTTCAATTGTTCATGGAAGACGGGAGAGATTCCAGAAGATGGGAAAAGGGCAAATCTAGTGCCTATCTATAAAAAGGGAAATAAGGACAACCCGGGGAAGTACAGACCAGTCAGCTTAGCTTCTATACCCGGAAAGATAATAGAGCAAATAATCAAGCAATCAATTTGCAAACACCTAGAAGATAATAAGGTGATAAGTAATACTCAGCAGGGATTTGTCAAGAACAAATCATGTCAAACCAACTTGATAGCTTTCTTTGACAGGGTAACAAGCCTTGTGGATGGGAGGAAGCAGTAAATGTGGTATATCTTGACTTTAGTAAGGCTTTTGATACTGTCTCGCATGACCTTCTCATAAACAAACTAAGGAAATACAATCTAGATGGAGCTACTAGAAGGTGGGCATATAACTGGTTGGAAAATCATTCCCAGAGAGTAATCAGTGGTTCACAGTCATGCTGGAAGGACATAACGAGTGGAGTCCCCCAGGGATTGGTTCTGGGTCTGGTTCTGTTCAATATCTTCATCAATGATTTAGATAATGGCATAGAGAGTACACTTATAAAGTTTGCGGATGCTACCAAGCTGGGAGGGGTTGCAAGGGCTTTGGAGGATAGGATTAAATCTCAAAATGATCTGGACAAACTGGAGAAATGATCTGAAGTAAATAGGGTGAAATTCAATAAGGACAAATGCAAAGTACTCCACTTTGGAAGGAACAATCAGTTGCACACAAAATGGGAAATGACCTCCTAGGAAGGAGTACTGCGGAAAGGAATCTGGGGGTCATAGTGGATCACAAGCTAAATATGAATCAACAATGTAATGCTGTTGCAAAAAAAAGCGAACATCATTCTGGTATGTATTAGCAGGAGTATTGTAAGCAAGACACAAGAAGTAATTCTTCCACTCTACTCAGCGCTGATTTGGCCTCAACTGGAGTATTGTGTCCAGTTCTGGGAGCCTCATTTCAGGAAAGATGTGGACAAATTGGAGAAAGTCCAGAGAAGAGCAACAAAAATGATTAAATGTCTAGAAAACATGAACTATGAGGGAAGATTGAAAAAAAAATGGGTTTGTTTAGTCTGGAGAAGAGAAGACTGAGGGGGACATGATAACGGTTTTCAAGTACATAAAAGTTTGTTACAAGGAGGAGGATGGGAAAATTGTTAACCTCTGATGATAGGACAAGAAGCAATGTGCTTCAATTGCAGCAAGGAAGGTTTATGTTGGACATTAGGAAAAGCTTCCTAACTGTCAGGTTGGTTAAGCACTGGAATAAATTGCCTAGGGAGGTGGTGGAATCTCTGTCATTGGGGATTTTTAAGAGCAGGTTAGACAAACACCTGTCAGGGATGGTCTAGATAATACTTAGTCCTGTCTTGAGTGCAGAGGACTGGACTAGATGATGTCCCAAGGTCCCTTCCAGTTCTATCATTCTATGATTTGTGGGTCTAGCGCAAAAGAAGTCAGGCAAGGATCACACCACATCTCTACTGCCTACCGGCATGAAAAGCAGCTGCAGGGCACCTGGGCCAGCTAGGGGAAACAGCTACTTTTTGGATGTATTGGTGAGACCAGCACTGAACTAGAAATGGTGTGTTGTTAAGGAAGGTCCCCATCACCTCCTCTTTCTACAGGAGCTCTTTGAGTCGAGCAGGGGCAGCTCCAGACCCCAGCACGCCAAGCGCTCTGCCGGTCCCGGGAGGGCGGCAGGTGGCTCCGGTGGACCTCCCGCAGGCATGGCTGCGGAGGGTCCGCTGGTCCCGCGGCTCCGGTGGAGCATCCGCAGGCATGCCTGCGAGAGGTCCACCGGAGCCACGGGACCAGCGGACCGTCCGCAGGCACGTCCGCGGGACCAGCGACTGACAGAGCGCCCCCCGCGGCGTGCCGCCGTGCTTGGGGTGGCGAAATGGCTAGAGCCGCCCCGAGTGGGAGTCCTTGGAATTTCCTTCAATCATTCCACTGGAGGAGGCCGAGTATCTCTACCAGCAGGGGTCTGACCTACAGATCCCATGGATCTTGGGGAATCCACACTGAGTCTGTGTGTGTATCCCTTGGGACCATGCGGTTCCCCTCTGCAATATATGCCGGTTTCCTTTCTCTCCTTAAATGGAGCCATCCTCACACAGCTTCCTGCTGCTGTCTGCTGCCCCACACACCCTCCTGATGGGATGTCCTAGATGGAGGGAGAATCCACCTGACTTGGTGCTAACAGAGTGAAGGCAGCAACGTGGGAACTGTCTGCCCCTGTAGTACCCGGAGTGCTGTGTGAAACTGAGGTGCACCTTGGTGGAGCTGAAGCTGGAGTGAAAGCTGAATGCTGAAGCCAGGAAAATGGAGTCCAGTGACTGACTCACCTGCCTCAGGACTAGCAGTGCCAGAGGGAGACCAGTGATCCATACTATTGAGTAACTCAGCTAGCTCAAATCTGGCTGCTTTGCTGAGAAGGCTGGGGACAAGCCTTCCCCTTCTGATAGTCTGGATTTCCCCTGTGACCTTTCATCAAGCTTTCACCCTTTCCCTGAGAAAGACAATTATACTCCCTGTCTATTCTGGGTGTTACTGAAATCTTGTTCCCTTGCCTTGAGACTGGACAATGGACAGGTTCAATTGTCATTTAAGAAGCTACAGTCTTTTGCCTTTTCCCTTTCCTGCTGCCTTTATTGATCCCTCTGAGTGCTCAGAGACACTATCAAGTGCTCAGAGACACTATCAAGGAGACTCTGGAAAAATTCCACCATGATTTCAACAGCTTCCCACCTCCCATCAACTCAGCCCTGACCCTATATACACGGGAGGTCCACTACCACTACACACCACGTGAAATGTGGTGGGGTTTACACCACCCCCCTACCTATAAAAAACCCTGCCTACCTTATGCTGCCTCCCTTCATCCAGCCATCCCGGCACAACCACAAGATCATTTGTCTACAGCCAAGCACTGAGGTACAACCGACCGCTCTAGAACCCCAAGAGAAGAGAACAAACACTATAGAAAATCTCCAAGAAGCAAGTACAGATGACACAGTACCACACAGATGGGAAGAGCCAGAACAGATCAAGAGAGCCAGATGTGTACCAGAGCCCAGAAGAGACAAGACCAAGAAAGAAACCACACACAACCAGCTCACCATCACATATACAGTCCCCAGCTCAAACCCCTACACCTCATCATCAGCAAATCATCATCCATCCTGGATCCTGATCCCACAGGCACACAGGGCCCAGGCCAGCAGGGCCCACAGCCCCACAGACAACCTCACCAGCAACTGCACACCGCACTACAGTAACCTAGCTCAGGAACCAAACCCATGCAACAAAACTCGATGCCAACTCTGCCCACATATCACCACCAGCACCACCATCACAGGACCCCCTAATCAGCCACCACACCACCCACCGGTTCATTCACCTGTCCACCAATGTAATATACGCCATCATATGCCAGCAATGCCCCTGCTATGTGTCATCGCCAACTGGACACAGTCTCTAAGGAAAAAAAAAATGGACACAAACAAATCAGACATTAGGCATGCAATAAAACAAAAACCTGAAGGAGAACAACCTCACTGGCTGGCAACAAGCAGATCCCAAATCCAGCATCCTCCAACAAAAAAAAAAAACAGAGAGAAAGAGAAGAGAGAGAAGAGATCAATCCATCACACCATTTAATTTCATCAGTTCAGTTTAGGAAACAAAAGACTGTGATGGAGACCAATGATCTCAGTACAATTTCAGCTCCTGGTTCCCTCACACCTCAGCTCACACCAGCCTGCCTTGATCCTGCCTGATCTCCTCTACTCTGCTATCTCTTGCTTGCTTTTGCTTGCTTCACCTATATACATACACACCTGCGGGTTCCACTGCAAGTATCAATTCACCCATATTCAAGCTCTATAAGGTGCCACAGGATTCTTTGCTGCTTCTATCAATTCTGTTGCAGCCTGGTATTGTTTGACAAGGTCCCATGGTGATGGAGTGCAGCGTTGTAGAGAGTTGTCCACCGCTGGCAGTCTTCTTTCCTTCCAGTACCGAAATGAAGGCTGTTCCATCAGTGATGGAACATAGGGGACTCGGGAAGAGCGTTATCATTGTGCCAAGACTCTAGTCAGTTCTCTCTGCAGTTCCCAGGGATTTGTCTAGACTAACAAGAGCAAAAAGGAAACATATTGTGGAAAGTTTGTACAGAGGTAAACTGCCTGTTTGGCAAACACACTCCTTTGTCTGAGACTGTGATTGTAGCCAATGTCTCCCCCACAACACTTACTGCCTTCATGTTGTATTTGGCTCCCTTACCTTGTACATGACTCTTTTTTTCCCCTTTGTTTAAACAAGAATATAAACATGATTCTCTTCGGTGGCAGGGTTTTCGGCGGTAATTCGGCAGTGGGGGGCCCCCACCGTGGGTCTTCGGGGCACTTCGGTGGTGGGTCCCGGAGCGGAAGGACCCCCCGCCACCGAATTACCGCCGAAGTGGGGGCCCCCCGCCGCCGAAGACCCCAGGCCCCTGAATCCTCTGGGCAGCCCTGCTTTCAGAACAGAATAGTAAGGCTTGTTTTTCCCTAGAGTGTGTAACCACAAGTTACCAATTGTCGGTTAACTCAAGGTAGTTGCCATGTTTGTAAAGGCTCATCTAGAAACTCCCCCAAGTTTGTCCCAGGTTATCAACATTTGTGATGATGTACCCTAGGGATCAGCCTATCAGCTAATTCTTGTGTAGACACAGCTGTAGAGTTTTACATCTACTTTATACAAGAGGCAGGAGAATGGAGAACCAGACCCAAATGATATAAAATATTCACAGTCACACAGAGATAAATAAGTAGATATTATCATCCCCAAATGGAAATCTGAGACCAAGAAGTTTTGCGACTTGCCTAGAAGAGGCTGTGGTGCAGTGAATTAGTTGTGGTAGTGGAAGATAGGAGAGTTTACTTTTATTGCCAGTACCAAGCTTGGCTTCTCTTCCCTTAACATGATTTTAAGGATATATCCTGTTATGTGTATTTGGCAATTTACTAGATATTTTGTGCAAAGTGCAGTCCAAGTGTAACTCAGAAAAGTCTAAAATTGCTGCCACAGACATTTTTTCAAAAAAATATAAGCAATGATTTGTTTATATTTTTAAATAATATCTAAATATACAGCCAGAGACATTGTGGTTGGTATATTGGAATACACCACCCTGCTTTGTGTTTGTACAGGACCTGACACAATGGAGTCCTGGTCCAGGATTTGGGCTTCTAGATGTTATGGTAATACACACAATAATAATAATAATGTAGCTTTCATGTAGTCTGCTGAAATGTATGTTCCTATCGGGATTAACACGTGCAACTCAGGTCCTAGTGCACACACTAATTGTACTGTTTTTACTGTAGCTTATCTTCCATTAAACTCTTATCCATTATTAAACTTCAGAACAACCAGCCATATATTAGTATCACTGTTTCTGTTTGATGTGTATCTGAGCTGGATTTGGATGGATGCTAATAGCACCCGGTGCGCTGATGACAATCTCAGTATTGATTTTATCCCACTGGTCTAGTTCAGATGAATGATTGATCCAGTATCTCCATTAATTAGGGGCTAGAATGAGGATGAGGTTCAACCCAGGAACCACTGAGCTATTATTGGTACGTGGGGGAAAGTAGCAGGAAATTGCAGGAAATTACACAAGCACTCCTGGTCCAAGGGGCAGACCTGCTGTTTTTCTCATGTGTTCATGATTTGGAAGTCTTATTAGATCTGAGGCTGCTCCTCTAGGCTAAGGTAGCAGCTGTGGCCAGACAGATTTTTTCCCATCTGGGCTTGGGGGAAAAAATAAAGTCGAATCCTTTTCCTTTCAAATGTGGGCTTTGCCACAGATTCCCGCGCCTTCGTTAACTTGGACCTGGATTTGTAATATAGGTCTACACATTCTAACCATCCACACACTGCAGCTAGCCCAGAACACTGCCGCTCTCTTATGGAGCAGTATTCTACCCAGATAGTATCTTGTACTATGCTCATCTAAGGTAGTAGCCACAGTACTGTCACTCCTCTCCACTGAGCAGGAGATAGCTCATGCATCTGCCAAGCTAAAGGTACACCACCCAGCACAGCAGGACTGGCTTATGTCCACCAGGAAGGGACAGATTTGTCTCAAATGCAATTCAGTACAGGCATAAAAGCATTGTATTGTATATTACAGAGATCAGATGCCGGTTAGGTAAACTCCAAAAATCCTTGGGAGGTAGTGCAGGTTTCCAGAGGGGGATTACGTTACATTTGCTTGTCAGTCTCTCTGCACACATGAAATAAGCTACTTCTGTAGTTCATTTAATTTCTCCATATTGTTTTTCTAATCTCGTTAGCTACAGAACAACAGAGAAATTATCTAAGATGCCCTGCCCGTTGCAGCCATATAGTATTTATTTATGTTCACTGTGACAGGATCCCCAGGATGCAGCCTGGGACTGTGGGACCACTGTGCCCCCTTCACTCTCTCCAGCCTGGGCTGTCTCTCACAATGCCTTGCTAGTGACAAGAAGCAACCCCCCTCCAGGCACTGTGATCACTCACCACAACAGCATGTGGAGACCCACACCCAGCTGGATCGCATGAATGCTCCCAGAGCCACTCATGAATCACACGCAGAAAGGCACCAGAGCCAAATCCCCCCAGCTGCCAGCATTGTACCCCAGGAATGTACCGCTTCAAGATGAGCAGTGCAAATGTATTAATTGGTTCACCACTTCATCAATGGAAAGTGGATATACACCAGCCTTTGTCAGCCCTGAGCAAATTTACTGTACTTCAGGCAAACTCACTGATAAAGATAAATATTAAAACAAATTTATTGACTACAAAAGATAGATTTTAAGTGATTATAAGTGATAGGCAAAAAGTCACAGTGGTTACCAAAATAAAATAAAATATAAGCATGCAGTCTAAACTCTCAATCCTATTAGACTGGGAAACATCTAGATTAAGCATTTTTTTCACCCCACTGGATACTGCAGTTCATAGTACACAGATTTCACCCTTGAAACCTGGGCTAGTCTCCTGTGTTGGAGTCTTCAGCGTGTCCTTGTAGCTTGCAGCCAAGCATGCGGCCCCTGTGTTCTGTTTTACACCCTTAGTTCATGTGCTTGGAGAACACACGTCCAGGCATGTCTGGGGGGCATTGCTGAGTCCCCAGGCAAAGTTGAGCGATTGCCCTCCTGTGGCCTTATGCAGGTAATTCATTGAATTGGGGCTCCCTTGCTGGACAATGGCTGTTGATGATTGTTTGACACCTGTCCAGGCATTGGTTACTTTCCTTGCTGTTGCCTCCGGGGAGCAAATATCTGGCTGATTCCCCAACTTACAGCATGTTTTAGTGACCACCATACAACACAATCTCATAATTTCAAATGCACTGAAGATATACATAATTAGATAGAACAGTGGGTTTCGGCAGATCATAACCTGTCCCCTGATACCTCACATGGCATGCTTTATAGGCAAGATCACAATTATATGTAAATGAGGAATATGGGGGTTACAGATGCTCCCCCAAGGTATAGAATGTCACATTCACATTTATAAAACATTCACGGGTGCACAAATCTCTGGAGGTACTTATAGCTTTAAAAACTTAGGGCCATGTTGTGCTTTTGACCTTTTCAGCAAGAGTTCCCTGCTGATTGCAATGAAGAGTTCTGTTTAAAAACTGAGGCACAGCATGGCTCCTAAATTGGTACCAAAGATTTATTACAGAATGTCAATTTTCATACGGTATACCATGCCTAAGGGAGATCCCAATGCCATCCCAATCAATGTAACTTCTAATGCAAACCCTTAACCAGGTAAAAGAACTTCGCCCCAGCCTAGCTGTCTGTACACGTTTGGTTGCCTCAGTTACTTGCAGAAAGCAAATTTCAGTTGTGCATGCACAGAAATGCCAGACTGTGATGACAATACTGTGCTATGCCAACATCAGGACTGGCTCAATTGGAATCATTCTGTTGACTCCAATGGGTATTAGTCTGACCTTTCGTTCCCATAGAGAGAAATAAAATGTTACCTAGCACAATACGTTCATTTGGGGCTTTCATTTTTTTTGCATTCTTTAACAATGGAAAACAGACTCCTAGTTTTGGAAAGCATGATTGTGATGTTGCACTCTTATGATTTTATGAAAATATGCTAATGTAACTGGAATATGCTTCATGCAACAGATCTCTTGTAAGGTATCATTACAAAGATTATAATCTACTGAGTATGATCATTCTATTTGTATAAATGTACCAGTCTTGTATCTGAAACTAGAAATATTACTCTGAGGGCCTATTATAATTATGCAAAGTGTGGGCTGTTAATGGTGGTTTGGAATCTTAATGGCTCACATCAACCAGAACAATTGACTGCAGATGGCTCTGTTTTACCTGTGAGTCTTCCTGTATATATGTGTGCTGGCAAGTGGGCAATGAAGTCTTACAGTGACATGATCATGTCACCTGAAGTTAATAATAGGAGATATACCAATCTCCTAGAACTGGAAGGGACCTTGAAAAGTCATTGAGTCCAGCCCCCTGCCTTCACTAGCAGGACCAATTTTTGCCCCAGATCCCTGGGTGGCCTTCTCAAGGATTGAACTCACAACCCTGGGTTTAGCAGGCCAATGCTCAAACCACTGAGCTATCCCTCCCCTGAACTTAAATCTATCTTTAACCTGGTGCTTTTCCATTGAGAAGGGGGGGAGGGGCAGGGGGTGACCCAGAGGGACAAAGGATTCTCACCTTATGCAAAGGATATATAAATGGGTGGAACAGAGAAAAGAGAGAGCCATTACAAGAAATCCCCTAGCTACCACCTAAGCTGGAACAAGGGCTGTACCGGGGAAAGATTGTGCCCAGACTAGGAAGGCATCTAGTCTGTAAACGAAACATATTGAAACATCTCTGAGGGTGAGATCTTCTCTGTATTCATTTTCTTACATAGACTTGCGTGTTTTGTTTTATTTTGCTTGGTAATTCACTTTGTTCTGCCTGTTGCTACTTGGAACCACTTAAATCCTACTTTCTGTATTTAATAAAATCACATTTTACTTATTAATTAACTCAGAGTGTGTTAATACCTGGGGTGGAGAGGAGAGAAACAGCTGTGCATCTCTCTCTATCAGTGTTATAGAGGGTGAACAATTTATGAGTTAACCCTTTATAACCTTTATACAGGGTAAAATGGATTTATTTGGGTTTAAACCCCATTGGGAGTTGGACATCTGAGTGTTAAAGGCAGGAACACTTCTGTGAGCTGCTTTCAGTCAAGCCTACAGCTGTTAGGGGATGTGGTTCAGACCCTCGGTCTGGGTTTGCAGCAGGCTAGCGGGTCTGACTCAAACCAGGGCACTGAAGTCCCAAGCTGCCAGGGCAGGAAAGCAGGGGAAGAAGCAGTCTTGGCACATCAGTTGGCAGCCCCAAGGGGGTTTCTGTGATCCAACCCATCACAATGATTTTCATAGAACTTCACTGTGCTGAAAACCTGTGGCCGGCAGCACGGCGTCTTGTATAACCTGTTTTTAACCTGAGGACAGACACTCAGCTCTGCATAAAATAGTCATTAGTGTCTGTAGAATAAGCAAATATGAACAATGACCTTGATTCCCTGTGTAACTGTGCAAGGTTCACTGAGCAGACATATTGGTAATTAGCTCTGATTTTACTGTTGTTGAAATGCGTTAATTATCTAATGAGTTCTGAAGTAGCTACTTGTTTTCGTCAATGAAAAATGTATGCCACTGGGTAATCAACAATCTTTCTTTGTCCAGTCAATACAAAAAGCACTTTCTTCAACTATAAAAACATTTCAAAGTAGTGTTTTCGGGAGGGGGGAATCTTTTTTGTAGAAGTTATTTCCTTCTTTATTTGAGATTTGCAAAAATCCTTTAAATGCAAAAAAAATGGGAGGTCTAAAAACATTAAATTCAGAATCTTGGAGTTGCTACTGGTCATATTTTTTATGCATTCTAAAGTTATTACTAAGACACTTTTAAAAACCAACCCCCTATGTAGAGATGTAGAAATAAACTTAAAAGATCACAGAAGCTGTGTGGTAGAAAAAAGCAATTGAGCTCAGCAATGAACCCTTAACATCTATTGAGCATTATTAACCTGAGAGTTTTCTGCAAGGTAAAAATAAAATGTAACTATCCCCAATAACAAATAATACATAACACATTTGCTCCTTTGAAGAAAACATAGCAGGATGGAAGCACATACAACAGAGTCTCACTAAGGATGTGTTACTTCCATTGGGTTCAGTAGATCGAGTGCCAAGACTGTCCTTAATCTAGCCTTAAGATTCTGAGCTTGCATTGGATTCTGTTAGATCCTATTTGTAGTCCCACGTGAGTCAGTGGGAAGTCACACAAGTATAGGGACTGTGCTAGTGCAGCCTTTGAAGGGTCAAGACTAGGACCTTATGCTTAATTTGATTCTCTGCAAATGCAATAATTCTCCTCCAAAAAACAAAACATTCATTCTCACCTCACACCCCATTCTTTCTCCTTGCATTTCAGAACAGAATTCAAAGCAGAGTTGCTGGAAAGCGGTCTTAGACGTTCCTGTTATTTTTGCAAAAACATATTATGAATTACTACGATAATGAAAATAAATTAATCTCCATTTAGCTGTTACATTTATTTTGTGATGTAGCATCCTTGATGACTGGGTTGCATGCTTTCACGCTAACTTGCTAATTCTCAACATTGATTAAGCTGTGATGTAACTTCCAGCAAATGAAGAGGTTCTACTAAATGCTTCATTATCCTGAGGTCCCAATCCTGAAAAAAGTAAGTGTAGGCAGACCCACGCTGAATTCAAAGAGGCCACCTGTGTATAAAGTTACACACAAGTGGTTGTAGGACCGGTGCTTTTATTAGATATGCTATGTGGTCAAGATAATGAATGCCTGTTTTCAGTATATTATTGTGATAGCATCATGTTCTCTGGTAATGTTTTGACAGACCTTGCAAATGTTATACATATCTCAATATCCATATATAAATGCAAAATCAAATCAAAACAAGTTTCTGTCATAATGATTTCTCCATAGAAACATGGGCCAAGGTTTTCAAATATAGTTTCCTGCAAAGAGCCCCCAGGTCCTAAGTCCATATTGAAGCACCTAGGTGTGACAAGTAACCTGATTCTAACAATTATTTCATTGAAGTTATATCCCGTTTTTGATCAGCTCTTGACACCATAGTTAAGGTGATGACTTTCCATATCAAGCCTAATTTTGATCCTTCCTCGTACCTTCCTGTAAAAAGGCCCCAATTCAGCAAAGTCCTGAAGCACACGCTTAAGTTTAAGCACAGGAGTAGTGATACTGACTTCAATGGGGCTACTCATGTGTTAAAAATTAGACATGTATTTTGGTACCTTTAGAAATCAAAGCTGAAATCTGCTCATCCTGTGCCATTTCTGATGTGTAATCTTGTCCCAGAGGAGAATATTTTTAAAAATCTGAAGTTAATCAATCCAGCCATTTTTGAGTTGTGAAGCTTTAGAAAAAAAATGTTTTCATTTTGAAAATGGTTCTGCTTCTTGTCCAGACTAATCCACAGCGAGCTTTAGCGCGCAGGGTAACTTTGACCACATTACAGTGCAATAGCTTTTTGTTCTTAGGGGTAATCTTAGGAGTTATTCCTTCCATGAGAGAATTTGAGAATGCTCGTAGTTCCATCTAACCGTAGCTTTTATTTGGAAGCAAACAATAAGGTTGTAATATTTTTCACGAAGAAGAAAACTGTTACAGAGTAATTCAGCCACTCAGGCTTCAGGATATTCATGGAGATGTTTAGGAAAATTCATATTCGCCCAAACTGCACACTCACTCCCACCCAGCCACTTGACACCAGAGCACGTACATAAAGTTCTACCACAGGAAACGGCAAAATATTCACCTCCCATGCAGTCTACTCATATACTTGCTCTCTACTTGAAGCGTTTCCCCAATGCTCTCAAGTGGTTCTGAGTCAAGGGATATAACTGATTTTTCGGTTTGCCAGCAATTCTGAAAAAAATTCAAAAATTCAAAGGAAAAAAGTCAAAAAGAGAGAATTAAATTAGAGTCACACAAAGCATTCTGTATGACCTGAAACAAAAAGTTTCATCTTAATTTTGAACATTTTTTGAAAATTGAAGGAGATTTTGAAACAAAAAGTAATTTTGAATGAAAATGTTTCATTTCAGAAGTGCCAAAATGAATATTTTCCATTAAAATTAATTCTTTAGCCGGTTTTTTTAATACAAACTATTCAGGAAATATTTTGGGCAGCCCAAATCTGCATTTTTTCACTGAAAAAAAGTTGCAGAAGAAAAACTTTGCCTATCTCTATTGCAAATCTCTTTTGAAAATCCAGCCCTACACTTCTTTTACACAAGAAAAGGTTAGCAGAAGGGTTTCCCATGTTGAAAAATGACAGACTAATAATTCAGTTATGCACTGGGGGAACCCTGAGGGGAACCAAAGTTGATCTTTCTTGCCCCCCACCTCTTTCTCTAACATACACATCTGATGAGAATTGAAATATCATCATTAGACGCTTGCATTACTAATGGTTATATACATTTGTTATAAGAGTCAACAATATTGTGATTATATTTTCAGAGATATCTTTGGAAAATCTGAGCTCTTATAAAGTATCCAGTGCATGTAGAATAAACAAATATAATCAATGATCTTGATTCCCAATGCACATATTCAAAGTTCACTGTGTAGATACATTGGTAATTAACTCTGATTTTACTGTTGTTGAAAAGCATTAATTATTTAATGAGTTTTGAAGTGTTTAACTTCCTTTTCTTCTCACTGAAGACTCTATTCCATTGGGTAAGCAGCAATCTTGCTTTGTCCAGTGAAGGATAAATAAATACAAAGTTATTTATTATTTGTTTAAAATAGTTTTGACTTTCTGAGTCCTTCTAGTGCAGGGATTCTCAAACTGGGGGTCGGGACCCTTCAAGGGGTCCTAAGGGGTCCTAAGATGATTACATGGGGGGGGGGTCACAAGCTGTCAGCCTCCACCCCAAACCCCACTTTGCCTCCAGCATTTATAATGGTGTTAAATATATAAACAAGTGTTTTTAATTCATAAGGTGGGTCACACTCAGAGGCTTGCTGTGTGAAAGGGGTCACCAGTACAAAAGTTTGAGAGACACTGTTGTACTGTGTGGCAGGGTGGAGGGTACAACGAAGTGACATGCAAGGCCATTTTAAAGTCAGAACTCCTTGCATCTGAACTGGAGAAGTAAAAGTAAAGAATTAATGACAGCCAGATGAAGACATGACCTGTCACAAAGGATAAGCAGCAAATTGGCTGCACAGAGTAACCTGCCTTTATTTAAAAAAAAAAAAAAGAAGTAAAAATTGCAACAGAGATGAGCAGGCACAAGAAAGTAACGTCAGAAGTAGCAGACACTTATGCCATGCAGCACAGAAAGAGAAAGGGAGAAATAACAGCTTGTGAGACAGACACTAACACATTTTAGACATCAGTAACTGAAATGAAAGCTGGAAAGTGGTAAGGATTTAGAGCTCATATAGTCTGAAACATAAATTACTAAGAATCTAAAAATAACCCAGTATTGAAATCCAGTCAAGTTTAAGCCAGTTTACCAAAACCTAGTTATCTTGGAATGTAATGGTTCTCTAAGGACAGAACAAATTATTACAGAGCAAATTATTATAAGCTACTTATTAAGAACCAGTGAAGAATTAATTTTGAAGGATTTTGATGTGTACAAAAGAAATCACTGACTGTGGGAACTGGAAGACATCTTTCTTGGAAGTGTATGAACATATATCTTAGGGGGGAGTTCAGCAACACCACTTAAAAAGTGAGTCTTTCTGATTAAAATAGGTTCATAAGCCAGCGTATCCTCTAGCAGAGCAGAAATGTGTATTTGGGGAAAAAAGGGTTATGGGGGGTTATTTTATGAATGAAAGTATCAAGGGGCAGCCGTGTTAGTCTGTATCCACAAAAACAACAAGGAGTCTGGTGGCACCTTAAAGACTAACAGATTTGTTTGGGCATAAGCGTTCACGGGTAAAAAACCCCACTGTATGCATCTGAAGAAGTGGGTTTTTTACCCACAAAAGTTTATGCCCAAATAAATCTGTTAGTCTTTAAGGTGCCACCGGACTCCTCGTTCTATTCATGAACTAGACCTCTGCAGATATGTAGCATTTTTACTTCACAGTTCCAAAACCAGTTCACAAAGGAGACTAAGTATCATTGCTCCATTTTACCGTGTGGGGAAAGGAGGCACAGAAGTGAAGTGGAGCTCCCACGCTTATGCAGAACCAAAAATAGAACATAGATCTTCTGGTTCCGAGCCCCTTTCCCTTGTGCACTGGGTCATGCTGACTCCCTGTTTCCCACTAAGGAGAACTATTATCAAAGTCTGCCCATCTTAAACGAAGAAGAAAGGTGATGAGCTGGAATCTCAGCATTGCTAAAAAGATTTTTTTTTTAATTCAGAACTAAATGAGCCTTGTAAAAGCAGATAATGTCAAGTCCTTTCAAAAGGGGACAGACAGTTTATCCTATAAAGAAAAGTTTTAAACCAGACTGCTCTGTGGTGATTGTGTAGCTCCTGGAAGATAAAGCAGCTGTCTATTGCTGCATCAGTATAATCCCCAAAAGACATTCTGTATGTTACCAGGTAAAAATAAAATTACCATCTGATGTTGATGCTGGATTGCAACAAGCCTAAAGCTTGGACATTCGATTTAAATAGCGCCTACATATGTTTCACCCACTTTCATGCTCACAGATTCCAAGGCCAGAAGGGCCCACTGTGATCCTCCAGTCTGCTCGCCTGTCAAGCCAGAGACTTTCCCCCAATAATTCCTTAGAAAACTTTTAATTCAAGATTGGATGTTTGCCAATGATGGAGAATCCACCACCCTTGGTAATTATTTCAAGGGGTTAATTACTCTCACTGTGAAATATTTACACCTTATTTCCAGTCTGAATTTGTCCAGCTTCAACTTCCAGCCCCTGGATCATGTTAGACCTTTCTCTGCTACACAGAAGAGCCCATTATTAAATATTTGTTTCCCAAGTAGGTATTTATAGACTGTGATCATGTCACCCTTAACCTTCTTGTTGCTAAGCTAAATAGATTGAGTTCCGTGAACCTATCATAAGGCAGGTTTTCAAATCCTTTAATCATTTTTGTGACTCTTCTCTGAACCCTCTCCAATTTTTCAGCATCCTTCTTGAATTGTGCACACCAGAATTGGACACAGGATTCCAGCAGCAGTTGCACCAGGGCCAAATACAGAGATACAATAACCTCTCTGCTCCTATTCCTCTGTTTATTCATCCTAGGATTTTGTTAGCCTTTTCAGCCACAACATCACACTGGGAGCTCCTGTTCTGTTGATTATTCACCACAATCCCTATATCCTTTTCAGAGCCACGGTTTCCCAGGATGGAGCATTGCCTACATTCTTTGTTCCTAGATGGATATATTTATATTTAGCTATATTTAAACGTGTCATTTGCTTGCACCGACTTTACCAAGTGGTCCAGATTGCTCTGTCATTTTCATTATTTATCACACCCCCAATTTTTGTGCATATTCATAAGCAGGGCGGCTCTAGGATTTCCGCCGCCCCAAGCAGACGTGCCTGCAGAGGGTCCACTGGTCCCACGGCTCCGGTGGACCTCCCTCAGGCATGCCTGCGGATGCTCCACCAGAGCCGTGGGACCAGCGGCCCCTCCGCAGGCACGCCTGCGGGAGGTCCGCCGAAGCCACCTGCCGCCCTCCCGCGGGACGCCGCCCCAAGCGCGCGCTTGGCGCGCTGGGGTCTGGAGCCGGCCCTGTTCATAAGAACCTTATGACCACACACATACAAACAGTACTGAAATTCCACAACCCCTGGTGGGAGCCAGGGCAGGCCAGAAGGGCAACTTCCCTGTTTATTGCTAAAAGACTTTCACAGGCAAGGTTGCTCAGTTTGACATTTATTTGTTAATGTAGCTAAAACAAACAGTTCACAAAGCAATAATTAGCAGGCCATTCTTGAGTAGAAAAATGGCTACTGCTAATAAGTTAACTATCCACTTGTTCAATATACTCTTTAAAGTATTCAGGGATGGTATATTTGTTTCAATGAACCATGATGTCAATATACAGTATACTCCCGATTATCTGAAACCCTATTATCCAAATCCCTGCACAGGGACGGCTCCAGGGTTTTTGCCGCCTCAAGCAGCAAAAAAAAAAAAAAAAAGCTGCAATCACGATCAGTGCCTCCTCCACCGTGCCACTTTCTTCTTCGGCGGCAATTCGGCGTCCGGTCCTTCCCTCCGAGAGGGACTGAGGGACCTGCTGCCGAATTGCCGCCGAAGAGCCCAACGTGCCTGCCCTTCCCCTTGGCTTCCCTGAGCTGAGCTGGTGCCTGGAGCCGGCCCCATCCCTGCATTATCCAGATCCCTTCCTTGTCCCCCAGAATAAGCTAGAATGGTTCCAGTGATGTCTTATGTGCATGTAACCCTTGTGCCAGGTGGAGCCAGCAGCAACAAGGGCCTTGTTCAGTATCTAGGGGTTCCTTTTCAACAATACAACACAAAACGGGCTTGAGTCCCCACCCAGTGACCTGGGACAGTTACACACCACCCCCTGGGTGCCTCTAAGAGGCAATACTTCCCCTATTGCAAGCACAGAGTCTGAGTGTAGCAAAAACTTTTAATAAAAGGAGGGAAATAACTCAGCATTAATTTGGGAAAACACTGCAACTAGGGTTCATAAACACAAACCAAGAGTAAAAGACCCACCCCCAAGTAGGTTGGGCAGTGCCCTTTCCCCCTCAGGTTCTTAAATCCAGCAACCCAAAAATCCCTTTGATGTGCCCGTCCTTTCTCTGTACCCCACTCACAGTTGCTGTTCTTGGCCAGTGCAGCCCCAGAGTTCAGAGGTTCATCCACAGAGTCCACCTCCCACCCTGTATGTGTGGGTGGGGGGGTAAGGAGGCACCTTATACACTCCACTGCTTGGGCACTCACTTGTCACCCCAATGGCTGATTGCCACACCTCTGTGCCAGCCACCCACTTGCTGCACCTCTCCACCATATGCCCAGCTGGTAACTCACCAAGATGTGTTCAGGGTCCCCCCACTTAACACAGCTCTCAGTGATTTCAGCTATTAGTGGGGAAGCCTCACTGCTGGTGCACACTGGGCAGTCTCTTGCAATAAATACATGGTCCCAAAGTAGGTCTAAGTATTTGGTATCAGTGATTTCAGCTCTAGAGCATGTAACAAGACTCTCACTTGAATCTAAATTAGCTCTTTTATTATACCATGGAGAGAAAGAGTCAAGTGGTGTCTAGAACCCTTAAACCAGGCCCACACCACCAGTGCACATCCCTGTCCCCACCCTCTCTCAACTCATTGGGCTTTGGAACCCATGTCCCCTGCCTAGCGAGTGCCGTGCAGTTGAGGGTGAGTCCCTCTGTCGGAGTATGCCAGGTACAGTTCTGCTGCCCTCATTCCACACAACAATGACAACAATGCTTTATTACTCCTGCCCCAATAACAAGGAGACTGGGGATCCAACACCAGCCACAAGTGATCATTTGGGCAACCAATCCCATCATGCTGAGCACCTAGGCAAGATGGGTGTGTCCATGCAAACAAAATCAGCTTCTGAAGTCTAGCTCACCACTAGATGTCAGGGAGAGCTCATCCAGACTCTGCTTACATGCAATAAGTCATAGTGAATTCTTATTAATGCCAGTGCAGTGTATTCCCAACTATCCAAATAGTATGGGGGACAAGGAAGGATTCGGATAATGAGGGGGTCTGGATAATAGAGCTGAGACCCCCTACCCAGAACTGTGAGGAGAAGGAGGAAGATGAGCCCCCAGCTTCAGGGGAGGCCACCCCGCTGCTGAATGCCTTCTGCCCTCTCGATAATCCGGATAAAATCCATGTTCCCCATGCTATTTGGATAATTGGGATTACACTATACAGACATTAATAGGAATTCATGATTGCTTTTTGCTCCTAAAACATAACTGGAATAATTCTAGATTTACATCAGTTTGCAAAACAGAAAAATAATCCCAAAAAATAGCTGACAGTATAAATATACACACTCCTACCAAAACTGAACATTTAAATAGAGCTGTTATATACTGCAAAACAATGTGACCATTCAATAAAACCCTACACTGTTCATTTGGAAGCACTGGAATGGGTTACCTAGGGAGGTGGTGGAATCTCCTTCCTGAGAGGTTTTTAAGGTCAGGCTTGACAAAGCCCTGGCTGGGATGATTCAGTTGGGGATTGGTCCTGCTTTGAGCAGGGGGTTGGACTAGATACCTCCTGAGGTCCCTTCGAACCCTGATATTCTATGATTCTATGATCTACTCAGTCCAGGGTTATTTTTTTGTATGTGAAACTGATGCTTGTGCTCAAAGTGAGATTTCACTGATGTCTTGTAAAAGATGAATTGCAATATTTGTGAGACTGGGTATTTGTTCTCATGAATGTTTTTGATGTGACTGTTCCTTCATACAAATGCTCATATTCACCTGTTAACAATTGTAATGTAATTTGTGTTCCTGCATAGACAAGATGATTCCTCAGTCAACTATCTATCCTTCCTATGTTTATAACATTTCAGTCATCCAAACAGAGAGCAGAGAAGCTACCATGCAACCACGGTAGCCATTCTCACACCAGGAATAACAGAGCAAATATCCAGATACAACAGTTAATTAACATTGTTTTCATAAACTATTCTGCCTTTGCTCAAATTACCAATACATTGGCAGAAATTGGGATCTGTTTATGAATGAGTCACAAACAGAAATAAGACCCGAGTCTAACAAAGCACTTAAGCACCTTCTTAATTTTAAGCATGAGAACAGTCCTATTGAAGTCAATGGGAAATCCTGGAAGATGGTCAGTGGGACCATTCCTCTGCTGGATGGGAACTTTCCATCAGAATTATTTTTTGACAGAAAATGCAGTTTGCACAGAATCAAATTCTTCAATGTGAAAACTACAATTTTACCACTGAAGTTTTTCAATTTTCTATTGGGAAAATAAAAATGAAATATTTAATTTCAGGTTGCTTCAACCCAGATCAAACTATTTTGGTTTGTTGAACTGACCTGAGATGTTTCATTGTGAGTCAGTTCAGAATTAAAAAGCATTTCTTTATGGTGCCACTTTGCCTCATGGGAGTTATACTTCGGGCTTTCATTCTCCCACATAGGCCAGGCTCCCTGGCTGGACTACAACTCCCTTGATGGAATGTGATCTCCCCTCTAACCAAGCTGTGCGGTGCATCATGGGAGTTGCATGATTGCAGGTGCACCATTGGAGATGTAGTCTGCCCTGGGACCCTGGCCCTTATGGGAGAATGGGGGCATCAAATTATCAAACTACAACTCCCACAAGGCCATGCAGTACCACGGGGAAATGCCAATGTTGAACTGATTTACAATGAAATACTATGCCATTTTCAAATAGAAATTTTGGAGAATTTCTGTTCTGCCAGAAGTTTTGATATTTCAGCTTTTCATCCTGATTTGGGAATAAAACAAACATTGAAAGATTGGATTTCCTGTGGGACAGCACTTCTGATTTTTGCTGATCCCTATTTAAAGTTAATCACATGATTAAGTCCTTTGCTAGGCTTGGGCCTAAATAAGCAAACTTTACTACAATAGGGTCTGCAATGATGAAGCCTCAGATTCTACATTTTGCGAGTCGAAACCCAGCTAGCCAGCTGTACTGCAGGATTAGCAATGCTTGCTGTTTGGTGACTGCAATTAATAATGACCGATTATTGATGCTGTAATTAACAGTGACAGATCACTGTGACTGTCTGTGACTCTGCATCTGTGTGGCCAAGAGAGTGGAACCATTTTGGATTTGGACTTTGCTGCTGTACGCTGTGCCTTTGACACCCCCACACTAGACCACAATAATATACTCTACTTGGGACTAAACTGTCAATCAACCCAGAATTTGCAGCTGGGGCAGAAGGCAATGCCTTCTTGAATAAGTGGTTTACCTTGCTGGAAACATCCGACAACAAAGCTCCAGGATTTACACAGGCTGCCTGTTGTCCCTAGGTGGAACTTAAGGTGTTGGTTTTGACCTATACATGTCTTGCGACCTGACTATTTGAGAGACTGCTTCTGTAGCCACCAAGTTTTGCACTGCTCCTGTGTGACATTTTGTGCAAATTATTTAACGAGGTACTTTGCTTGTCATTTGTATATGTACCGTAAGGTTAAGCTTACAATCATCACAGCCTGCCCTGAGTGCTGAAGGGGGTAGTGCATGGAGCTGCACAAAACCTGAAAAGTAGACGTACAAGTGTTCTGTGGGTATAGCTGGGAGGGGAAGTCTGGGAGTAAAGACGGGGATGGCTGATTGGATGGTTTGCTGGGGACTTCTGAGGCAGAGGATGCTGAGGGGAAGAGGTGCTGGGGCTGCAGAGGGATGGGTCATAGACAGATGTTTGGGTGTTTGTTGGTGCCAGGGTGGGGGGAGTATCGGGCTCCTTTCCTTATCCTGCTGCCACACGAGTGCTCCTTCTTAGCTGTGATCCAGCAGGGGGAGCAATGAGAGAGGAGGCACCTGGGTGGTGGCTCAGCCACCGCTAGACCAGCCCTAGTGGCCAGAAGGCAGAAAGGCAACCGAGTGTGTGAGGCTGAGGGGGAGCTGTGGGCAGGCCCAGCGGGGCTGCTCGCTGCACAGTGTCACATGAGGTGTGCGGCACATAGCCGTCCTGCGCCTCTCTCACCAGGACACCCTTCTGCATTTGTGGTTAGCAGAGGTACTTGGGCTGGAGAGCCTCTGGCAGGATGCTCTCCAAGAGGGCCTCTCTTCTTTGGAATGCACCCCTCCTTTGATCCAAGCCAGCTTGAGTCTGAAGGGCTCCATGCCTTGCTGCAAGGCTCATCCTTTTGCCCAACAGTCAGAGAAGTAGCGGCGCAAGAAGAGTTGCTAACTGGGGGGTCTTGGGGGTACCACTTGACATAGCGTCAGAAGCTGGTGATTGGTTTGGGGCACAATTCTGGTGTCATAGCTCTATTGCAATACATTTCCTTGGTATAATAAATCTAAAAACATACATTGATAGAAATTTATAGCAATTGACAATCAGATTCATTAATCAGGCTGCCCAATGTCTACTGCATTCCAGTCAATCCTCATGATTCTACATTAGACCTGGGTGAATTCCAAAAAAATTGAAAAAACACATGTTTTGGGTCAAACTGAAAATGATTTTTGCTAAATGTTCAGCAAATTAAAAAGTTGAAAAAAATTGTGGTTTGCGCTACACAAAACGTTTTTTTCGACCACAAACCAAACATTATGGCTTGATTTTGAGCATTTAAAACATTTTGGATTTTTTTTTAAAAAAGGAAAATTAGAATCAATTATATAATTTGAAAAAAAAAGTCCATTTTGAACTGAACAATCAAAATGTTTCATTTTCAAAATGAAATATTTCCGGTTTTTGGATTTTTTTTACCAAAATAATATGGCAAAACAACTTGAATTCACAAAACAGTTTTCTGCTGTCGAGTCTACATTTTTGCCAAAACAAGTTTTGTATGAAAAACTTCACCCAGCTCTATTCAATATACTTTATGTAAACATGGAGCAGTCTTTCTGCAAGCCTTACCAAACATGCCTGTTGTTGCAATATTTCTGCATCATAAATGCTCAACCCAGCATCCCATAAACTGGTAATACTTGCAAGTATTGTTAACACAATTTGGCAGCAGCTTGTAAAATTGGGATTGAAGTCGCTACATCTACACATGCTGATGCATTTGCACCCTGATTGGATGTCTGAAACGTTCTTGTAAATAAAAGAATAAAAAATATCAAATAATGGATAATCTTGTTCCTATGCCAGTAACTTTGCCAGTGAAGATAGATATTCATACAAAGAATGGCCATTCACCAGACATTGGCATGGGGAAATAAGAAAACATTCAGAAGAATTGTCTCAAATATACCCTTGATCCAAAGCCTGTTATAGTCATAAGTGTCCTTCCATTGACTTCACTGGATCAGACCCACAGTGAGTAATGAGGGGCGTGAACATAGTTGAAGCTATTTTTGGAAGTAGAGCAAAAGCTCACAAACACTGCTCAGCAGTGTCCAATCAGTCCCACTGCTGATGCTACTGTTTGGAGGGTCAATTGCTTCATTACTGCATGAACAGAAGAGATGGTGCCTACTATTAATGCACCGTCTCTAACTCAGCAATGTAAACACTTTCTTTAATCTAAGAACCAACTGTGTTAATAATGAATGCTGTTAACAGATCCCAATACGTCTCCTCTTAGAGACGGTGACCTGTTTAAAAGAATGTGATCTGAGTTGTATTCCTGTCTGACAGCAGGAGTTCAGGTCCCTCAGGGATTTACCTTAACTAGGACTCATGAATTCTGAGCAGTTGAATGCCCCAGCTGCCCATCTTAAAGACAAAAGGGTAGCCAATTTAATTAACCGTAGCCTCAAGGCGCATAATTCATTATCAGTTTTACCAAGTAATCTAAGACATGATCACTGTCCCAAATGAAAGTGTACTTGGGGCACAGTGGTGTAATCAGAAATGTTCTTGAAATCTGATTTTATTTTCCACTGTTTCATTGATGGTGAATAGAAACCAAAAACTGAACCAAAGGAATTGATTATTGTGGTGGACATATCTGCTTGTATTTTATATCATAAGACATTGGTAGAGAAGACTGCCTGTTTTCTGTGGGAACTGCCTCTGGCCTAGCACAGACGTGCTATCCTTTCTATCCTGTTACCTTTCATCAGAGCAAAGTGATAACTGTTAACAGCAGAGATGGTTAGAAACCAGAATTCTGTTTGGTGGGAAATTCTGACATTTCACAATTTGTTTGCATTCTGAATTGGAAAGAAAACCCAACATTTCAAAATGTCCCACAGAATTAACATTCTATTCAGAAATCTGAAAATATTTCATTTCAATCTGGTTGAATCATTTTGTTTCAATAGATAGAAATGTTGTAATATAAAATATTAAATACACTATGTTGTATATAATAATATAGTATATATAATATATAAATATTAAAGTTAATATTTTAATATAATATAAAAGTCTAAACCAAAGGATTCCAAACAACAAAGTCAAAACAACATGTTTTAACTTTATTGAAATGAAACATTTTGAAATAATTGAAATGAAATGTTTAGTCATTATCAAAGTGAAATGACTTGTTTCAACTTCTTCCTGGAAAAAAAAATCAAAACTGTCACATTCCTACAAAACATTTTGATTTCAACAAAACTGCATTTCCAAGGGAAAATGGTTGTGTTGCAAACAGTTCAAGCTAATAGTTTTTCCTGACAAACTAGTTATTTGCAATGATCTCCTAAAATTAAACAACTGGAGTGACATTCACTAGAGAAGAGAACACGATTTTCTTTGAGGAATTTCAGAGATCTCAGATATTTTCCTTAGTTTTAGGAGAAAAGCTGTAAAATGAGTAAGTGACTACTGGAGCCAGGATCTTAACAAGCCACCAGAGATCCAGAAGTATCAACCTTTAATCCATTGCCTTTATGTTCTTCGCTGTAACTGTGTGAATTAAGGGATAGGAAAAAGAAAACAAATATCCATGGGCCGCTCTTTTCTCTGAATTATGAGATGACCATTCCTCGCTGCGGTTAAAAGATTGCCATCTGGATATCCTTAGCTTTTCATTACATCTGGCATAGTGCTGTAGGACATTCTCTTTTCCAGGAATATGTGTATGCCTCAGCTTAGAGCTAGGCAAATCTAACACACCAAAAAGCTAAAACACACAAAACTGGGGCTAGTTTCAGGCAAACGAACCCATCTGAGTGTTTTGCAGCATCTAAAGGAACAGATGCATATATTTGGCGGCTCAATTCATAATGAAAGCTATGACGATCACATACAGCTGGGTTTAGTACATTCCCAAACCCTAACCTTTAGGAAGGTTTGCAAGCCATACTTCATGCATTCAGCTGCAGGAAGCTTGCTGCTTTCATTGGGTAGTAAAATAATGCCAGGCCTGCTGCACTTCTGTGTTATTTCAGATTAGGCAGCTGTAATTCTATTGAAATCAGTGGAGTTACACCAGCATAAAACTGGAGCAATGAATCAGGCCCAATATTTCTGAAGTCCAAGGATTCCAAATTGTGCTTGAAAAAAAGATAATAATTTATGCCTGACCACAACACTGTGAAGCCAGTAAATGTCACTACCCCTATTTTGCCCATTGGAAAGCTGATATACAGAGCGGTTAAGTGACCCAACCAAGGTCACAGAACACACCTGTGTCGGGATGAGGATTAGTGAACTCAGAGCCTGATTGTGCACTGCCTTGCAGCATGTCCCTTACCTCTGCACAGAATGGGTTCTGAGCTGGGAGCACTTCACTGCCACTCCCAGGGAAGCAGTTTGGCACCAAAAGCTGTGTGAATCAAACAATCGGTGATTCAACCAGCTCTGAGTGTAGCATCTGTGCCCCCCACATTACCACCTTTGTGCCTCATCTCCCTATGCAAGGGATAAGCCATTGCAGCCTCCAACAATCCTGTTTTCTTAAGTCTGGTTGGGCCCCTCCTGCTCTGCAGGCACTCAGAGCCAGTCAGGAGAGGGCTCAGCTGCAATCTCCTGTCTGCCCAGTAGGGGCACAGAGGGTCCTTTGGAGGCAAGAGGTTGTAATTGTAGCTGCCTCCTGCCTATTGAGCCAAACAGCTGATCAGTGGCTGGGAGGAGGAGATGGGAGAGAGTGAAAGATCAGAGCCAAAGCAGCCCCCACCTCAGCCAACCACACACACACACACACACACACACACATATATATATGGGGGAGGGGGGGAGGAAGCCAGGGGATTAAGGCATTTCTGTTCGAGCCCCCAAGAAGAAGTTGGGGGAAAGCTGTCCTGGCCCCTGTAATTATGCGCGCTTTGGGGTAAAGGGCTGCATGGGACTAAAGGCATTGAAGAATCAGGCCCCTCATCTCCTTCAACATCCTGATTTGAGGAACCCAAAGGGGTGCAAACCCCCACGGCCCAGGCTGCGTTTGGTAGCTTTCTGCCACATTGTCTCCTCTGTACTCTGCTGAAGTCAGACACCCCTGCTGCATTGTTTGACAAAAAAGCATAACACAGATATTTAGGGAGACTTCTTTTATGACAAGACCTTGCAGACCATGAACTGTTTGCATTTTCTTAAGCCGAGTTTTGCTACCTCCTCTTTCCATATGCTCTGGTGCCTTTCCCTGTGTGATTCATGAGTGGCTCTGGGAGCATTCATGCAATCCAGCTGGGTGTGGGGCTATCATGCGGTTATGCTGAGTGATCACAGTGCCTGGAGGAGTCGCTAGCAAGGTGTTATGAGAGACAGCCCAGGCTGGAGACAGTTAAGGGGGCACAGCGGTCCCACAGTCCCAGGCTGCACCCAGGGGATCCCGTCACAATGAGTCAACAGTACAACACTATTGTAAAAAAAGCGAACATCATTCTGGGATGTATTAGCAGGAGTGTTGTTAGCAAGGCACGAGGAGTAATTCTTCCACTCTACTCTGCACTGGTTAGGCCTCTTCTGGAGTAGTGTGTCCAGTTCTGGGCGCCACATTTCAGGAAAGATGTGGAGAAATTGGAGAAAGTCCAGCGAAGAGCAACAAAAATGATTAAAGATCTAGAAAACATGACCTGTGTGGGTTTGTTTAGTCTGGAAAAGAGAAGACTGAGAGGGGACATGATAATAGTTTTCAATTACATAAAATTTTGTTATAAGGAGGAGGGAGAAAAATTGTTTTTCTTAAACTCTGAGGAGAGGACAAGAAGCAAATGGCTCAAATTGTAGCAAGGGAAGTTTGTTGGAATTAAGAAAAGCTTCCTAACTGTCAGGGTGGTTAAGCTCTGGCATAAATTGCCTAGGGAGGTTGTGGAATCTCCATCATTGGATATTTTTAAGAGAGGTTTGACAAACACCTGTCAGGGCTGGTCTAGATAATACTTAGTCCTGCCGTGAGTGCAGGTGACTGGACTAGATGACCTCTCAAGGTCCCTTCCAGGTCTATGATTCTATGATTCCTTATTGTTTTGTACAGGTGGCCATTTTCTGCTTGCAAGGAAATACAAAATAGAGTACAGGAAACCAGTATCCCTACAAGGACATGAATCCCTCCAGGTCATTGTACTATATGCAATGTAATTTATATATACTCTATAATGCAGAAATATATCATTTCCTTCAGAGTTAAGCAATTTCATCCACACTTATAATTCTCTACATTAATTGAAATGATTAAGAATTCAACTCCACACTTTATTATGCAAATAGCAATGTCTTATTTTGCCACTTCAATCTTCCCCTTGCACTGAGTTTGCAACAATAAGCAGAAAACAACCTCCCTTTTCCTCCTCACTTTCTGTTTATTTTTATTAGTTTCATGTTTCACATTTACTTTAAATGGGGAGTTCATTTTTGTTTTATCTTTCTGAATATTGCCAAGTCTGATACTTGTGAGTCATGTTAGTTGATGTTTTTGGTAAAGCCCCAGCTCCAGGAGTCATGTGATTGCATGAGACTCTCAGCTTTCATTTATAAAAGTAATTTCTAGCTCTCATGGTTTTATACAAAGGCTTGACAATGTGAATTTTAAAGGCTCAGAAAATAGAAATAGCCAGAACCCCAAATGCATAATAAGAATATATATATATATATATAAATATATTCTTATTATTTTTGGACATTTGGCAGTTGGCATCTATCTCATTTTATCTCATCTACATGTAAAATGGTCTGGAACACATATGTATACAATTTGAAGCCTGAAAGTGTATGGTGAAAAAAAATCTAAACCTGAAACATTAAAAGAACATAATGACCAATCCTTGGACTTTAAATCACCTAAAGAATAAGAAACAGATTCAGACAGAGTATAACAATGTCTGAGTGCAGAAATGTCACTGGCTCATGGAATTAACAACCGAAGCCAAGCGCTGCACAGGTGTGTGGGGATAATAGCTTAATTTCCCATGAAAATCCAGGAGGCCTAGAGACCTTTAACCTTTTCTCCCAAGAGATGAGCAGCCTCCTGGATTGGCAAAACAGCAAGTGGAAAGCTTAACTGAAAGGAAAATGGACACCTCATTGATTTCTCTGAGGTATAAATATCCACTGATTATAGCATTGTGCTTGACTAAGGTATTTCATTCCCCATATCCATTTAATTATATCTAACCTGTGAATTCTGCTCTGAGAAGTTTAACGGATGAGTTCCAAGGCTTTAAACTGCTTAACATTTTTGATCCTATAGCTTAATAGCTGAACTGTCTTCAGCAGATTTACCGGTACTTTTTTATTTTTAAAATCTAATTTGCTGTAATGTCACTGGCAAGTGTTTATTTATTGAAGACTGTGTAGATGCTGCATACTCTGTTTCTCTGCATAAAAATCAGTCTTGTGAAAGATGGGAGAAGAACCAGACTGGAGCTTTTAATCTTAAAGAGGAAAAATATTTGAAATATCTTATTAAAATATCATCAAGAATGAAACTGAAAAATGTTCTATGATCTGTATCTATTTCTTTCTTTCTCCCTCCAGCCTATATAAATTTTATTTTTGTTCTTTTTCTTCTCATATATCCTGAAGGATACTAGAGGACATTAATTATAATATCGTCTCTATTTACATGCATTTTATTTAAGCAAGTTTACATCTAGCATAATGACTAGTTAATATTGTCTCATCTAAATTCCTTCTGTACTTGGTGCCTAACTCTCTTTTGAGAACCATAATTAAGAAGTGATCATCTTTCACATAGAAGAGAATGAACATACTTAGTCCAGCTATTCAATAGTGAATTCTGATTTCCAACCTGAGACACCTTAAAGGGGCCTTTTTTCCTAAGGATGGGTGCTTACCACTTCTTGAAAAAGAGACCTCTCTCAGGTGTCTCAGCGTGGCTGCATCTAAAATCAGTAGTGCTTTTGAAAATCTTAGCCAAGCTTAAATCTAGAGGGTAAACCTAATGTTTAATATTGTATGTTTGCGGTGTAACCCAGTCATCTGGTAGCATCCTTGTCTAACATAATGGATGACAATAGACAACAGTAAATTAATACATAAAAGAGAAGTGTTTAGTATATTGGATATGATGGAAAATGAGATCTGCCGTCTGCTTAGACCTGTGGGAACCAAATGATGCAAATAGTTTGTTACTGATACAAAACCCTTCATTCAAGGCTCAACATCCTATGCAACCCTCATTCACACTTACATGTGTGAGGAATGGCGAGCACTTATGCAGAGGAGCTGTCCCATCAGTGGTACCACTCATGTCTCACAGCATGAAGACAGGTTGCACAGTGTCATCTGGAGTGTAGCTGGAGACTCTAAGTACTCCACTCCCCACCTCTGAAGCACTGTTACTGCAGGTAACAGGTGTATGGTGTGAAGACAAAGAGCCATTTACAGTGGTCCTTAATATCACACCTTCAGAAAGGCCCAGTTGGTGCATTGCATGGGGAGGTGCCTCATTTTAACGCCGTGGGTTCATCCAGCCCAGTTACTGTACTCCTTGATTGTCTCTGCCCCCTCTTTGGTTTTCTTCTAAAAAATACCAATTCAGCCGATATCTCAGCCATTTGAGACTCACCAATGATGTTATCTCTCTCCTTATTTATTAATGGGCTGATTTTCTAGCATTTCTTTCTCCCCTTGGTATATTTATAAAAGCACAATTTATTCCCTCTAACTCCTTTGATGAGAATTAAATCATTTTGCTACTTCTGCTGTCCTTATCTTTTTTTTTGCAACCCTTCCTGACTCAGTATCCACCTAATATAACATATCTGACAGCAGTATTGCATACCAGAGACATACAAAAAATCTTGCTCTAGCTGTATGCTGCTTGGAAATATTTGCATGTAATTAAACCCACTAATTATCTGCTACCATTCAAATTCACAGCCCCACAGAGACCTTTTTAGCAGTAGCAGGACAATATTTTAAAAGGCATATTTTGGGGGCAGGAGTTGTTTTAATTTTCTCCATTGGATTATTGCCCAAACTCAACACAAGCAGCTTCTCCCAGGACAAAATAAAAGTGCCATCCATGCGATCACTCTTCCAGGCCTGCTCAGCTATCCAACCTTTTAAATTAGTTTGGTGTAGTTTTGTTTTTGAGAGTCCATTTAGGAAAGGATAGAATCTGAACATTGATGTAACAGTTGTTCCTGGGTTTTAACAGTATTTGTGATTTTATCCCAAATAGCCTGGGCCTTTTAACTGGGTTTTTCCCTGTCTCACAGGTTGAGGTTTGTCATGTTCAACTGCAGGAGATTTCCTGCTGAGTATCACTACGCTGGAGTGAGCCCCTGCTCTGAGCAGTGCCCTGAGACTTGAAAAGAGGAGCAGTAGTGACACTACACTGCACCAGTAGCTGTCATTGGGAGAGGAGTTTGCAGATACTTCTACAGACACTGAGCTAATTGCACTGCAAATGAGCTCTCGTTTTGCGGTCCCTGTGACTGTGGGAAAGGATTTGTATGGGGCCAGTCCTAGGTATCTTTTTGGTGGCTGTGGAGCTGAGCTCTAATTTAGGCTCTTTAGTGGCTCTTATAGCCACAGGCACAATCGAGTGTGTGCTGCAGTAGCACTTGCCAGAGGCGTTCTGCCTGCAGGGCCCTTAAACAAGCGATGCCTCTGGTGTGCTGGAGACAGCATGCCTAGAAGCAGCTCCATTGGCGAGGTCCAGGTTGTGCTCCTCCCATCAGCCCACCACCATCCCCTGCCAGATGGGTGTAGGGGTACAGGGCAGATCCCTGGTCATGCCCCCACCCTGCTCAACCACAGTACGGATAAGGCCCAGGATCTGCTCCCGTCACGTCTGACAGACAAAGAAACCAAAGAACTTTGTGGCCAGGAAACTCACACTAATCACAGGTGGTTCACACTCAGTCCAGTGAACGGCAGGTCTCTTTTTAAAGGCTCAATTAGCTGTTTGACTCCCTGAAACATTTACAAATGTGGTGCTAGTTGGGTCTGGAACTGGTACCTCAGACAACATCAGAAGTGCAAGCTGCCAGTTGGTCTTGTTTGTTTATATGCAGAACTATTTAAATACATGGGAGAGGTCCAATGAGGGTATTTGTCTTAGTATATTCTGTACTGTATCATGTGTGGGCCATTGGCTTTGTTGGAGCTGTGCTGATTTGCACAGCTGAGGAGCAGACATTTTGTTTTTGAACTGTTTCCTTTGAGAGATCAGAATTAACCCTTCCTCTCATAGGAGGGAGAGGCATGGGCTTTCCTCGGTCTTCTGGTTCCGTTTATAGTTTCATCAGAGCCATCAGAGGAGCAGATTGCTCTTCATATTAACAGGGACTCTTTGATTAGGACAAATTCTCACAGTTAGGGCCTGTTATCACAGTTATTGTGTTTTAGTTACTAACTTTTAAAGTTTAATAGACCTGTTGGCAATACAAATTATTTTATTTTATTTTATTATAAGCATTAAAAGGGGAAGCCCTAAACAAAGAGAGTATCATTATGGTGAATGGCGAATTGGTTGGTGAGATAATGCGACTTGGGTAACCTGTTTGTTTGGTATGAAACGTACCCATGGCCATTAGGTGAAACTGGAATAACACTGTAGATACATGCACTGCAGGGCAGCTCATCATCTGTTCTCTTTGGACTCAGATTCTCCATGGTTTGAGATGAGTCTGAGCCAAAACCCAATTTCTTTCCTGAACATGTATATGTTCAAAATCCAAACCTGGCTCTGAAACATATCTATGGAAATGGGCCCTATCTTTACAATAGACCAAATCCAGCCCCTAGATGCCAGCATGTCTGCACTTTTGAGTGTTCAAAATCGGCACTTTCATTTAGTGATTTGGACGAATCTCTAATGGGTCTTTCCCCACTGCTTTGGATTGGCCAAGAGCAGAACTTGAGATGCCAGATTTACCTACCTGGTTGCAGATACCACCATTCTCCAGTGGCTTATGGTACATTGACCCAACTAGCCCATCATCACTGTACCTTGTAAAAGGCTCACTTGAGTCTTTCCCCTTAAACTTCCTCATTATTCTATGTAAGATGGAATATTGAACCTAAAAATGATGGTGTGTGGCAGACTGAAAATCAATGTAAAAGAAACTGAATTTAATATAAAAATAAATAACCTACTGCCGAACTTTCACCAGAGTGGCAAACAGTCTAGGAGCTTGCAGCAGAATTCAAGTCTAGCTTGCCAGGGATACAGGCGATCTTCATTAGAGCTAGTTAGCAAGTGTAGGAACACCAGGTATATCGTATCCGTGCACAGTTAGTTTTTATCCTGGACCTAAATATCTTTGGACATGTTGGTCAGGGCTTTTCACGCCTTCAAGGTTAAAGAGGTGTATGGGATTTTGGTGGGGAGTTAAACCCCATGCTAGAACTGAAGGAGTGAGCAGCTATGGGCTCAGGGGATCCCACCCAACCCCACTGGCAGAGCATGATCCAGTTGGAGGTGGAGCTTAAAAGGGAGCCAGGCAGCTCAGAAGGGGCATGACAAGGCAAGGAGAAGGACCTGCCCGCAGCCAGGGGGAGGGAGGGGGGCTGAAGGTACAATTGGTACCTTTTCTCTTACAACTTCACAAGAGACTGCAAGACTTTGGCAAGAGAATGGGTGGTAGGAAGTGGCCCAGGGAGGCACTCCAGGGGTGCTGGATGTTTGGTTACTCTTACAGGGCTGGAACCCGGTGGAGAGGGAAAGCCCGGGCTCCTCTAACAACCCACACCTCATTAAGGAGATGACAAAGACTCTCACCATGTAGACTCCCTCTTGGAGGGAAGGAAGGACGGGGTAATGCTTTTTGCAACCAGTGGCTGAGATTGGACACTTATAGGGGTCAAAAGCCAAACCCCATATCTTCCTAGAAACCCCTTCATGCCATTGGGATAAGCTGATGCAGAGACTCTCTTCCGTGCTGTCTACTGTCTGCAAGCACAAGGGAAATGCCATGGGGGCTGCACTGCTGCAGTTCTCAGCAACGTTCCCAGAGAGGAAGAAACAGCACTATACGTCCAGAGAGTTATCTGCCATCAAAAGCTGCTGCCAGGATGAAAAGAGGGGCCAGGCAGCTCAGAAGGGGTGTGACAAGGGAGATTTCCCTACACAAAAATATCAGCGTGGGGCAGTGAACCCTTGCTTCACTTCACCTTCCAATCTGGTGGTTTGGATTGGATGGGGCTTGTGGGACATCATGCATATAAACAGACACCCAAAGTCTGGCCATTTCTCGACCACAGAACCATTGCAGAAGTAGTTGCTGTCCACATAGGAGCGAATTTTAGTCACAGACTAGTGTAAATCTGAAGTCATTCCACTGATGCTAGACTTACAGCAGTATAAGTGAGGGCAGAATTTGTACCATATAGCGCGAGACCAATGTATGCATCATTTTCATAGTAAAAAGGTGCCCTTCTGTTGCCTTTGCTCTTGCTGTTTTAATGCAGACAAGAATTTACTGTTCTTTATGCACTGAATCCTGCCCAGGAGTATTGTCACTGGGACCCCATGACACTGCTTATGTGTGTGTAGGGTGACTGAAACAAAGAAGACATTGCAATGTTGCTAAATCGTCCACCCTGTATACCTGCCTTAGGTACTTATATGGCCCCTATTACTGTAGCATCTGAGAACCTTACAATCTTCAGTGTGTTTATCCTCACAGCACCCCTGTGAGGCAAAGCAATGCCATGATCCCCATGTTACAGATGGGGAACTGAGGCACAGAGAGGCTAAGTGACTTGCCCAAAGTCACACAGGAAGTCTGTAGCAGAGCTGGGAATTGAACACACAAATCCTAGGCAAATGCCATGACCACTGGGGCATCCTGCCTCCCAGAGCTCCAGTAGGAATCCAGGAGTTCTGATTCCCAGACCCGCTGTTCAAACTGCCCGGGAGGCAGTGTTACAATATGGACTCAGATAGACTCGTCAGTTGCTCATCCAACAGCTGAGCTAACCAAGCAGCAAGCACTCCAAGCAGGGGCCTAGTCATACTCAAAGGTCAGAGCTGACAGATGAACGAGAGGCTACCCTCTGAATTCTTCAACTGCTGGTTAAGCTGCAGGGGTCGCTGGAGTCGGTAATCAGAGGTTATTTAAGGTCTCCTCCAGTCCGCACTGTGGGAGCAGGTGGAACAACAGCTGAAATGACAGACAAATGCAGGTTTTATTTTTAAGGAATTCTTTCTTGTGCAATGAGTTTGTTCTGATGGAGTTTAATAATACAAATATAGGCATTTGGGCAGGAAACTATTTCACAGGGATAGCTTTGATGAGTGACAAATGTAGAACCATTTATCTGACAAAGACTGGAAGTTTTTCTGTAAAGTACTAAAGGATCAATAAAAGACACAACCCCTCTACATCCATGGATCCCTGACCACACCATGATCCTACAGCAGGTATCCATAGGAAATGGAGATATTGGTGCTCCTCCCATGATGCTCATCCCATAGCCAATGGATTTTGGTCCTGATCAATGTCTGCACATGACATGTACATAGGACGGAGGATCAAGAGGCCTCATACCATGCTTTCACATGGGCCCCTTAGGCTATGTTGCTCTCTGGGCCTGCAGTCAAAATAGGTGCTTTGATACTAAGTGAATGCAATACACAGCACTTTGCTTTCGATGGTGTGTTCCAGTAGCGGCATCAGGCTCATGGTAATTGGAATCCTCTTAGAACATAAGAGGATTGAGCTAATGCCTGATACCAAGATGAAATTACAGGCATGTTTGCTCCTTTTCAGTTTGAGAAAAGGGGGAGGTAAGGATAGGGAAGATCTTGAGTGTTTGAGTCCAAACAAAGCAGTGAGTGGGGCTGGCCCAGGGAAGGGGTTTCAGCCTGTCTCAGACCCTTGACCCCCAGCTAATCATTTTGGTTTGGGCTGCACACAGTACATAGCCTTAATGAAACTGTGCACTCCTGACAACCATCCGGTTGGGTTTGTAATCTGACAGCATATGGGGAAGAGGCCCTGGTGATGTTCACAGGGATCACAAGTCTATAATGAAAGAATCTAATTCACACTGACACTTGAAGGCAGTTTTACCTAATATTTTAGTTCTAGTGCTTTAAATCCTTTTTTTCTGAATTGTTATTTAAATGCCTCCAGGTGGGCTGGGTATGAACTGCAAACTATCAACCTAGCAAACAATCACAGAATCACAGAATCATAGAATATCAGGGTTGGAAGGGACCTCAGTATCTAGTCCAACCCCCTGCTCAAAGCAGGACCAATCCCCAACTAAATCATCCCAGACAGGGCTTTGTCAAGCCTGACCTTAAAAACCTCTAAGGAAGGAGATTCCACCACCTCCCTAGGTAACCCATTCCAGTGCTTCACCACCCTACTAGTGAAAAAGGTTTTCCTAATATACAACCTGAACCTCCCCCACTGCTACGTGAGACCATTGCTCCTTGTTCTGTCATCTTCTACCACTGAGAACAGTCTAGATCCATCCTCTTTGGAACCCCCTTTCAGGTAGTTGAAAGCAGCTATCAAATCCCCCCTCATTCTTCTCTTCTGCAGACTAAACAATCCCAGTTCCCTCAGCATCTCCTCAGAAGTCATGTGCTCCAGCCCCCTAATCATTTTTGTTGCCCTCTGCTGGACTCTTTCCAATTTTTCCACATCCTTCTTGTAGTGTGGGGCCCAAAACTGGACACAGTACTCCAGATGAGGCCTCACCAATGCTGAATAGAAGGGAATGATCACGTCCCTTGATCTGCTGGCAATGCCCCTACTTATACAGCCCAAAATGCCATTAGCCATCTTGGCAACAAGGGCACACTGCTGACTCATATCCAGTTTCTCGTTCACTGTAAGCCCTAGGTACTTTTCTGCAGAACTGCTTCCTAGCCACTCGGTTCCTAGTCTGTAGCAGTGCATGGGATTCTTCCATCCTAAGTGCAGGACTCCGCACTTGTCCTTGTTGAACCTCATCAGATTTCTTTTGGCCCAATCCTCTAACTCTCATGCTGGTATTCCCATAGCTAAAGCTGGGATCTGTACACACAATGGGATATTTGGCCTTGTAGAGATGGAAAGAGGGATTTATGCTGCTGAAATAGGATCCTTTGTGACATCCCAAACACCTCCAGTCCTTGGCTTTTCTAAGTGCAGATCAGATAGTATTAGAGGTGTTCCCGTCACGCATGTCTCCCCAGGTGGGTGGCACCCCTGTCAGCTGTAATCTCTGCCTGGTGGTAAACATGGAGCCCTGAGGCGACTTGACAAGCACCTGCTTTCTCCTCTTCTTCTCCTGCTATTGCACACACTCTGAAGGGGTTCAGTGGCAGGGCTGAGTATTGCATTGAGCACTCAGGTGCAGCCTTCACCTGGTGACAAAAGAGCGAGTCCATCCAAGAGCTGGATATTTCTTTAATCAGAAAATGTGTTAAAGCGATTCCCTTTCTTTGGAGACAGGTCATAAAAGGGTTGAGTTTGTGTGGACCTCTGCTTCTTCAAACCAGATCCCCTCCATTCTTCACAACAAGCCTCTTGTCCTAGCTGCAAGCAGAGACTGATGGTGTTGAGGTGCTCACCACAAGCTGGGGTACAGGAGAGTTACTGGATCATAGAATATGAGGGTTGGAAAAGACCTTAGGAGGTATCTAGTCCAACCCCCCGCTCAAAGCAGGACCAATACCCAGACAGATTTTCACCCCAATTCCCCAAATGGTCCCCTCAAGGATTGAACTCACAAAGCTGGGTTTAGCAGGCCAATGCACAAACCATTGAGCTATCTCTCCCCTCCAGTGTAGGGCACAGGCTGAGCAGTGACACTCTAGTGATCAAAGAAGGCTGAAGAGAGGTGCCAGAAGGGCTGTATGGCAGTTCCGGAGACATCAAGAACCAGAGGGCTGTATTTGCTCAGATACCATGGAGAATGGTGTGATATAAGGACCTGAACAGAAGAGACTCTTCCCCTCTTTTCATTTCTTCACCGGCTTCCTGTTGTCATCTAGCCTGAGCTTCTCAGATCTCATGTACCCCTTCTTGCTTGTCTGATCTCATTTCCTTTTCCTCCCCCACTTGTGCCCATGCTCCTTCCAAGCCCCACACCCCTGACAGTCCTACAATGTTTTCCATACACAAAGAGCAAAACATTCACTTTCTGTCCAGGTGGCTAATAGTCCAGGTTATAAGAAAAACAACAGTAGACTCCACTGGTTAACGTAAGCAACCTGTGCATGGATCATGCTCTAGTTTGTGTGCATTACATGAGCCAGACCCACCCTGGTAGCCCATGTGAAGGGACAGACCATGAATCAACCTCTTCTGATTCACTTGGATGATTGTTTGGACCTGATCCTCCAAGAGCAGTCTTCCCCAGTCTCCTCCTCTCAGATCCAGAGCTCTCCTGTCCTTACTAGTGTTGCCTGTGGAGGGGAGTTAATCATTTGGAAGGTAAAGGTAGGGCTCTCCCAAGAATGGAGTTACTTTTGCAATCATGGAAAGAGGCAGTGATGCAACTTGAGAGATGACTCCAAGAACCAGATTCTTAAAGGAATTTAGACCTACAGATGTAGATAGATGCCTAAAAATCTGACCCCAAGCCTCCAAAGAACCCTTCAGTTAATGATCTTAAAGTGTGAGTCCGGTAATTTAGCATGTTGTGGTTGTCAGGGTTCCTTCCCCCCTCTGAACTTTAGGGTACAGACCTGGGGACCCGCATGAAAGACCCCCTAAGCTTATTTACCAGCTTAGGTTAACAGGAAGCTGCCACCACCAAGCGTGTTTTAAATTTTAGGGGAGAGCCACTTGGAACTCTACCTTCTCCCAACTATTTCCCAAGTCCCTAATCCCCCCTTTCTTGGACAGATTTGAGACTAATTCCTCCCCCCACCAAGTCCTTACACCCCTTTTCCTGGGTAGGCTTGAGAGAATACCCTCACCAATTAGTCCTGGTGAACACAGATCCAAAACCCTTGGATCTTAAAACAATGAAAAATCATTCAGGTTCTTAAAAGAAGAATTTTAGTACAAGAAAAGGTAAAGTTTATCTCTGTAAAATCGGGATGGAAATAACTTTATAGTGTAATCAGATTCAAAGAGCCCAGAGGAGCCCCCTCTAGCCTTGGGTTTAAAGTTACAGCAAACAGAGGTAAACCTTCTAGCAAAAGGAACATTTACAAGTTGAGAAAATAAAGATAAACTAACATGCCTTGCCTGGCTGTTACTTACAAGTTTGAAATATGTGAGACTTGTGCAGAAAGATCTGGAGAACATGGATTGATGTCTGGTCCCTCTTAGTCCTAAGAGCGAACACCAACAAAACAAAGAGCACAAACAAAAGCCTTCCCCCCCACTCAAGATTTGAAAGTATCTTGTTCCCTTAATGGTCCTTTGGGTCATGAGTCAGCCAGGTTTACTGAGCTTCTTAACCCTTTACAGGTAAAAGGATTTTGATGTCTCTGGCCAGGAGGGATTTTATGGAATTGTACACAGGAGGGTTGTTACTCTTTCTTTTATAGTTATGACAGTGGTCTTGAAATTAAAATTACAGGAACAGATGGCTGCAGTTATTCATAGAGAGTAATAGGTGACTTGGACAGCACCTGGAGCGCTCTGTAAATGCAGGTGAGTTCTATAGCAGTTAAACACAAAGATTTCACTGCACACTAGAAAACAAATCTGAAAGTAGGGCTCTGAGACGGGTTCCTCTAGAGCCCAAATCTCTCTGGACTCAGGGGCCAATGTTCCAGTGGGGCCATAGAAAATCAGCCAAGAGGCACAAACATTTGGCAGATGAAGACATGCGCTGCTGCTCACACAGTCCAATGTCTGTCCCACAAAGCATCACCCTCCTTTTTTTTGCCCAGCTCCATTTTCTAGCCATATTTTTTTTGATACACTTCTTTCTTCACCTGTTCCCCATCAGCCATTCTTTTCTCCATCGCAAAGCCCAGCCTGTCTGCCTGATGACCTGGGAGGGGCCTCCCATGGAACTAACATGAAAGTTGTGCACAGTCACATGGAAAAAATATAGCAGAGTTCATTGTCTAGAATGACATCTCTGAACTCTCTGGGTTGGCAAGCAATACACATGCTTAAAAAGCAGCGGTTGTGCTAGTAATGTACTGTTCCTATTAGTTGTTCCTTTGATCTGGGAATGTTAAGGTCCCTTGAGGCATGAATGGCAAACAGAGCTGATTAAGGGCCTTAGCATTATTTTTAAATTAGTTAATTGCCATTTAACGATATAGGGAGTTGTGACTTCCTTGTTATATAATAAAACAATTACTTGTGAAGTGAAAGAATTGTTGACTGAAGTGACCTTGCATTGCAAACTGGATTCAAAGAAGCCATGTAATGCAGCCAAACATTTTTACAATGTTGCTCCAAGGACTGAAAAATACACTCTTGACAATTTGTGGTGTTTGCACCTGGTTTTCCTTTGTGGTTGTGATAAAATAAGCTGGGTAGAGCTGGTCAGAAAAACTACAAATTCACCTTTTTTCATTGGAATTTGCTGTGTCATGAAAATCACACCATTTGCTGGAGATGATTGGATTTGGACAAAGTTCAAACAGAACCATGACACAGGCAGGTGTCAAAGCATCATTTCCCGCCAATTTACCTGCCTAGCTCCTCTGCAACCTGGGACTTCGAGGGTCTGCAGCTCCAGGGTACCCTGCTATGCAGACTGCCCAGGAGCTGCAAACCACAGGATTTCTAGTGTGCACAGCTCTGGGGCAGCCTAACAGGGGCTCTGCTCTCAAAGCGGGGTTCTGTTCCATTTTGTGGAGAAATCTGAAATGTTTGTGTTTTGTTTTGAGTTAGAACGAAACCAAATTTCAAAATATCAAAACTCTTGGTGAAATGGCATGATCTTTCTCCACACAGCTCCAAAGCTGGGCCCCTCTACTGGTAGCCTGGTGATGGTGTTGTAGAAGTAAGGTATGGACATATTCAGAGAAGAACAGGCTTCTCTGGGACTCAGAACACAGTGTTCCAGCCTTTTTCAGCCTGCATTCTAAAATGTGCGTGTTTTACATCATTTAGACAAAACAAAAAAACTCCCCAATATAAAATTGGAAATCAACATATATGTATAAGGTGGGGTTTTCAAACCTGCCCACGAGTAGCCTAATTCTACACCCAATGAAATTCATGAGAGTTAGATCACTGAATTCAGTGGAAGCAGACTTAGATCAATGCAGAGCAATTTTGAAAATTCCCACCCTCCATCATTTATACTGTTCAGCTCAGTTGGATGGGTCACTTATTAGGAGAGATCAGGTCCTAGCCCCTTTAGTGTGGTAAAAATCATCTCTGTCAACTAAAAGTGAATTGTGAAATGGTCCTAAGTGTGTGGCAACAAACCACCTAAGTTAGAAAGCAAGTAATTTGTATTTAAGGTTTGACAAGCAAACTTGTGTCCTCAGCTCCAGCCTACAGATGAAAAACCCTTTTCCAGCTTCCCCATTCTACATGTGAATGAACCAGTGATGGTGTGGCTGATCTGGTTAGCTCCTGTGATGGTGTCGCTGGTATAAATATGTGGGCAGAGTTGGCATCGAGGTTTGGTGCATGGATTGAGTCCTGAGTTAGAGTTACTATGGTGTGGTGTGTGGTTGCTGGTGAGAATACGCTTAAAGTTGGCAGGTTGTCTGTGGCCGAGGACTGGCCATTACCTACAGTCCTCAGCTAAAACCTCTCCAACGCATCATCAGTGATCTACAACCCATCCTGGACAACGATCCCTCGCTTTCACAGACCTTCTGTTAGTCTATAAAGTGCCACAGGACTCTTTGCCACTTTTCTTTGCTGAGTTACTTCTGTTCTATTAGTGCACATATGAATTTTTTTTGCAAAGGGAAAAGGAACCTTTTTATGCATAACAGTTATCACTGTCAGGCCAACAACCTCCCCTCGCTCAGATCCCTCTTAAAGATTGATATCTGCCGAGATGGCCACAAGCAGTGAGTCAAACAGGATGTTTATATTTTATGAGACAGTACTTTAGTAGATTCATATATTTATAAGCTTGTTTAACCAATTCCTTAACCATGCTACTACTCATCTTTTCTGAGTAACAACATTTTATTATTGGGCTGGCTGCTTGCTTCCCTCCCTATCCAACCTCCTTCCTTTGTTTTACTGCCCTGTCATTGCACCATGTGTGAACATAGGGTATAAGCTGTGGGGGTCAGGGACTGGGTGCAATTTCCATGTACTTGGAGGAGTTAGCACAATTTGGGGTTCTGTGAAATTATTATTATGGTTATTACAGGTTTGTCCAGCAGCCCTGCTGCGCTAGCTGCTGTCCTGCCACAGGGTAAGGAACTATCCCTCCGCCAAGATACTTCCAGTGTAAGAGGCTGATGTCCACTGATACCATGGGGATTCTTTCCTTTGTCCTTAATAGGAGCTGGGTCAGAATTTAAAGCCCCAATCCTGCAAACACTTCCACACGTGCCTAACTGGATTCTCAGGAGCAGTCCCATGGACTTCAGTGAGACAACTAGTGTAGGTCAAGTTAAGCATGTTTATAAGTCTTTGCAGGGGCAGGGCCTAATTTAAGCAAGAGGCAATAAGTGGCTGTAATAAACAGTTGGTGATAATGGAGGAGAAAAGACCAAGGTAAAAGTGATAGGAATCCATGGTGACGTAGGGGCTGATCAAATGCCCATTGAAGTCAATGGAAAGACACACAAATAGCTTCAAGTCAGTAAGATATTAATTAACCACTACATCAAATAAATCTCAGCTGTCCCTACTGGCTGCCCACGCAATCTATAATACAATATAATTAATTGAATTATAATTAATATCCTTTTCAGATATTAGTAAACACTTTTGTTTCATTTTCTGTTATTGGGCTCAAAGCAGTTAGGATGGGGGAAGCAGGAAGTATCTTAATGATTCTTTCCACTTGACAAAGAGGCCAGATTTGGTGCCATCTTGGAGTTCAATATAAGTTGCAGATCTTTTAGTTTTCAACTGCAGATTCTGTACTTCCACCCTCGGTTTAAGTAGAAGAACAAAGAGTTTCCTACAAGTCATGTGCTCACGGGGATCCCAGAACAGAGAATTATCCTTAATTAATGTTTGTGAGGTGGCATTCACTGACTTAACATAACTTGTTGGCCTTTCCAGGGAGGCACAGACACAGTCTGAAGCTTTTGCTGAAAACAGTGAGTTTTCCAGCCTCATGTTCATTGACTTGAACCCTAATTATTCATTTCATCCTGAGTTCCAAAGATGGGACTGCAGTTAATATGGGGTTGATCTTGAAACCTTTGCTTGTACCAGTAGACCTTACTCATGTGAGTGGACATGTGTAAGGGTTACAGACACAGATCTATCTGCAGCATGTACAGTTACAGCTGGTGGCCTCTTTGAAGTTAATATAGGATGACAGAGAGAAAGAGAGAGAGAGAGAGCAAGCGAGCACACACAGGTACCTCAAAAACCCCACCAGCAGCAGTAAATCACAATCCAGTGCTAGACCTGTACGTAAAAACCCAAACCCAAATTTATCTACTCATTTGGAATGGGTAGATAGCATAATTTCCAATACACTTTCCCTTGTGCACATCAGACACACTATATTTTTCATCCTTGTTTGAGCAGTGAGGGTTTGCAGGTTAATTTCAGATAAGCAGGCAAAAGTTCAAATTGCTGCTATGAAGCTGCTTTGGTTGGAAACTAGGGTGGAAATCTCAAGGTCTGCAGTGATTCCTAATACAAGCACCACTAGAAATAAGATAGGCACAATTTTCTTAGCAGCATTGCAGTACCTCCAGACTGTAATGTTGTTGGGGGAGGGGCTATCTCTTACTTTAAGTTTGTATTGTGAATAGCACAATCAGGCCCCACTCTGACTGGATGCTACTACAGTAAAAATAATAATAAATAATTATAATGAACCAAGGAATGCAGATGGGTTTGTTTTTTTAATTCCCTAACTTTTTTTTTTTTTGGACCAATGATTGTTTTATCCAAGCAGCTCCCATGTCTAACTTTTGGGATAACCAATCCTGGCGCTGGACAAGTTACTTCACCTCTGTGCTTAGGTCCCTTCCCTGCACAATGGGGATGATTATACTGAGATACCTGATGGGTTAGATGCTCCTTTAAAGGTATGTTGAGCATGGAACTCACTACCTGAATGCTAAATATCAGCATTACTGTATGACCCAAAAATACACTTTCCCAGCTCTGTGTCATGCTTGTGGACCCATTATGTGTTATGAGGGCAGGAAAAAGAGAGAGAATCCGTGCAGAGAAAACTTTAGCTCAGCATTACTAGGACCTCCATATGCATAAATCTCATTGAAACCACTGGGATTTAGAGATGTGCTTAAATCTTCTTCTTCCCTTTTCCCCAGGTAGCTGGGAGTCAGGTCACTGAATCACTCTTCCCAGTCTTGCCAGTCCAGTGCACGCTCCATATGCCCTCCCTCCCACACACAGTCTAGCCATCATTTTCTTGGCTGTCCTCTCATGCTCCACTCACAAACTCTAGTCTCAAATGTCTCCTTAACAGGATTCCCTTCATCCACCCTTAGTACATCCCATATATCTCAGCCTCCTCTCTGATACAGCAGACCTTGGTCTCACTCCTGATGGCATCATTCTACATGTGGTCCAGCAATGTCACCCCTCCCATCGCCCTCAAACATCTCATTATACCAGCTTCAATGCTTCTCAAGTGCCTCTCTTTGGTTGCCCATGTCTCTGATCCATACAGAAGAGCTGGTCTAATTGTCCCTTAAGTATTCTGAGCATCTGTTTATCATAAGTCACACCACTTATCTTGCACCAGAGTTTCCTCATGCTCAGCAACCCTATTTGCAGTTCTCTGGTAATTTCTCCATTTGCTGGTAACCAGCCCCCAAGATACTTAAATGAGAAAACCTGTGCTTAAATGCTGTCCTAAGTAAGAATGGACTTATAGATTCATAGATTCTAGGACTGGAAGGGACCTCGAGAGGTCATCGAGTCCAGTCCCCTGCCCTCATGGCAGGACCAAATACTGTCTAGACCATCCCAGACAGTCATTTATCTAACCTACTCTGAAATATCTCCAGAGATGGAGATTCCACAACCTCCTTAGGCAATTTATTCCAGTGTTTAACCACCCTGACAGTTAGGAACTTTTTCCTAATGTCCAACCTAAACCTCCCTTGCTGCAGTTTAAGCCCATTGCTTCTTGTTCTATCCTCAGAGGCTAAGGTGAACAAGTTTTCTCCCTCCTCCTTATGACACCCTTTTAGATACCTGAAAACTGCTATTATGTCTCCTCTCAGTCTTCTCTTTTCCAAACTAAACAAACCCAATTCTTTCAGCCTTCCTTCATAGGTCATGTTCTCAAGACCTTTAATCATTCTTGTTGCTCTTCTCCGGACCCTCTTCAATTTCTCCACATCTTTCTTGAAATGCGGTGCCCAGAACTGGACACAAGACTACAGTTGAGGCCTAACCAGCGCAGAGTAGAGTGGAAGAATGACTTCTCGTGTCTTGCTCACAACACACCTGTTAATGCATCCCAGAATCATGTTTGCTTTTTTTGCAACAGCATCACACTGTTGACTCATATTTAGCTTGTGGTCCACTATAACCCCTAGATCCCTTTCTGCCGTACTCCTTCCTAGACAGTCTCTTCCCATTCTGTATATGTGAAACTGATTGTTCCTTCCTAAGTGGAGCACTTTGCATTTGTCTTTGTTAAACTTCATCCTGTTTACCTCAGACAATTTCTCCAATTTGTCCAGATCATTATGGACCTATCCTCCAAAGCAGTTGCAATCCCTCCCAGATTGGAGTCATCTGCAAACTTAATAAGCGTACTTTCTATGCCAATATCTAAGTCATTGATGAAGATATTGAACAGAGCCGGTCCCAAAACAGACCCCTGCAGAACCCCACTTGTTATACCTTTCCAGCAGGATTGGGAACCATTAATAACTACTCTCTGAGTACAGTTATCCAGCCAGTTATGCACCCACCTTTATAGTAGCCCCATCTAAGTTGTATTTGCCTAGTTTATTGATAAGAATATCATGTGAGACCGTATCAAATGCCTTACTAAAGTCTAGGTATACCACATCCACTGCTAGATATACCACATACCACATCCACCGCTTCTCCCTTATCCACAAGACTCATTATCCTATCAAAGAAAGCTATCAGATTCGTCTGACATGATTTGTTCTTTACAAATCCATGCTGGCTATTCCCTATCACTTTACCACCTTCCAAGTGTTTGCAGATGATTTCCTTAATTACTTGCTCCATTATCTTCCCTGGCACAGAAGTTAAACTAACTGGTCTGTAGTTTCCTGGGTTGTTTTTATTTTCCTTTTTGTAGATGGGCACTATATTTGCCCTTTTCCAGTCTTCTGGAATCTCTCCCGTCTCCCATGATTTTCCAGAGATAATAGCTAGAGGCTCAGATACCTCCTCTATTAGCTCCTTGAGTATTCTAGGATGCATTTCATCAGGCCCTGGTGACTTGCAGGCATCTAACTTTTCTAAGTGATTTTTAAATTGTTCTTTTTTTATTTTATCTTCTAAACCTACCCCCTTCCCATTAGCATTCACTCTGTTAGGCATTCCTTCAGACTTCTCGGTGAAGACCGAAACAAAGAAGTCATTAAGCATCTCTGCCATTTCCAAGTTTCCTGTTACTGTTTCTCCCTCCTCACTGACTTAAGCACATACTCTTCTGCATCAGGGACCAAACAACATTTTCCTAATTCACTACATTTTTAAGACAGGAGTTTTGCTTTTCCCTGAAGAGGAAATGACTGCTGAAGTGGGAGGGATTGGTGAGAGAGTAGTTCTACTGTGCTCTGAATATTCACTTTTGTCGTTACTTAAGAACTGATTTAGAAGGATCCTGAATGCTTCTGCCAAAAGCACTAATGTGGAGGACCACGATTACAAAGAAGATAGGAAAAGAAAGGAATAAATGATAAAAACTTGAGAGCAAAATGCCTAAAGAACTTTCTGTTGAGTGATTTGCTAGGACAATGTATTACATGTTTCACTCCTGGCACCTAAAACACTTAGAGTGCTGTACAACATTTCAGGGAGCTTCGTCTTTATTTGTCAGGCATTGAGCAAAAAGCCATGAGCTGACTGCTATTCTGAAGAAAATGAAAGAGAGAGAGAATGCAGAAAACTTGTAAAGATGATGCCAGTCATCCCAGAACACTCTATAAAAAAGAGACTCCATCTCATTTTAAAATCATGTTATTTGGGATCACATGGTGCCCGTGAGGAAAATGGCTGCTCACTCTCCATGTATCAATTTGTCTCCAATAATTACTTTCCTAGCAAATCAGAGATAAGTTTCTGTCATAACAGTTTAAATTAATCCCCTGGACAAACTTCAAACTGTTGAATTTGGATTCCAATGAAAAAATGAGAGGCAACAAAAGACATAAGCCTGAATCACCTAAGAGCCTGAAGGGGGGACCAAAGTCCACAGCAGAACCGAGCCCAGGATATCATTGAAAGAATTCCTCATAGACTGACCAGATTCAATCTAAAAAGATATTCATGGCCTCTCTAATGATGTAACTTCATACAAGAAAATAAGCACTCAGTTACCTCAGCAACCACCTTTTGGGAAGTTCTGAAAGCTACCATAAGGGCTGAATGCAAAAAATATTCCCCCCAAAAGAAGAGAGAAAGATTCAAGTTACTAGAATCTGGCCAAGGAAATAGATGAGCTGCGGAGAGAACACACAAAATTGACCCGAATAATAAAACCTCCTACGTTCCCTACTCCACACCAAACATAAATATAATGAATGCTTATCCATCCAAGTCAAATTGGATGGGGAGATAAAGCAGGTAAGCTACTTGCCAGAAGAGTTAAGATGGAAGTAGTCAATAGCAATATTTCTTCCTTATTACAAGCAGCCAGGCCTGCCATCTTTGAACCAATAGATATAAATAATCAATTTAAGCAATTCTATCAAACTTTATATAAGACAACCAATTTGACTCTAATGACTTTAATCATTTCACTGAAGGCCTAGCTTTCTGTACCCTAACTTCAGAACAAGTGTTTATGGACAAAGCTTTCACAAAACAAGAGATCAAACAGGCTACAAAAAAGTATGAATTCCAGCAAGGTCCCTGGGATGGATGGCTTTCTGGTAGATTTCTACAAAACCTTTTGTAATCAGCTATCTTCCATTCTTTCAAAGGTCTTCACTGACACATTCCAAAAAGGAACCCTGTTGTGTGACATGAGAATTGCTTTAATTACTTTAATTTTAAAGAACAAAGATGGTTGCAATTGTGGAAACTTCCACCCTCTGTCTTTATTGAACACATATTGCAAAATAATTGCAAAAAAATTAGTGATATGACTAAACACCAATTATATATGCAGATCAGTTTGGCTTCATTAAAGGAGGATTGGCTGCTGATAAAACAAGAAAAATTGCTCTCTCCTGTCAGATGTTCTCTCCATAGCCTTATCAACAGATGCAGAGAAAGGTTTTGATAGGGTTGATTGGCCTTATTTAATGGATGTCCTAAAAAAATTTGGATTTTGACCAATTTTCCTGAATTGGGTCAACATATTATACAAGTCACCCCTTGTCTCATTGTCAACTAATAGAATTATTTCTCCCACATTTCAACTAGAAAAAAAAGGTCATAACAAGGCAGTCTCCCTTCACTTCTTTTTAATCTCTCTCTTTAACAACTGGCAATGCACATAAGCCAGCACTCAGCCATTGAAGGTGTGACTAGATACAAAATGAGTTTATATGCTGATGGCATCCTCATTAATCCCATCATTATTAAACAGAATGGATATTTTTGAAAGGTCTCTGGTTATGTATTAACAGGAATAAATCACAAACAATGGTTATAGCCAAAGGACCAGAGCCTTATCAGTTTCAGCATTTTCAAATATGCAAGGAAATATCTTATGTAGGTGTTAAAATTTGTCCTAATCTTCCCAAAAATGTTTCTATAAATATGGACTATATATTAAAAGAAATTTCCAAGGATGTGGAGCGATGGCATCGCCTTCTTCCATTCTTACTGGGAGAATAGAAATAACTAAATGAGTATCTGTCCATGAAGGACTTATATCATTAGCCTATTGCCTTCAAACTGTGTCCCTCACTCTTTGCTCTAATAAATAGGCTTATCATACCATTTATATGGGATAAAAACAGCCTTGCTGTCCACACAAATTTACTCTTAAAAACTCCTGGGCAACTGGAGGCATGGGGTTGCCAGATTTTTAGCTATATTATATAGCATTCCAAATGCATCCCAATGTAAGCTGGTTCCCCCCCGGTGGATCTATATACATACCAACCTGGTTTGAGATTGAAAAAAACGTAGCTGTGCCAATCGGTCCCCTCTCTTCTTTTATATACCTTAAAAGGCTACCCACACCTTTAAGGAAAAATCCAGTCTTTGTATCTATCTGGGGCATCCTGCAATGCGTTACGATGATTATAGCATCCGATCTTACTAACTATATTTTCGTACCACTATGGGATAACCCGTGCCTCAGGATCAAGGCCAAGGACAATTTGGATAGAGAAAGGATTCACAAAAATTAAAGATGTAATACAAGGTGATAGACTGGCCCCCATCAATTACATGTGTAACAATATCAGCTACCGCTGTGCCACAGTTCCTTCTTTCAACTGCTATGCTCAAAGATTCTTGCAAGGATAGGGGACAATTGATCTGTTTCAGCTCTCTCGCCTCTAGAACATGTTAAGAAATATGGAAACAAAAGTCACTTTGCAGGAATTACTTATTGGTGGCTTAATGCTTTGCATTACCCCCTCAGTCTCAGTTGCAATGGGAAAAGAACTTGTGATAGTAAAGCTAACAGAAACCTGTGAGGAATCTGGCTTCATGAGAAAGATCCCTCAACTGCTTTATCCTTGTGATTCTTCCAGAACAAGATACTAAACAGATACTACTTGACTCCGGAATGTTTGTTTATGGCAAGATTGGTGAGACGCTGTGAATGTTTGAGATGCAAACAGCTACATCAAACCTTCTGCACATCCTCTATACCTGCCCAAATATGCATGTGTTCTGGTACATCATATTCAGTGTTCTCTCAAAAACTTTGTCACTATCTTTCCTTCTCCATACTTGTGTATTATACGGTTGCTGGGTGAGTCGGTATTATCAGTTAACAGAAAGAAATGGATTGCCATTACTGCTTTAGTGGTTAGGAGAGTTATTTCGAAAAGATGGAAATCTGCAATTCCTCCCTCATACACAGACCAGCGTATTGAGCTCTCTACTATTGCATTAAATGACTGTCTAATAGAAATATTTGGAAAAATATAAGGCTGTTTGGTCGCACATGAAACTATTGCACGCTTTTGCAGTTTAGTATATATTAGTCCCCAATACTGAAAGGCTGTGTTATCACTTATTTATCTAGCTAGTCACTCTGATGCCCTGCATGACCTTTTTGGGTTCAGGTGGGTATTTTTGTTTGTTTTTGTTTTGTTGTTTTTGTCTAGGTTTTGCAAATAATGAATGTTGAATTTTATTATTTATATGCTATTTCCATCTTGTGCATGTATTTATATATGTTTTGCTTTGTGTTTATATTTTATATAAAAACAATAAAAATTAAGTTGTAAAAACATCTTATTTATGAATATTGTGAAAGGTTGTCCTTGAAAGTTATTTAAATTCACTAATTATCTTTGGTTTGGAATCAGACATATATGTGCCTACATTGCCATACATGAATGAGCAAACATTTAGCCATTTTATGGACTTTCCTACTGGATGTTTTGCTCTTCTAGAATCCAGCTTAGATCAAAACAAAATTTCAGTGGTGAACTTAATTGTGTTTAGAAGGTTTCAGGTTCTTTTTTTTAATTTAAGTGTTTTAAGGAATCCTTAAGCAAATTAAGAAAGGAAGAAATAAAATCGTGTAATTAGCTGAAGTATGTTACATGTATATTTCCATTGTGGTTTAGGACAACCATGAAATCCTAGTATCAGTCCTGCAATGGACTCAGGTAGGGTTCCAACTGGAAAAAAAAGCAGTAGCAGTCGCCCAGACTCTGCTCACAAGCCAAGCTCTGCCCACTGAATAAAAAAGTTCCTCCCGTATGAGGCATTGCTCACAGTAGATTGTGCAGATGTTCAAAATAAAACGATGTGTGCTCCCTGGGTTTGACTCTCCTTCATCCCTGGGCTCTGCAGGGCTTCACAGGCTTGTCGTCCCCTCTATGAGATGGATAAGGTCTCAGATGCCAAAGATCAAATTTCAATCAATGAACCTCTGACAGCTGCATTCCCCTGGGGCAATCCAGGTCACCAAGCCAAGGATGAATTTGTGAGAGCTGAGGACAAATTGTTCTCAGAACAGGGGATCTGGCTATGGAACAAACTTTGTTAATCTGTGCTAATTGACTGCATATTACTACATCCACTTTACGACCCTTTTGTCTAAATGAGATGGTGTAGTAGAAAATTGAATGACAGTTTTAAAAAATGAAGTCATTAGGAGAGTCCATCAGACTCCAAAAACATCCCATCCTATGCCATTATGCCATTTACCAGTGCACATATGTTTTTGAAGAAGCCTTCATTTATCACCCCCAGCGAAAGGTAATTGGATCAATTATTTCAGGACATTATTAAGTTGTCATAATAAGCATTAATAATCTGTAGTGGTTAAAGACATATGCCATTTGGGCACACTTAACTATTCAATATTTGTATGCAGTGCTAGAAAAAACAACTTGTGTATATTTGTTTGCACGTGAAATCTTGGAACAGGATGTTCACTGAATACCTAACAAGAAGCTGCTATTACTGCTGACAACAGTGACTCAGTTACCTCCTATATACTTCTTCCATCATACCAATAATAAAGTGCACACATCTGATCCTTTCTTTCATTTACCAGATTTGTGTTGGCCTGTTCCCATTAGTTTAAAATATCGCCTACAAAGGAGATTTTTAAAATATCAACTCAGCTTTAACAGCCACTCCTAATTTACTGATAATGTGCCACCATTCCAGCATCAGGACTTGAAAATGACACTCATCTGTGTTGACATCTGCTGTAATGTACATCTACCAAATTAGAGATATGGAATCAGCCCAAACAGTACAGGTGATTATGCACTGGCATTGCAACCCCATTCTTAATAATAATAGCAGAGACTACATGAGCTGCAAGGCACTAACTTTGTGGTTTCTTTTGGAGGTTGTGCCACCCACTGTACCATTATAGGGAATCAAATCACCCAACGCAAACGTGTTTTAGTCACCATCGAGCACTGGGCTGGCAAGAGCGGTCATTTCAACCTAACGGCAAGTTATGTAAAATACCACTGAGTGAGCTCTCAACGCTTTCACTGTTATTAGCAGAAGGATTCGGTGTAACTACAGCTGGATGAGTCTGTGCCAACTTGGCCTTGATACAAAGCACTATTGCAGGCAGCATTCAGTGGAATCCCATATTGATGGTGGTTCACTGGTTTTTGAATCTGGAAGAGATCATTATGGTCACATAGTCTGATGATCTGTCTTGCTCTTAGGTACATATAGAGCCCCATTATTATAGTCTCTAAACACCTCATACTTTTCTGTGTTTATCCTCACAACACTGATGTGAGCTGGGGAAGTGCTATTATCCCCACCTTAACGGCTCTGGAACTGAGGCACAGAGAGGCTAAGTGACTTGCACAAAGTCACACAGAAAGTCTTTGGCACAGCTGGAAATTGAGCTCAGGATTCCTGAGGCACAGACTAGCACCCTAATCACTGGACCATCCGGTCTCCTTCCTGCATAACAGAGGCCATAGAATTGCACCCAGTGATTCCTGCACCAAGCCCATATCTTGTGGTTGAGCTAGAGCTTTATATTGTTATACCATAGCATCAGTAGGCTACTGTTGCATGCCTCCACTGCACTGTGAAGAAAGAGGACAACCACCTGGGATTCTTGGTTACCTGGACTGGTCAGACTTCTTCTTTCTCCTATCGCCCATCAGCTTGTTGGACAATATTAGAGGGCTCCCAGCTTGGGTCTTTGTTGTATTGGGAGTTACAGTAAGGGCTGATGCAGAGCTACCTGGACCCCGGAGGAAGTCCTGGGAGGCAATTGGCCTCACTGAAGAAGGCTACGTCCCGCATCTCTTGGGTGTGTAGAACCCATCACTACTCCCCTGTATGGCTGTCCAGCACTACTGCCTGATGCACAGTGAAGATGGTGCTGGCTGCTTGCCATCCTCCTCCCACCCCCTTGGGATGCTGGGGAAAGCAGGGGGAGAAGGGACTGGTAATCTGCCAGCCCCTAATGAAGACTGTACCAGGGAGGAAACACACCAGTGTAAGACCTGGGCAGATTCTGGCCCTTGGGGTCCATAATCACGAGAACTACACAGGCAGGTTCTGAAAGGGCAGCTGGGCTCACTGTGGTGGGAGGACAGCAGTGTAAAACTGATACATTTATATCCCCATTCCTCATATCTTTCCTGTTTCCCCTTTTCCCCATTTCCAATCCCTGTGGTCCAGGCTCCATTAAACGTTCCATCACCAACATCCAGCCTAGGTTGGAGAAAGCACCACATATTTCTGCTTTGCCACCCCTGGAAAGGGACTAGGGGTGTGTCTACACTGCACACTAAACCTGGGGCTGTGGAATGTGGGCTGGGTGTGTGCAAGGTCGGGCTTGAGCATCCACACTGCACTGTAAACCTGGGTGTAAGTTGTTGGCCCTGGATCTCACAGCCATGCTATGCAGCTATGCAGTGAGTTGGGTATGCGGCCAACTGTGTGGAGAATTGGTCCATTTTTTTCAAGTTTTTTTTAAAATGAGACATTTGTGGGTTTTTTGAATGTTTTCATTTTTCTGATGAAAAGGTAGCTTCACATTTTTCATTTTGGGGCTTAGGCTCACGTCGAGAAAGAAGAGCAGCTTGTCTTATAACACAGGATTTTTCTTAATAAGGTGTACTGGTCTCAGCAAATGATCCCTGGTGCCAGGGAACAGAGGGAGAAATCAGTACTGTGCTCCTTGTGCCATTATCCTTCCTGGACTATTGCCTTGCTGGGGGATTTGGTAGGCATGGTCTTTGTAGAAGGGTTCTTCCTCATGGAGAGTTTAGGTAGAAGTGTTGCCACAAGTGCAGTCAGAGTGGAGGGCAATTTTTTTGTGCTGCTAACCCCAGTTTACTTATTGAAGCATTAACGTTCACCTTCAAGGGTTGACTTTTCAGAAGTACTCGGCACCCACAGCTGGGGTCATGTGTTCAAGTGCTCAGCACCTGGTTAACTACCAAAATGAAATGGCCAGTTCTGCAAAAAGGCACAGCACCTAACAGCTCCCACTGAGAACAATGAAGAATCCTCCTCTTCACTTGACATTGAGATTAATACATGCCCAAGGTTTCTCACCTTTTGGACAAAACATCACCTTTGTCCCAGTGTAAGATCTGGGTTTTATATCCTGCCAGTTCATTTACTTGCAGCCAAGAGTGAAGCATTCACTTGTCTTAGTAGTGTCACCTGACTCCTTCAGACATATCATGTGTTTAATACTGATCAGCAAATACTGCTGCTGTAAGGCTGAACATAGTAGATGGTTGAAGGATCATTTCCACTCGGACAGATGCCTCAGGCAAAATCAGGCTGATTTGTGCATATTTTAGCATATTAAACTACTTCATACAATATGTATGTCATAATTTGTGAGGGGAGTTATTCAAAGCACTGCAAAAATATGCTCTAATGCTGGATTAGAAGGAAAATAGACTCCAATGGGAACGTATCTATGCATCTGCCAAAATAACTTTGTCATAGTCAAATGCAGAGGGCAGACAGCCATCAAAGAAGGAAAATGGTTGGAGCTGTAGAAAGCGGTTTGCCACAGAAGCATGTTGCAATAAAAAAGCTACTCAGATGTAGTAGCTAATATATGAGCGTCATGTTGTCCATCAGGGTCATGCTAAAAACTGAAGTGAAGCGAGAGGATGCAAATTTCTTTACTTTGAAAGTCTGACCTAAAATCTCTCCTGGGCTTTGTCGGAGCCCATGGAGTGCGTGCGGATTGCCACTCAATGCATTTACTCCCCACCACCAGGTCTCTGAGCTGGTGCTGGAGTTAAGGGCCAGGATCCAATCTCCTTTGGAATCTTGCACAGGCTGCTGGGCAGGTTCTAGGGTGCAGTCCCTGCCTCCTGCATGTGCCCTCTCTGGGGTGTGCAATAGCTAGAGTTAAAGTCTGTGGGCCAGGGCCTCATCTGGTGTAAATCTGTCTGGGTCCATTGAAGCCAGTGCAGGCATGCTGATTCACACCAGCTGAGGAGCTGGCCTGATCTTGCCAATAGAGTCTCAAGTCTGATTGTCAGTGCTTGGACTAAGGTGAATTTTCTATGTAATGAGCTACACTATGCAGAATCAACCCGCAGTGGCATAGACCCTGGCACTCTGCTAATTATAGCACTTCTGTCAGGCTAGTAAATCATGTTAAAATAATTTCACTTCTCATTACAGTTTCCTCGTGCTTCTTTGAATCTAATTGTACAAAGCACTTAAAATCAAACAAAAACCAGCCAACCAAGCAACTAAAAAACTTTGACCATCTCAGTTTCTATTCCATTTAACCTGCCAGCTTCTCTATCTGTCCACTTTCTATTTCTTGCTAGGGGGAGGGAGTCTATTTCTCCGACTTATTGCCCTTTGCTCTTGGGAGGCAGATAGTCCATATGGCTTCAATTGAGTCAAATAACCAGAAGTCGTAAACGGCTTGTTGGCTGACTTTAGCAAGGACATGATTTTGATCAATTGTGCCACTAGCAACAGGTAACTGCCCAGCCAGCACAAAAATGATGTTATAAAAGACAAAGCAGCAGTTTTGCTATGAATGAAGAAGATAGATGATCCAAATTCTGCCCTCAGTTAGGCTCTTAGGATCCTACTGAACTGAATGAGACTGCAATGGGGTAAATGAGAGCAGCATTTAACCTGTTGTGCAGTAAACAGAGCTCCTCAAAGGTTAAGAGTTTTCTGTGTTGCATACAAGAAGTGAACCAATTGGGACATCTAGGTTACTCCTTCCTCTCAGCTCCCCACAATGTCTGTAATCTTCTCTGTTTCTGGCTATTGGACTATAAGTTCTTTGGGGCAGTGACTGTTTTCATTTTGTGCCTTGCATATTGTTGGTGATTAATTAATACATGATGAATAGTGATTACACTTGAAGCAAGGTAAGCATCTTTAAGTAAAAGCATCCATGTATTCCTATACCAAAACCATCGTTCAAAAATTTTGTCCTCTGGGTGCTTCAGGAAGAAGAAAGTTGAAGGAAAAAGAATGGGAGCTTCTTCTCTGTCTCGTCTCTGGAGAACAGGGCAAAAGCCTCACTCTGTTTTTGCAGTTCCTGGTTCTGGCTGGGAGCACAAGTGCTGAAAAGCTGCAAGGAACTGTCATCTCACAAAATTTCCAAGTCAATCTGCAGACCCAACGTGTTTGAATAAGCTATGCATAAGCATCCAGTCCTTCATCTAATTCTTCCAGCTGAAATGAACCTTGACACTTCTTGAGATTTGACCATGACTCATTTTACATCTTCCTAATGCCTGGAACAGGGATACCAAGTGCTACAAAGTGTCAGACAGGAAACGGAAGACGATCTTCTTAAAAAGGGTTGTAGCATTAGCCTTTGAAATAGTCAGATACCAACTGTCTCTAAAGACAAATCACCAGCAGTGACAGAAAGGTTCAAGTTCTCGTACATATGTCATTGTTGCTGACACTACTGGATGGGTCTGGCTGAAGAAGTTTCCCCACACTGACCAGCCAATGTACCTTGATTCTGATCTGCAGGGATCATTTCAAGAGGTATAACAGCTCAGCTTCCATCCCCTTCCAGTCATTGGTGCTTCTGCTGAGAATGTCCACAAGATTGCCATATATCTGTGTCAGTTGTGGTGGTGGCATGTGTGATGTGGAGACCTGCTTACTAGAAATTGGAATAGGACTAACACACTTGCTTCACACATAGTGGGCTATCAAATGCCCAGGATGTCGCAACATCTCCATTCACTACCAACCTGGGCTTGACTGACACCAGCTACCTAGAGGTGAATTACTTTATGGGCATAATTCCATTCCACTTCAGTCCATGTGAGATTTTCCACCTTTTTCCAAGTACCAGGAGCCATTTAGTCTCCAGGTTTAATGGATTCTATGGAGCTGTATTTTTTAAAACCTTGCTGTTCCCAAACACAAAACAATCCAAATACCAGACTTCCAGACAAGAATGCCAGGACCTCAGCACAGATGCTACATAAAATAGTTTTAAATTGTATTTACTATGAACATCAATTTAGGCCTGCCACTCAATTCATCATCATCATTATTGCTTTTTGAGGAAGTATATTAAGTGAGGAAATACCAGGAAGAGAAAATCATGATTTTTTTTTAACTTTTGGGGGACATGAGATTTCAGGATTTAAAAACTCAGTTTAGCTGGTCAGGAATATAGTCAATGTGTAACGGTGTACCCCATAAGGTTTCATGGGAATATGCTTATGAATGTATATATAATATAACTGGAATATGTTTTATGCAACATATGCCATGTAACATATCTATGTAAAGGTTATAATCTACTGAATACATTCCTCCTATTTGTATGAATGTATCATTTTTGTACTTGAAGTTAGGAATATTGGCTGTATACTTGCTTGATTTCTAAGTAGCCTTAGTAAAGCATTTGGTCAGCTTCTTGAGAAAGGAATATGCAAAATAAGTGCCCAATCAAAACCCACTTAATCCAACAATGAACAAGATGCCAATCCACATTGGAGCTTTCCCAGGAATGACTCATAGACTCATAGACTTTAAGGTCAGAAGGGACCATTATGATCATAACAAACTATGTCTGAGTTATTGAAGTCCTCAAATTGTGGTTTGAAGACCTCAAGCTGCAGAGAATCCTCCAGCAAGTGACCCATGCCCCATGCTGCAGAGGAAGGCGAAAAACCTCCAGGGCCTCTGCCAATCTGCCCTGGAGGAAAATTCCTTCCCGACCCCAAATATGGCGATCAGTTAAACCCTGAGTATGTGGGCAAGACTCAACAGCCATGGCCTGGCTGGTAAGAAACTCAGTCATGCATAGACATGTGACTTGTCCATGTGACTCCAAAACTCCATCTTGGAGCTGGACTTTGCATAGGAGAGAGGAGGGGGTCTCCACCCACAAGACAAAGTCTACTGAAACCCCTGGGAGACCCCTCCATTTTGTCTTCAGCTGGCTAAAGAGAGAGCCTCTCTACCCCATGGATACCTGAAAGAAACTGGAACAAAGGACAGTAACTATAGGGGATGTGAGTGGTTGTTGGACCCAGACTAGAAGGAGACTAGTCTGTAAAAGGAAGCTTACTCAAATTCCTCTAAGGGTGAGGTTTTTATCTGTACTTAGTGTCTGTGCCAACAAGACAGGGTGCTGGAGTCCCAAGCTGGCAGGGAAAGCAGGGGCATAAGGAGTCTTGGCACGTCAGTTGGCAGCCCCAAAGGGGTTTCTGTGATCCAACCCGTCACACAATGAACCACTGAAATGAAAGCATCATACAGTGCTCACAAGATGGACTTAAAACTAAAGGGCCAGAATTTAAAAAATGTTCAGCACCCACAATTTCAAGAGCTCAGCATCTCCCAATGGCAGCAGCCAGGTACTGGACACTTCATTTAAGTACCTAAGTGGGTGCTATTACGTGATGAACTCTTTTGAAAATCTAAGTTCCCACACACAGATCCACCTCCAGCAAAGCAGTTAAGCACTTGTTTAACTTTAAATAAGTGAGTATTCTCTTTGACACCAATGAAACTATTCACATGCTTAAAGTTGAGCATGTGCTTAAGGGTTTTGCTGGACTTCAAATTTGTTTTCTGTTTTTCCCATATATACAGAAGTACCAAGCACCTTAAATTTGAAAAGAAACAAAAATGTCTCAGCATTTATGTTATTATTTAACACAGTGGCTAGGGAGAAAATGGCAAAATTATTTTATATTGATTTGCTGGAAGAAAAGATATATAATTTGAAGAAGTCCATGCCTGACCTGCCAAAATGAAGAATAAAGCATTGTGCTGACAAGTAAAGAAATGCTCGCTGTAAGAACTAGGGGTTTGACTCAGCAAAACGTTTAGCCATGTGCTTAAATTTAAAGACATAAATACAGTTAAACATTTGTTGAATCAGGGCCTCTGTTCAATTCACAGAGATATTAAAGAAGTGCAGCAGTGTCTGAACAGAAGAAACAAAGCCTTGTTTCTCAAAGTCTTGATGAACTTTCTCTCCAAGACCTACTTGCAGGGTTTGGACTGTTTGTTTTCTTGCACTTGATGGATTTCAGCATCATTACACCTTTGGGATTTCTATAGAGCTCAGCTATCTCACATTACCTGCAGTTAACAAGGCAATTATTCTTATTCAGCAACCAGCCTTTTAAAACTAACTCCTGTGCAGCTTTATTTCCAGAAGCAGCAGTCAGTCTTGTGCTTAACTGATGGATCCAGAAAAGCTGATATGGTCTGCTGAAGATCCCATAACACATTGGGCGCACGGCAATACCGGTCTGCCTACGAGTAGTCTGATATGTTCCTGGGCTTGAGAGGAGGAATTTAGTGTAGGGAAAGCCCCCTTCTTGATCTGGAACCAATTCCCATGATCACGTGATTTCACTAACTTCCTGGAAATACTGAAAAACTATTCCCTTTGTCTCAGAGTAAATCAACATTGCAGTCATGGCACTGGAGATGATGATTGATGATGTGCATTCTGGGAGTGCCTAGGAGCTCTAGACATGGACCAAGAACCTATCGCATTGGGCGTTGTACAGACACAGATTAGGTAGATATCTCTGCTCTACCTTACCCCCAATACACACAGACACTGAAAATGACTAGGACAGCTTCAGTGAAACAACCACAAATTGGAGCTAGATTTGGTGACCTCAGCTCCGCTGTCATCTCTCTCTCTTTCCTATTATTATTTTTGGTCTGCACTGTATACCAGAGTCTACCTTTGAGCTGAGTACTTAGCCTTCATGTCCTAGGTTCATTATTGATCAGTGGTATCTAAAAGCAGCACCAAAGTTCAGCCAGCAGGATGTTTTCAGCCTGAAGTCACCAGGGGGGAAACCAAGCAGTTCTGTATCAGCTGAGAGCATCTCTTCTAGGCCAGATATTTAAGACCATCAGAACTGAGTTCTGCCCCAGCATTTAAACATTACTGTTGCTAATAAAGTACTACCTTGGTTACCCTGATGAATGTGGATAGGAGTCTTATCTGAAAAGAATGTGTTAGAACCGCGGTTGACATAGTCATGCTATAGCTACTTATGGCAGTAATTTATAGCATAGTTATTAAGGGGAAAACATTCGCTGTCCACACTGGTCAGGAAACCATTCTAAAACTACACTAGCAACCAGAAGGCCATGTCCTGCCATCAGCCATGTACAATTTGAATCCATGAGGTAGTGCAGACATAGCGGAGGGCAGAACTTAGCACAGTCCTATTTGTACAGAGCTGCAGCTAGCATGGCTCTGACACCCATGTGGATATAGCTTACATGGCTCCACAATCTCCTTCTGCAGAATGTTGGTGCTGCCAACTCTTATCTCATCTTATCATAAGATTTCTTCTCTTTGGGTAGGTGGCATGAAATATTTTCTCTCCTGTTTTACATTTTCCCATTTCATGCTCAGGTTAAATTGTTCTTGTTGTAGCTGCATGTGAATGAACACCATGAACACCAACAGCCCTTCATATATTGTTTTAAACTACTTACTGTTAAACTCTTTCTCTCATCTCTCTTGATCATACTTCTCTATTTCTTCCATTTGCCTTTACAAAAATTAAAACCCAAAAGCTATATAAAAATGAAGAGCTCTCCTAATGATCATCTGTAGGGGAGCCCGCTATTCTCAAAGAGGTAGGGCTATACAAGGAGGTCTTTCAAGGTGCCTGGAATATAAAAGGAAGGTTAATATTTCTTGCTGTCAGTAAAAAGGGGGCTCTGCTGTGCATTAAATAATTTTTTTCACATGAAGAATGTGGAATCAGTCATCCGGAGGGCTTCCAAACAGAGGATAAAAAGCAGAAGGGAGAGATATACTGAAGGGTATATTTTCTGGGAGTTTGCCACCACAGAAAAGCTAGTAGATTATGTGGAAAGTGCAGCAATATCTTATTCGAGAGCTTTGAAGTTGACTTTCTTCAGAATTTAACACAAAACACCTTTTCTATGTATCTATTGCTCCACGCTTGAAAATCCTTTCATGTTAAATCTTTTCCTCCCCATCATATTCCAGCTGATCTGAATACCTGAGCAGATGGTTTTTCATTTTCCTTTGGGATTTGCTTGGCCACATTGTTACCTACGTTAATTTCAAGTTCTATGGCAATGACACAATGTTTCTATTAGTATTTTGGGTTAGTGCCATTCATCGACTCTACGAATGAATGATGTGCTTTGGGAGATATGGTATTTTATAACTGTTCATGTCTGAAATATTAATATTTTGCTAACACATGGGTCTGTCAAAGCCATAAACGTTAATGTTACCAGTATTGCATTAACATACATTTTTATAATCAGCTTGGCTGATTGAAATGCAGGAACAGAGTAATTCTTTTAATGATGCCACACTGTATCCTACTTTTGGTTAATATGCGAAGTCAGATCAGGGTTAAGAATCCCTTGATGTATTCAAATTCCTCTCCATTGTGTAAGGGCTTCACTTTCCTGTTACAGGTGGTTGCTTTAACCACTCTTCTCTTCATGTGTTGCCATGAATGTGTTACATCCAATTAGGTGTGCATTCTAAGTGGCTTCTCCCATCACCTCCATCCATCTGAGACTTTCTCCAAGCAACTGAAGAAGTCTGTGCCTTAGAAGATGCCTTTGATCTTGTCTGTGACTCAGTTTGGGCCATGCTGGTCTACCAATGCCTTGGCCTTAGAAGGCATCCTCAGGGATGACATTGAGGAAGAGACCAGTTCAATGTCATGGGACCCGTGACCATCTCTCAGGTAAAGTCTGCATTTCTGGACCATAGCAGGAGAATGACAGCATGACTAAAGGCTGAAGGAAAAAAAATCTCCCGCGCCCTGAGTACCCTTGTGAACTTCATCTTCGTGCCTCAGGAGTGATCGGAGCCCACAACCCAGTTGAGCCCTCTCCAGACATGTCTTCTGCAACCACCAGCCTCCACTTTGGATACCATGTAACCGACCCCCTAAGCTCATGGATAGAATGAAATCATCTGTGGAAGGCCGTGACTGGATCAGATACCTCCAACATAAACATAAACAGTTATCTCCAACATGCAACTTGAAGGGGAACTGATGAACAGCAGCCTTCTTTCAAAGTATCATGAGAAGAAACAAAGAGGCATATTGAGGATCCCACACGTGACTATCTTGACAAGCCTAGCTTGGAAAAAACTTAGTTCAATTTCTTATTTCTATGAAGATAATGCCTAACAGAGAAGGAGAGGCCCCAGCCAGGGGAGCAGGATTTCATAGCATGTAGGGCCAGTGGAATGTGAAAAACACAATAAATCCCCATGTGAGAATGTTGCATTGATCTCAAGCAGACAATGGGAAACCCACAATTTTTATTAAACTAATTTGAATAAGACATATTTGTTTCAAATGTTTTAAAGCTGGAGCTCATACTGGTTTGACATGATGACTGTATTCAGGAATAAAATTTGTCAAAAATGGGGTGTACATTTTGTATAATAATTCACAAAAAAAAATTTCTGCTGTAAATTTTTATCAAAAATTTGAATTTAGAAATTCTATAACATGTTCTATAGGTAGTCAAAAAGTAGGGCAACATTTTTATGAACATTTTTGTGGAAGGCTTCAACAATTATTTTCATCAGCATTGGAATGAAAATTTCATTCAAATTGCAAATTTGAAAAAAAATTCAACTAGCTTGTTCTGAGCCTAGAATGTGTCATAAAAAGCTTGTATGACATTTTTGAAAATTCAAAATTTCAATGATAATTTAAAAAAATACCAAAAATGTTCACCATTTTCTAATCAGCTGTATCCAGGTTTCAGGAAATTTATGATTATTCTTAAAGAAGTGGAAATAATGGCAAAATCAAAACCTCTAGCATGATCATTCCTTATACCATTCTTATAACAGTAGTATCTGAATACAGTATCTGAGCATAGCATCATACAACCATTCCGATTCCTAATTAATATTTGGCTGGAATATGAATGTGTTAGCACTGATTTAACTCATACAGAATAATCATCTATTAGGTTAAAGATCTCTGGTATTTTTCCGAGTTGAATGCGGAGCAATTATTATTTTTAATTGTTTATATGGCATGGTTCACACTGGTACTAAATTATGGCCCTGCAGTTTCAGGGTTGTAAAAAACTCTGACACAACAGACATTTTTCTTCTTGGTTTCTTGCCTTCATGCAAGGACGATGTTTTCTCTTTCCCCTGAGAAATACTGCCAAGCAATTTCTTGTTCGGAAGAAGAAAAACTACCTAACAAAAGAGATGCATCTATTACAGAAGTAAACTTCTTTCACCTCACTGGTAGGTGACTGCCAATTTAAAACTGAAATAAATGTCACAGATCAGCCTATAAATCTGAAACATATTTCAGTAACCACCCTGAAAAGCAGGTTGTCCTTGTTTAGGATGCAGAAAAGGCATTCACTATGCAATTGCCTCAGCACAGTAGAGGTAGAAAGTTAAATCTCCCTCCTAGAAGTGAAAGGAAAGCAAAAATGCACTGTGAAAGTTACACTCTGGTGAATTAACAATGAACTCATCCTCTCAGGTAACTTAACGTTGCCCTAATCATTTTAAATAGGAAGCACGCCTCTGGGCAGCATAGTGCAAAACTTTTACCAGAGAGGTCACTGGTGAAGGGAATATTGCATTGTGGGATTGCAGCTGGAGGACTGGTTATAGCAGCACAGGTACACATGCATCTACATTGATGTTATGCCAACAGAACTGTATCAGCAGGCGGCTTACGTTGTTCCCACAAGGAGAATAACTATGTCAGGAAGAGTGGATGGATACAAAATTCAATATGTGAACACATCAGGCTGTGCTGCCAAAAGATGAATTTTGCAAGTAAAACTCTCTACTGCAGACCAGACCTACCCTAGCTAGATGTTTAGGTGCACTCAGTAAATGCTGGGTGCAGCTGAGAACAGGAGGGGACTACAAAGATGCTGGTTATGGCACCTTGCTCCTGGAGCTCGTACTAGGCTGCCCCGATGTGGTTGAAAGCAGCTTTGGGGCTGCTCTAAAGCCCGTGCTCTGAATAGCCACCACCACAGCCCCTTTGTCCCTGCCACAACCATGTACTGGGGGTGGGTGGCATAGAAGACAGCTCTACACCTTGTATGCTTTACATTTTACCAAGCTATAGGCCTCAGGCTCAGCACTGCTCCTTTGAGGAGCTGGAAGAAGAAGAGAAAAGACCAACTTTTCTGGAGAGGGGCTTGTCAAGCTGCCCTGCAGTGCTTCAAGGAAGCCAACCTCAGAGCAGACTGTTAAGAAGCAGGGCACACACACCAAATTGGTTGTGAGTTCTATATTTAGATTTCACCAACCAATTATCAAGTGTAAACTCCTCAGGCACTATAACAGCCTAAACATGGAGTCACAGATAGTCCCCTTGGATACTCTGATCTGTCTTGCCATCCAGGTAAGCTTACCTTTGTGATAGATACCCCTCCCCATAGACCACAGCAAAATTCAGGTTACTCCCAGTCCCAAAGGACCAGTCACTTACCCCAGGTCAATTGCATCCTAGATCTCACACCAAAGACAACACTTGTAGCCAATCCTAAAAGTTATTTACAAGGTTAAAGCAGGTAAACACATACAAATGAGTTTGAAACTTACATTTCAAAAGGTAATAGAAGCTTCTATAATAAACAAGCTCTTATATCCCTTTGGATTAACCCAGGTTAACCACTTGCTTATGCCTAGAAAACCTTGCCCTCGAGAGTCCAAGTAACCTAGACATACCGTTTCTCCTTGTTAGGGATTTTTATTCCCTTTCCCCTTGTCTGAGCTGCCAGTTCAGTTGATGGGAGGAATTCACTTGCGAGTCTTGTCTTCATAGGCCGGGGGAGAGCAGTCAACAAAGAGTTTTGTCCTCTGATGTTCTACAATAGTTTGTCTGGTGTTGATGGGCCTTCTCTGCTGGGCAGGCGGTAACACCAACTTTTAGAGACGGGTATTTTACACTAGTTAATGCTTCTCTCCTTCTCGGTGATTTACAGTTACCAAGGCTTACAATACAAGCACTAAAATATTACCTGATGACATCGGATAAAGATGCTATAAATGAGATTAACGCATGTGGCAATTTACAAACATTCACTACAATCTAAACACTAAGCACACTTTTATCATTCTAAGTCCTGTTTTAACACTACTAACACAGGGAAGCCAGACTGCATCCAGCGATGTGTTTGTCAGTGTTTAGGTGAGGCATGGAGGCCTTGGCATGAGCTGGCCTTGGTTTGCCAATGCCACAGGGCTTATTGGCACTTGTGTTCAGGAAACATGGCTGCTTCCGAGCTGTAAGGGTTGGGTGTGAGCTTCCCACTCGGTTTCCTGTGGGACAGCTGCTAGCAGAGATGCTGTGATGACATCAGGGCTACGAGAATAAAGTGCAAATTCAGCTATTGTGATGTCACACTCACCTGGCAATGCTCAGGGACTGCGTTGCCTGATGTAGGTGACAGGAAGAGAGAGAGGTGGTGAGGGGAGGTCTGTGCAGGGCCTCAAGGCCCCTGAAAGGCTGCTGGAGGAGATGCTGAGCTGCTGGGACATGGTGATGGAGGGTCAGATCTGATGGGTGGGGGGTAGTTTTTAGCACACCTTGGGAAGGTATGTGATGTAGAGTGAGTGAATGTAAGAGGGCTTGAGCTGCACAGGGTGAGGCAGGGAGGAGAGAGAGAGAATCAGAAATGCTCCAGTGGAACATTTTTTCCATTGGAGAATGACAATCCATTGAAATCAAAATGTGTCATGGAGATGCTTTGATTTCAACAAAGGTGCAGCAGGAGCCATGCAGATTTCCATCAGAAGCTTGCCTGGTTTCCTGCCAGTTTGCTTGCCCTGCTCCTTGGCAGCCTGCCTGGCTCCCAGCCTCTCGCCTGGATGCTTTGAGAGCTGCAGCTCCCAAGCGCTGAAGCTCCTGGCTCAGCTGGGCCTTGTGGGATCCCAGCTCCCCTGCTAGACTAGCCTGGCCCTGTGGGGCTATTCCCTTTTTCAGAGACTTTCAAACCTTTTGGGTTTCAGTCAAAATTGGAAAGAAACCAATTTTCTTAATATCAAAATTCAATTACCTGTCTCCACACAGCTCTAGCTAGGAGCAGCTCACGGCAAATCTGAGGTCGGTTTTGGATTATATATCTTCATGGATGAATTTTGTATGCTTGACAAGTTTTTCTGGCATTCTCTGAACTAACTAACTGGGCTGGACTGCAATGATTACAAACCAGTCTATGCTTTTTGTGGAACAGGAGCACAAGAGCTTTCCTCATTTCAGTCAATACTCGCAGCTTGCTGCAGTGATTCCACAAAGGCTTTAAAGAAAGTTGACGAGACGAAATATTTGCTGTTGTTCTGGAGAATCCTATAGTATCTAGGGCCAAATGAGTTGGAAAGTTAGTCACATTGGGTTATTTGCCTGCTACAGATTTTGTTTTTACTGCTACTGTTTTCCTGTAAGTTAGTAATTGTGACATAGAGCAGTTTTCCTGTAATTCTTTGGGAGATCTTACTGTATTAAGTTTATGTATCATTGTGGGCTGGGGACTGCATGTAATTCCATGGGGGAAGGGGACCCCAGCTCTCCAGGAACCAAGAATAGTGCAGGGGAGAGGGAATGATGAGGCAAATTCTCTCCTGTTGTAACACCTGCAGAGAAGTACCACCACCTGGAGAACCTCATATATGTTGGATCAAACTGGATTCTCCAGGGACCAACAGACAAAGAAAGGACTTTTGTATAAATAGCCTGAGTTAACACTGACTCGGGGTCTGCTTTCTGATCCAGCAAATGGACAAGACCTTCTATCCTGGATAGGAGAGGCAATCCTTCCTGTGAAGGGGTGGAAGGACTTCACCGTCTCTGAGCAAAACCTGGTATGAACTTGCCACCTCAGAAAAACCCCTTGGGTAGGGATTGAAGGGTGGGTCACTGGCCAGAGCCTTTGTTGGATTTGGGGTGATCTCCGGTAAGCCAATTAGCATGTGTGTAAGTTTGTTTATGGTTTTTAATATGTTTCCTGTGTGATGCTTTCACCTGAAGAATAAATGTGCTTGCTTAGAAAGAGCTGAGTGGTGACTTATCTCAATGGCCAATTATGCTGTTGATAGCCTCTGAAGAGAAAGCAGAGCCGAGACACTGGGCAGGCTGGCTTGCTGGGGATATCACCGCAAAGGAAGGGAACTGTGTAACCTGGATATACCCCAGCCAGGAAGGAGAGCAACGCAGGTCTCCACCCAGGAGGGATGACAGCTGAGGAATCTGGAGCGAGAGTAGGTGCCCTTGGTGGACCACGGAGGGGGAATACAGCTGCAGTTGGCCTGAACTGTGACAGTAATTATGAAAGACAAGAACTTTGAAGTTCCGTAGAATTTAAGAAAAACACACTGGACTTTGCTTGCTTATTTTCACAGCATTGGCTCCAACAGACAGTTACTTACCCCATAATGGTAAATAAGCAAGAATATGGTAGAGGAAAGCGGTTTAATTCTTGTTGGAATATTCTGAAGTACCCAGGTCCACTTGAGGAATAGTTTAATTTCACTCCTTTTGCTACAGGTTTCCCCTAATTACTATAGAGCTAATCAAGTGTTACTGGTTAAATCATTTACTCAGTGATCGTTTGGGGAGCTTCCCATTCTGTGCCAAGCTAAAGCAATTCAGAGTCATAGTCTTTGATTACATTATTTGACAAATTTCACAACATGTTTTTAATCCAATAGTCAGCTGATACTTTTTAGCATGATTTGCCCGGCTTTACTAGCAACACCTGAGCCTAATCCTGCTTCCGGTTGTCAGAGAGGGCTTTGGGCCTGAGCTTACAAGCTCCCAACCTTTCCCCCTGAGCTCTGAACATTGTCAACTCCCACTGACTTTAACAGGAACAGGATTGGGCCCTGTCCTTTTAGAGCCAGACTTTCAAACACAACCAGCACCCAGAAGCAGGCCCAGAACAATGGGAGCTGCTGGGTGCTAAGGACTTTTGAAAGTCTGGCCCCTAACACCTGCATTTCAATGAGTTTGCCTGCACTTAAGGTCCTTCAAAAATCTCATTGTAGCTAATTTCAGATCCTAAATAAATGGCCTGATTAGTTAAAGTACCCAAGCACCCAGCAGCTCCTATCAACATCAGTGGGTGCTCAGGACTTTGAAAACCAGACCACTTATTGAATTAATAAATGTGCTTCTAGACACCCGAGTTTAGGTCCCCAGTTTGGAAATCTTGGCCCTATGCCCCACTTAAACCCCTATAATAAGTACAATTATAAAAAATGATGAGGGGTATGGAACAGCTTCCATATGGGGAGAGATTAATAAGAGAGAGACTTTTCAGATGGAAAAGAGACGACTGAGGGGGGATATGATAGAGGTCTATAAAATCATGACTGGTGTGGAGAAAGTTGATTCGGAAGTGTTATTTACACCTTCTCATAACACAAGAACTAGGGGGTCACCAAATAAAATTAATAAGCAGCAGGTGTAAAACAAACAAAATGAAGTACTTCTTCACACAATGGAAAGTCAACCTGTGGAACTCCTTGCCAGAGGATGTTGTGAAGGGCAAGACTATAAAAGGGTTCAAAAAAGAACTAGATAAGTTCATGGAGGATAGGTCCATCAATGGCTATCAGCCAGGATGGGCAGGGATGGTGTCCCTAGCCTCTGTTTGCCAGAAGCTGGAAATGGGTGACAGGGGATGGATCACTTGATGATTCCCTGTTCTGTTCATTCCCTCTGGGGCACCTGACATTGGCCACTGTTGGAAGACAGGATACTGAGCTTGATGGACCACTGGTATGACCAAGCATGGCTGTTCTTATGTTAAAGACCAAAATGAACTGCTAGGGATCTGGCAACCAAACAACACTGAGCCTATGCTTCTGTGTGTGCTTGGATTTACATCGGCTGTATAGAATTATAGGTTGAAATCCTGCTGCTACAAATGTCCATGGGAGTTTTACCACTTACTTCAATCGGACTAGAATTCCACTTACAGTGTCTGGCAGAATAAGTTGCTGGCAAGCTGTTGTAGAGTTCCATGTTCTCCAGCACTGCAGGGCTGAAACATGCTTCTAGGGCAATCACTTCTTTCTGACAACTCTGCAAATCCCCATGTACATCCATCACTGAGGAGTTCCAGAAATTCATTTGTTTAAACACAAATGCAAAGAAAGCAAAGAGCACTAGGAAGGCAGAGGAGTTATTTAAATTAAGGGCCAATGCTGGCACAAGAACAAATGGATATAAACTGGCCTTCAGCAAGGTTAGGCATGAAATTAGAAGAAGGTTTCTAACCATCAAAGGCATGAAGTTTTGGAACAGCCTGCCAAAGGGAGCAGTAAAGACAAAATACCTAACTGGCTTCAAGACTGAGCTTGATAAGTTTATGGAGGGGATGATATGATGGGACTGCCTACAATGGCATATGCCCCATCCTCTACTGCTATGAGCAGATATCTCCAGTGGTCAGAGATGGGACACTAGATGAGGAAGGTTCTGAGTTACTACAGAGAATTCTTTCCCCTGTGGCTGGCTGGTGGGTCTCACCCACATGCTCGGGGTTTAACTCATCACCATATTTGGGGTTGGGGTGGAATTTTCCCCCAGGGCAGATTAGCAGAGACGCTGGGTGGGTTTCACCTTCCTCCGCAGCATGGGGCACAGTCACTAGCCAGTTTGAACTAGAATGGTAGATTCTCTATAACTTGAATTCTTTAAATGGGCCAGAGGTTATGGGCCTATTACAGCAGTGGGTGGGTGAGGTTCTGTGGCCTGCAATGTGCAGGACGTCAGACCAGATGATCACAATGGTACCTTCTGGCCTTAAAGTCCGAGTCTATGAGCTCATTGCAAAATATAGCCCAAATTCTGCAGTCAGAAACACATGGGGGTAGAGGTTTGCATTTGTTCAGAGTTGCATTGGCTTCAGCTGGTGAACGCCAGCATGCACTGGATTGCAGGAGTGGAGTTGGGGCCAGATCCCCAGCTGATGTAAATTAGCTTAGCTCTGTTGCAATCAAGGGAACTGTGTTGATTTACACCCAGGGAAGATTTGATCCTTAATCTTTGCTACTAGGACACTTTTTCTATCATTTTCACAATTTCACATGGCCTGGCAAGAATTTCCAAACTGGCTTTTCAACAGCAAGTATTCTGGCACTACGTACTCCCTTTCCTCCTCCTCTACACGTGGTGTGGAGCGCAAACATGAACATTTTATGACTATAATGGGAGAAGGAGAGAATGGGGTGTTGAGATACCTCAGACAGACCTGACTTACGGTTGAAGTAGTTGTTTTTGAGTTTTGTGCTTGACATTTCTTTGTGCTCTTTCCTTTTGCTTGTTGAAAGCAAGGTACAAACTCAAGGATTTTTTTTTTATTTTCTGCCTGTTACCAATGACTCTTTCCCATAAAGAAAGATTCCACTTTAGAGTAATTGCCAAGAGTAGGGTCAATTAACTATAGCCATTTCCCTGGATAGCTATTTTGAGTAAAATATTCAAGGCCAAATTCATAATCGCAGGGAGAATTTGACTCATTGTGTCCTTTCTGAAATAGTATATACTGTACTGTAGAAACACACAGGCTCTAGCTTTTTGAAGTAACAAAAGCTACATAGTCAATGCTGAGTTCTAACTTCCATTTTTTTGCTTAGTTACTCCCCACTTTCTCAAAGAGTTTTCTTCCAGGATGATTTTTTAGATGCAGGTCTGGTCTCTGTGTCAACATTTTGGGAAGTTTCAGCAAAATTACTCCACCGAGTTTTAAATTCTGTGATGCTAAACTAAACTAAAACTTTTGCCATAAGACTCCAATAGATATTAAATTACTATTATTTGTGTTATGGCAGTTTAGAAGCATCAAGGGAGGAATGTGATTGAGAGAGAGAATAACTCAGATGACCAGAGGGTGGCTATGTAATCAGGAGCCACTTAGGGGAAGGTTTCCAGGCTGGGAGGCACCTGCTAAGAAGCAATGGACAGATTGCAAAGGTGTACCTGGAATGGACTGTGGAGCAGGACAAACTCTAGGCAGGAGGCTCTGGGAAGCAGACAGACTCTCAGGAAGGAGGGGGCTGTGTAGAACTGAAACTGGGGTGAAGCCTGTGTGAGTTTGTGTTGTCTTTGGAAAGAATTTGTGCCGGATGGTTGGGAGAAGGAGACTGAACAAAGGGTATGGTCTGGAGAGGCCTGAAGAGGTGGGATGGCTCCAGAAGTAGCGTGCTGTACAGCGACCTGGCCAGGCGGTGGTGCTTGAGAGGTAGGAAAAGGCCATGGAGGTACAGGCAGTATGTGAAGGTCTTGAGCAAGATGGCACCCCACTGTGGTACAACCTCCTAGCAGGAGGCAATCCCTGCCCTGAAAAGTTTGCCATCTAACAGACAAGACAAAGGGGGGGGGGGGGAAAGTGATTTGCCCAAGGCTATAAAGCAGGTCAGTGGCAAAGCCAGCAAGAGAAGTTATTCTCCTGAGTTCCTATCCAGTACTCTATCCACTAGTCCACATTGTCTTCTCCAATAATTGTAGAATAACAGGATACTGATTATGAACTAATGTAGTTAAGATTTCATGTTCATGACAGAAAATGGGATATAATGACAACTTTCAAAAATGTTTGCCTTTTGGGATGAAATTTTCAGGTTTGGTCTCTATGCAAAAGTGAATTGTATAAAGTTAAATCCGAAAAACAGTTAAGCCCTCTCTAAATTTGAAGATATTAAACAATTTACTTTTTTCCCCACTTAAAAATACCCTCCATTTTTTTTGGGGGGGGGAGGACAAAATTTGCCATAGACAGAGTCCTCACTGAGGAGAGGGTCCTCTTCTTCCAAAGGAAAATGGTCATGAGCAGAGCTGTTCAAAATTCACATCCTCCAGTTTACAGGAAACTGATATTTCAAAACTTGGATTTATTCCAGTTTGGACCCAAACATTTTTTAAAAGAAATTTCAAGTGAACCATAAGTTCTGGGGATGAATCATATGGGGGGACCCTGACATATGATGCTCTGCAAAACAATTTGTTGTTGTTGTTGGAATATTCTCAACTGGCTCTAGTTATGAGACTTGATAAAGTTGCTGACTTTCGAAAGTCATGTACTGAGCATGTATTTGAGGTGCTTTTTTGGTCAGCTTTTAGAATATACTTCTAAAGGTAGCAGAGAGGAGAATAGCTGAATAGTGTAACTCAGCCTTAAGCCACTCCCTAGTGGCTTGTTTGAGTCTGCTACAGGATACGAGCTAAGGAACTTGGTTTTTGTTTTAAACTCCATAGCATAGGCTCAATTTCCTCCAAATGTGGATTTTCCACTGTAAGGATGGGGAAGGGGGCAAAACCACAATGTGTTAGACAGTGTTCCAGTAGTGAGCGGTGAATTACACTTCTCAGTGTAGTGAATTATAGAAAAACACTACTGGATCTAGTAGAAAAAATAACCTGTCTATAGCATTTTTCCCCCCTGTAAACTATTCTGCAGGATTTAATAGATAATTCTATCCTCTTGTTAGAATTATAGAGGGTGGCTAAAGAAAATGTATAGACAGTAATTCATCCTTTATTGAGTTCTTAAGACTTAGAGTAATGTCGATTAGAACCCAATTACCCTTCTATAGTTCCCTATTGGTTTTAACCATAATACATTTTAGGGGACTTTTCCATATCATTCAGGGAAACACAGGATTCGGTAAAAGCAATGACCTGCCTTCTGCTCTGGTTGTACTGCTTATCAATATGCTCTCTAAAACTAGGGGTTTGTGTACTGGGCTAGGAGGCAGCAGCACTGTATGATGTAAACTGGGTTGCTCGTATTTCCCATAGAAATATACCCTGGCCATCCTCTTCAAAAAATGGAGCCTAAAGTTGTTCTTTTAGGATGATTTTTCAAAGGCTCCTAAGTGACATAAGGGCTCTAGAAATATTTACCCTAAATCTATTTAGGCTCCCAAATCTTCAACAATACTGAGCACCCAACAGCTCCCATTGAAATCATTACCACTTAGGTGCTGCAATATGGATTTTGGAGCCTAACTAGGCTCCCATTTTGAAAAACTGGGGCCAACATTTTCAAAATTATTCTCTTTACTAAAGTGGAGAGCCGGTGCTCTTTCACATGGCAATGACCACAGGCCAATAAACAACTGATTTTGCCACCAACCTTCCTGAACAGATGTGATTTTTTTATTATTATTATTTATAAAAGAGCCTTCAAAAGGAGCAGAGCTTACATGTTCTGGGGGAGGGATCGCTCAGTGGTTTGAGCATTGACCTGCTAAACCCAGGCTTATGAGTTCAATCCTTGAAGGGGCCATTTGGGGCTTGGTTCTGCTTTGAGCAAGGGGTTGGACTAGATGATTCTATGATCTCTTGAGGTCTCTAATATTCTATGAAGTTTACTTCAAACCACCTGGCTTCATGTTTGGACAGAAGGCTCTACTGAAAGAGGGTGAATGGATTTGCCTATTGAAAACTCTATGATTAGAAACTCAACAGGGAGTTTTCCTACTATCTGTGTTTCTACCATGTCATTTATTTAAAACCTTAGGATTTATTTGCCTATGGCAAATACATGTGCCTAGATCCTTGGCATTCCTTCACTGTCAAGCTGCTGTGATCTGCCTTTGTAGTTGTAGCAAAAATTGTATAAATATGGGTAGATAGTAAGGACTAACTTTCACCAATATGCTATTTTATAAGGGATTAGCAAAGTTTTTTGAATGTCAGTTTGGATTGTTTTAAAGGGGCTTTATATTGTTTCCTAATTCTCCATTACAGTCATGCTGTGTACAATCTTTCTGTGATATGTGATATGGCTGTTACAAGTCTTTGAGCTTCTTCTTTAAAGTATCCTAGAGGATATGTGTCTAACCGTAAAGACAAAAACACCTTGTGCCTGTAACTATAAATTAAGTGCCTTGTGTTAGTAAACTGGGCTGGAGCTACCTGCCACTGTATCAGAATCCTACAGGTCTAATTGGGTGAACAAGAAGAGTTTGGGAATTGAACATTATCTTACAAAATGTTAGACTAAAGGAAAAAATTATGTGAGAATCGTTCTAGAGAAATACTGGATAGTTACCTAACAAATGAGAAACTTGTGGCTTAGATTTTTTGGAAATTGGACAGCAAAAGGCTCCTTGGGCTAGAGTTACAAAGGGACTTATGTGCTGAACTGCCACTTTAGGTACCAACATCCCACAATCAGACCCCACTGGGATCACAAAACTCCCACACAGCTGCTGCCAATCCCATACATATCTAACACCATTTTTACATAAAGGTTCCCTAGGCACCTACATTTCTGCTTCTGAGCATGTGCAGTGAAGCCCCACACCAGGTATCCAGATGCCTAAGCCCCAGAGCAATACATGAACCGGGGAAGAGAGGCGTTCCTCCACCTAACTTGCTTGCAGGCCTTGATCTGGTAAGTGTCCAGAGCTTGCTTACCAGACCAGGCCCCATAGGTGAGCTCACACAAAATGTGCAGGAGAGGGAAGGACCTCCCTCCTCATTTTCAGCTCAGTGGTTAGGGTACTTCCCTTGGCTATGGGACCGCTGTGGCAGATCAAGTATCCAGTCCCTTCTGCTCCAATGACTGACTTTTAAATTCCTTATCCTCTGTGGAAGAGCGCCATCAGGAGAGGCTGAGGGAGTCCCTACCCCAGAATATCCCATAGCTCAATGCTTAGAGCACTCCCCTCCGAGGTGGCAACTCCCTATTCAGCTGCAGTGCTGTGACCAATTCTAGATGCCAGCCTTTAGGAAAGATGTGGCCAAATTGGAGAGAGTCCAGAGGAGAGCAAGAAAAATGATAAAAAGTTTAAAAAAAAGACCTATGAGTGCATTGTTCACCTTATAAATGGGAAGTTGCTAGTAGCAGCTATTCAGGTCAGCCTCTGTACCAGATATGGACTGGCCACAACTTCCTTTTCAGAGAGACACACACCAGATGTGTTCACTGTATGATCCTTTAGTCCTCTGCAAGGTACAGCTGAGGTTAGCTTAAATGAAGGATGTTGCACACAGCTCCACCTACTTGCTGAACAGTAGTTCACTTTAGCATTTCATGACATCTCCCTGCTCACAAAATTCACAAAGACAGCATGATAGAGAAGTTCAGTACATATCATACTGCAGGGGTGGGCAAACTTTTTGGCCTGAGGAGGGCCACATAGGGGAATAGAAATTGTATGGTGGAATGCTCACAAAATTGGGGTTGGGTGCAGGCTCTGGGGTGGGGCTGGAGATGAGAGGTTTGGGGTGCAGGAGGGTGCTCCATGCTGGGATCAAGGGGTTTGGAGAGCGGGAGGGGGGAATCAGGGCTGGGGCAGGGAGGTTTGTCATGGAGAGAGGCTCAGGGTGCAGGCTACAAGCAGCACTTACCTCAAGCAGCTCCTGGAAGCAGTGGTATGTCCCTTCTCTGGCTCCTAGGCACGGAGTGGCCGGTGACCCTCAGAGCGGGGCCATGCCATGGCTTCCAGGAGCTGCGTGGTCCAGCCCCAGTGCCCCAGCTGGAGCTCACGGGCTGGCTTAAATGGCTTGCAGGCTGGAGTTTGCCCCCACCCCCATCATACTGGCTTTCTAGTTATACAGCCTGAGCACACAACAACTTGGTTCTCTGGCAGTGACCGGGAATCCAACATCCTCTTGTTCTGCATCCACATCTGTAGAGTTTGCTTTGTTGACTGTGAGGAACAAATGGTAAATGTCAACAGAGCAATGCTCTTGGTCATATATGATCCTGCAATGAACTCTGTGTATTATATTTAATCTGGTGTATCTGATGTATTTGGAAAAACAACCTATAAATATACAAAAAGTACATAAAGGGGGTTAGGCTAAAGGGAGGGGAAAGGAACATATCTATCTTCAGAGCCTACATTAATCATAGATTTCTAAAAAGTCAGCCTAAAGTATTTTGCATTTTTCAGACATTCCCCTTCAGGCAATGAAGCTTTTTTTTTTTTTAATGAAAGCTGGAGCTTTCTATCCTCTCTTTCCATCCATTTTGACGTGGACACAGTAAGCAGGTTCTAGACCCGGCAGCTCTCTGAGTGACGTCTGTTGTATGAGTGTTCATAAGCCCGTTTTGCCACTTATCTGATTTGACTCTTCTTGTCTGGTCACTTTGGAGCTACATTCTTTGCCAAAACTGGAACAGTAGTTCTTGTTGCCTGCCCATCGGGAGTTGTGCTGGACTATCCAGTAGCTGCTATTGGTGTTGGTCTGTAACTCAGAAGAGCAAGGAATGGTTCTTCCTGCTGGAGGATATTGTTGGCTCACTGTATAGCTCTCTCAGCCTCTCCATTTGCTTGTGGGTAATGTGAGCTGTTAGTAATATCATCAAAATAATTTATTCAGAATGACTTAAATTCTGCTGCAGAGAATTGTGGTCCATTGCTAGTTGGTCTAGAATTCTGAAATGAGCAAAGCACACTTCAGTTTCTTGATAACACTGCAACATGTCTTTAAAGGACATTATTTCTATATAACTCAAAAAATACTCCACTACGACTCTGCAGCTAGTCTCTTCCAAGGACTGTCTGGCAGAAGTCTTGTCCTATATGGTTCAGAGTTGTCCTAAGTTGACTTGTACTGGATCTCCTTTCAAAAGACAAATATCATATATTCCATCGAGTTCTTCAATCTTTCTCACTAAATCCATAATGACTCCAGCTAAGAAGGTTCTTGGTCTGTGAGACTTTGATCACATACACTCCGAATACAAAGCTTTTGTCTTTGCAAGTTGTTTCTGTGGTGAACTGGTCCATACAGTTCAGAATATCTCCAGAGCTAGCCAGAGCGGTGTCAAGTGACTTAACCTCTTGGAGGGTTGAAGGTGACTGTAATTTCCTTCTCAAACTGACATCTGTTCCTGCATCAATTTTAATTGAAATAGTCTTTCCATGAATATTCAGTTTCACTTTCCAGGAATGCTCTGTCATCACACATGATAGATCTGAGAAACAATGGCTCTTTATTATCTGTAATATGGGTCAATTCCCTGAATGCTTTGGTGTGGCAAACAACTGCAAAATGTCCATGTCTTATTCATTATACCTGGAGCCTGTGGCTGGCCATACATCATCTCCTTGGGTTAGGAATTTTTCCACATCTTGTGCATTTAGACTGAGAGTCTTTGATGTTTGACTGGAATTTTTCCCTCTTAGCCTGGGAAGTCTCTCTCCTTACCTCCGTTTTTTATTATGACTTCTAACACTCACGCTGTTTACAGTTTTCTTAGCTATTTTTTTTGTCTTTTCAAGTGTCTTCTTCCTTTTGCTCCTCTGTTGGACTAGTTGACTGCTTTGATAGGGTTAAATCTGTATTTGTAACTTCTGTGAAAGATTTTTCTGTTCCCTGTCTCTGGTATTTTCATGTTTTGCACTCCTCAAATCAGTTTTCAGCCAATGCGTGCAGAGCTCCTATGAAAAAATCAAGGTTTTCCCCTGGTCCTTTAATTTTCTGGTTTAAATCATGCTCTTTCATAAACCACACTTCTCTGAGGTATAATGTGTCAAATATAGCCAGACTCCTTTCACAGCCATCTTTTTGACTCTCTTCAGAAATGTCAAAGGATTTAAAGGTAATGCTCTGCCTACTTATGTGTATATCTTCAGTTTATATTATGGGTATCATCTTCAGTGTCCCCTTATGGAGTTCTGTAGTAATTTGAAATCTTGCAAAATACAGCTTCCAGTCTGTCAGTCTCATGTTGAAGAGATCCTGAAACTTTTGTTGCACTATTTTTTTTCTGTCTGTTTTGGAACTTTTGTTGCTCTTCTTCCTTCTGTCTGTTCTCCTCTGGCACTAGCTTGTCAGAAGTAATGTCTTGTAATGTCTTGTCAGAAGTAATGTCTGTGCTACAGAGCTTCCTTCTCAGAGAAAGACACATGATGTGTTCACTATCTGGTCCTTGCCAGGTATAGTTGAGGTTAGCTTAAATAAGATGTTTAGCGTTCCATTACAGTAAGGAAAGGCTAGACAAAACTGGCCGTGTTTATTCTTGAGAAAAGAAGACAGAGATGAACCTTGTAAGTCTTCAGATATGTTAATAGCTGTTATGAAGAGGACTGTGGCTAATTGTTCTCCCAATTCAATGACAATAGGAGAAGTAGTAATGTACTTAATCTGTAGTGAGGGAGATCTAGGTTAGATAGGAGGAAAAACTTTCCAACTCTAAGGATAGTTAAGTTCTGCAATAGGCTTCCAAGGGAGATTGGGGAGTCCCGCTCACTGAAGGTTTAAGAGCAGGTTGGACAAATACCTGTCATGGATGGTCTAAGTTTACTTGGTGCAGCCTCAGTGCTGGGGTTTGGACTTGATTTCTCAAATTCACTTCCAGCCCTACATTTCTATGGTTTTCTGCTGGCTTTTGTGAATCCCATGCTGTGGTGCCTCTCTATCCCTATGCATTGTATAGAGTGCTGAGGCACCTAACTCTGGCTTTGTGAATGCCAGTGATTTCCTTAGCACTGAGAAGGTGGGTGCTGTGATGCTCAGTGTCGTCACACCCAGGTTCCTTTGAATCTAACTCCTTGAGACTGAGCCACTTTTCAACCTATTTTGAATAGACACAAAAATCAACATAATTTTGTAAAGAACATAATATAACATTAAGACTGGTAATGCTACTTTAAGAACTGAGACTCCTAGTACAAAAATCAGTCTGGATTCTGCAATGCCTGCTCTGACTGCTTAGTACCTTTCTGTGCAAGGAGTCTAACTGGCTTTACCAGGGTTCCCTGGGAGTAAAATTCTATGCATCAGGAATGAATCTAGCAGGACTTCGACCAATAGACAGCTCTTGGACTTTGTAATAACAGTGGCAGTGGAGTTGAATGACACTCTAATTAGTTTGGGGTTTTTTGGTTTGTTTGTTTGAGAGATAAATGGGATGGAGGGAGATGACTTTCTGCTGGAACCTTACCCGTTTTTGGACCAGCTATACAGATTTGGGAGGCGGGGAGGGGAGGGAATTATCTAAACATTTTGAATTTTGACACAGGAAACGTGTTCCCCTTTTATGACCTGCTCTTATTGCCACCAAAGAGAGTTACACTTGTTTTGCTTCTTTGAGATAATTATAAAGAACCTACTAAATGCTAAACAAGTCTTAAATGCTGGCCATGGATGTTTAATCTCATGTATGTTTTCCTTTCAGGGATGCTTAAGAAGAGCTATACCATGTATAGTCCTATCCTATATGGTGAACATCTTGAACCATGGGGTAATAGAATGGAATTTTCAGAAACTCAGCATTGGCCTAACTTTGCTCCCATCAGAGTCAATGGCAAAATCCTCACTGATCTCAATGAGAGAAGAAGCTGATCTTTTAAACTAGGCATTGTTTCTTTGGCTAGGGCTCCCTTTGATCCATACGAAAGATTTGTGAGGTGTGGACATGCTTGTACCCATCATTGGCACTCGGAAAGATCAGTTCTTATTCCAAACTTGCTTGTTTACATATTTGACAAGAAGACAAAAGATGTTCACTTTTCTGTGCAGTTAGTTCGGAAGGCCCTGGTCTGATGATACTGATCTCTTCAGAGAGAGGTGACGTTCCAAACCAGTGTGCTTCCTACCACGTGCTGCTCTGACAATGTTTCCCTTTAACATATTAAATTAGTTCTAGGACTGGTGAGAGGCCCTGAAAGTCACTTACTCAAAACCTGGCAGCAGCTTAGGAGAATTAAGTGATTTTTCATAATGTATTTTAAATGAAAGTCATAAAGGAAAACCTATTTTATTAAGTGCTTGAAGGGTGCCTGTTCTCCATGCCAGTTCTCTGTAAAATGGACATGTGGAAGGTATAGAAATACATTTTTCCAAAGCAAGCCCTGTCATACTCTATTTAGGAAATTTGTTTTCAGTGGATGTGGAATAGAGCTAGCAACATTATCTGATGAATACATCATTTGTGAATTAGTCTTATTGTTGAAGGCCAAATGTTTGGTGGATATTTTCCCCTCTCCCCAGTGCTCTTGTTTAAAATAAGCAATTTTGAGGCACTGGATAGTTCATTGTTGAAATAGATAATGCACTGGATTGAGACTTGGGAGACCTGCGTTCCATTCTGGGTTTGTCCACTAGTGACCTTGGACACCTTCCCCCGTGCCTCATTTTCTCCACTGTAAAATATAGGTGGCATTACTGATCTCCTTCAAAGCGCTTTTAGATCTATGATGAAAAGCACTGTGTAAGAGATCTCTGTTTTTATTAGAGACCCGTTACCCTTCCAGAGCCCTGGGGAGTGTTGTGTGGGCAGGCCCTTGCACTTCCATGGAGACCCATTGATCTCCACCCTTGCGGAGCCCATTGCTGGATCAAGGCCTAGGACGTGAGTGCAAATCTTGTTTATGGTGGCAGAAACACAAAGCCAATTCCATCTTTAGGTAGCCTGTATGAAGCATGTTTATGTTCAGTTAAAGTTGCATGGAAACGTCCCTAATAAATCAAGGCCCTGATCCAGCCAACGCATAAGCATGTGAATTGCTTTACTCACACAATTAGTCCAATTGAAGTCAATGGAGCTGCTCACATGAGTAAAGGTGACTTAAGTGTTTGCTTGGTTATTGCCCAAATTTGCATTCTTATTGGCAGTCTCAGCAGAGATGTTGAGGGTTGATTTCAGTTGGAGTTAGGTACCTAAATACTTTTGAGGATCTGCCCCCTGGAGGCAGCTCAGAATACTTCCTGCAGTTGTGAGAGAGTTTGCTATTCTGTGTAACCATTGCACAATGATTTAACTGAAAACATCCTCCAGTAACACCATGAGTCTCTCCACGATCAACTCTTCTGAGGCTTGTCCCATTAATATATTATAAATTAAACTTTAAAATAGCAAACATTGCACCTACTATATGTACGGAATCGCTCAGATCAACACTACTTCACTGCACTGAATTCTGGAATTTATACAAATGAAAGCCCTAGCAATGGGACTGCTGCTGCGGGGAAAAGTTAAGCACATAGGCCCTGATCCTGCAAAAATGTATCTCAAACAATCTGTAGTTATTGCAAAACCTATAGCATAGCACTATGCCTGTGTCTCCTACACTATTCTATTCTGGTTTTTATTCCAATTTCATTGCCATTCATTGTGTCACACTGAGTCACTCAACATCTTAGAGACAAGGTGAGAGTATTCCCCTGGAATTGAGGGGTGTGCTACACCAGAATTTTATCAAGGTAATTGCAGTCATATTGTCTGCATTCAGGCCCTATGAATTAATAAAATAGACCATCACATAGTTAAGGGTTAATTAGCACAAGCAGGGCTTCTGGAGGCAAGGTCAGATACTCGCTGGAGGCTGGCAGTTCTGCTAATCAGAATGGGAAGAGGGGAGGAAAGAGTCAACAAATTATAAGACTGAAAGAAAATAAGTGGATGGAGACTTTGAGTTTGGGCATCTTTGATACAGAAGCTTATAGCTAAGCTTGTTAGGAATGTTTTGTTGATAAGTAGTTGATGGGACATGGGAGAAGTGATGAGCCAGTTGGGGTCACTATGAACTGTGTGTTTTGTACAAACTAATTATAAAAACACTAGATACTAGTGTGTACTTTGGAACAGTTCTCTGAAGCTATCCTGAGAGCTTTTTTCCTGACCCCATACTCCCCGGCAGGGAAGTGACCAGCCATCACTGGCCTGTCACCTGGGTAACAAGTGAGGTAATACCTTTTATTTTCTCCCCAGCAGAAAGTGGTCCAAGTTTTTGAGCTTACACGGAGCTGAAGGAGATCTTGATATAAGCTTCTCTTTCACCAACAGAAGCTGGTCAAATTAAAAAAAAAATAACACCAGCTTTCTGCATTACTCTAAGGGGCCCAATCAGGGATCAAGACCCCACTGTGCCAGTACTGTACAAACCCAGAACAAAAGGACTCAGCTTTTCAAGGCACAGACGATCTAACAAACCCAAAAGCTGCAGCAGCACAGTCTTTTGGAGCAGAAACATCCTTGCTCTGCTGGTCTCGCTGATGTGGTTTTGCATTGAGCAGCATTTATTGGTTAAATGGCTAGCAGATACGATGCAAGACTGCAAATCCATTTGTAGGAAGCCTTGACTTTCAGAATGAGACAGTCTGAATCTAAGCAGAGTTTAAGAAGTGCAAAGCCTGGTTAATGTACTGCACTCTGCTAGTTTCTGTCACAATAGGCATGTACAGAACCTGAACAAAACCAAGATCCTGGCCCCTCTGAAGATATCCTGCCTGCCATGATCAGCAGATGAAAATTCCACCTAAGCTGTTTGAACCCAGCAGGATCCATCTGCTGAACCATCTGTGGGACTGCTCACTAAAATTGTATCCCATCTGTTGTTTCGCTGCCACTGCGTTTGCCAGCCTTGTCCTCACTCCATTATCGGAATATTTTTCTTTCCCCCTGGGCCTCCTCTGTACTTTTTTTTTGTTGGTCATCACTGCCTTCCCAATCTGGAAAGGAGGGGCATAGCTATATTGACTTCAGTGGGGCCATGTGGATTCATGCCAACTGGAGATCCGGCTTGGGGTGGATGTTTAATTATTTTAAGGATTTGAGGCTTTATTTCTTCTTCCCACCCCTCAATCAGCTTGAAATTACTGTCTTCCCTGCTGCTTTCAGACAGCCAACTGCAGGCTTACCATACTTGCTGTTCTGAGACTGCGCTCCCCAGAAAGTGTATGCGAGGAAGGGCAGGTACCTGGTTCATTAAATTGACCCCAAATTCCATGCCACAGGCTTGGGAGTGGAGGACCAGGAGTGTTCATCCTGGCCCAGAGAGCAGACGTGGCCAATTCTGCAGCCCAGGGTCAGTCACGACCCTGGAGCCAGCTCTTCTGTCTGCCCATGTCAGGGCCTGTGTCCCAGCCAGCTGCTAAGTTGCAATGAGGAGATGGGTAGCAGCCTTGGGGCTGAGCTGGGTCAGGACACCAGGAAGTCGGGATCAGGTACCAGGTTACAGACACCAGTTGAATAGCAGAGTCAAGGACAAACCAGAGTCAGAAGCTGGAGCCTAGGGTCTCCCAGGGGAAGGTTAGGGTGGGGTCCTGCCGAAGGGACAATCAATCCTTTCCCTCCTCTCCCCCTGCACGGGGAGGAGAAGGACCATGCAGGCCACACCATCCATGGCACTTGCTTTGGGGTATTATGCATCCTCACAAATACAAGGAAGGCCCGTGCCTGGGCTCCCTCATGGCTAGGCAATCAGGTGGGCTTGAGATCCCAAGGTGAAGCGTTCACACTGCTCCTCTCAGCCTGCCAGCTCAAGCTCTGCTGGTATGAATCTGCCTGTTCAGGCCCGGTGGCTTGCTCCCAGCTGCAGTGTAGACATACCCCATACTTTAGTGACACATCTTTGATTGTACAAAATGTCAGTATTTCCATGCAGGCAGCATTCCCTGCTCTTACCCCTGACTGGATGAGGCTAGGGTTCATGCTCTGCCAATGTGTCAAAGAAGGCTGTGCATTATAAATGCTGCTTGGGCAGCACTTCAGAAACAATGGGCCAGATCCTCAGCTGGCCTAAATCAGCCATGCTTCCTTCCAGGGCCGGCTTTAGCCAGTGCGGGGCCGATTCGTGGGGCATATACTCTCTGGGCGGCACTTCGGATTTCCGCGCTCCGGTGGTGGTAGCGGGGCGGTGGTAGTGGGGCCGCGGGGTTGCGGGGCTCCGGCCGTGGGAGATGGGAAGCCGCACTTGCCACTCTCGGGCCGGGGCACCGGGGCCGTGGGGTTGCGGGCCTCCAGCCGGAAGAGCGGGGGTGCGGTGTTGCGGGGCTCCGGCCGGGGTAGCGGGGCCGCGGGACCTATCGCGCTGTGACCGGGGTAGCAGGACCACAGGGTTGTGGGGCTCCGGGCGAGAAAGTGGGGCTCTGGGGTTGCGGGGTTGTGGGGCTGTAGCCGGGGTAGCGGGGCCTCCGGGCTCCGGCCGGGAGAGCGGGACCGCGGGGTTGCGGGGCTCTGGCTGGGGGACCAGGAGTGCGGGGTTGCGGGGATACGGCTGGGAGAGCAGGGCTATGGGGTTGCGAGGTTCCAGCTGGGAGAGCGGGGCTGTTGGGTTGCGAGGCTCTGGCCGGGGTAGCGGGGCCGCGGGACTTGCCGCGCTGCGACCGGGGGAGTGGGACCGCGGGGGGTGGCGGGGCTCCGGCCGGGGTTGTGGGTCCGCGGGACTTGCTGCGCTCGGCTTGGGGAGTGGGACCGCGGGACTTGCCGCCCTCCGGCCTGGGGAGCGGCACCGTGGGGTTGCGGGGCTCCAGCCGGGGAGCTGGGCCAAAAGGCAAAGCTGACATTAACATTGTTTCAGTCTGTGTGTTACTTGACGTCGTGTGTTCAGTGTCACCATAGAAGGGAAGGGCTCTGCACAGACGGAAATGTGCCTGTAGAAAATGTTAAGTAAAATTTGCTTTAAAAATTAAACCCGGCGCTTTGTCATCCTGTGTCATCATTTTTATTTCTTAGCTTTTGCCTATTTAAGTGAACTCTAAAACTTTCATATTGACTGTTTCCTATCCGACATTGTGTCTCTCTCATCTCCTTCATAACCATCATTGACTTTTTTCCATTTTAATACTATCCCATAGTATCAGAGACAGTGAGAAAAATAGCAAATAAAGGTACATGACTCTCTCTCTAGCGCTATAGAGACTGATAGATATACATGCATCTGTCTCACATAGAGAGATGTGATGTATTCCCTGCAGGCTTCCTCCCACTTGTTTGTCTTGTCTGTTTGTACAGCTCCTAGCACAGCACGGCCCCAATCTCGGTTAGTCTCTGACCACTTGTATTACATTAGTGCCTAGACAGCTATAGCAATATCTTTGGGAGGCCTTAAACTTAATACAGCGTCATTATGGGCCAGGGATCCTATATAATTCCATGGAGGGGCAGGGAGACAACCGTTCCCTCTGGACCAGCAGAGAAGGAGATGGACACAGAGGGAGCTGACACAAATGCCGCTCTGTGCTGACACTAACATGAAAGTAAGACTTTGCACTGGGGAGTGGGGATTGCTCAAACATTTAAAGGGACATCACATTCCTCCACTCTACTTTAAAAATCTTTCCCCAGCATGCACACATTATTATTTGTATTGCTAACATAAACGACTATATCACCTAGCTAAAAGTCGTGAGTGGACTACCACCTTGTAAGGGAGTTCTCCACCTTGGAATAGCAACTCACTGACCAAACAACGAGTTCAGCTGCTGCACACCTGGTTTTCACGCTCTTGGGATAACAGAGTGATGGTTCAGCAGCAGTTAGTGGTAAGGAAACAACCGGAGCTGGTACCAAAGTCATTGAATTGAGGGGTTGTAACAGCAGGAGGTTTGATCAGAATAACAAAAAGCCCTACTGGAACAGTCCTGAACTCCAGTATTCATTGAGGCTTTGACTGGTCCATATCTTTCCATAAAATACCATTGGATAGTTTTACCATGAATGAAACAGGTCCCATGCAATTTACAATTTCTTCATGTATAGAATCATAGAATATCAGGGTTGGAAGGGACCTCAGGAGGTCATCTAGTCCAACCCCCTGCTCAAAGCAGGGCCAACCCCCAACTAAATCATCTCAGCCAGGGCTTTGACAAATCTGACCTTAAAAACCTCTAAGTAAGGAGGCTGGAGCAGATGACTTATGTGGAGAGTCTGTGGGAACTGGGATTATTTAGTCTGCAGAAGAGAAGAATGAGGAGGGACTTGATAGCTGCTTTCAATACCTGAAAGATGGATTCCAAAGAGGATGGATCTAAACTGTTCTCAGTGGTACCAGGGGACAGAACAAGGAGTAATTGTCTCAAGTTGCAGTGGGAGAGGTGTAGGTTGGATATTAGGAAAAACTTTTTCACTAGGAGGATGGTGAAGCACTGGAATGGGTCACCTAGGGAGGTAAAGGAATCTTTTTTTTTAAGGTGCCCATTTCACTTCAGAGCAAGTCCACAGTAAAAGAACAATGGCAAGTCTCATGTTGTCTATCAATTTGCATAGCTTGAGATTTGGCTACACATGAGGCAATATCAGGATGCAGGAGGTCCCAACAGGTACATAAAGATTGCTTCAAGAAAAGAGTTATAGGTGACTCCTGGATAGTAGCATGTGGTATATTCCTGTAGGCAAGTAAGAGATTGTCCAGTTTCTACTGATGACTCACAATAGATTTGTAGGCTCTTAAGGCATGCTTCACTGTTTGAACAAAGCATTCAGCTTCTCTGCGGCAGGATGGTATGGAAATGAGCTGAATTACATTTGAAGCTAGGAACCTCCAATTTTTCAGAACTGAGGTCTATTGTCACTCACCAACTGTCATAGCAAATCAAATTGTCTAGCCAAGCTCCAAAAATGTCCCATGGTCTCGGTCTCTGTAGTAGAAATCATTCTGGAAACTTTTGGCCTTCTTAAATGGGCACAGACTAAGACCAAAAACCTATAACTTTCTAAAAGCAGCAAAGAGTCTTGTGGCACCTTATAGACTAACAGACATTTTGGAGCATGAGCTTTCGTGGGTGAATACCCACTTCATCGGATGCATGTAGTGGAAATTTCCAGGGGCAGGTATATATAAGCAAGCAAGAAGCAGGCTAGAGATAACGAGGTTAGTTCAGTTAGGGAGGATGAGGCCCTCTTCTAGCAGCTGAGGTGTGAAAACCAAGAGAGGAGAAACTGGTTCTGTAATTGGCAAGCCATTCACAGTCTTTGTTTAATCCTGAGCTGATGGTGTCAAATTTGCAGATGAACTGGAGCTCAGCAGTTTCTCTTTGAAGTCTGGTCCTAAAGTTTTTTTGCTGCAGGATGGCCACCTTAAGATCTGCTATTGTGTGGCCAGGGAGGCTGAAGTGTTTATTATTATTATTATTATTATAAGTGTTCTCCTACAGGTTTTTGTATATTGCCATTCCTAATATCTGATTTGTGTCCATTTATCCTTTTCCATAGAGACTGTCCAGTTTGACCGATGTACATAGCAGAGGGGCATTGCTGGCATATGATGGCATATATTACATTGGTGGACGTGCAGGTGAATGAGTCAGTGATGGTGTGGCTGATCTGGTTAGGTCCTGTGATGGTGAAAATATGTGGGCAGAGTTGGCATCGAGGTTTGTTGCATGGATTGGTTCCTGAGTTAGAGTTACTATGGTGCAGTGTGCAGTTACTGGTGAGAATATGCTTCAGGTTGGCAGGTTGTCTGTGGGCGAGGACTGGCCTGCCACCCAAGGCCTGTGAAAGTGTGGGATCATTGTTCAGGATGGGTTGTAGATCCCTGATGATGCGTTTCAGGGGTTTTAGTTGGGGACTGTATGTGATGGCCAGTGGAGTCCTGTTGGTTTCTTTCTTGGGTTTGTCTTGCAGTAGGAGGCTTCTGGGTACACGTCTGGCTCTGTTGATCTGTTTCCTTATTTCCTCGTGCGGGTATTGTAGTTTTGAGAATGCTTGATGGAGATTTTGTAGGTGTTGGTCTCTGTCTGAGGTGTTAGAGCAGATGCGGTTGTACCTCAGTGCTTGGCTGTAGACAATGGATCGTGTGGTGTGCCCGGGATGGAAGTGTGCTAACTTGTGATATAAGGTCAGGTGTTGTCATCCACTCCAGAATCTGGAAGGCCACTTGATACCTTTTGTTACCTGCCAAGTGAAGGTGAGAGCACAGGCAGAGATGGCGCTGTTTAAAGCTGTTCCTGTGTATCAGGTTAGCCTCAGCTCAGTGAACCCCGAGGATCTGAGGTGAGCTACTTTGTAGCAGAGGCAGACCAAGCAGCAGGTACAGTGCCAGGTCACACCCCCGCTGGCAGATAGAATCTCAGTGACCAAGAGACTTTTTCCATTGGACCATATGAACTGGAACCATAAGGTAACTGAACATTAAACCTCACCAAATGAGGGTCAATCCATCCTCATCATGGTATCCATTCATTATACTCCACACCTGAACATAGCCATCATATGAACAACACCCTCCTATCTCAGTGTCTGTACCTTGACCCATTAACGTTTTACCCCCAATCGGGGCTATTGCAGATTATGTATTCCTTACGCCACCCAATCTTAAACCAAACTTCGCACCCCCTCGATAATCTGTACGTTATTCCCTGATCACCAGAAACTTCTACGCCTAAACTCTACCATACACTTTTTTTTTAAACATCATCTTAATAAAATGTTGAAATTTAAGTATCGGTGCGTATCATAGCACCTTCAAGATTAAATTGATCAGCTCTGCACTAGCAGTAGGAGAAGCTGGGAGGTGAATTACTGACAGGAAGAGATGAGCTCTGTTGTGATAACTGGGCCTACAAATTTACCCTACTTGTGAGTTTAATTATAAGATGCGAATGAACATTCCTCAGATGTCACAATAACCTGAAACAATAAATGTTGATGGGGAAAGGTCCAAAAGGGAGACAGGCTGAATTAGTCCAAACAAAAAGGGCTCCTGATCATTCAAGGACAGGGTTAAGTTCATGCCTGGGAAACAAGAACAGTGAGTCCAAAAATCAGTTAGCCCAAATTGGTGGTGTACATTAGGCTATTGGTGTACAAAATAAGGCGGGGACAAGCCTTCACTTCCTTTTTGGGTCCTTAAAGAGACTTTTGGAGAAAAATTGGCTACTGGAGTGAACTTCACCCTCATGACTGCCCCCTTCGCTGGGACCCAGGGCCTTCTTCATCCTAATCCTGAGAGACGACCAGATCAGACTGGGTCAGAGAGATGGACTCAGATGACATCACAACCTTACCAGCTCTGGATGAATTCCCAAACATCCCTGGCATGTGAGACTGTCTCTACCCCCCCTGACCCTGCAGTAAATACCCTTCCTTACCTACCTTATTTCCTCTTTCCTATCGCTCTCCTTTTTCCTTCGGTCTAGTAAGGGTCTGGCTTAGCTGGTCAAGTCTGTATATTTTATAACACTGCTATGAGTCTGTGACCAAAAAAGAAATGAGATGCAGTGCACGAAAGAGCCCAATGCTGGTCAGTTTGCTAGGTCTCAGAGTGGCTATAGAACTGTAGGCTAGGCCTATGTTTTTCCAGCAGTGCGGCTGCAAGTGAGAGTCAACACCAGAGACAGAAGCTGCATTTTCTCTTTGCTGTTCTTTTCTCTCCCATTTTGTGTTTCTTGTTTTGTCATCTTAGAAAGGGGGATGGGACATTAACAACAACAACAACAGCAATAACAAGTGCCAGCCCTCCTCAGCTAAGCTCTTTTCTCCTAAAAAGGACAGTTATAACCTTCTTTTATACCAATTAACAGGCTGCTAATCGGGGGTGGTGTGAGAATTCCTTCTAAAAACTCTCTACAGCTGAAGGGAACATCAGGGGGAGTTAAAAATGACAGCCTGATTTAATACTTTACATTTCAGATGCTTTCACTGTTTTCCCTTTTCTGGATTTTTAATAGAGGGTTAACATGATGTTTAATGGTGTGTTTCCCGTGGTATTAAGCTGGCTGAGGACTCTGCATACCGAACCTGAACCTTGTTTAACATTGCTTGATGTCAGACAGTAACTGGGTTATGTTAACGCCTTTGACTCTTTGGGCCTAGGTATTCCATCTAAGTGAATACAACAGATCATACATGCAGGATCCAGGAGACTAGTAATGAGGGCTTAGTCCTAAATCTCTTGCAGTGCCAGGAGAGAGGAAGGCGAGGGGCAGAGCAATGGTAACACACAGGGAGGGGGGTGGGAAAAAAGACAAAGCTTTGAAATATTGAAGACAGTCCTAAAAACAGTTAGAGTGGCAGCAGGACTACACAAAGGATTGAGTCAAGGGGTCTTCAGGTGTTTCTGGGTCAACTCAAGCAGGCCTGGCCTAAGCCTGAAATAATGTACAGATATGATGGCAGGTTCACAGATTCCAAAGCCAGAAGGGACCACTCTGGTCTGGCTTCCTGTATAGCACAGGCCAGAGAACTGCCCCAAAATAACTCCTGCCACAGATCTTTTAGAAAAAAACAACCCACATCCCATCTTGATTTTAAAATGGTCAGTGCTGGGGAGTCCACCATGACCCACCCATGGTGTTGCAACCCTGTTGCTATTTTTAGGCACTAACTGGAGTAGAGCCAGCATGAGTTTCTGTCTACCCAGGATGGGAAGCATGCTTCCAGCTGCTGTGTGTACCTGAGAGATTAATGCAATTTCCCCTGCAAAAGTTGGGATGACCTTCTTTCAGAAAGTATAGTGTGTTCATTGCTAGCTCAAATTGTTCTCAAGATCCTGGCTGCTACAATTATGTTGCAGATGAAATGAAATGAAAAGAGAGAAATCAGAATAACAATATTAACCTCTAGTATCTTATGACCTACGTATTATAGAAATTAATATTGTATGCCATTAGAAAGATGAGAATCCCAGCTTGTAATGACATAATATATTTGCTCCATTCCCTTTGGCTTCGTGGGATATGTGATTACAGCTTGTCATCGTTCTTCCAAACTAGCAGTGCTTTGCTGATAGTGGCCCAGTATAGAATATAGCACAGCTTGGACCAGATTAATTTTCCCTTCCATTAGTGGGCTGCACTTCTATTCCAGTTTTGCTTACTTTAAAATTTCTTAAACTTTTAATTTACCTTGATTCCACTATTATGGCATGACAATCACAGGGTGTTAAAAATGCTTGATTTTTCTCAAGAGTTTATTTTAATTGTCTGACAGCTGTTATAGTCAATGTCATAGTCACAGTGAATTCTTCAGACTGGGAAAATGTGGCTCTCACCACATAAATATGGGAATGTGCCTATGTGTTCATAAATATTTGAACACATTTATAGTGATCTAAACTATTTGAGTGATTTTACTTTGTATGAAGGCATTGGAAGTATTAGATAATATTTTTAGACATCAGCATTAAGTGTCATCTTTGTATCTGAAGCAAAAAGTTCCATTATTTCACCAGCTTTACCTTGGACACTTCAACTCTCTGTACCTATTTAGGAATTATTGTTAATATAAACTGTACTTAACCATGAGCCCTGTCAAGGTTCCTCCCCCACTCTGAACTTTAGGGTACAGATGTGGGGACCTGCATGGACACTTCTAAGCTTAATTACTAGCTTAGATCTGGTAACACTGCCACCATCCAGAAATTTCAGTGTCTGGATCACTTTCTGTCCTCCCAAAACCTTCCCCTCCCTGGGCAGCCTTGAGAGTCTTTTTCACCAGGTTCCTGGTGAACACCGATCCAACCCCTTGGATCTTAACACAAGGAGAATTTAACCATCCCCCTTCCCTTCCTCCACCAATTCCTGGTGAGTCCAGTTCCAATCCCCTTGGATCTTAACACAAGGGAAAAAATCAATCAGGTTCTTAAAAAGAAAGCTTTTAATTAAAGAAAGAAAGGTAAAAATTATCTCTGTAAAATCAAGATGGAAAATACTTTACAGGGTAATCAAATTTATATAGCCCAGAGGAACCCCCTCTAGCCTTAGGTTCAAAGTTACAGCAAACAGAGGTAAAATTCTCTCAGCAAAAAGGAACATTTACAAGTTGAGAAAACACAAATAAGACTAACACGCCTGGCCTGGCTATTACTTACAAGTTTGAAACATAAGAGACTGATTCAGAAAGATTTGGAGAGTCTGGATTGATGTCTGGTCCCTCTTAGTCCCAAGAGCGAACAACCCCCAAAACAAAGAGGACAAACAAAAGACTTCCCTCCACCAAGATTTGAAAGTATCTTGTCCCCTTATTGGTCCTCTGGTCAGGTGTCAGCCAGGTTTACTGAGCTTCTTAACCCTTTACAGGTAAAAGAGACATTAACCCTTAACTATCTGTTTATGACAAGCCCTTCTTGGCGACACACATAATCTGAACTTTTCAGCTATCTCCCAACATGGGAAAGGCTCTAACAGAAAGAACCATGTAGCTTACAGCTTTCTTTGTGAATGAGAGCCACTGTCTGCCCTTTTCTCCCCAATAAACAAAATCAAGGTTTTTTTTATGACTGCAGAGTTTCCTGAAGTGGAGCTATTGGGCTGTAAATCTTTATTAAGCATTAGGGCTGGCAGGGGTTGAGGCTGTACCAACTATTGATGCTAGCTCGGCGGCTGAGGAGAAGACAGGGGGTCAGATATTTAAAAGAACTCAGGTCCCACAGAGAACAATGGAGAAACCTCAGCCCCGTCTTCTGCCCTCCCTCCCAGTGAGAACAATGGGAGCTGCTAGGCACTGAGCATTATTTAAAATCTAGCTTTGGTGTTTTAGACACCTTACACATTTACTTAGTTACTGCAAGCTTTGGCTGCAGAGGCTGACTTCCCACAGCAAACTGTGTGGGTGTTTATCAGCAAGAAATGTTTGGAGTTTTTCCAGTGATAATGCTGGTGGAAGAGAGGTCATCTACACTCATGGCCAAGATCCATTACAATTCATTGGAAATGTTTTCTCACCTTATTGTGTATAAATCATTTTGAAGCAAAATGAAGGCAAACAATGCTGAAAAGACAAAAAGATGTTGAGTTTCAAAGGGAATCTAAATGTGAATGTGTTACAGCTGAAAGGAGAGTCCTTGAAGTCTTGTTTATATCTTCTCTCCAGTTGTCATTGATTCCTGGATGCCACGGTTAGAAGGGACCATTGTGATCATCTAGTCTGATCTCCCATACAGCACAGGCCACAGAACTGCCAAAATAATTCCTAGAGCATGTCTCTTAGAAAAACATCCCACCTTGATTTAAAAATTAGCAGTGTTGGAGAGTCCATCACAGCCCTTGGTAAATTGTTCTACTGTGTAATTACTCTCACTGTTAAAAACTCTCACTTTATTTCCAGTTTGAATGTGTCTAGCTTCAACTTCAATCCATTGGATCATGCTAGACCTTTCTGTGCTAGATCAGAGTCCATTATCAAATATCCCCCCCTCTCCATGTTGGTAGATTTATAAAAAGAGTTTGTGGTGGTGCACAGAGGTGGTGCACCGGTCTTGGTTACATACACTTGTAAGGTGCTTGGTCTTGTAAAGAGGATGCATACCATAGAAAGCCAGAAGCACAGCATAGAACCATATATGAAAATATTAATAGCATCATATGAAGATTTGTTCATAGAGAATGGGTGCCTTCCAGCAACATACAAGATACGTTTAAGAGAAGACCCGGAATCGGTGGTACATGCTACACAAAAAGTTCCACAAGTCTTAAGAACATGGCTAAAAGAAGATCTGCAAAATATGAGAGCAAATGGTATCATTCAGAGAATAGAAGAAACAACAGATTTGGTTCACTCCTTTGTAACTGTAGAGAAAATAGAAGAGGGACTACAGCTGTCTATATTCCTACAAAACTATAAAGAGAGAACACTTCCACTTGCCTACAAGAAGTAAACTATTTGTCTGAGATGGCAGGAGCTAAATTCTTCAGCCAATTAGATGCATCAACAGGATTTTATCACACAGAGAACTCCTAGATCTGCATTTTCAGCACACCATTCAGCAAATAATGCTTCCTAGGACTGTCTTTTGGACTACGTTAGTTTCTAGAAGTACTTCACCATATGAGCCAGATGCTAGAGAGTCTAGCAGGTGTGAAAGTGTATGTAGATGACATGATAATTTTGGGCAGCACTGCCACTGAACATCAGGAACAAGTGAGGAGGGTACTAGAAATTGTGAGAGCTAATAACCTTAACCTGAATAAAACCAAATGTAAATTTCAAGCTATGGAAATAACATAATTGGGAGAGAGACTGACCTTAAAGGAATCTTGCCTGATGAATCAAAGAGTCAGGCAACACTGAACTTTCTGATACCTGAAGATGAAAAGGGAATTCAAAGACTGCTTGCTAGACATGTTGAATTGTGCCAGTAGGTTCATGCCTAACTGTACAGATCTCACAACTCGTCTAAAACATCTCCTCCACAAGGCTGCTGAATGGGCATGGATGCCAGACCATGAAAGAGAGTCCAATGATTTAAAGCATGTTCTAACATCCGCTCCAATGTTGCAATTTTTTTGACCCATTGAAAAACATCAAACTCTCGAAGATGCCTCGAGGGGAGGGCTGGGAGTAGTACTAGGACAGTGTCATGGAAATGTTTAGTTGCCAGTCTCATATGCATCTCTGGCTATGACAACCACAGAGAAAATGTATGCACATATTAAAAAAGAGGTCTGGTATATGGATGGACAAGGTTTCATGACTTTCTCTCTGGTTATAGCTTCAAAACAGAAGCTGATCACAAACCACTGGTTGCAAAACACAAAAAGGGACTTGAGGAAGCACCACCTAGAATACAACCTATTTCTGCTTGTAGTAGGATGTGATCCTGGAGTTCCAATCTGGACACCACTTAGGGTACGTCCATACTACCCGCCCAGGTCGGCGGGTAGCGATCGACTTCTCAGAGTTCGATATATCGCGTCTCATCTAGACGCAATATATCGAACTCCGAACGCGCTCCCATCGACTCCGGAACTCCACCACTGCGAACGGCGGTGGCGGAGTCGATGGGGGAGCCGCGGACTTCGATCCCGCGCTGTGAGGACGGGTAAGTACTTCAAACTAAGGTACTTCGAGTTCAGCTACGCTATTCGCGTAGCTGAACTTGCGTACCTTAGTTCGAACCCCCCCCCCCCAGTGTAGACCAGGCCTTACTATTGGCAGACAGCCACTCAAGAGCATATGATCCATCTGACAATTCACAGACTGATTATCTAGGAAAAAAAAGTAAACATACACGTGAACATGATAAAAGTATCATACACTGTATCTCCGGGCACATGGGCTGGATTTGAGATAGAAACAGCTAAAGATAAAAATGACAAGCAGTGATACAAGTAATAAGTAAAGGAGGAAACAATGACCTCTTCCCACCTGCCTATTACCACTACAGAAATAAGCTTTCAGAGATCTCAGGAGTGCTCTTGAAGGGGGACACAGATCATGGTTCCCACAAGGCAAACAAGGAGGAAAGGAAGGAAAATATTGGAATGAATACATGAAGGGCACCTGGGAATGACCAAACCAAAAGGAGATCTTGAGAAGTTGTATTCTGGCCAAAGACGAAGATTGACGATGTGGTGAGCAGGTGTGGAACATGTCAGAAGAGAAAAACCCAATGATTCTGCACATTTTGCAGTTCCATGGGGCAAAATTGGAATTGACATGCTCAACCTGATAAGAGATGGTCACCTGATTATAACACTATTTTACCAATTTCCCAGAAGTAGTCACACATGAAAATACTCTGACAACCACAGTTGTCAGGCACATTAAATCTGTATTTTCACATCATGGAATTCCACGAACAGTAATATCTGACAAAGAGCCGCAATTCAAGAGTAGGGAATGTATGGACTTGTGCTAAAATATGACTTTCATCATGAGACATCAAATCCCAGATAACCTCAGATCAGTGGATTAGCTCAAAGGCGAGTATGCATAGGGACAAACTTGCTCAAAAAAGCAGTGGATGAAAGAGAAGAAAGTTACCTATGGAATTCCTCTACAACAGATGCATAAACACTAGATTACCAGGTATGGGACTAAGAACAAAATGTTTGACCAAGGACTCGGTGGTAGTGAGGAAAAGACTGGGAAAGTGCAAAGGGACATAATTTTACAATGATGGAGCAAGACCTCTTCCACATTTAAAAAAAGCAAAGACTTGGGGAGAATTTGGCAAGCTGAGCATTGACCAGTCGAAGATAGAACAATTAAAGAAGAGTCCTCTTGCTCTTACTTGTGATCACAGACCGAGGTGAAATCTTACAAAGGAACCATAAGCATCTGCTCAAGGTACCTGAGAACTTGGCCGAGACACGTGAAGTGAGAGCACAGACACGAGTTGAAAACAATTCACAAGCTGACCCTGTTAGTGAGCATGAGACTGACCTGTCCTTTACAGAGGATTTGCAATACAGCAGGTGGGGAAGACTGCTGCAGCACCCTGAGAAACTGATTGAGACGCGTGAGTGTAGTGTAAGAACAACCTGAAGGGCTATTAAATCAGTGATAGCATTTGTAATAGCTTGATAGTTTAATTGATTTGTGTTTTAGTTCAGTCTGGGAATTTAGAAAGAGCTCTAACAAAGGGAAGATGTGCTACAGAGTTAAGTCCTCCAGGAAGTGTAGAGATGCCACATTTCCTATACACTTTTCACGCCGTCTTTGATTTCCTGTGCTATATTTTGGGCTGGAGGCAGAAACAAAAGAAACCCAGAATGAGGCAGCCACAGGCTGCAGCTATGCATAGTAGTAGACACTTTATCTCATTTCTGTACATAGTTCCTGTTCATAATAAAGAGTAAGATGCTCCCCTAATAACTCTGCTAGTGGCTCTCAAGCCCACACGACAGGATAGTGTGATTAGATAATGGACCTGATTGTGCACTGTGGTGGCCCCTGTGTAGTTGTCATGTATTCATGTACAAAGAGGGTGTAAAACCACCATCTTGATCTGGCAACTTTTTTGCATTTGCTGTGAGCAGGTGTAAACAACTACATAGAGGCAAAGCATGGAAGAATTATGCCTATAAATACTGCTCAGCTCCATGTTTGGTGAACTAGTCAGGACCTTGTTCTTCTAGTGTCTGAGACATGTAGGAGAGAACAGCTGGGTGTTCTGCTCTCTCCCCTCCGTTCTTTAGTGCTGTCAGTGAAAAATAATCTTAAAATTATACCCTGGTGAAAAAGTCTTTTAGCACAAAGGCGCCTTTGTGTTGTATGGCATATCCTGTAAACAGATGTGCCTTTTAATGGCTTCCATCTCCCAGTCACTCTCTGAGGTGTCAAATCTTTTTTTTTCCTTTTTTTTTAAACTAAATTCAGCAATGACACCTCAGCAGTGTTCTCATGTGAAGGCCTCTCTCTGAGTGTTTGCCAGTAGAGAGGCACCTCCCTTTTGTACATTTCCATGAGCAGATGTGATCTCCAAGAGCTAAATTCCTTCTTTCCCTCTTTTTATGCAGAAGTCGGATGCCATTTCTTTCAATGAGCATCCCAAAAAGACAGCTATGTTGAAAGAATTTAAAGTTGCAAAGTCAAACACTCAAAAGTTAGGAAATTCCAGAATTAAGGTTACCCGTGCAACCTTAATTTGGCATACTTGTGTGTATAAATAACAGTAGTACTTTAATTATATGATCTCACACACTTTTTTTCTACAGTTCCCTAGCCTCACCAGTTGAATAGATATTCAATCTTTCTTTCTTGTCCCCCTCAGACAGTGTTTGGCCTGTGGTCTTATTTACTAGCCACCATTCAAACCCTGCACTGAAATCAGCATTATTCATTTCCTCATGAGCCTTTCTATGACACACATCATTAAAGTATCTGAGAGCTTCACAGATATTAATGAATATATGTCCACAACTCCCAGCGAAGTGAAGTAGGTTGCTCTGCCTGATTCAGCCTGTCACACCCGGGCTATTGGCTATTTAGGGGTGGGATTCTCTCAATGTCTCCTGTTGGAGGTATTCCACCTCACAGAAATAATTAAATATTCCTGGGGCCAGAGAAAAAGCTGGAGTGGGTGACTCTTTGGCCCAGTGGTTGGGGCACTCATGTGGCATATGGAAAAGATAGGGTCAAGTCCCTGTTCCAATGAATATCTAATAATTCAAAATGAGTATTGAACGATAACATTTTCTAAAGAAAATGGAATTCATAGTTAACACAGGTACATATTCCAGGCTGCCATAGTTTGTTCCAATGGTTAATCATGATCACTGTGAAACAAATATCTGCCTTATTTCTAGTTTGAACGTGTCTGGCTTTAATTTTCAGCCACTGGTTCTTGTTCTGCCTTTCTCTAGTAGATTAAAGAGCCCTCTAGCACCCGGTATTTTCTCCCTGTGAAGGTAGTTGGACGCTATATGTCATTTGAGCCACTTGGATTCAATTCCCCACTCGGTCACAGACTTCCTGTGTCACCTTGGACTAGTCTCTGTGCCTCAGTTCCCTGACTATAAAATGGGATAAGAGCAATTCTCTACCTCACAGAAGTGTATAATGAGAAACATATTAGAGACTAGCATGTGCTTAGGTACCATGGTACTAAGAAAACAGGGAAGGGTGAGGATGGGCAAAATTTTTTACAGCCCACTTTGTTTTTTGGTGTTTCTTCTCTGTTATTTGTTACAAAATATTATTATTCAGCCTCTGCTTCAGCCTCTGCTTTGTATAGTCCAAGGCATGGGTCTTATCTTGCAAGCCGGGCCGGCTCTGGCTTTTTTGCCCCCCCACCCCAAAAAAAAAAAAAAAGGGGGGAGGGGTGGCCAGAGCGGCAAAGCGGGGGGAGGGGGGGAGGAGGAGGAGGAACAAAACAGAGGGGAGGGAGCCGGGGGGAGAGAGAGAAGGGGGGCGGCCAGCGCTTCAGCGGGGCACTTACCCCGTGGCCCTGACCGCCTCGCCGCCTGCCGGGAGGGCTCTGCACCGCTCTGGTCGGCTGGGAGGGAAGGACGTGGGCTGCACTGCTGAGTTTGCTGCAGGGCGCTCCCCTCCTCCGCGCCGCCGCCCCATACAGGGCGGCCAGATAGGGGAACCAAAAATAAAAACACCTGCTGTGCCGCCCTAGGATTGGGCGGGATGCTGCCCTGTAGAATCTGCTGCCCCAAGCACAAGCTTGCTCAGCTGGTGCCTGGAGCCAGTCCTGCTTTTACTGCTACATTTTCATTCTAATACCAATAGGGAGGGATTTGGGTCCTTTTCCAGCCACCACATTTTGTTATGAAACCTCTGCAGTTCTTGAGTTTCACCAGGGAACAAAGTCAGCCTGAACTCTCAGCTTTCCTTGCCTTTGGCACTTAAAATTAGACCCTAATGTCACTTGAACATATTATATTTGTAGCCAATTTGCTATTGATGTTTGGTTCCCACTTCACACATTTTTTGTCATGTTTCTCAGGGTGTCCCCGTCTCGCTTACACTAATGTCTCCATTGGTGGGGCATGATTAGGAGCTTTCCTCCCAGCCTATGGGGAAGGTGGTACAAATCTCAACAGAAGAAATGGAAAATTACAGCTAATGTGTGAAAAACCTCTCGTGCCTTCCTGCTCTCTTTCTACTGCCAAAATGCAACTAGACTTGCCTCTTTGTGTTTGCCAATGTAGACATCCCCAGTTATTAAGACACGGTCTCAAATTCTCCAGGTTAATTCAACCAGTCACCAGGCTGCTGACTCTTCATGTAATAATTTATCTAGGAACAAACTCCTTCATGACTGTCTTGACTTGATGTCATGGAATCCGTTATGAGATGCCTGAGTTGTGATGGCTGCTGTCCCTACAGATACAGAATGGTCTGTCTTACCTTTCTAGTGGTCAGAAAAGAACTGATCTCCTGAGTGGGTTATTTCTTTGTTCGGTTCAAGTTTTCATAATATGCCCATCATCATGATATCTGAGTGCCTTCCAGATATTCAATATCTTCATTAACGATCTGGAGGATGGTGTGGACTGCACCCTTAGCAAGTTTGCAGATGACACTAAACTGGGAGGAGTGGTTGATACGCTGGAGGGTAGGGATAGGATACAGAGGGACCTAGACAAATTAGAGGATTGGGCCAAAAGAAATAAGATGAGGTTCAACAAGGACAAGTGCAGAGTCCTGCACTTAGGACGGAAGACTCCCATGCACTGTTACAGACTAGGGACCGAATGGCCGGGCAGCAGTTCTGCAGAAAAGGACCTAGGGGTTACGGTGGACGAAAAGCTGAATATGAGTCAACAGTGTGCCCTTGTTGCCAAGAAGGCTAATGGCATTTTGGGTTGTATAAGTAGGGTCATTTCCAGCAGATTGAGGGATGTGATCATTCCCCTCTACTCAGCACTGGTGAGGCCTCATTTGGAGTACTGTGTCCAGTTTTGGGCCCCACACTACAAGAAGGATGTGGATAAATTGGAGAGAGTCCAGCAGAGGGCAACAAAAATGATTAGGGGCTGGAGCACATGACTTATGAGGAGAGGCTGAGGGAACTGGGATTGTTTAGTCTGCAGAAGAGAAGAATAAGGGGGGATTTGATAGCTGCTTTCAACTACCTGAAAGGGGGTTCCAAAGAGGATGGATCTAGACTGTTCTCAGTGGTAGAAGATGACAGAACAAGGAGTAATGGTCTCAAGTTGCAGAGGGGGAGGTTTAGGTTGGACATTAGGAAAAACTTTTTCACTAGTAGGGTGGTGAAGCACTGGAATGGGTTACCTAGGGAGGTGGTGGAATCTCCTTCCTTAGAGGTTTTTAAGGTCAGGCTTGACAAAGCCCTGGCTGGGATGATTTAGTTGGGTTTGGTCCTGCTTTGAGCAGGGGGTTGGACTAGATGACCTCCTGAGGTCCCTTCCAACCTTGAGATTCTATGATTCTATGACCATGCCAAGTGATATAACTAGCATCTGTCATGTGTGGATTGTTCTTTCTCCTTTCCTCTCCCCAGGGGGAAAATGATGTGAGGATTGTTCTGTTTTTTTTTACATCTTGTGAGCTGTGTTTTTGTGATTGATTAGCAAGGTCTAAGAAGTGCACCTTGCAATTTGAATGGCCTTTTTTTTTGGCAGCTTTATCCTATTGTAAATATATCTGATGTGCAGTCTACATGGGGCACTCACACCTAAGAGAAAAGACTTGTGTGTAGTGAACACAAGGAAGATTCTTTATTGGGGTTGCTGGACACACACAGACCTGTAGGTCCCCAGCTTCCAGACTGAGGAATGGAGTTTGTGCCGCACAGAGTTACCACAGCATTGCTCAAATCCTGGCCCAGATTAAGCAATCACCTCCTCTGCAATACAATACTCTGCTATCTGAACCTGGGCAGGCGGTGGGAGAGTTGCAATCACTGCTCCTTACTGGCTAAGAACTGCACATATCCTTTTGTTTTGTTATCCTGTCTCACCCACCCTCACACCAACCTGCCCCTTTGTCTAGCCCATCTATCAAGTCTTGCTTTACGACTGTCAGCTCTTTGGAGCTGGGACTGTCATTCTCTAGAAATATGTACAGCATCTAGCATAATTTAGTGCCAAACTCCTTGGCCCCTAGGTGTTACCACAATATAAACACTAAATACTATAATGGTTTGTAGTGCTAGTACACTAGACTGTGGTCCATCTCCCCTCCCAGCAGCTCCCTTCCAGAGTCAGTCCTATCTAGCTTGAATATCTGTGTTTTGGGTGTCTTTCCCTCAAGTATTAGCTTGTGTTTTTCCAAGCAATCTCATTTGGTAAATTCCTGTGCATATTTCTAGTCTGCCTGGATCATTTTGTATCAGTTCTCACCACTATTTGCAACTACTCTCAAAGTAGCACCCTCTGCCAGTTTCATTAGCACAGTTTATTCCATCTATTAGGTGATGAATGAAGTTGTTAAATACTCTGGGACCCAAAGTTGGTTCCCTGCAGTCTCACACTAGAGCATTCACCACAACACAATACATTGCTATTTATTTGCCAGCACCCTTTGTGTATGACCAATCAGCCATTCTTGAATCCACCTGAGAGTGTTACTATAGGAATTGATTTTGAAATGTAAATTATGTGAGGGAAGTTATCAGTGACTTTACTAAAAGACAAGGACATTGAAGTGGGTGGTCTCCTTGCAGCCATTCATATTGTTATCCCCTCAGAAAAATAATAGCTTCCTCTAGAACTTGGTCATGTATGTGCAGCCTTATTGTAATCAACAGAGCTGATAAGGAATTTTGTGACAGAATTTTTTTTTAAAAGAAAATGCTCATTCATAGACCTGAAACTTTTCACGGGGGAGGATAATTTAATTTCTCATTTCAAAATTCCATTTTTTGGTTCAAAATGACTTTTTATTTAGCAATTTAGGTTACTTTATAGGTTTGTTTTTTTAAAAAAAAAAGGTCAGTCAAAATGAAATGTTCTGAAATTACTGAAAAGAAACATCCTGACTGACCCGACTGATTCTTATTCATTGATTTATTTTAATTTTCATCTTGTGAAAATGTTAGAGATTTAGACTTTTCATCCTGCTTTGGAATTGGAAAATTATTCAAAAATCTTGAATTATTTTTTTTGGAGGAGGGGGATGCAAAACCCATTTCCCGCCAATCTCTAGTAGTCAATGAAATGGCATTCACTCAGGGCCGGTCCAACGCTCATTTAATTCAAGGGAGCAATCCCCATTGACTGCTATGGGCTTGGCATAATGGAGCTGACTGGACTTCTGGACAGCCAAACATTTGCTTAGGAGGCCAGATCCCAAGCAGATCCCCCTACTCAGGATGCTGCTGCACATAGCACCTATTCTGGTCACCAGTAGCACGTGCTTCTGGAGGGGAACTTCTCTTCAGGGCTCCCTTCCTCTGGCAGATGGATGGGGGTGGCTTCTCTGTGAGGTTCGTGTTCTTTCCCCTTCTCCTCCTCCCTCCGGACTGACTGTGGACTGCCACCTCTGAAGGTCTCCAAGCTCCTCTCTCCCCCTCCTCAGCCTGAGGGTCTATCCTCTGGGGTCCAGCCGCCTCTCCTCCTGATATCCCAACCACTGATGGGCAGCTGAAGCTGTTGCCCTCGGCACCATTTCCCCACAGCAAAAAAGCTTCTCCTCTGGATCTGGTGACTGTATTGTTAATGTTGTGTGTGGCTGAGTTACTCTGTGAGGCTGGTTCTGGGTGCCTCTCTGGGAGGGGCAGGCTGAGTGTGGGGTTGTAGATGAGGGAAGGAATGAGTGAGTGGGTGTGTAAGGCAGAGAAAGAAATATTGTAGGAATGAGTGAGGGGATGAGAGGAGGGAGAGGGAATAGAGACAGAAGGGATTGACTGAGGAGCAAAAAGGAAGAAGCAGAAGTCAGTGTAAGGGAAAGGAGGAAAAAAAGAAAGCCAAGAAGAACAGAAAACACAGGAGAACAGAGCAAAAGCAGGAAATAAAGTGAGTTGGAGCAGAGGAGAATAAAACAATTTAAGTTAAATTGAAAAGGAGATAGGTGTCGTGTACTGACAACTGTTAAAAGTACAAGCTATCACTTTGATTTGTAAGGGGTTTCCAGTTCCAGGTAGGCTAGGCGGCTGTGTAGGGAAACATGCCGTCTGGGCCTTCAGCACTGCAGTCAGTCTAAAAGAGTCAGCCTGGAGCAAGATGGGGTGAGTTGTGCCTCATTGTATTAGGGAACAGCCTGCTTTGTCTCTTTCTATTTTTGGTTCTTCCGTGTTAGGGTTCTGGATTCTAAGAAATAAGGTAGTGTTATGTTGCAACCTTCTAGAAAGGGTATTCAGTGTTTTCCTTCTACTTCTCTGTGTGCATACTGGGAACATCATAGGCCTGGATCAATCAGCAACACACATACAAAATGGGAAATGACTGCCTAGGAAGAATGAGGCGTACTTGTGGCACTTTAGAGACTAACAAATTTATTTGGGCATAAGCTTTTGTGGGCTAAAACGAGAAACTACAGAATTGGAATTAATTTGCAAACTGGACACCATTAAATTAGTCTTGAATAAAGACTGGGAGTGGATGGGTCATGACACAAAGTAAAAACTATTTCCCCATGCTAAGTTTTCCCCTACTGTTACTCACACCTTCTTGTCAACTGTTTGAAATAGGCCATCCTGATTATCACTACAAAAGTTTTTAGCCCACCTTAATTGATTAGTCTCGCTAGATTTCACGTTCTCTGTGTATATATATCTTCCTACTGTATTTTCCACTGCATGCATCTGATGAAGTGGGTTTTAGCCAATGAAAGCTTATGGATAAATAAATTTGTTAGTCTCTAAGATGCCACAAGTACTCCTCATTCTTTTTGCTAATACAGACTAACACAGCCACTCCGAAACCTGCCTAGGAAGGAGTACTGTGAAAAGAGAACTGGGGGTCATAGTGAATCACAATCTAAATACACCTTTCCCCCGATATAACACGACCCGATATAACACAAATTTGGATATAACGTGGTAAAGCAGTGCTCCGGGGGGGCAGGGCTGCGCACTCCGGTAGATCAAAGCAAGTTCGATATAATGCGGTTTCACCTATAACGTGGTAAGATTTTTTGGCTCCCGAGGACTGCGTTACATCGAGGTAGAGGTGTATGTGTCAACAGTATAACGCTGTTGCAAAAAAAAAAAAAAAAAGAAAGCAAGCATTCTGGTATGTATAAGCAGGAGTATTAAGCATGACACGAGAAGTAATTCTTCTGCTCTACTTGACACTGATTAGGCCTCAACTGGAGTATTTTGTCCAGTTCTGGGCGCCACATTTCAGGAAAGATGTGGACAAATTGGAGAAAGTCCAGAGAAGAGCAACAAAAATGATTCAAGGTCTAGAGAACATGACCTGTGAGGGAAGATTGAAAACATTGGGTTTGTTTAGGCTAGAGAAGCGAGGACTAAGAGGGGACATAACAGTTTTCAAGTACATAAAAGGCTGTTACAAGGAGGAGGGAGAAAAAATTGTTGTTCTTAACCTCTGAGGAGAGGACAAAAAGCAATGGGCTTAAATTGCAGCAAGGGCAGTTTAGGTTGGATAGTAGGAAAAACTTCATAACTGTCAGGGTGGTTAAGCACTGGAATAAATTGCCTAGGGAGGTGGTAGGATCTCCATCATTGGAGATTTTAAAGAGCAGGTTGGACAAACACCTGTCAGGGATGGTCTAGATAATACTTAGTTCTGCCTTGAGTGCAAAGGGCTGGACTAGATGACCTCTCGAGGTCCCTTCCAGTTCTGTGATTCTACACGGGCCTTGTGCTCCAGTCAATGACTGCTCAAGATGAAGGACAATCAGGTGTGTAGCCCGCTAATCCGAACACTGAAACAACCCCCAAAACATTAAAAAAGAGAGGGGGAAACCCTCTCTCTCAAGCAGAGCCGGCTCCAGGCACCAGCCAAGCAAGGTCGTGCTTGGGGTGGCAGATTCTAAGAGGGAGCTTCCGCCCAATCCTAGGGCGGCACGGCTGCCTTTTTTTTTTTTGCTTGGGGCGGCAAAAAAGTCAGAGCCGGCCCTGATCTCAAGAAAGGAATCCTCAATCCATCCACTATCTTTCTGCTTCGTGTTTGGTTGGATGCTCATGAGGAATTGTCTTTGCTCCAATTTTACTAATACACATCTGGGAATGTAGGCTGTTCAGTCTGTATAGATTGTGAGTTACATGCCATTGCAAGGCTAGCTTTGGTTCCTGCTATGGAACAGAACAACACCCTTCTTATTTCTGTAAAAATGAGCAATGTGTGCTTAAGTTTACAATTTTAATCTCTTAAAGGTCACCTGCAAAGCAGGAAAAATGGCTTATGTCCCCTTTTTGGCTTCTTTATGATGTATAAAAGGCTTGAAAGTTTTCCTTTTTTAAAGGTGTTTGTTTGTTTTTGTTTGTTACATTACAAATTCAGGTCTTCTCTGCGCTGATAAACTCCACGATGATTAAAGCACTCGTGAACTGATTATTTCACAAGACTAAAGAGAGTGCAAGCCGTAGGAACTGAGAGGGGAAGGGAGATGTGTTAGTTAAACTCTTTTAAACTCTGTTATTTTATTAACATTTATATAACTTCAGTGACTAATTAGCATGTTGGATAAAGGTTGTCTGAATAAAAGGTTCAAGAGTGTATCACTTTCAAATGAGTGAGCATTCAGAATAAACATGCTCTCAGATCTTCAACAAGTCTTCCAACAAAACCAAGGAAGATCAGATGTGATATTTTTCAGATAAAAAACAATCAGAATTCAATGGGAATACTCACAGAGCAAAGCACTACTCCGCATGAGTAAAGGAGTCAGAATATGGCCTTATTTGTCTAAAAACTTTGGGGCAGATTAAACCTATGGGACAACAGAGATCATGAAGGACACAATATATTTGTTACCTTTAATCTTCCACAATGCCCACAAGAATTGAATATGTAACTATGTGGAATAATTATAATAATTTCTACTACTTATACTAAAATACAAAAAAAACCAAGAGATTTTCCAGTATATACATCCTTCTATATGACTATTTTTGTCCCCGATCCTGCAAAAGATAGGTATCTGCTTAATTTTGTACATGTAAGTAAAGCTATGCATTTAAGGGTGGGATATCAATGAAGTCAATAGTACAACTTCCATAGATTTCTATGGGAGGAGAGTCAAGTCAACATACAGCACTTTGGGCAAAATGCCCATGGACTTCCATGGAGCCAGGATATCAACCCAAGTGTTTATGGTTGGCTTGCAAGCTCTCCAGGGACTGTCTTATTTTTTTTCTTTAGAAATGTATTTAATGCTGTTTTGATTTAGAATAAATAAAAACTGCCCCAGACAGACTCTGAGCGCCCTTCCAGGTATAGAAAATAACATCACCAGCATGCAATACAATCATTCATCACCTTCTAACAAGCAGCATCCCATCATTAAATGATGATACCCACTTTCATCGTCCGGTACCTCAATCTCCCCTAACAATTTTAATGGCCTGAGCACACTGTCCCTGATCCAAAACCCATTAAAATCAGGAAAAATGGTTCCACTGAATTCAGTTGGCTTTGGGTCAAGCCCATGCTCAGCATGAAATGCTGCTGCTTAGAAATCTGATACTGGGTTAAAAATATTAAAGTGCCCGAGGCACAGATTCTCACAGGTACATAGGAATCTAACTTCTGCTGAAATCAGTTATGTTTAAGGATCTAGGCCTAAGTGACGAAAGAGCCTAAAACCCATTTTCAAAAACTGCTAAGTGATTTGGGTGCTTTGGAAAATGCTTCCAAATATCCCTTAAGAGATCAATGTAAATTTACAGCAGCTAGTACAAGAAACAAACTCATGTATATTTTCAATTTCTCATGAGACAGTTATTCCCTAATCTCCCTAATTTTTGATCAAAAAAGAGAGAGAAAGTCTGTTAAAGCTATCACACTGATTCTTCCCTTTAAAAGGATTTATTTTTACAATTCTTTGAAATGTTCTTCTGCTAAAGTTGCACCCCTATCTTTGCTTTTGATACCTTATCAAGATCTTTAAAAGAAATCACAGTGGACAACAATGAAATGGATTTCTTGCCCCTGAAAACAGACTACTACCCTGGATTTTTAGCATGACATAATTATCCTTAGCCTAATGGTGTTATTAAATTATTTAGTTTGATGCCTAAAGTCAACATTGTCTAAATATTACCATTAAAAATGAAGACAGGTTTCAGAGTGGTAGCCATGTTAGTCTGTATCAGCAAAAAGAACAGGAGTACTTGTGGCACCTTAGAGACTAACAAATTTATTTAAGCATAAGGTTTTGTGGGCTACAGCCCACTTCATTGGATGCATGCACTGGAAAATACAGTAGGAAGATAGATAGATATAGATATATATACACACTCACAGAGAGAACATGAAATAAATGGGTGTTGCCATACCAACTATAACAAGTGAAATCAGTTAAGGTGGGCTATTGTCAGCAGGAGGAAAAAAACACTTTTGGAGTGATAATCAGGATGGCCCATTTCCAACAATTGACAAGAAGGTGTGAGTAACAGTAGGGGGAATAGTTCTACTTTGTGTAAGATATATATATCTTCCTACTGTATTTTCCAGTGCATGCATCCAATGAAGTGGGTTTTAGCCCACGAAAGCTTATGCTTAAATAAATTTGTTAGTCTCTAAGGTGCCACAAGTACTTCTAGTTCTTTTTGCTGATACAGACTAACACGGCTACTACTCTGAAACCTGTCTTCAGTTTTAATGGTAATATGTAGACAATGTTGACTTTAGGCATCAAACTAAATAATTTAATAACACCACTAAGCTAAGGATAATTATGTCATGTTAAAAAATCCAGGGTAGTAGTCTGTTTTCAGAATATCATCACTTACCCTGTAATGTTTTCTCTGTCCTGTACACACAAGTAACAAAAGAAAAATAAACCAGAATTAATTTACAAACTCTCTCTAACACCAGTGTATATAATTAATAGTTCCTACTATACATTGTCTCAGAATTCGATTGTACATGAACGTTAGGGATCACAACTGTAAGATGTCTCTCCGATTTTCCCGCATTGCTGTAGTGCAAAGCACCAGTGTCACTGCATTTCTGTTAATGCACGTAGCCTCAGCTAGCCCATGCCAAGGAACAAAACGTTTTCTATCTTTCTGTATAGCCCCAAGGATAGAAAACCTTTACTTGATTCATAAAAAATGAACTAGATGGATCCAATTTCACCAATTGACTTCGCTGTTTGGAAGCCTGATGACAATATATAAGGAATGACTCAGACAAGGGAGTGAAGCCATGCATTTTAAACAACTTTCTGGAAAAAAGAAACATCTGCAGTCTGAAATTTAAAAGAAATTCCACCTCTCTAATGTCATATTCCCCCTCTTCCCTCCCCCCTTCCCCGGGGAATGATGGCAACATTACTCAGCAAAAATCAGGAGGAAGAAGAAATATTTTCTGAATTAACTGATGTGCTGCTTTTCCCATTATAGTATTAGTAGGAAAGACTGCCACTCACTTATTGACTTATTATGCAATTTTGAAAATGTATCAATTGCCTTATAAATATTACTAAAGTCATGGAAAAGAAACCCAAGTTTCTCATCTGCATGGATGTTTAAAAAATGACTGTTCTGTTTCCACACATAGTTCACTTACTTGTGAGGGCTGGGTGGACTAGTAAATTCTCCAAAAAAAACCTATTTGCAAATTGTTAAATTCAGTGAATGGTTTCATCCCCACCTAACAAAAAAGCCTGAAAAAACAAACATTTTGTAAATGCCAAAATAAGCCAGTTTTACATTTCATTTTGAAAAATGTTCTGAATTTACAATTAAAATGCTTCATTGGGTCCTGAACATTTTTTTTTTTTGTATTGGTGAGAAAATTGAAGAAATTCAGTTTTGGTTCTAAATGAATTGTTTTTTTTTTTCCAGTTCGGTAGCCAAACCAAAAAATCAATTATTCACTCAGTTCTAATGGTTGTGAGGGTGGTCTATGGTTGTTATGGTGGGCTGTTCCAATAAAGTTGTTGTTGAAGCTGTCTTATTTGATCTACGACCTGAGGGTCTGCTGGGACAAGGTTGTCATCATTAAAGTAAGTTCCTTACATACAGGTCTTGTCTGTGTGTGTTCCTGCTGGGCCTGAGCACAAGTTAACTGAACCACTGCAGGGTGTGGGAATGGGATCTCCAAACCTGGTGGCTGTGACTCTGCACTGCAAGGAAGCAACCAAGTCCAGACTTTCCATGGAAGGTGGTGCCATGAAGGAAGATGCCCATTTCAAGCCTCCCAAACCCTTAGACTTCTCCAATCCAGCTGAGTGGCCCAATTGGAAACAGAGCTTTGCCAAGGCTGAACAGGTATGAAACTCTAAAAATAACCAGTAACAGCGCAGGTCAGTTCCTTGATCTAGGCTCTGGGACCAGAAGCAGAGCATGCATTCAACTCTTCCACCTTTGGGATGGAGGAGGAAGAAGGTGACTACTCGACAGTGTTGGGGAAAGATGAAGAATACAGTATTTTATAACACTGCATTTGGGTATCTATGAAAGAGCTAGGGACTTTGCTACAAACTGAAGCTCTGCACAAAGGACTGACTGACCCATCCCAGCGGGGGATGTACTCCAGAGACTTGATTTGAACCTGCAGTTTATTCCATCACTGCTGCAAGCCTGAACTAAGAACTTTGCCATTACTGTATGTAATTGATTCCATTTAACCAATTCTAGCTCTCATCTCTATCTTTTTCCCTTTATGAATAAACCTTTAGATTTTAGATTCTAAAGGATTGGTAACAGCGTGATTTGTGGGTAAGATCTGATGTGTATATTGACCTGGGTCTGGGGCTTGGTCCTTTGGGATCGAGAGAACCTTTTTCTTTTATTGGGGTGTTGGTTTTCATAACCATTTATCCCCAGGACGAGTGGGACTGGTGGTGATACTGGGAAACTGGAGTGTCTAAGGAAATTGCTTGTGTGACTTGTGGTTAGCCAGTGGGGTGAAACCAAAGTCCCTTTTGTCTGGCTGGTTTGGTTTGCCTTAGAGGTGGAAAAACCCCAGCCTAGGGCTGTGACTGCCCTGTTTGAGCAATTGGTCCTGAATTGGCACTCTCAGTTGGGTCCCGCCAGAACCGCATTGTCACAGCCAGGCAGAGGGAGTGACAGTTCAGTCTTTTCTGAGACACCTGTATGAATTAGCAGAGACCTGCAATTTTGGGACTACCAGAGAAGAGAAAATCAGAGACAGATTTGTAATTGGGATTAAAGATAGAGAAATCTCTCAGTGACTCCCAATGCAAAGCAGCCTTACCTTACGTGTAGCTGTAGATATGACAAGTCATTCTGAAATAATGAAACGGCAGAGCTCCACCCCACATTATAAGCAGGTAGATGAAGGAATTTTCCTCCAGGGCAGATTGGCAGAGGCCCTGGAGGTTTTTCACCTTCCTCTGAAGCATGGGGCATGGTCACTTGCCAGGATTCTCTGCAGCTTGAGGTCTTCAAACCACAATTTGAGGACTTCAATAACTCAGACATAGGTCAGGGGTTTGTTCCAGGAGTGGGTGGGTGAGATTCTGTGGCCTGCATTGTGCAGGAGGTCAGACTAGATGATCAGAATGGTCTCTTCTGACCTTAAAGTCTATGCGTCTAGTGCTTCAGTGAAGTTAATCCACCTGCGCAAGAAGCAGTAGCTATGTTGGCAGGAGAAGTTCTGTCTACACAGGGGTTGATGTAGTCAGACTGATGTAGGTTTATAGTGTAGACCTGGTCACATTCAATCTTTTCAGGTCCACTTAAATTCTAATTTTTTCACCCCATTTAATTATTGGCATCATGCAAGCAAATCATTCCAACGGCTCTGTTATTTTGATTACCCCCCCCTCCATTTTCTATTCTTTCAAGCTTTTCTTTCACTTTAGATAGTGAAGGAATAGAAACAGAAGTCCTCCGAAGTGTTGACATGCTGTTCAGTTTGGCAGTTTCCACCACTCAGATTCCCTTGTAGGGTGCCTAGGCTCCCAAACACCTGGATCTCTTCCGCTTGCTGTATAAAGTCCAATGTAACAGCTGCACTAATGCCAAAGTAGATTCTCCTCAGCTGACTACACTCCCACAATCCACAGTAAGAATTCACAGGACTGCTCCTGTAACAAACTACAAACCTTTTCAAGGATTTGACCCTGAGCCCTTACTGTCCCACCTGGGCTTTAGAGGGTTTCAACCTGGCTTCACCCTCAGTGAGTTATATGTGGACTCCCCTTGGAAGGCTGTTCCAGAACTTCACTCCTCTAATGGTTAGAAACCTTTATCTAATTTCAAGTCTAAACTTCCTAGTGTCCAGTTTATATCCATTTGTAGTTGTGTCCACATTGGTACTGAGCTTAAATAATTCCTCTCCCTCCCTAATATTTATCCCTCTGATAGATTTATAAAGAGCAGTCATATCCCCCCCCCCACTACAGAGATGCTGCTGCAGTATTTTATGTCTAGACCTGCCATGGGAATGTTAAATGGGAAAAATATGTCTTACCAACTTTGGATGACATTCTACCCAGGCTGGCTGGTGGTACTGTATTCTCTAGTGTAGACACTGGAAGAGGAAAGTCCCAAATTAACAACCTTGATTACACCTTGGAGGAGATATTGTTTTAGGAGATTACTTTTCAGGATAGCTTCAGCACTAGAAAACTTCTGAGTGGACATGAAGGCACAGTAGTCTATATGGATGACATCCTTGTGTATGGAGCTACTAAAGCTGAGCACAATATGCCAGTGGAGGAAGTACTTAACACTACCTCTGCATGACAATTTAAATTTAATTATGGGGAAGTGGAATTGCAAATTTGGGCAGACAGAGATTGAATTTCTGGGCTAACTTGTTAGTCAACACACTATTACACCAAGATAAAAAATAAAATAAAGCCATAATTGATCTTAAACTCCCAAAGGACATATCACAACCCAGACAACTCTTGGGCCTGATTACCTAATTGGAGAGAGATTTACCTTATTTGTCCATCATTTTAATTACAGCATCTAAACAAGCTATTATAAACATCTGTAGCCTGGGCATGGGGACTGGACCAGGATAAAGCATTTAAAGCAAAGAAGCTGGTAATGGAAGCACCAGTCCTTGTTTTCTTTTACCCAAACAAACCAGTAGTTGCTAGCACAGATGCAAGTAGCTATGGACTGGACAGCATACTCCTTCAGCAGCACGATGGGAAAATCACTCTGGTTGCCTTTTGTTCACGGACTCTCCCAAATGCAAAGAAAATGTATACTCAGATTGAAAAGGAAAGTTTGGCCAGCATGTGGTCATCTGAAAAAAATTACCAATACCTTTGTGGGCTCAGATGGTACAAACTCATCACTGATCACAAGCCCTTTGTGTCACTTATTAATGTGAAGGATCTTGATAAGGATCCTGCATTGTCAATGTTTACTGATGCACATGCGCAAATTCAACCTTATTGCTGAGTATTTGCATGGGAATAAACTACTTGTCGCTGATGTTCTTTCCTGCTATGCAGAAACTGTCGGAAGACTGAGAGTTAGAAGACGAGATCCAGGCCTTTGTTGGGGCAGTGGAGAGCCATCGTCACCTTGGAAAACCCCTTCTTGAATCCATTCGATATGCTATAAAGGAAGACATAGAATTGCAATGAATCCTGGGGTATGTAAGATGTGTCTGGCCTGCATGGAACAAAGCTAATGCAGAGCGAGCCAGACATTTCTTCAGTGAGAGGGGATGGCTGGGAAAATCCTAAGGCTTCCTAACACATGGATCCATAAATAGTAATTCCCAAGAAACTCTGACAGGAGCTGGTACAAAGAATCCACCAAAAGCACCAAGGACAACGTGTTGGGAAAGAGCAAACGCCTCAGTATGTTGGCCGGGCATTAGGAAGGATATTCAGGACAGGGTCTCACACTGCCAGTTGTGTGATGAGAATAAACCTAGCCAGCAGACAGAGCCTCTTATAACAACTAAGTGGCCAAATCTCTAGATGTCTGCGAGATGTCAGGGAAAAACTTCTTAATAGCAGCTGACTTCTATCAGATTGGTTTTGAAATCTTACAGCTTCCTATAACATCTAGTGCAGCAGTTATAATCAAACTGAAGGGTATCTTTGCAAGCATTAGTAACTGACAATGGGCTACAGTTCACTACAAAACGATCTGAGAGGTTTGTACATGGGTGTGATTGTGAGCACATAACTACGAGTCCATATTTTCTGCAAGCTAATGGAATGGCAGAATGTGCTGTCAAAACTGCTAAAATGATATTGAAGTGCAAAGACCGCTTAGCCTCACTGAGCTATCGGACACCTCCTACTACACCGACAAAAGCCCTGGCAGGCTGTTAATGGGTCGTCAACTCTGTTCTGTGTTACCATCTTCCCTGGATCTGCTGACACCAGAATGGCCAGACTTGGAAGCTGTCCAGAAATATGATGCATAGGCTAAACAGTCTTGTGAGGAATTTTATAATAATAGATATTCTACTAGACCTCTACCTCCATTACATACAAATGACCAGGTGAGAATAAAATTAGACAATGAAGCAAGATGGAGTATCACCTCTGTGGTGCAGCAACCCAGTTATACACCCTAGTCTTATGTAGTGCAGAGTAGGGAAAGAGACTTTACCAGGAGTAACTGGAGAAACCTGTGAACTGTTCCCCAAGGACTGAAACAATCTCTGCCACGAACACCCCAGATGAACTTAGATATAACACCTGAGCAAGGAAGTGAAGCTCCAGAGAACCTGCATGGTAGCTGCATACCTGACGACATTATGCCACTGGCTGGGAATACCTGTGGCGGTAGAATTGCTATGTGATCTAGCAGAGAGGTGAAGCCTGTCCTCAGGATGGATTCATGGACACAGTATGAATTTAGGTCGATGGGGCAGAATAATCCCTGCCCTCTCAGGGGGACTCATGGCAATCTACCATGGTCCCAAGGGTTAGACACTGTTATTAAAAATGTTAGTAAGAAAAATATATTCAGAGAAAGATGAGTTCATTTTGAATATTTTACACTGGTTTTCTCAACTTTAATGGAATTAATAAAAAGGGGGAGATGCAGAATACGTTTGTTACAGTGGGCTGTTCCAATAGGGCTGTTCCAATAGGGCTGTTGTTGAAGCTGTACTATTTGACCTATGACCCGAGGGTCTGGTGGGACAGCATTATTTTATTGTTAAAGTAAGTTCCTCACAGACAGTTGTGACTGTGTGGGTTCCTGCTAGGCCGGAGCACAAGTAAACTGAATCGTA